>NC_041398.2:227834876-228527376 GCF_900747795.2 Erpetoichthys calabaricus | reverse complement strand
GGGCTCTTCCTTGTTTTCTACATACTGCGTTCACAGTCAGTTCACGTGATTACGTGGGAGGCGTGATGACGCGATACGCAACTCCGCCTCCCACGGCCAGAGAGCTGCAGTCCATTACAGTATATGGACAAAAAAGAGGTTCCAGTTATGACTGTTACGCTTTGAATTTCGAAATGAAACCTGCATAACTTTTGTAAGTAAGCTGTAAGGAATGAGCCTGCCAAATTTCAGCCTTCCACCTACACGGGAAGTTAGAGAATTAGTGATGAGTCAGTCAGTCAGTCAGTCAGTCAGTCAGTCAGTCAATGAGGGCTTTGCCTTTTATTAGTATAGATATATATATATATATATATATATATATATATATATATACTGTATATATACATATCTACTTATTGGCTCCTGTATTTAGGATATAGCGGGTTGGATAATGGATGGATGGACATCTGTATGCATAGCCCTATTTGCCCGTTTTCGGTTTTTTTCTTTCTTCAGTAATATTTCAGTAAACCCGGAGCTTGTCAGTTCAAATCCTGGTACTGACACCACTGTGTGACCCAGAGAAAGTCACTTCACCTGCCTGTGCTGCAAAAAACAAAAGTAATGTAACAAATTGTACCTCAGATGTTGCAAGTTGCTGGAATAAAGACATAAGTAAAATAGATAAATATGTATTATACACATAGGAACTATTCATTTATTTTCAGTTAAGTCATCTGCAGCAAACTTTTATAAATGAGGGTTTCTCATTTTTAGATAGTGCAAACTGTTTCTTCTTCATTGACGTTTTCTCTTGGAGAGGTTTTTTCATTTCATTGAAAATTAAAGCAGCAGCTGCCAAAATATGTAGCTTTCTTATTAATTTTTCAACATTGTGTTAAATAAATTTATAAAGTAACATAAAAGGTTTAAATACTGGTTATCCTTTTACACTAAAATATTACTAAAGAGATACAAAAAAAGTAAAATGGATATGTTCTTTTTCTTTAAGGAGATTAAATATTACTGAAGAAAGAAAAAAAAAATAAAACAGCCAAATGGGGCTATGCATACGAACTTAAAAGGTTTAAATAAAACAGAAATATATATTTTATTTTTACTTGCTTAACTTGTGGAGGGTGTATCCTGTAGCAAAGCTCTAACTTTTTTCGTGAAAGCCTGTTTCAGTCAACAAGTCTTAAAAAAAGGTGTAAAGATATTGACAATAAGCTAAGCAAACTCAGGAAGACATGGAATCGTTTAAATCAAGTATCATTACATCTTCCTTTCTTAAAGAGAAGTAAGGCAGAACTTATAAGCTTACATATTTATATATAGACATACATACATATATATATATATATATATCCGAAGCCGTGCAAGCACACTCTTGAGAAAGCAACGTATACTGTAGTTGTACAGAAGAAAAGCAATCTTGCCTCAAATGAATGGCAACCTTTTGTAGGTCTATGAACTTAATTTACACGGTGCTTTCTTTCCGAAGTACCTGCACTCATGAATATGTCTGTATGTGTCAGTCGGTCAAATCCACGTGCTTCGCACTGGCAAAGTACCGCTTTTAAATTTTTATTAAGAAGAAAAGAAAACATTTTTAAATTGAGGGAAAATATACTAATAACAGTTTGTTAAGGATCTGTTTTTTTGTGAAGCTGCCTTCACTCGAGTGATCACTTCGACCTGACTTGCTGGCCAACTATAAGCGTTACCTGGTAGGTAACCACCCATACAATCAGACTACGAATGCCGTGAATGTAATTACCCCGATCTACATGTTGTCAAATAAACGAACCACACGCCGTGGCGCGGAATGTAATTACCCTGATCTACATGTTGTCAAATAAATGAACCACACGCCGTGGCGCAATTTTAGGGGCTTTGCCTGTAGCGCTGACGTCCGAGGTTCGATTCCCGTAAGGGAGTGAAGTGAGTGGCTGGTTACCTACCAGGTAACGCTTATGGTTGGCCAGCAAGTGAGGTAACATCAGCCACGGTGCCTTCAGTTGTGAGAAGCAGATCATAGAATGATTGAAAATAGTTTACTGTCAAATAATGCAAAGAGTACGCGACACGTCTTTACCCCTTATTCTTGGCTCATCAGGCGTACACACTCACTGCACTCGCTTACGGTAATCGAACCTCGGACGTCAGCGCTAGAGGGGCTTCACAGCGGTGAAGTATTGCTTTTAAATTTTAATTAAGAAGAAAAGAAAACCTTTTTAAATTAAGTCTCAAAAAGAGGTGTAAAGATATTGACAATAAGCTACGCAAACCCACCAAGAAATGCAATCGTTTAAATCAAGGCGTGAGTCGAAAAACACCATCCCATAATATTAGTTAATGATTAACACATTTCTATATGTATTGTAAGCATACAATACAACTGATAATATGTTGTGCTTATTTATCTGGTGTACCGACATTTTTGCGCGTTTAACGTATGAAATCTAACGTGGTTTGTGCCCTTCAGAATGAAAACAGTTTGCATTTACCTTTTTAGTAAAAGGCGAGCTTTTAAGCCTGAGAAATCACCCCGTAAATGCACAAGTTTAATTGCACATGTGTTAATATGTATGCTTACACAGTATTAAAAGACAGTGAACAACGTCATTTACCTTTGTTCCCGCGTTTGATAAAAGGCGAGCTTTTAAGCCTGAGAAATCACCCCGTAAATGCACACGTTTAATTGCACATGTGTTAATATGTATGCTTACACAGTATTAAAAGACACTCAAAAATTAACATCATTTACCTTCGTTCCAACGTTTGACTCGTGCTGTAAATCTCTTCCTTGTTTTTAGTTCACGTGATTACGTAGGAGGCGTGATGACGTGATACGTGACTCCGCCTCCTCCATTACAGTATATGGACAAAAAACAGGTTCCAGTTATGACCATTACGCGTAGAATTTCGAAATGAAACCTGCCTAACTTTTGTAAGTAAGCTGTAAGGAATGAGCCTGCCAAATTTCAGCCTTCCACCTACACGGGAAGTTCGAGAATTAGTGATGAGTCAGTCAGTCAGTCAGTCAGTCAATCAGTCAGTGAGGGCTTTGCCTTTTATTAATATGTATAGATGTACCAAGAAGCCAATCCAAATCTAATAAGTTCCTGTACAGATTCAGATAGCAAGATCAAAACACAAAGCAGAAGGTCAAAAAAATGCAGAAAAATCACAAGGCACATGGAGTATATAAAATACACAAGAACTCACCACTCCAAAGTGCATTCGAAAAGAACCACCAGAAACTGTGGGAGACCCTCCAGAAATGTAGGGTCGAGGGCAGTTCCTGGTTGTCATTGGCAGGTGGACCACCCGTAAAATACAAGGCGCAAAGAAAAGGCAACAGTAATACAGCAATACCATAAACAAGGAACAATGCAAATAATTAACCAAAGTGAAAATGAACATAAATGACATGAAACAAGGACTTGAATGCCAGCCAGGAGAGGAACCCTGCATTAAATTTAACAGGTACTTTCTCTTTCTCTATATATTTTCATATAAAGAGAAAAAGAGAAATCAATATATATTGTGTATATATCATATATACCCAGTATATATAGAATAATTAATTTAATACAAGTCTTTCATAGTTGTAAAGACTTAAACTTACAGTAAATACATGTATGTAAGTGAGTCTAATTCATATTCATTCATTTCTTTCAAAAACAACATTTTCACATAAAAAATAATTGCTATATGTACCTGTTTGAAAGTTATTTTGTGGAATTTCTTTAAACAATTAGTTGTGTTACAATATGGTAGCATCATGTTTGGTAGAAGGTTATTATTTCTAGTTGTTAAAGTCCTTAATACAACTGCTCAAATTAGCAAAAAGAAAAAATCGGGAGTGGTCTCCCCTAGACTTTCTCATACACTCAGATATGGGGATGGATATTTGAGAAGTAAACCACAAGACAAGGATTATATTTTTATATCATGTACATTAAAGAACCATCAACAACAAATCAAATCAAATTAATAATATATTGAACAATTATTATTAAAGTAAAGTTGAATAAATCAGACTCTGCAGCTACATGAATAAATGGTAAAGTACTACTTCCGGTTAGTGGAAATAGTCCAAAATTTGTTAGAAATCTATGTTTTGTACCTAATATTAGTATGAAAAATTTGGTTGACCTAAGTCAAAGCGGACACAATTTCTAAAACGTCGAGATTTACCAAAATCTCGAAATGGAATTTTTAGAGGATTCCAATACTTTCCCTATACTTTGTATATGATAAAGTCAGGGAGGTCTAAAATGTCGAGATTCATCAAAATCTTGACATGGAATTTTTGGACGATTACAATACTTTCCCTAAACTCCGTATACAAAGAAGTAAAAATGGTCCATAATTACTTTTTTAAATGAAGGACAGTCAATCTGGAAAATTTCCAGAAGTCCAATCAGAAAAAATAGCATTATGATGAAACCAGTTCTCATTAGGACCACCACAGGAAGTACAGATGAGGAATTAACATCATAGCTGAGGATTAATTTACAAAGTCTCCCATTTCAGAAATCAACAGTTACCTACACCTCAGATTACAGCCCAAATGCTTCATGAAGTTCAAGCAGCAAATGCATCTCAACGTCTACTGTTTAGAGGACACCCTGAATAAAGCCGTCATGGCAGGACTGCTGCAGGGAAACCAAAGCTGAAGGAGACAATAATAAATTTGACTGAGCCAAGAAGTACAGGCAGTGGAAGTCTGTGGTTTGGTATGATGAATCTATATTTGAGATTTTTGGTTCCAGTACTGAGAAGGTTAACTGATGATGTCAATTGGGTGTGCTATGTTGGTGACACTGTCTACAATTTATTTACAATCAAACGTATGACTACCATAGTATGTTGCAGTAACTCACCATCCCATCTCGTTTGCACTGAGTAGGGCTGGCATTTCTCAATAGAACAAGAACAAAAACACATCTTCATGCTGTGTAACAGCAATTTGGAAAATAAGGAGAATGATGGAATTCTGCAGTAGGTGACCTGATCTCCACAGTCACTTGTACGTAAAGCCAAAGATGGTGTGAGATGAGTTAGATGAGAAAGTTCAAGAAAAGCCGTCAACAAGTGCTCAGCACTTGTGGAACATTCTACAGGAGTGTGGGAAAAGCCCACTAGATGGCCACCTCATGAAGCCAGTTAAGAGAATGCCAAGAGAGCGCAAAGCTGTCATGAAGGCAAACCTTGGCTACACGGAAGAATCCAAAATACAAGCAAATCTGGATTTGTTTCACACCTGATCACTACATAATTCCATATTTGTATTTGATACTTTTGATAGCCTCACTATTATTCTAAAATGGAGAAAACAGTAACAATAAAGAAAAGGGTACATATATCCAAACTTTTGATGCATACTGTATGTATACATATTATAAATATAACATAAATAATAAAAATATATATTTTTATTAAAAATGCAAAATATTAGGCTTGTTGCAAAAGTATGCAATACCTGAATTAGCATGATATCATGTTCATATTTTCCCTTTTTGTAAAGTGGATATTTCACACACTTCTTAACTGAAAATGTCTGCTTTTCCTTTTCAGGGTCTTTAATAGAATGTGCTCCCAGGAGAACTTCTTGATTCACTCTGTTTAAGAAGAAGAAAAGTGAACAGAAGGTGCAAAATGCAAAAATCAATGTAGTAAGCAAATAATTTTTTTTAATTGATTTTGATTAGATGTAAATAACATTCCATACAATTGAGTCAAACTTAACAAACCAAAATTCAACTCCCACCCAAGAGAAAGAGTGGAGAGCCAACATCCAGAGCAAATCTTTAAAAAACAGCAGGAGCTTATTCTAAAATGTTATTGATTATATCCTGCCGTATTTAAAACAAGTTTGAACAGACCCTCTAAGTGAGAATTTCATTTTTTTTCTAATTTCAAATAGTATATATCATCCGTTAGCCACTGACTTAAATGTGGTGGGGTGAGATTCTTCCAGCTGAGCAGGATAAGATCTACGTGCTAGTAGGCAGTTATGATTTGTTTGTCCTTCTCCACTTTAAGCCCACCCAGGAGTCCACCAGACACAGCTGTTAATGGATTAGGAGATTTTTGTCCAAAATTATATTAATTTGAGGGTGGAGTTAGATTGCAGCCTTCACAGGTTGAATCTTTCCCTGGAAACATTTTTTGACAATTTTGCACAAGATAAATGCACTCGATAAAAGATTTTAAGTTGAATGAGTGAGTGCTTTGCGCATATGGAGCTTGTGTGAATTCTGTGCATGTATGCCTTCCACTTCTTTTCTGAAATGTTATGTGAGGGATCCTTTCCCCACTGTACCCTGGGATCATTAAAAGACAAGGACTTTAAAATGGTTTTATACATTGTAGAGTGCTATTTGAGTCTTCAAGACTGATCAGTATTTCTTCTGGAATAGAAAAAGGTGGGAGATGAGGGAATTACGCAATGAGAAGTTAAATTTGATGCAAAGACATCATCTATGGACAAGTCTCTAAATGTTTTAATCATCGGTAAACAAATCTGCATATTGCTTGCTCAAAAAAAGATTTCAATTTGAATCATAGAGTCATGGTATCACTTGATCTTCTCACTTATTTAGAAAGCATGCAGTGATTTATGTATCATAGAGTGAAAGTATGACAGCATAATATGATACAGTATTAATGTATTAAAGGGAAACTGACCAATTAATCTGCAAAAAGCTATACATTAAACAGACAAAACGTTTTTCACAAGTATTTAGGCACTTCAATGTTTTAAATATTTTGTTACTTGAAAGCAAAGGTTGCTCAAAGGAGATATTATAGGAACTTGAAACCATCCCTTAAAGTTGGGTTCTCAAACTTCATTCCTGGAGGGCCACAGAGGCCGTAGGTTTTAATTCCAGACAATGTCCTTATTAGTAACCAGTTACTGCTGCTAATTTAACACTTCCTTTGCCTATGTGATCTGCTTGCTTCTTTTATTAACCAGCAGCCAAACAGTAAGGAGATGCAAAGCAAACTAACAGACGACCAGCTAATTTAGTAGTCTCAAACAATCTTTAAGGGTCAACATTGTCACTCTAACCAAACTGCAGTCTTTCTTCTTTAGTAACTAATTACTAAATTACTAATTTGTGAATTTCCCATTGGGATTAATAAAGTATCTATCTATCTATCTATCTATCTATCTATCTATCTATCTATCTATCTATCTATCTATCTATCTATCTATCTATCTATCTATCTATCTATCTATCTATCTATCTATCTATCTAATGCTAATGGAGGAAGTTATGATGCCTTGACATTAGTTGACTTCATGGGCACCATAAGAGAAAATGTCTGATTTTGCTCTCATTCACAAAGGCTCTTCAGACTACAGCAATATAAACTACCGGTCAAAAGTTTTGCAACACCTCAGTTTTTATATAAATGCACACAGTTTAATGTCTTAATGTTTCATGAAATCAAGACATAGCACAAATAAACAATAGCAGATAAGTCAAGGAATCATTAAGTGTACAGAATTTTATTGACATTTTTGATTCATCAAAGTGCCACCTTTTGCTGATACGTATAACAGCCAAACTGTGTTAAGCCTTTTGATTCAGAATGCCAGTCAATGTGTGCAAGTCACCAACTCTGTCACCAGCAAAAGAACCCCAGATCATCACACTTAACTCCTCCATGTTTGATGGTTGGTGTCACACACTGAGGAACCATCCTTTCACTAACTTGATGGTGTACAAACACCCTGCATGATGAACAGAACATTTTAAATTTTGATTCATCGGTCCATAAGACTTTCTACCAGTCTGCAGTAGGCCCAGGCAAGCCTCGATTTCTTATTTTGTCCTTTAAGGAATGGCTTTCTTACTGCCACTCGCCCTGTCAAACCTGCAGCACAAAGTCTCCTCTTCACAGCACAAACTAAGACCTGCGCTGTTACGCTGTACTTGAAGCTGTGCTGCTGTGAGGCACCTGTCACACAAGCTGGTGACCCTCAGAAACCTGTCTTCTGATTGGATTGCGACTTTGGGTCTGCCAGATCTCTTCCTATCAAACTTTCTTCCAGTTGCCAAATGCCTTTGGATTGTGAAGGAGTCACTGACACTTTGATTTTTTTGTCAGTTTCTCTAAATGAAAGGCCAACACTTCAAAGGGTAATAATTTCTGTCTCATTCATTTAATTGTTTTCTTGGATTTATCACTGGAATATTGGCCAAGGAGTACTTTAGAGGGTGTAGTAACACAGTCTGTTCCAACTCTGCTTTACGACAAGCAGAGAGTTTTTAAGTAATCAACAGAAGTTGGGACACCTGTGCAAATTGTTTGCTTCAGCTTGCAAGGTTTAATTTACTTTAATTTCTGCAGAACATCTGTAGGTTGTAACCTATTAGTTGTTCCCCATAGAAAGCCCATTTGTAATATTCTGAAATTTCCTTTTTTCAGTTTTTCCTAAACTAAACTTTAAATGTAAACCTCTGGCAGTTTACTGCTTACCTTTTCACCATTTTAGGTCATTCATTGCATTTCAACTGATTACATTTTTGGTGATTACCCTACGCTGAAATAAAGGGAAAACCAACCTTTTACTGAAGTAGAAGACTCTTTGCTGTTTTATTGGCAAAGTGAGGTTGTACAAAGCATTAAATGCAGGGGTGCCAATAACCGTGGCACATATGGTTTTTATTTTATTTATTACTTCCTGAAAGTTACTTTTTCTCAGAATAAATTTACTTCAGTTAACAATTTGGTTTCTTTTATTTGTGAGAGTGTGAGATTAAGGGAATTCACCAACAGATGATTTTTTTATATACTTTTTTTTACTCATCTATTACCTGGGTGCCAATAATTACATAGAGGACTGTATGATTGATTTGTGTTTTAAAAGTTTGCTTTTTCTTTAACCTGCAGCCCAACAATAATGATATGCAAACTGATCTAACAGATGATCAGGCTAACTTAGATTCTGTTTTCACCTTTGTCTATCATACAATATTTGTCTCAAGACGATATTTGAAAAGAAAATATGAAGGACTAAAAAATGTTGAGCTGCTGTGATTCACAAAGCATTTGGATAATAATCACAGAAAAAAAGAAAATCAGTTTAGGAAATGACTGGTGTGGCAGAATGAGAACACTAACAGGTTTTATTAAAAGCTAAATCGGAGATTGCTTGGATTGAAATGTTAGCCCACCAAGGCTGTTTGAGACCCCAGTTTGACTTGCTTTGCACCACTTTATTTTTTGGCTGTCATTTAAGGAGTTAAACAATAACAAGTAATTCAAATATAATTAAGGCAAAAGATGTCTGTTAAATTAGCAGAAGTGATGCTAGCAGGTGTATAGGGTCATGAGTAAGTGGTTAATAATTATGAAATAATAATAATAATTTATTACATTTATATAGTGCTTTTCTCAGTACTCAAAGCGCTATCCACACAGGGAGGAACCGGGAAGCGAACCCACAATCTTTCACAATCTCCTTACTAAAAAGCAGCAGCACTACCACTGAAATATAACTTGAGTGAAAGTCTGCAGCCCTCAATAATCTGGTTTGATTCTCCTGCTCTAAATCTTTAATGATTTCACAAACTATGCCTTGCGGATGCTGGGTCCTGTGTTTGATGTGTGTGATGATTTTTATCTCACTACATTTGCTTTTCTCTTACAGGTTCTTCTCACATACTGTTCACCAGTTTTAGTTCCCATTCATTGTCATGGGGGCAAGAGCCTTTTTAAGCAGCACTGAGTTTAACGTACTAAGAAATCCTGAAAGAAAACACTTTCTCACGACCTCCTCACCTTCATTCACACTCACACACACTAATTTAGAATGAACTTAACATGCGTGGTTTTGCAATGTGGAAGAAAAACGGTACTATTGGCCAATAAGTTGAAGTAAACTTACACAGTCAGTGGCTGATTAAGCAAAACAAAAGCTAGCTAAAGCATCCGTGCACTGATTTATAAGAACCCGTCTATGATTCTTCAATATTTTCGCCCACACCCATACTATAAATAGTCAAGTAGTTCATCTAACAGTTTGTTCCTTATGGATTTTATTTGCCTTATAGTATTCACATTCTTTGGAAGCTACTCAGTTCTAACAGTCAATAACAAAACTAAGAAATCAGTCCAGCACAAAACACACTTAAAAAGGCACACTTACCAGAACATAATCCATCTGACCTCACATTTCTTAAGTGTGGCTCAATGCCCTTCACACATTTTAATAACACCCCAACTCCACACCGGAGACACCAGATGTGCTCAACTGTGTTAACTCACGTAAATGCATTTGATTTTCTTTTTCTTTCTGTTGTGGGTATTTTTGCATCTAATCCCTAAAACTAAATAAATTTTGAGTAAACAGATAACACTTACGTAAAGCAGTGTGCAGCTGTCACCACCCAGTTAGGCTTTATCAAGGTGCCACCACAACCACTCTTCAGATAAACCATGAAAGGCCTGGAGTGGGGAATGGATGGTGTTCCTCCAACAATTTCTGTACAGTAACCTACACAAATAGATTAACAAAACTTTACTCTATTACATTATAGAATGGAATGCATATTAATAAAGCAATGTATAACAAATTAAAATGGCTAGTCATTATGCTGTTTTATCCTACCTTTACAAATTAGAATAAAGGAAAGCGAGGCCAAGGCACAAAGCATTGAAGCTGTCATGTTTCCACTAAAATGTTGCTTACAGTTACCACTTTTATATAAGAAAGGGGATGTGGTTTTAACCATAATTTCATGATATTATGATAATCGCCATATATATTTCTAAACAGATTCATAGTAAATGTACTAAATATTTCTAGGAAGTGGATATCTGTTGATAGCCACAGATTGTTGCTATATTGCTATGCATTTTAGAAACACAGTGTGTCCATTTATTTTCTGAACTCCAGTGTTTCATTTGAGGTTTTGGGGTTATTTGAAGCATTCTGTCAAAATCAGAAAGAAGGAAGAACCAATCCTGAACGGGACACTTGTTGACCCTACATATCTAATCTTACTCATAAAGGACCAGTTAGAAACTGAAAATCAGCTAAACATGGGCAGTTTTGGAATGTGGAAAGAAAAGCATAGCAAGTGGGTTTCCAAGGTCAATAAACTAACTGGGCTAGGATCTGAGCCTAGTTGGCTGGAGCTGTGAAGCAGCAGAGCAATTAACTTTTAATTGTGAATTTTTAAATGAAAATACTTCTCATTTTGAATTTTAAATTTCAGTAGCAATTACCTACACTAGCGTTTCTGAAATTATACACCACGGTGTCTTTAATACACAGCAAGCTCCTTGAAGGGGCACCATTAGAAGTAGAGAGATAAAATAATTTAGCATTAGAAGCACCACAGCTGGCACCAATTGGTGTTGTGCTTTTAACCCTGTAATTATTTCATCAATGTGAATGTCACTCTCATGTCCTTTCTTGACTTTTCCTAAACTGCTGCACTTTCAAATGCCTAGGTTGTTGCAACTCTGAAGTTCTATTCAAAAAATGCGATTGATGATATTTTTCTTTGCTGTTTTTTACCCAAAAGATCCCCCTATTACCACCACAATCAACACCATTGGATATTGGTACCCAGGTATAAATCTACCATTACATTACTGAATATTGTTTCCCAGGTGTGAATTACTGTCTGTCTTCGGCAGACAACTATGAAATAGCCAATGAAAAAATGCCATACTTGTAATCACTCACATTGTTTCACTACATATGATTAAGAAAAAATCCATCCATCCATTTTCCAACCCACTGAATCCGAACACAGGGTCACGGGGGTCTGCTGGAGCCAATCCCAGCCAACACAGGGCGCAAGGCAGGGAACCAATCCCAGGCAGGGCGCCAACCCACCGCAGGATTAAGAAAAAAATCTAATTTAAAAAGTGTTGTCATTCCTAGTAGGTAAAAAATTTATTTTAACACAGCTGCCATGTGTTTGACGTGGGAAAAGGAGAACATGTGAACTGGCACATAATGGATTGAGTCATGAGTGAACAACATACTGTAGCAGCAGATAGCAGCTCACTTCCAGAGTTTTCACAGACAAGGTAACAACAAACCTAAAGGGGTACCTAGGTTTGTTTTCCTTACCTATCGGGGCACTGTGAAAGAAACAGTCTGAGAACTACTGATCTAGGTTTATGCAACATGGCCAATTGTTTTTCATGTTGCTTCCTCTGCTTTTTGTGGCTTTTGACAACTTTATGGTTTAACATTAATTATTTTTCATCATTTTTACAGCTCTCTCTTCCACTCTCCACCCATAAAGAATGGGTGAGTATCTCCAGATGCCTCAAGGCAAATCTTCTCTTTCCTCAGAAAGGGCCCAAAGAACAGTTTGGAATGGGACTACCCACTGAAGACACTAGAAGTTCTACTTGGTGAGGTCAAGGTAGGCTACAGGACCCTAACACCTTTTTAGTTACATGGTATCCTTGAACATCCTAGAAAAGAATCAGAGGGAGCACCAAAAGTAAAGTCAGAGGTTTACATCTGGACATGCTGTGAGAAGAAACTCCATCAAGTGTTACTAGATGTTTCTTCAAGAAAATGCTCATAACACTAAATATCAGAAAGAAAGCTAAAGGACTGAGTCTTAAACATTTTGGGCAGTTAAAATCCTCCTGTGTGTGTACTGTAAGTGGACTGTAAGTTATAAAAATCTTAAGAGGTTTGCATGAGCTTTATAGAACACTAGTAACAGTGTGTCACACACATGCGAGTAGGAGGCAGCTAAAGGGCCTGAGTAATTGTAATACCAAATCAGACCAGGGGGCGGCGGGGTGCACTGACTGTCTTTCTCAGTTCCTTGCAGACCCTTTGTGGGAAATCCCGCCAGAGTCTGGCGCCTTTGATAACACCACTTTCCGGTCCCGATGACATCAGTTCTGGTCCCGGCCCCTTTGATGATGTCACTTCCGGTCCCAGCAACATAATTTCCTGTTCTGGCCCCTTTGACGATGTCACTTCCTCTACAGGCCTTTAAAGCCGCCATCTTGGTTCTAGTTAATCAGGTCTGTTTTGGACTCAGTCTCGTGAACAACCGTTTTGGAAATCTCAACATTTTGTAGCCAGGGCATATTATACGGGTGGCTGCCTCAAACCTTTATGATGTCTGGTGTTCTTACTTATCACAAGTGTCTAGAGATCAGAAATGTTCCAGGAGGTCTGTGTTGGCAAACTGGGTTGTGCAGTGATTTATGAAAATAAACTATAAATATATATAATATATATAGAGAGAATATTTAAATTTCCCCTTAGAAAGTTTATCTAAAGTTTATCTAATCTAATCTATATGGTGTATCAAGGAGAGGGGTTGTAATGAGAGGAAGGCAACCCCAGAATCTGGGGTAGCACAGGGACTGCAGTTCCCATCAAGCAGCAGGATTGTGCTGGGGCTGATAGAAAGAGATCATCATCATCAGCAAACAAAAACTTTTGTACCACCCAATGTGGGATCTTATTTAAGTCCCCAGGTAGTTTTCTTTTCAACTAATCTGGAAATCAGTTTCATTGTTTTGCCAGTTTACGGCTCTTCTCTAAGAGTGTATCTGTGTGTCATTGTAAACTGCGTTTAGCCATATTGAGTGAAAATTCAATATAGATAACATTACCCTATTTGTTCATCTGCATGCAACACTGAGTACTTTAGCTGGTTTTAGAATAAAAAGACTGCTAAGAGAGTTTGCATTCTAGTGAGCTAAACTTTCCACCACAGTTATAATCACCACAACATTTCCATTAAGATCTTCACTGGTCTCATCTACATCTGTGGTGTGCACTTCAAAGTGCACATTTACACTCAGTCGCCTTTCCCTCCACATGCCCAGACCACCTCCTCTCGATTCCCCTCACTACATAACTTATAACCTTCACAATATCCCTTTTTCTCTAATGGAAACTGAACATGACAGTTTTATCCCTCTGATACCCCATAGAATTTCACAAAAATCCTAAAAAGTTTTTATTACAAAGTCAGTAGAGTATTAAATACTGTAACTATATTTAAAAGAAATCTAGTGGAAAGCACACAAGCAAAATGTTATTTAATTTCAGAGAATTAAAAAACAATTCTACATGAATTTTTAATCTGAGGTCTTTCAAAAATCAAAAATCAATATTTTGCTGTGTTCTGTAATACAAAATGCCTTAATGACCGGGTGTTTCTCAAAACTTAACCTCAGAAATGTAATTTATTTTTAAAATTTTGACAACAAATCTGTTTTGTTTTCTTAAGCAATTTAAAAAAACAATTCTTTCATAAGCTTAATGTAATTACTTCTCTAGAAAAATATTTCTTTTCTACCATGTAACAGTTGTCTTCTATGTTGGAAGCTGCAAGCCTGTTTCCAGCTAAGGTTCCCGACCCATTGGCACTGCAGTGGTTTCCATATCCTTGGGTGAGTATACTCACGTGCAGCTTGAATGTATTCCAGCTTAGCAATGGGGCTTGAAAATCATCATACATATTAAAATGAGTACTGCCTCTTTTTGTTGTATTTTTATCATATCTGTTACATGCAGCACATACCAGAGAGGAGAGTTATAATAAGTACTGAGCACAATAATGTGAAAAAAACAAACGAGATCAATATTAGGAATGCAGTATTTACAAGACATTCACGCACCACTGAGGAGAACTACCCTAAATTTGAAAAAGCCACCAAAGCCACTGTTTTTGTAGAAAAGACCCTAGAAGTATGATGCTCCTATTTGAAAAAGCAAAGCCTCCTGGTGCATAAAGATAAGGTATGCTTATAGAAAATAGTTTTTTAGTTGTTTCCTAGCCTAATGCTGACCAGCAAACACCTGGCTGCCAGGGTTGCCAGATATGACGTTTTTATAGCGACGTTTGGACACTTTTTGAAAGTGTTGTATGGACAAAAACTTTTGATTTTTTGAGCTATTTTTGAAAGTTACGTGTGGCACCCCAAATGACTCCGACGTTGATAGTGCCAAAACTTCAAGGGGGGAAAATGTTTACAGCCTCAAAACTCTCCCACGTCATCAAAGGCATCACTCATTGGGCTGGTCGACAGTGCCATTAGGCAGGTTTTCAGCTGTCATTGGGCTGGAAGTGCAGTGTGTAGTTTGAGTAATGAAGTGTGTGTAATCTGTTTATTATTTTTTGTTCTAATGTTTACATTTTTTTGTTCTAATGTTTACAATTATGAAGTGAATTAGTCCTGTGGATTGAGACTGTTATTTTAAAATGAGTTCATCTAGAACATGTGGACACAGCTGATAACTTGTTAAGGGTGAATTTCGCAGAAACAATAGGAAGTTCTTCTTTACACAAAGAACGATAGACACTTGGAATAAGCTACCAAGTACTGTAGTGTGGTAGACAGTAAGACTTTAGGGACTTTCAAAACTCGACTTGATGTTTTTTTGGAAGAAATAAGTGGATTGGCCTGGCGAGCTTTGTTGGGCTGAATGGCCTGTTCTCGTCTAGATTGTTCTAATATTCTAATGTTATTATGGGTTGTCCTTTGTCACCTCAATGTTGTTCGATTCTAAACTCAAGGTGTTGTCATTTCAATTTAAGTATTTCATAAACAATAGGTGTTGCCAAGTTCTTCCTTTATTTAGTGTTTAAATCTATGATGATGATGACGATGTCATAGGGTTTCACAATAATGTGACAACATTTGAGAGAGACCAGCCACCACCATCCCAGTATTTCATTAATATTTTTTGGCATGAAAGGTGCATGACCTTGTATGTTTCGCTAGTCAGTAGGAAAACAGAGATGGACATTATCAGTTAGGTAAGTTAATGTTATTATTAGAGAAGTCTGCAAACATATAAGAAAATTCAGATATGGCTCCAGCAGAATTTTCACACTAAAAAAACACTACATAAATTTAATTTATACAATGGATTCAGAAAGTTTTCAGACACCTTTACTTTTTTCACATTCTTTTATGTTGCAGGCTTTTGCTAAAATAATGTAAATTAATTTTTTTTCCCACATTAAGCAAAACATATATATATATATATACCAGAAAGACAAAGTGAAGACAGGAATTTAGAAATATTTGCAAATTTAATATAAAAAATTCAGATGTGAACATCAATAGGCTTTGCACTGTAGGCCCCAAGTTACCCAAACTATTCTGTAAAATTTCATTAATTATTTACCACTCTGATCCTGATCTTCCTGATAATAAAATAGGTCATTATGTTAGCAATTGACAAGAGGAATTCATAAATAAATGCAGAAATACAATATTTCAGGGTTACTCTAGAGTGCCTCTTTCTCTTGCACGAGTTGGCTCAAAAACTAATCAGCACATCATCATCTCACAACAGGCTTAAGTTTCGAATTTGGCATCCAGTCATTTCGGCACTAGACTGTCCCCAAGAAACTGTGGCACACACGCATGCACACAGACAGACACACAACCATCATCGAGATTTCAGGGAACCATAAACGTTGAGATCCGTCGAAAACCAGGGATTGAAATTTTGGACGAATCTAAAGCTTTCACTCCGCCCCCACAGACAATAGATTATGATGGGGAGGACACAATGTAATAAAACCAGAAATATTCATAATGACACCAGTAATTAGACCCTTTACAAAGTATTTCAGGGAAGCCCCTTTGGCAGTGATTCCAGCATGGATACTTATTGAGTTTGATGCCACAAACACTTGGATTTAGGGATTTTCTACCATTGTTCTCTGCAGATCTTCTTAAGTTCTGTCAGATTGTATGGAGACCATCAGTGGATAGCTATTTTCAGGATCTCTCCAGAGATGTTTGGTTGGGTTCAACTCTGGGCTCTGGCTTAGTATCTCAAGGACATTCCCTAAGTTGTTACTAAGCCACTCCTGTGTTATCTTTGTTTTGTGCTTAGGGTCATTCTGTTGTTGGAAGCTGAACCTTTGGCCCAGTCTGAGGTTCAGGTTTTCGTTAAGGATATCTCTGTACTTTGCTCTGTTCAGCTTTCCCTTATCCTTGTCTAGAATCTCAGTTTCTGCAGCTCTACAGCATGATGCTGCCACCATGCTTAACCGTTAGAATGGTATTGCACAGGTTATAAGCAGCACCTTGTTTCCTGAAGTCATGATATTAATTTTGGTTTCATCACACCAGAGAATCATGTTTCTAACAGTTTGAGAGTCCTTTAGGTGCTTTTTTGCAAACTCCAAGTATGCTTCCAAAGCGTACTTCCATTCGTCTTTTACTGACGAGTGGCTTCTGTCTGGCCATGCTGTCATAGAGCCCAGATCAATGGAGTGCTGTAGTGATGGTTGTCCTTCCGGAAGTTCTCCCATTTCCATAGAGGGTCACTGGAGTGACCATTGTGTTTTTGGTAACCTCTCTTACTACATCCCTACACCCAAGAATGCTCACTTTAGACAGATGGCCACTTCTAGGATGGGTTGTGTTTATTTCACACTTCTTCCATTTAAGAATTATGAAGGCCACTGTGGTGTTGAGCACCTTCAGCTAATAGTTCTATTCAAGTGTTTCTTTCAGTTTTGACCTTTTCCTTATTCTTTTAACCTTGATTTTTTTCTCATGTTTTGCTTTAGAGTCTAGTTATGATTTCCTGGCTTTTTTTTTTTTTTTTACTTTTCTTCATGTATCTCATGGTTGTGCTGAAAGCGTTTAACTGCCAGTTAGCTGTCAGGACAGCAGTGTACATATTATGGTCAATAACCAAAGAGTAACCAGAGCATAAATAGTTGATTTAATATTACCACACTACGAAAATATTTTGTATTTATTACAACTCCACTCATGGAGAAATTGACAAAGCAGGCTATTACCACATTAAAGTCTTTTCTACATAATTCACCATATTGCAATGGAGAGCCTCCTCAGCAAACAGCAGACATAAGCACAATCAAACATGCACTTAATTTATCTCATAGCTGTGTACTCCATCTTGTGGATGGAAAAGAAATTGCAGTGAAGCTAAGAAAAGAGATTCCACTGTCACGACACATCATTCTACTCGATCTCCCACTGTAAGCTATCATGTAACCAGTACTGTAAAAGCAGCCTCCTTCTTTATAGAATGCAGCGGCCTGTCAAGTCAAATGGCATTACGTGGACAACACTGTCAGGCAGCAACAGCCATGTCACTAATCTCAGATATGGCAAACTTGGACGAATTATTTTATAATTTATTATTTATAACTAGTTGACTATCCAGTGGCTTCGCTCACTGAGTGCAAGGGAAAAAATAAAATGTAGTCTATAAGTTATTAAACAGTAAAACATTAATATTTATAAAGATACATTGAGCACTACTGGAGTAGTTTGGGTTAAACTACATTTTAAAGGTGCTATAACACAACAGGTAAGTAGTAGATCCCTTGTGAAAGGCGCTACACGACCGCTGTGGTATAGAAATTACATTTTCTATGTGATCTTCCAAATTTTTGCCTGACAACCTTGCACTACATGCCTGTGATTTACTTGTTAAAATAATTAATCACAAAAGCAATCTTAAATGTTGTGGAGTTTTAGTGTCCCGAACTTACCTTAAGGTACAGTAAGTAGTTGTGCAGGGCAATTTACAAACAGAGTCCTGCTTCGATGGTGCCGATTACATTCATTCACAAAGATTTCCACTCTCCCAGGAGCTGACGGGGAACTTGAAGTGTCACAAACAGTGCGAGAAGAGAGGACGCTGCCTGAAGCTGCAAAGCTCTTGACTCGGCGGAGCAGCCCGACATTCCGCGCCTCCCAGCATCCACTTTGTTCTCACGACCCATCGCAGCTGAAGGCAGTCTCGTCGTCACATTATTTACAGCTCGGCGCAGTTAAAAAGTACAAAGATGCAAAGCTGTTTTAGTCATCTCTTCTACTATCAAGTACTGCCAACTAAAAAAATGTTACAATGTGGCAGTTTCAGCGACAGTCACGTGGACGAATAAATAAAACTTCTCTGTCAGAATGCACCTGGCAGCGGACGGCTCAGCACTGTAGTCCAGACAGGAGGGGTGAGAAAGGGCGATGCGGGGCGCACACAAATAATAACAATTCGTAAAGACGATGTAAAAATGGCATCCACAAATGAAGTGATTAGTTCCTGTATGTTCTGTTCTGTATGTACAGTATGTATGTTCTGTGGTCATAGGTAATTTCCATATTGTGTGGTCATACGTAATTTCCATTTCATACGTAATTTCCATATCATGTGGTCATACGAAATTTCCATTTCAAACGCGAAAATAATTTTATATATATAGATATTATTATATTATCACTAGGGGGGCCAAGCCCCCAGTTGCGGCCTGGTAGGAAGTTTGATAAATTCTGAAAAGAATGATACCAAACGTACATACAGTATGTGGGTTTTAAAATAAGCCTGATTTAAAGCGTGACATAAAAAGTCACATAAAATCATTACACAAAATCATTGCACTTTTTATATAGAGTAGATACACTATATGTTTTGTTTAATTACACATTACAAAACATAAAACAACAAACCAAATTTTAAACCCTATTAAATAACATATAAAAGCCTTGAAATATACAAAGAAGAAGAAAAAGTCTAGCACATAGAAAATTTAAATTTAAAAGGATAATTTCTAATTTGGTTTTTAAACAATAAAATTGAGCATGAAGACTTAACCTAATAGGAAAGTGAATTACAAAGCTTGGTAGCAGCAAAGCTTAAATTGTGGAAAGTCCAAAACCAAAGACAGCAAGAAAACCAGTTTCAGAGGAAAGTAGAAGAGACATAATTCTACAGGAAATCCATAAAAAGTAGTTCAGGCTGAGTTATGGAGGTCTCTGTTTATATGTAACATAAACATAACACTGGGTAACAAAATGCAACTTTTTTTGTCACTTGAAACATACAGTAGATGAAACTTAAAGTATGTTTCATGATGACTTCAAATATCTAATCAGACTTTTTCTGTCACGCAAGGATTTTAAGTGACAAACTATTCAATTTTACAATAAATATACACCAATTGGCCACAGTTCTAGAACTACCTGCCTAATATTGTGTAGGTTCCCCTCACACCACTGAAACAGCTCTGACACATCAAGGCATGGACTCCACAAGACCTCTGAAGGTGTCCTGTTGTATCTGGCACCAAGACATTAGCAGCAGATCCTTTAAGTCCTGTAAATTATGAGGGGGGACCTCCATGGATTGGACATGGACATTGGATTTTCAGCACATCCCACAGATGCTTGATCAGATTGAGATCTTGAGAATTTGGAGGCCAAGTACAACACACTGAACCCTTTGTCATGTTCCTCAAACCATTCTGGAACAATTTTTGTAATGTGGTAGGGCACATTATCATGCTGAAAGAGGCCACTGCTACATTATGAATACCTTTTCCATGAAGGGGAGTATGTGGTCTGCAGCACTCTTTCTGTTGGTGGTACATGTCAAAGTGACATCCACATTAATGCTAGCAGAACACTGCCCAGAGCATCATGCTGCCACAGCCAGCCAGCCTGCCTTCTTCCCATAGGACTTTCCCAATGCCATCTCTTCTCCAGGTAAACGATGCATATTCACTTAACCATCCACATAATCGAAAAGAAAGCATGATTCATCAGACCAGGCCACCTTCTGATAGTCACATGTCCATTGCAGGTGCTTTCAGCAGTGGACGGCATGGGCACACTGACTGGTCTGCAGCTACACAGCCCCATATGCGGAAAGCTGTAATGCATTGTGTTTTCTGACACCTTTCTCTCATGGTTAACAGTTGCTTTTTCAGGAATTTGTACTATAGTAGCTCTTCTGTGAGACTGGTCCAGACAGGCTTGCCTTCACACCTTACGCACATCAATGAGCCGTTTGTGCCCGTGACCTTGCTCTAACCACTGTATACCAGGAACATTCCACAAGACCTGCCATTTTGGAGATGCTACGTCCCAGTTGTCTAGCTCAGGTGTGGGCAGATTCAGTCCTGGAGGGCCGCAGTGGTTGTAGGTTTTTGTTCCAACCCAGTTGCTTAATTAAAAAACAATCCTTGTCAATTATTTAATTGCATGGCTTGCTCGTGCTTTAACTCTGCCATGTCAGGTCATTCTCATATCCTAGATTTATTTTCCTTTCTAAGGATATCATCCAAATGATTTGAAGTCTAAAACAGATGAGTAATTCTCAGTGCTTCACTTTTTTCTCTTCACTTTCCTTCCAAGTATTTAATTAAACCAAATAGTGCATGATAAGTACACACAGGTGTAAATGGTAACAAGCTAAATGGAGAAATGCTGGTCTCTTTTGTCATTTGCATGGTATTGCTAATTAGGAGCAATTAAAAACCAAGAATACAGCTGTTTAAGACTAAAATAAGCAATAAGGGTTCAAAATCTTAATGAGCGAGACCACTAAAGTGAAGCTGAAGTGTTACTTGAGCAATAAGGGTTTCTTATCAAGCAACTGGGTTGGAGCAAAAACCTGCAGCCACTGCGGCCCTCCAGGACTGAATCTGCCCACCCCTGGTCTAGCTATCACAATGTGGTCCTTGTCAAAGTCACTCAGAATCTTATGCTTGCCCATTCTTGCCCACTCTGCTAGTGAATGATATGGCATCAGATCTCAGTACAGGCTGTTTTCATGCCTCTACCTGGTGGAACAAACTTCTTACCTCCATCCAAAAAGCTGACCTCCTGAATGTGTTTAAGAAGCATTTTAAGACTCTTTAGTTCTGTGAATATTTGTCTCATTGATAATGATAACTCATTTTGTGTTCTGCATGGTTTAAAGCTCTTGACTTATGGCGATCAATTCTGTAATCTTGCACTGTAACATCTGTTCCCAAGCAGTCCCCCAGATGGATGTTTTCTTGATTATGTTGACCTCTTTTGTAAGTAATTTTGGACAAAAGTGACTGCAAAGCAAAAAAATAGCAAATGTAAACTAAATAAACGTGCAGCTGCATTCTGAGTCAATCGAAGCCTGTTTAGTAGCTTGTTAGGAATATGAAGCAAAAGGGCATTGCAATAATTGACTCTTGAAATATTGAATGTGTAAGAGCCCATCTTAGAAAGAAATATTAATACTAAATTGATAGAATATCAGTTTCTCATAGTTACTTAGATTATGGTTAGTCTTTCACCCCCTGTAAGGTAACACAAAATAGAACTTTCTTTTCTATAGCTGTAAAATTAATTAAGCCAGTCAGAAAATAGTCATATTGCTAGCATGGACTGTTGGATAAGTTTGCAAATAACAGATTGGCATTCAGGTTTCTGACCATTTTCATAAAAACATTTGAAATAACAACTGTATGACTAAACATAGAGAAACATGAGAAGAGATAAGTAACTCCTTAAACAAAACTTTCTTTAAACAATAATGTTTTTTTAATATCCATTTTTGTGTGAATTATTTTGTTTTGAAACTTTACTAAAACTTTTAAAACAAAGATATCTGGTCTCTGGAATTATTTGAAAACGTGTCACACTATTGCCAGAACTGTGCTGATAAGCAAATTAAAAGCTACAGAACTTTGGTGATTTGGGACAAACGGAGCTATAGAATGTATGGATCAATGTTTCAGTTAAACCATAAGATAAGAAGGAAAGTGATCAAGAAATGATGCCAAGATAATAATAGGAGACCCAAAGTGCAAAATTAATTAATAGGTGATTCAAAATAAGGTGAACTGTCAAGGATAACACCTAAACTTTTGACGGAGGTGCAAAGTGGTTTTGGAGAAACAACAATACAGATACTACTGCTACCAGATTTTAACACAGCGGTTTTTGGGCCTATATGGATAATTTCAGATTTCTTGCTGTTGAGTTAAAGAATGTGGTTTGTCAAATAATGTCATATTTTCAATGGATATCAAAACAAAAATTACATGCATTATAATAATGAATTTATATTAAAAAAGAACAGATATTAAACATGTACTGACACAATAATACTGTGTGACAAACTAGGAGGCGCACAATCAAATTGAAAAAGGTCAAAGCCAGGAGATCAATTAAACTGCAACAAAACTAGAGAGTGAGACAAAAATTGTGGTCAAAAGTCGAAGGAAAAGGACATTACCAAGCAACAAGAACAAGAATAAATTTTTAGCAAAGAAGTTTTGAAGATTTTGATCCACAGATTGGGTAAGGAAGTGCACGTATGGCTGACCTTTTTAACCCCTTACAGCGATTACAAAAAGGTCACACCCCTGACAACACAGGAAATGAACCTAGCAATGGGTACAAAAAGTAGTGGCACCCCTGAGAATTTAAAAGGACGACCAAAATTACACAACCTCTAAATTACAGTATTTGTAAATGCAAGAATTGATCCATCTGGCTCAGAAAACCCACAAACAAGTATATGATCATATCAAATGGTGAATAATAGTGAATTAAAAATGAATAACAACATGTACACAGGTAAGCTCTAACTTTTAGACACTTCCTCACTAGCAGCGGGTAAGAGCAGTTATATTGCTCTTGACTTCATTGCTAATGCTAATAAAAAATAATTATTGCCTCAATAAAGATCTTACTTGGAAAAGATTTCCTTTGGCAGATAATGTTGACTTAATTTAAAAATTAATAATTGGTTCTTCTTCTTCTTCTTCTTTCGGCTGCTCCCATTAGGGGTTGCCACAGCGGATCATCCAAAATTGTTGTCCGCATATTGGTTTGGCAAAATTTTACACCGGATTCCCTTCCTGACGTAACCCTACAATTGCTACTTCCAAGAAATAATTGCCCCAATTTCAGTACATTTCATTTTTCGAGTGAAAGATTTACACATGCAAGCCTTCATTATATAAATAATGTATTGACTGTTGAAATCGTATTCGCCTTAACCATTATAAGCTGTGCAATGGCCACTTCCTGCTCTTGGATGGAACTTTTAGATGTCTAAACGCCATGTCTTAGTAGGTGAGCACTGTCAAGCTGTAACTTCTATGGGTCTTTGCCCCAGCCTTTCACTTTTTTGTTGTATGGCAAATGCAATATCTGGAAATCATCTGCTGATCTGCTTGTGCAGTTAAACAATCTCCTGGCTATCTGGAATTTTTGATGACTCATTACTAACCATTTTATCTGTTGAGGGAGTTTATATCTTCCATATCAAGTTAATGCTAATATAGCAAGAAAGCTTTTAGGACATGATGTCTCAGCTGCTGAAAACAAATAATAGGACTCTGCAGTTATTACAGGTGTATATAAGTTTACAGGGGTCATTATTGTCACATGCACATAATGGCCTAATCAGTCAGGCCTCAATATAGGCCATTCTATTGAGACAGCTCTACTTGACACAATACACCATCATGCCATCTGTTCACATCCTTCTTGATCTCTCCTCTGCCTTTGACACATTCAACCATCAGATCCTCCTTTCCATCCTCTCTAACCTTGACATCATTGGAATTGCCCTCAGGTGGGCAGATGCTATCGTGTCCTGAGGAGGAGAGATGTTAAAGGACACCAGGCAAGCACATGGGGGCCCCACGAATTGGAGAAGGATCTTCTTCTCTTCTCACTGTACACCTCCCCATCATCAAGTCTCATGGTTCTCATAACAGTGCTATGCTGATGATATGCCTCTGTCTGTCATTCCCTCCAGAAGACCACATGATATCAGCTAGAATCTCTGCATGTTTCACTGATATTGAAACCTTGAAGGAGTACCATTTCCAGCTCAACCTGCCTAAGCCAGACCTTCCTGCTATTCCAGCACTTTGGTCTGTTCAGCAGCCTATCTCTTCTCTGCTTGGATCATTATCACTAACACCAATCAAGTCAGTACACAACCTTGGGGTGGTGATCAACGGCCAGTTGTCCTCTGACTGGCCAACTGTCAACTGTCTCTCTTTGTCTTGCAGGTTCACTCTATACAACATCCGCAAAATCAATCTCTATCTGAAAAAGGCTCATGAAAAAGCAAAGAAAAACTTGTGGGTTGAGCAACACCGATTGGTTTTCAATGTACAGCACTAATACACCACTAGCTTCAGTATGAATTTGCTAATTTACCAGAGTCATTTTTATTGGAAGATGTCTTAAAGTCAGTCAAGACTTGGACATGAATACAAGACACATGGCTGACTATGAAGTTGTATAAAAGGAAATTCTACTCCGGTATGGCATCACACTCAATGTACGTGAAAATATTCAGAAGGTCAATCGAAACCATGCTGTGAGAGCTTTCAACATCTTTATCAAGATGGCTAGGTGGCTGAGGCTAGCAGAAACTCAAGGGACTGGGTGGTAAAGTTCTTTTTGTCCTATTGCTTAGCAAACACTCTCCTCAGGTCTTTTGCCAGGTTGGTCCAGAGATAGCCATGGTAGATAATGGAAGAATTAGCAGACACAAAGTTAGAGAGATACTGCAGCATACTGAAGCCAGAAATACTTTAAGGAAAAGCTGAAAACCTGGGGTCTCATTTATAAAACTTTACATGGATTTAAATGTGCAAACATGTTGTGATGGATGGCCCACATCCTTACCTGGCTGGGACACCCTTAAGTCCTGCTGAGTTCTGTGAGTGCCACAAGGGGGTGCTGCAGGGACTGGGGAGCCCTACTTCTTGGGGTTTCCAGACCACATCCACGGAGTACCGGAAGTACTCCCGAGTTGGACATAAAAGGAGCTGTCTGCCACACATGGATAAGCCAAAGTCAGGTGAAGGTGGACGAAGCTTGCGAGGAGGAGTGGAGGAGGCAGTGACCAGTGACCGAGAAAAAAGGAAGAAAAGAGTTGTGCTGTGTTGTGCTTGTGCCTACTTGTAGCTGTGATGGGAAATGCTTGGAGAAGAGTTTCCCACAATACAAGACTCTTTGCCTTTTATACTTGTGTCCGAGCCTGCTTGTGTTGGGTATTTGGGAAGCTGGAGCGCTCCCTGGTGTCCACAATGTTTACATTGAAAAACAGGATTATGCATAGGCCAAAAAAAAATCTGATTCATTAAACCTGGTGTACATACATTTCTATGCAATTTACCCTTTATAAATCACAATCATTTTGTAAATGTGTGCATGTGAAATGTGCCTTGAATTTCGCCTGATTGCCATGCTAATGAACCTCATATATATGCAATCACAATGCTGCATACTTCCACTGGATGGTAAAGCAGCTTCCTACCTGACTCATCTAGACACCGTCACCTGTATTGAGGAGAATAGTCCTATGGGGGACTCTACATGGTATTGTAGCACCTCTCCTCTGTGCTCTGAGGACAGAAAATGGTGTAAGGCGCTTTTTTCTGAGGGCATTGCCACTATCACCCAGCACATGATTGCTGTTACAATGAATCAGTATAGGGCATAAGAAACACTGAGTGATCAGCTAGTTATCTTACCAACAAGCTAGCCATCAAGTACAACACCGTCAGCAAGTAGTCTGATCAACACTACTTTGCCTCAAAGTAATTGAATCGTGGGTTGACCCAGGCCACCATGTCTCATCTTGGAGTCACAGATATTTTGTGAGCTAATGGGATATCACTGCTTATGGTTAACAAAAGCAGCTTCATTCTTGCTAGGTGCCCTTATTGTGATATGAGTGTTGTTAATTGCCCCTATTACATTAGGAAAACCATAGTTTGTGGCATATTTCTTTTTTATGTTGTCATGTACGCCCACATCAAATGTAAACTGAATCATGCACCTCATCAGTCGTTTATGGATTCCAGCAGAGTTGGCATAATGAAGTTGAAGCCTGGCTGAGATATTCCTATCCTGTCAGACAGTTCTCTCTGATAGGTGCCTGTTGCCATAAAGCTAATCATTATTAAAACCAGAATATGAAAACGTAGAGGTCAATTTTGGGCAGCCTGTATCAGATAGTTTCAAGAGAATGGCTCTTGGGAACATACTGTATTAAATCGGCTCTTAGACCAATCATCATTATAGGCAAAACAAAAATTCTGCCAGTTCCTAAAAGCTCATTCCCTCAAGTCAAGCTTCAGATGTCAGGTCAAGCATCAGATGTCCATAATTGTTGTCATTCAAAGATGGCTCTAGTTAAAAACAAAAGGCAAGTCCAGATATTCTTTGGATTAGCAGGGTACTACCATAGGATTGTGCCTCACTTTTCTGAAAAAGCGACACAATTAACAAACTTTAAACAGAATCAAGCTTCCAACAATATGGTGTGGGACCAAGAAATGGAACATTCATTTCATTCCTTAAAAAGAGACCTTATTACGGGGCCTGTGCTGGTATCCAATAGTTTCTCTGTTTCCTTTTTTCATCCTTTTCTATGGTATTTTCTTCCATACTGTTTTATTATGACCATAATCAAACAAAAACATGTATTTGAGGCACAATCATTGAAATCATTTTGTAACATTTATTACTAAAATATGAAAAAGTTTCTGTTTTAACAATGTGTTTACACAGATTACTTTAGAATAATGATCTCTTATTTCCACTGTAAAACTCCACTTCACTCCCAGGTAAACAATCAATGCGTGAGCTGGGAAAACTTCGCTCACGTTCTAAGTCGGTGGGGGGATGGAATAGCCGGCTGCTGGCAGCTTCTCTTTTATCAGCACATTTAGAGGACAAAGGATGCTGGCGGAGAGGTGTGAACGGATTTAAGAAGCGATTTAAGGTGGGCCGGATATACGAGTTTTTTCGTAGGCTCTGGTAATTCTAGTGTTAAAAGGGCATAATCATTGGCCTTTTGCCTGCACTGAATTCTGAAGTGTGAAAACACTTACAGCCAATTGGTTCACTTCGATAGCGAAGCATGACCACTATAAATAGGCAACAGGCAGAGGCACTAGGTGACATATACGGCCGTCGGGAGTTAGGGGGCACATGCTCTCAACACTAAGAGAAATCCTACATGGTCGTCGAACACTGATGATACTGAGCGAGTGCTGTTACAAGAAGAAATCAAGCTTGGTGGTGCTAACAAATGTTTTACTAAATTAAGTATTTAACAAAAACCACTAACAACAGACACTTTGAAAATATAACCACACAGCTTATTTTAACATACATAAAAAGAAAACATTTTCAGAAGGAATTAAACTATATTTTTCACCATTTTGGTTAATCACTTCTCAGTCCACACTGAAAAAAAACGTATGCCCACCACCAGAACACAGAAATATTTAGAAACTGAAGTGCCTCTTACCCCAACACTTGCCGCCCATTGCTCCACCTTTTGATGATGATTTTTCATTTGTTTATTACATTTAGTTCTGGCACAATTGTGGCTCTGAGGCTAAGGATCTGCGCCAGTATCTGGAAAGTTGCTGGTTCAAATCCTCGTTACTGCAAGAGGGGATCCTACTCTGCTAGGCCCTTAACCTGCACTTGCTCCAGGGTTGCTGTACAATGGCTGACCCTGCACTCTGACCTCCAGGGGTATGTGAAAACTAACAAATTCCTAATACAAGAAATTGTATAAGGCTAAATATAGAACCAAAAAAAAATTACATTACGAGTAAATGATTAAATGTAATACACTCAAGATGCTGCTAAGTGAAGTGCCATACATTTGTTTTGCTTTTAGTTATGATGTGATTTTTGGAAATGAATGAAAATGCAATATGTTTTTATATTGCATTTTAAACTCACATGAAAATTGTGTGGCGTAATGAAAAGCAATCAATCATTTGGGTGGTATGTTTTTAAATATGACACGATAAAACTACTAAAATTAAACAAACCATGTGTATAAATATTACTTCTCAATCTAGTTAACACATTTTAATTGCATTTAATTTTGGCACAAATAATCTTCTACAGTAATGATCTGCTTTTACAGTGTTAACCGCGAGTATTCTACTGCCATCAAGTGAATGCTACAAAAACTCATGAATATTTCTAAGTGTTTTGCCACTCTAAGGTAACTCATCAATATTCATGAATGCGACAGAGTCTTCCACAAAAGCGTTCAACAATGGAGTGTAAATGAAAATCTGAACAAACTGAAACGTATCCACTAGTTGAACCATCAATAGCGAAGGCAATGTGAATTGGTCATCAGACGTTGCAAACAGCACTGATTTTTCAGGTGAATTTGGTCATCTGAAGATTTACCTTGCAAGTAGGTGTGTGGCAAGAAGGCAACATGATTGTGATCAAGTAGAAAGACAAGAAAAATGTTATCTCCATAAGCACAGGTCATAATGCTGCAACTGTTGTTCATGTCAGGGAGAATGTGGAAGTCCATAAGCCTTGCACTGTGGTAGCCTACAATAAGACATTGGGCATATCGATTGTGTGGCTCAGACATTGGCATTATACCCTCTCATGCACAAGCAACAGAAAAAAATTTAAGAAAAAATATGCAAAGAAACTGTCCTGATTGAAAACATTAGACTCTGTATTGATGACTGTTTTTAAATATGTCACACAAAGGAGTACTAAATCTGGATCAGTACAGCAGTTGACAATAGACATACCTTTCTATTTATGCCAGTGTTTTGATATTTATATTGTAAAGAAAGCACAACAACACAGATAGAATTTTGGGAAAATAACTGAAAAACTCTAACACACAGTTAGAGTCACAAAGGACTGGGTCACATGTTGACTGCTAACAGAGTGAAGGCTTAGGTTCTTATAGATGAAAGACAGGAAGGGGTGGAGTTTCAGCCAGAAATGAGGTCTGCAGGAGGGCGTGTAGAAGTGGGCGGAGTCTTAGTTGGATTTCTCCTGTGGTGGTCTGCGGAAGATGGAGAAAAGGAATTAGTACCATTTATCAAGCCTTGTCTCTGTAGCTTACTCTCAGTTAAGTCCTTAGGCTACCTCCCATGTTTACATGTGTGACAACATGTTTCTGGTACACATAAACATTTCTTCTTTCATTTGAAAAAATGTAACTAAGGTGATTACACACTACACAAAGAAATTTAATTCTGTGTAGCAGAGTGAATGATGAGGCAGGGCAAAAGCCAAAATGCCTGGGGTGCCAACACGACAAACCCCCGTTTAATTCCAACAAAAGACAAAAAAAAAAAAAAGATGTACTTGTAGGCACTCTTTGAGATGGACAATTCCCTTTAGCCACATTGTAGACTCCATCAACATGTTATCATGGTCAGGACCTTCCGGGAGCGTCTTTCTTTCATACTGGAAGAAGTGGGCCTTCCTTGGCTTCATTGCCCTCAAGAAGTGGTTTCTCGAGATGGAAAAATCAGACAAGAATGTTAGGAGCAGCGCCCCCTCTCATCCCAGGGTGGTACTATTTACTTTAGGTGAGGCTGGCGGTGCCTCTGGCATACACATGTGACAACTATCCATCCATCCATTTTCCAACCCGCTGAATCTGAACACAGGGTCATGGGGATCTTCTGGAGCCAATCCCAGCCAACACAAGGCGCAAGACAGGAACCAATCCCGGGCAGGGTGCCAACCCACCATAGGACACACATACACACACCAAGCTAGGGCCAATTTAGAATCGGCAATCCACCTAACCTGCATGTCTTTGGACTGTGGGAGGAAACCCACACAGACATGGGGAGAACATGCAAACTCCACGCAGGGAGGCCCCAGGAAGCGAACCCAGGTCTCCTTACTGCGAGGCAGCAGCGCTCCCACTGCACCACCGTGCCACCCTGTGTGACAACTAAATACTTTTAAATGCTGAAATATTCTGTGCTATTTTATGCCATATGCACATGGAAATATTACTAATTACATATAAAGGAAAAACCTAATAAACTAAAATCATGAATAAAAATCACAATTTATTTGAAAGACATGCTGCTATGGTTCAGAGTCTGACCTTTACATTTTGGACTGCCTATCTTCAGGAAATCTAATTTGTCTCCAAAATCATTAACAGCAGCAGTTGTAAAACCTCAGAAAAGATTATTTTTAAAAAGATCTGCATTTCCAAGAAGCACTATGCCACAACTCGTAAGATAAGACTATTTTTGATATTGGCAGGAAAATACATTTCCTAGTAAAGCAGCCTGACTAAAACAGCACACAACACAAAACCTAAAAAGGTGAGGTGGGAGACTGTTGAAAAAGCATTTTGTCCCACTTTGCTGACAACTGACCACACTTAGCACGCAGACCCAAGGTGAACTGTGTCCGTGCTTTTATTTTCGGTTTCCCCACTTTTCATTTGTTCCTAATAAGAATATAATAAGAACACACCGTTGTTTATTTTTTAGGAACAAAGGTGCAAAACATGGTTCATGTTTGCAATGGAAAATGTCTACAATGATGCTTGAAAAATGATATATTGAAAACACTGCAACAACATATAAGATTTTTAACCTTGAATAAATTTGTTTTTTTTCCAAAACATACACTCATGTCAAATCTGATGACTACTGCACACTCCAAAAAAAGTTAGGATAGTTGAGTGTTTCCCACTGTGTAACATCACTATTTTTACTTAGCTTTAAACTTAGCCCCTTTGTTTTGGACCCATTGGCGGGATCGAACAATAATGCAAACTTTTTAAAAACTGAATAAAGTTTGTGGCACGCGGCTGGGGACCAAGCCCAGCCGGGATGCCCAGGAAGAGTGGAGGAGGGCTTGCGCCTCCTCCAGACCACGAGAGGGCGACCAACCTGGTTGTTTTGGGGGCCACGGGTACAGATCTTGGAAGCTCAGCCCTGTAGGGACCCGTGGTCACCCCTGATGCCTGAAGGTTCCTGGACCTCAGTACTTCTGCCACACCCGGAAGTGCTGAAGGGAAGATGAATGGGGACACCCGGAGTGCTTCCGGGTACGCAGCCGGCACTTCCGCCACACTGGGGCGTGTTTGAGGGAGATTGCCGGAACACACCTGGAGCACATCCGGGTGCTAATAAAAGGGGCCGCCTCCCTTCACAAGGAGGCTGGAGTCGGGAGAGAAGTTGGACAAGGTCTCAGGAGGAGACACGGAGGCGGCCTGAAGAGTGAGGCATAGTGGTTTGGCCAGGACTTTGGGGAGTCTGTGGGTTGTGGAGCACTGAACTTTGTAAATAGAACTTGTAAAGAAACGTGTGTTGGGTAACGAAATGATGTTTACCTGTCTGAGTCCGGGCTGTTCCCCACAACTTATTCATTTACTCACTACTGTAATTAAAGTATAGTGTTTTGCCATTAAAATGCTTTATTGCATACCTCAATACCATGTTGAAATATTTTGTTTCTTCCCTCAAAGTTGACAAAATTGCTGCATCACAGCAACACCTTGGTCCGTTTGCATTCTTAAATGTCCTGATAAAATTTGACGGCCAGACTATTATCTCTTAAATGACAGGGGTGTTTCAGCTTGCAAATGACACCACTCTTCCACTTTCTATAGTTCAGAATGTTTTTTAAGATATTTTTGAATTGTGACCAGTAGGGGGCATTGCAACACCCTAAAAACAACCACAACTACACAAGTCCAGGTTTTAACCAAATGATTTATTGGGCACAAATACCTTCCAATGGTTTCTTCAAAGGTTGCACAAGTTTTCTTCCCTGTCTCTTTCCTCTATTCCTGTCCTTCTCAGTGAGCTTTGTCGTCATCTACCCGATTCTGACTTATCAAGTGAGAGGGAGTAGTCTCCTTTATGTTAGACCCATAGTGCTGCCATATTGCATCCAGGAAACAGTTTCAGACCAGGCTGAACCTCCCTAAAAGAAGGAAACCTCCTCCCCACAGCTGCCTCTTGTGACTACCACGAGAACCAGCTCAATGCCCATTGGAACTCCAATTCCCATAAAGCCCTGCGGGTGTGTATATAGGAGACCGCACCAGAAAATTGCTGCCACCTGTCAGACTTTTGAAGCACATGGCTCATGGTGGCGGTTTCCTTCCACCCTTCCATTACCAAGGCCCTCCAGCCAGGATGTCTGCCAACTTTTGTCTTCTATGTCATAATCTTGAAACTATTGGTTTTGTAATTTGGATACACAGTATAATTTACTTACCAACCATATATATGTATATACAGTATATATATATTGTCACACATGTGCGCATGGGAGGCAGTTAAAGTGCTCAAATGAAGATAATTCCACGCCACACCAGGGGATGTCAGGATGCACTGATCCCATGCGTGTTTGGGAGGCAGCAAAAGGGCTTAATTGAGCAAGGGCGTGTGTCCAGAGAGTGGTTGGCAAAGTGCAATAATGCCTGTTCTTCTTCATCTGCAGATCCTCAGAAAACAAGACTTCCTGAAACCTCACTTCTGGTTCCTTCAACCTCATTTCCGGTTTCTACCATCGACCTAACTTCTGGTTCCTCCTGAAGCTCCACCCATCAACTGCTGGGCCTGGTATAATTTCCAGCCGTCTTGTCCCGCCTCTTCCTCTCTGATTTCAAATATAAATGCCATGCATACAACCCTGATCAGTCGATGTTAGGCTCAGTCTGGAGAGATTACTCTGTGTACCTTTTTAATTTCCTTTTTTCATCTGGGTTCTTTTTCTTTTCGACAGTATATGGAGTGGCCCCACAAACTTCTTCCATGGTCTTGCTTCTTCATTTACGCATTAAATATAAATTCATGACGGACTCTAACATGTCCGATCATAGTGAAGCTATATAGTAACATTCGCTGTAAGGGTGGTTCATATGGGCCTGATGTATGACTTAAAATGAATAAGTACCGTATAAACAAATTGCTTGGAAACTTGTGACACACCTGAATCTTGGGGATCACTACACCATACTGATGAAGATTTAATTTTTTTGTTTATCAATCAAAACATCTTTCAGTTGCTTTCACCATCAGAGGGCATCAGGGAGATGAACAGGCAAGAAGATAACCAGGCAAAATTGCATAATTTTCCAGAAAGCAGAATTCCCAACTAGGGTTCACATACCTCACTCATTATTTTCTCTCTTACATGCAAAGTCAAACTAAGACCCTACAGACCCCGAATGAATTAGCTCCTTTAAAAGTGAGTTGATCATGCAGCATGTGGACACTGAGTTGTTTAATGCAGTATTTCTCACTTTTGTTTTCAACATGAGACTTGACATTGTCCCCCCATTGCCATTCCGACTTGCAGACACTCAATTGTTTCATCAAGCATTTGAAAAGGCCCGTTACAATCACAGGACCCTGGGTACATACCCAGAATGCCCTGATGGTAGCTTCATTACTGAGAATATTTTTGTCCAAAGACAGACTTTAGATGGTAGATGCCATAATGGATGGACAGGCATTGGAAGGACGGCACTGATAATGGTACATCCCAGCTTGGATAATGTCTAGTTGGGGACAAGGTCTAATGGAAAGACTGGGGGAGTTTGTCTACCAAAGAGTAGTTGTCAGTAAGTCTCTGGCATGGTCCCAGGTTCGATACCAGCAGGGTTGTGTGGAACCTGAAGAGAAGCCCTGTTGGGGTCCATGGGTGATTCTTCCGCTTTATAATGGCACTGGAAGTACTTTTGGGACCAACATTAAAGAAACCGGTTCACCTTTATCAGAAGTCAGAGTTGTGGTGGACAACACTCTCCTGGAGGAACAAATGGAGAGGGAAAAGAAATGAATATTACTTTTATTTGTGTTATGTTGCTGTGCCAATTGGAAAAGGTAGTGCATCATTAATAAAAGAATTTTTATTTGAACTTGGAAGTGTCAGGTTGGATTTTGTCTGGGATTGAATAATTTAACACTGAACACCACAAAAACCAAGGAACACATTCTGAACTTTAGAAAGCACAGTACAGAGAACCGGTTCCTCTCTACATCAACAGTGACCTTGTGAAAAGGGTGCATACCTGGGAGTTCCTGGGAACTCACATCTCAGAGAGCCTTTCATGGTCTGAGAACACCACTGCAATGGTCAAAAAAGTACAACAGTGACCGCACTTTCTGAGAGAGCTCAGGAAAAACAACTTACAGCAAAAACTATTGATAGCTTTTTATCATTCAACCATCGAGATCCTGGCATACTGTATCACGGCAAAAGACAAGAAGGCCTTCCAGAGAGCCATAACCTCAGAAACATTACCCACTCTCTCTATCTCACCAGATCCACAAATATCATTAAGGAGCCTTCACACCATCTGTTTGAACTGTTTCCCTCTGGTCGGCATTATAGATATTCGAAAGCATGGACTCACAGATTCAGAAACAGTTTCTTTCCAATGGCCATAAATACATGAAACAAAAATAAGCAATTAAGGCAGGTTAAAAACATTTGTGGTCAGTGCTAGGAAATAGAGTCATACATACTGCTGCTGCCCTTGTGCAGCTACTCCTCAGTGAAATTGTATTATTTACTATTTATTGTACTACTACCGGTTTCATCTTTGATCTCATTTATTTTTAAGTATATATTTCATATGTAATATAATGTTATCTATAAACAGAGCTAAATGTGCAATATTCTTTAGTACAGTAACTAATAATATTTTTTACGATGTTCTGCTTGTGTGTATTATGTGCTGTAGTTTTTATACAGAAGTAGTGTCATTTGCTTTTTTGTACCCAGTTGGAGTGGCGCTCGTAATTTCATTATTGTTTTATAATGGCAGTAAAGGCTTTCTATTCTATTTGGGACTCGGTGGTGCCGCCTTATGGTCACAACATAGAGAGAATGGCAAACAGAATGGAACAGACTAGCCAAAACACTAAAACCAAAATGACAACCCAAAAATAGAGACAAGAGCCATTTGTTTGTCTCTTTCTTTACTCAGTCTTTCATTATAATTTTAAAAGTTTGGACGCTAAGGTCTGCTTGTCATAACTTAGCATATTTTAAAGTAATGTGAAAGCAAAGGGTGTCTTTTCTATAAACAATAGAGCAGTGCTTGTGCAAAGTAACCCAGAAAATGACCATGCATATCAGAAAAAAGAAAAACAAAACAGTGATGTGATGATGTCACCAAACTAACAATAAATTATTTGAAATTAAAAGGTAACACATGAAAAATTAATCAAAATTAAATCAGCTGTAACTTTTAACATATTTTAACTTGGTGGTACTTAACCAATGAACGACTAAAAGATTATTTTTTTTCTAATTGAGAAAATCATTTAATCAATGACAGGAGTGTAATAGACTTCTATAATGAAACAATGTATAAGGGTCCTACTGTATTTATCAGATCGAAAAAAGGATTTTTAAACAGTCAAAAATAACCATAATGAAAGACTCATGTTTATATGGCTTGATTTTTATTTATTTTGTTTTTTTACAACTTTACAACATCTCTGGGCGGCACGGTGGCGCAGTGGGTAGCGCTGCTGCCTCGCAGTTGGGAGATCTGGGGACCTGGGTTCGATTCCCGGGTCCTCCCTGCGTGGAGTTTGCATGTTCTCCCCGTGTCTGCGTGGGTTTCCTCCGGGGGCTCCGGTTTCCTCCCACAGTCCAAAGACATGCAGGTTAGGTGGATTGGCGATTCTAAATTGGCCCTAGTGTGTGCTTGGTGTGTGGGTGTGTTTGTGTGTGTCCTGCGGTGGGTTGGCACCCTGCCCAGGCTTGTTTCCTGCCTTGTGCCCTGTGTTAGCTGGGATTGGCTCCAGCAGTCCCCCGTGACCCTGTGTTTGGATTCAGCGGGTTGGAAAATGGATGGATGGACAACATCTCTTATCGTATCTTTTACATTTGCTCCCTAGGTACTCTTATCTTGTCATAGCTTCTTTTACCTCCTGTTGCTGATGATGCACATTTTTCATTTCCTTCTTGAAACCCACAGGTCTATCGAAGATCTCCAACTACCCCACTGCTACCTAATCTTAGGCTTAATCTCTCCAAGTCTGAAACTGTGTACTGGCCTTCTGCTTCTCCATTGACAGATGCTCATCTAAGCAGCATCCTTGGAAACACTGATACGGTCAAGATATGACTATTTATAACTATGTATGTATCTCACATGCTTGTTCAGGCTCAGTCTCTCTCTCATCTGGAGTTTTGTAACTCTCTCCAAACAGCTTCTATTGAACAGTTCCAACTCATCAAGAATTGTGCTGCTTGTCTAGTGTATTCTGCCCCTTGCCTTATCACATTGATCTTCTTCTTCACTCTTCCAATTCAAGGTTTCAGTTCAGAACTATAAACTTGATCTACAGGCCCTTGCATGGTGTTACTTGTACTGCTTTCAGTCTTTTTCTGTCCATATATCCCCCTCCGATATGTCTGTTCTGCTTTTGACTGCCTACTAACTGCACAGATTTTGGAACAATAACTTCTTTTTAAAGTTTGCAAACCATAACTCCCAGATACATTCAGCTCACCTCTTCTGTAAAGTTCTAAAGTTTTGCAAAGTCAATTCTTGAGGGCTGTAGCTGGTGCAGGTTTTGGTCCCAAACCAACTGTCAAATTTAAAATCACTCCTTGCAGATCTTATTAAATTGTATGGCTTGTTAATGTTTTCACTCTGTCACGGTCAGTTCACTCTTAAATCATGGACTTTTCCCTTTCCAAGGATATTATCCAAATGTTGTAGCCTGAAGCGAATGAGTAATTATCAGTCCTTCACTTAATTTCTTTTACTTCCAGATATTCTACTAAACAAGATAGTTCATGATGAATATACACAGGTACAGTACATCTGGAAAATATTTACAGCACATCACATTTTCCACATTTTGTTATGTTACAGCCTTATTCCAAAATGGATTAAATTCATTTTTTCCCTCAGAATTCTACACACAACACCCCATAATGACAACGTGAAAAAAGTTTACTTGAGATTTTTGCAAATTTATTAAAAATAAAAAAATTGAGAAAGCACATGTACATAAGTATTCACAGCCTTTGCCATGAAGCTCAAAATTGAGCTCAGGTGCATCCTGTTTCCCCTGATCATCCTTGAGATGTTTCTGCAGCTTAATTGGGGTCCACCTGTGGTAAATTCAGTTGATTGGACATGATTTGGAAAGGCACACACCTGTCTATAGAAGGTCCCACAGTTGACAGTTCATGTCAGAGCACAAACCAAGCATGAAGTCAAAGGAATTGTCTGTAGACCTCCAAGACAGGATTGTCCCGAGGCACAAATCTGGGGAAGGTTACAGAAAAATTTCTGCTGCTTTGAAGGTCCCAATGAGCACAGTGACCTCCATCATCCGTAAGTGGAAAACGTTTGAAACCACCAGGACTCTTCCTAGAGCTGGCCGGCCATCTAAACTGAGCGATAGGGGGAGAAGGACCTTAGTCAGGGAGGTGACCAAGAACCGGATGGTCACTCTGTCACAGCTCCAGAAGTCCTCTTTGGAGAGAGGAGAACCTTGCAGAAGGACAACCATCTCTGCAGCAATCCACCAATCAGGCCTGTATGGTAGAGTGGCCAGACAGAAGCCACTCCTTAGTAAAAGGCACATGGAGCCCACCTGGAGTTTGCCAAAAGGCACCTGAAGGACTCTCAGACCATGAGAAAGAAAATTCTCTGGTCTGATGAGACAAAGATTGAACTCTTTGGTATGAATGCCAGGCGTCACGTTTGGAGAAAACCTGGCATCATCCCTACAGTGAAGCATGATGGTGGCAGCATCATGGTGTGGGGATGTTTTTCAGCGGCAAGGACTGGAAGACTAGTCAGGATAAAGGGAAAGATGACTGCAGCAATGTACAGAGACATCCTGGATGAAAACCTGCTCCAGAGCGCTCTTGACCTCAGACTGGGGTGACGGTTCATCTTTCAGCAGGACAACGACCCTAAGCACACAGCCAAGATATCAAAGGAGTGGCTTCAGGACAACTCTGTGAATGTCCTTGAGTGGCCCAGCCAGAGCCCAGACTTGAATCCGATTGAACATCTCTGGAGAGATCTTAAAATGGCTGTGCACCGACGCTTCCCATCCAACCTGATGGAGCTTGAGAGGTGCTGCAAAGAGGAATGGGCGAAACTGGCCAAGGATAGGTGTGCCAAGCTTGTGGCATCATATTCAAAAAGACTTGAGGCTGTAATTGCTGCCAAAGGTGCATCGACATAGTATTGAGCAAAGGCTGTGAATAGTTATGTACATGTGATTTCTCAGTTTTTTTTATTTTTAATAAATTTGCAAAAACCTCAAGTAAACTTTTTTCACATTGTCATTATGGGGTGTTGTGTGTAGAATTCTGAGGAAAAAAATGAATTTAATCCATTTTGGAATAAGGCTGTAACATAACAAAATGTGGAAAAAGTGATGTGCTGAGAATACTTTCCGGATGCACTGTATAAATGGAAACAAGTCAGATGGAAAACTGTTGAGTCTTTGTCATTTTCGTTATTATTGCAATTGTGCCGCAAATAAAATACAGTGAATGCAGCCATTTCAAACTAAAATATGCAATTAAGGGTGGGAATCTTAACAAGCGAGACCACTAAAATGATCCATAAAAATGTTGATTGAACAATGAGTGTGTCAACAGCAATAACTGAATTCTCATTAAGAAACTGGGTAGGAACAAAAACCTTCAGCCATTATGGCCCTTTAGGACGGACCTTGCAAACCCCTGTTCTAAAATTAAGCCTAAGTTAAATTAACTGGGTAATGGAATGAATGATTTTACCTTTATTAATTTTGATGCTCCTCTGAGCTATCCTTCAGGTCCCAAAAGCTAGGATCTGTCACATCGGCAACAGGCATACAATAGGAATACACCATTAGGGGACATTAGTCCATCACAGGACATGTTCAATTCTGAACTTAAAAGTTAGAATATTAGAACATTAGAAGGATTTAGACGAGAACAGGTCATTAAGCCCAATAAAGTTCGCCAGTCTTATCCACTTAACCCTTCCAAAATTACATCAAGTCGATTTTTGAAGATCTCTACCACACAATTTGGCAACATATTCCATGTGTCTGTGGTTTTCTGCATGAAGAATGTGTCCCCGTGTTCTTGTTGAACTCATTTTAAAGTCACAGTCTTGATCCAATGGACTAATTCCCTTCATAATTTTAAACAATTCAGTCGTTTCACTTCTTAATATCCTTTTGCTTAAACTGAAAAGGTTCAGCTCTTTTAATCTTAACTCAAAACTCATCCCCTGAAGCCCTGGGCTCAGCCTAATCACTCTCCACTGGACTTTTTCTAGTGCTTGTATATCTTTTTTGTAACCTGGAGGCCAAAACTATACACAGAACTCCAGATTAGGCCTAACCAGTGCATTATAAAGCTTGAGGATAACCTCCTTGGACTCCACATATCATGCTTTATAGCCTAACATTCTGTTAGCTTTCTTAATGTCTTCTGAACCCCATCAGAGAGTTGATAGTCAACTTAGTTGATAGTCAAGTTCCCTGCGACTCCTAAATCCTTCTCATAAGGTGTACTTTAAGTTTTCAGACCGAAAATGCATTTTCAGGCTGTCTAGTGATTGCACGTCTCTGAACTGAGAGATGAGGTCTTTTTAAAAATGGGAGTTACGTTCAATCTCTATACAGGAGACGTCCTGCTAGAAATGAGAATGCACACCAAAACCCATCTTTCACACGACTGTGTCAACTCTTGCTAACATATCTCATTTTTATTTTCCATACTTCTTCTTTTCCTCTTGTACACTTATTATTAGATCCCATCTTATTTATTACATGCTGTAGAAACTAACTCTAGAATAAGCCGATCCTGTGACAGAATAAATATTTAATTCACATAGGCCCATATACCGTGTATAAAAGAACTCAATGAGGATTCTAAAGATTTCAGCACATTTCTTTTATATACAAGCTGTTTAAAGCCCTAAATGGCAACCACTAATTTTAAGCTTTTTTTATATACAACTCAACAAAAAATAGAACATTTCTAAATGATTGAAAACATCTTACTAAAGCAAAATTTAGTGAAGAGCAACAGTTAATCATCATGCTGTATCAGCCTACATCTAGCAATTAGGAAAAAAATGAGGCCATGACACAAATCAGTATATTGTGACCCCCCCCCCCCCCCCTTCACCCCAAACCCTTTGGGTCGGGCAGCCCGAACCAAGAGGTCGTGAACCCGTGAGAGAGCGTCAATGTTGGCTTGAAGGTTGCCTCGGCGATAAGTGACAGTGAACTTGTACGGCTCCAGGTCCAAAAACCACCTAGTGACCCGAGGGTTCGAGTCCCTGTGCAGGGCCATCCGCTGGAGGGCGGCATGGTCCATCACCAGGGTGAACTCCCGGCCCAGCAGGTAGTACTGCAGGTGAGTTACCGCCCACTTGATGGCCAAGGTTTCCCATTCCACCGTTGCATACCTTGTCTCCCGGTCCAACAGTTTCCGGCTCAGGTAAATTACGGGATGCTCGACACCATGGATGCTTTGGCTCAGTGCGGCAACTAGACCTGTGTCCGAAGCATTTTTAAGTCACTGAATGCCCGTTCCATCAAATCGTTCCACACCACATGCAAAGGGGCCCTTTTCTTTGTCAAATCTGTCAAGAGGGCTGCCCTCTCAGGAAACCGAGGTGCAAACCGGCGGTAGTAACTTGCTAGTCCTAAGAAGGCTGGCACTTACTTCTTGACCATCGCACGGGGCCATTCCAGGATGTCTTTTATTTTGGAACACTGTGGTTTCACCAATCCTCCTCCTACCAGGTAGCCCAAATATTTGGCCTCGTTCATCCCAAAGTAACACTTCTGGGGATTGATACACAGCCCGGCCTTCGCTAGTGTCAGGAGGACAGCGTACACCTGCAGTACATGTTCCTCCCAGGTGCAGGAAAAGATGACCACATCATTGAGATAGATGGCACATTAGGATGGTTGGGCTGTAGCACTCTGTCTACCAGACACTGGAAAGTTGCTGCTGCCCTGTGCAGCCCAAATGGAAGGACCTTGTACTGCCACTGTCCACTAGGGGGCTTTTCTCTTGTGGATGCCATTAAGGAAATTTGCCAGTATCCCTTTGTCATGTCAAGAGTAGTCAAGTAACCGTCCCTAGCCTCTCAAGGAGCTCATCCACTCGGGGCATGGGATAGGCATCAAATTTGGACACCTGATTAAGACGTCTAAAGTCGTTACAGAATCTCCTTGACCCGTCTGGTTTAGATACGAGGACAATAGGACTGGACCTGGGGCTATGGCTTTCCTCAATGATTTCCATGTCCAACATCCGTTGAACCTCTAGTTCCACCTCAGCACGTTTCGCCTCCGGGAGACGATAGGGCTGTTCCCTGACGACCACCCACGGGTCCATCATAATGTCGTGCTGAATCAGCAAGGTCCTGCCTGGAGCTTCACTGACCACTTCCAGGACAGACAGGATCGAACTTTCAAGCTCCCGTCGCTGGTGGGAAGTCAAATTGTGGCCGAGGTTAACTTTAGCTTTTTCTGAGAAAAGGGAGAGGGAGTGACCGGTATGAGGGCGTTCTTCCCTGTCCTTCCAAGGCTTCAATAAGTTAATATGATATACTCTCTCACTCAGTCGATGGTTTGGCTGGCTCAGCAAATAGTCAACGAGCCCTTATCTCTCTTTAACCTCATAAGGGCCATGCCAATGGGCCAGCAATTTTGAGTGGAAAGTGGGCACAAGCACCATTACGCAATCTCCCGGCTGAAATTCGCGCAGGGAGGAGTTTGTTATAATTCCCGGCCTGCACTGCTTGAACCCTGGACATGTGTTCTTTAAGCAGGGGCCGAATTTTTTCTAATCTATGTCATAACCGTGCGATATACTCTAAGATCTTAGTGGAGGGAAGTGCCTCTCCTTCCCAACCTTCTTTTAGCATGTCCAAAATGCCCCGGGGTTAGCGCTCAAAAGGGGAAAACCCAGTGGAGGCTTGTGGCACCTCCCGGTTATTGAAAAGCACTAGAGGTAAAAGTTTATCCCAGTTCCTACTATCCGTGCTGACTACCTTGCGGAGCATCTGTTTGAGGGTCTGGTTAAACCTTTCCACCAGCCCATCCATCTGGGGATGATAGATAGATAGATAGATAGATAGATAGATAGATAGATAGATAGATAGATAGATAGATAGATAGATAGATAGATAGATAGATAGATAGATAGATAGATAGATAGATAGATACTTTATTAATCCCAAGGGGAAATTCACATACTATTATTATTATAAATATAAATATAATATAAAAATCACATAATGATAGACAGACATTTTGAGATACTTAATACGGAGTAACTTGGCAACCTCCCTGAACGTATCCGATGTAAAGGGCGTACCTTGGTCTTTAAGGACTTCTTTAGGTATGCCCACTCGGGAAAAAAGCCCTACTAATTTCCATGCGATGTTCTTTGTATTGGCAGCTCTCAAGTTGCATAATCAACCATAACCAATATGTATTTATGGCCTCGCACCGAAGGTTCTAGAGGTCCTACCAGATCAACACCGATCCTCTCAAAGGGCACATCTACTTTATAAGGGGAATCGGGAATAGAGGAGCGTGGTCCCTCCTGGGTATCTGACGTAGCTGACAGACTGGGCATGACTGACAGAAACGTCGGACCTCCTCATTGATCCCGGGCCAATAGAACCGGAATTTTACCCTCTCTAATGTTTTCTCAGCCCCGAGATGGGTGCCTAAGTGGTGGGCATGAGCTAGTTTTCATACCTCCCGCCGGTAGGTCTGCAGCACTACCAACAACTTCTGCACCTCACCTTCGTGTTCTGCAACTCAATATAACAGTTCATTCTCCAAAACAAGGTGTGGAATCTACTGACGATCTGTCATCTACGGACACGATGGCTTTCCAGGCAAACTTCAGGGAATCATCATTCCACTGTTCTCTTTTAAATGATGCCAGCGTAGACCGAAATTGATAGTCTATGCTGGCGAGCAGGTCCTGTGTCAGGTCCGGGGTAGTGCCCGCCCGACCCGGAACCCCACCTGGTTGTACTTCCTTGTCGAGGTCCGTTGTCGAAGAGAGCTCTCCCTGGCCATCCATGTCATCATTAGTTGCCGAGGAGCACGCCGTGGGAGCAGCTGGGCAGATCCCTTGACCCTTGTCACACACGTGCGAGTAGGAGGCAGCTAAAGGGTCTGAGTAATTGTAATAAAACATCCGACCAGGGGGCGAAGGAGTGGTCTGATTGTCTTTCTCAGTTCAGATCTTTTCCGGGAAATCCTGCAAGGTTCCAGCGCCTCAGAAGACATCACTTCCGGAGCCAGCCCCTTTGCTGATGTCACTTCTGGTTCCGGCCCTTTTGATGACATCATTTGCTCTACGGGCCTTTAACACTAGAATTACCAGAGCCTACAAAAAAACTCGTAGATCCGTCCCACCTTAAATCACTTCTTAAATCCATTCGCACCTCTCCGCCAGCGTCCTTTGTCCTCTAAATGTGCCAATAAAAACAAGCTGCACGCTGCCGGCTATTCCATCCCTCACCGACTTAGAACGTGCACGAACTTCTCCCAGCTCATGCCTTGATTGATTATCTGGGAGTGAAGTGGAGTTTTAGAGTGGAAATAATAGATCGTTATTTGGAACACACACATTTCATGTGTGTTCCGTTTCTACAGTAATCTGTGTAAACACATTTTTAAAACAAATTTTTTTCATATTCTTGTAGTAAATGACAAAATGTAGGCATAAACTATATAATGTATGAAGCCTGAAGTCCAAATATCAAAGAAACACGTTCACAAAAGGTACAAATATAACAGAACAAGTGCACTTTTATTCAAATATATAACTGCCGTGGCACAACGTTATCAGCTGCTGACTGGGAATCAAAAGGTCACGAGTTCGATCCCACACGCCTACGTTTTTGAGAAGTGAACTGCTCTTATTCTTACTACTTTAGAATAAAAACATACATTTGATTTCAGTTTGTAACAGCCGGTGTAACTTGTAAAGGTTAGCTTTTTTTTTTTTTTAATTCAATTTCATTCTCTTCATTCTACCCTACCCCCCCTCCCCATCAGACACTGCTGTTTTCACATAAATACACGCTATAGCACGAATGTTATTTATTTGGATCACATAAAGACGCACTATAGCTCGAATGTTATTTATTTGGATCACATAAAGACGCGCTATAGCTCGAATGTTATTTATTTGGATCACATAAAGAGGCGCTATAGCTTGAATGTTATTTATTTGGATCACATAAAGATGCGCTATAGCTCGCATGTTATTTATTTCACCAACGCTACACCTTCCAGATCTAAACATTAGCGTGGTGTATGTGCCCAAAAAAAGTCCAACTGCATTCTCGTATCATTGCTCGCGTACTAAAGTGTCAGCAGGTATTTTTCATGACATTACACGTGTAATTGAGCATGCCCTTGATGATCAAACACAGGAAGCTCTGCAGTTCTTGTGCCTTTATGCTGTAGATCTGGCTCTTACATACAAAGAATGGTGCATGTGCCCAAAACATTAACATTTATATGTTGCGTACAGTACATAAAAGCCAGATCTAATGTTATTTGCCTATTTACCTTGAGTTATTTACTTACATGATGAGGGTTCTACATCGGATCAAGAATGTACTTTTGCCATCGCTGTACTTTGTATATGTACATGGGAAGCTCTGCACTCATGACTATACGCTGTAGGAATTAATTAAATAAATAAAGGTAACTAGGTAAATCAAATGTTATTTACCTTGAGTTATTTACTTACATAATGACGGTTCTACATCGGATCTGGCTTTTATGTAAGTAACATATAAATGTTACTATCGCTAAAGATCACAATGTCATCAACAAACATCATAGTCCTGGAGGACTCCTGTCTAATCTCGTCTGTCAACCTGTCCATTACCAAACAAACAAAAATCAAAAATAACATCATATTTATATTCATTGACCTTGAAATAGTCTAAAACAATATGCCACATGCTTATGTTTGAAATTTGTCATTTTTAACCTTCTGGGTGTGACTTTTGGATGGCTATAACTACCACTAAGGAATCAAATATCATGAATCCTATCATTATTTTGATCAGCAACCTCGAAATAAAACAGCACTCCACGTGCCTTATTATCAACTCCACTTTTTGAAGTTTTGTCAAAAGGAGGAACTGTGACCCCAAAACACCATTAGGGGATGGTCCCCTGGGGTCATTTTTATGACATGTACAATTTCAAATGCTTTTGATAATTTTTGCTGAAGACAACTATTGATTTAATCTTTATCATAAGGTGTAATTTCCTGAACAAAACGGTCCAAAAATAGCCTAAATATGAGGGTGTAGTGGGTCAGTCATAAAAGAAAATCCCAAAACGCTCTGCAGCTTAGATACTGTAAGTAGACATCAAATTAAAACAAGTTAAACACTATTATAATATGTAGGAATTTTCTCATACCAATTAATCAGGAGGCACCAGATTAAATAAAAAAACGGAAGTGATTTCATAAATGTTTTTGGAACCCAAAAGATTAATTTGGATGACCTTATCTGGACAGTTGAAGGTATCTTACTCCATTGGGTGCTTGAGAAAGGCCCTTAACCTGAAAATTGCTTTATGGGTGCTGCATCCAACCCCCAAAAGTCATGAGAAAAGACAATAATCCCGGAGGAGAAAACAAGGTTTATTAAATCAATTTTAAAAATGAATAGTTTCAAATGGGTTGAATTATTTGAGGTTACAAGAAGAAAAAACTTATTTCAATGAAAAAAGCCAGCAACCTTCAGAAATATAAAAAATTCCAATCTATATTGGATCAAACAAGTTTGATACTGCATAAATGTATGGATATTATCCCTTCTTAATTTCCATTTGCTTAGGCTAAAATGAATAACTCCTGTAGTGTTTCCTCAGATCACATCTCTAATGTCCTGCATCTACACTCCAGCACCTGTTATGTAGGAGAAACGAGGACTTTCCTATGGAAACAAGAACTTCCTTAAGGACTTTTCTTACTTGAAAAAATCCAGAGAACAGCGGATACGTTTTTCTGCCAGAACTCATTTAAACTTTTTGTTAAGAAACTCTTTGTTTTGCATGTACTCATTCAGATTAATTAACACAATAAACAAGTTTATGTAATGTAATCCTGAAATTATTTCCATTAGATAACATTACTGCTTTTGTTTTTCATCAAATGTAAAATTTAGTCAGGAGTGGCAATTGTTAATAAAAGCCAAAGCTTTCCACCCCTTTTCCTCAAAACAGCCTCTTATAAAATATCATTACATCGCTTCCACTCTCATTCAGCTGAACTCATATCTAAGCCTGCTGGTGTTACAGCACAACCATCTGTAACGCAAGCTGACACCCGAGTCCTGCGGTAACATGCAGCTTTCACTGGCACTTGGCATTGCAGCTGTCCTTGGAATCACTCGGTTTAATCATGGTAGGTTTGATTCACTTCATTCTGACGGTCCTATATATATTTTTTACATTCATTACCATCTTTAAACTTTTTTTCTAAGATTTCCAAAAGACTTACAACTAGACTAACAGAAAAAATGATTCAGCCTTTTCCATCCCTAAATGATAATTGAACACAAATTCCTTTGCACATTTCTGCAGGTGAATGTTCCAAAATTGTTGGTGGAGTTGAGGTGAAACCACACTCGAGACCTTTCATGGCTTATTTTACCGGAGGATGTGGAGGGGCTTTGATTAAAGAGGATTGGGTGCTGACAGCAGCCCACTGTTTCATGTAAGAAAAAAAACAAACTGGCATTAAGAATTATCTATAGAGTTTTGTAAAGCTGCTGTTTGTATTTTCAGCTTTTATTTTGTGGTGAATTGTTTTTGTTGCACACACACTTCAACTACAGAAAGGCAGATAGAGAGGAAAGGTGCTTATAAAAGATAGATAGATAGATAGATAGATAGATAGATAGATAGATAGATAGATAGATAGATAGATAGATAGATAGATAGATAGATAATATTATGGATCTCCTTTAAGTAATCATTCTGTAAGGGCAGCAAGTAAAGTCAAGGTTAGTTTAAGTTGCTCTGACTAGACAGAAACGTCCATCCATCCATCCATTTTCTAACCCGCTGAATCTGAACACAGGGTCACGGGGGTCTGCTGGAGCCAATCCCAGCCAACACAGGGCACAAGGCAGGAAACAATCCTGGGCAGGGTGCCAACCCACCGCAGGACACACACAAACACACCCACACACCAAGCACACACTAGGGCCAATGTAGAATCACCAATCCACCTAACCTGCATGTCTTTGGACTGTGGGAGGAAACTGGAGCACCCGGAGGAAACCCACGCAGACACGGGGAGAACATGCAAACTCCACGCAGGGAGGACCCGGGAAGCGAACCCAGGTCCCCAGATCACCCAACTGCGAGGCAGCAGTGCTACCCACTGCGCCACCGTGCCGCCCCTAGACAGAAACATTCCTAAGCTTATTTATGCATAGACAAGAAAGGACAATTAGAGAAGAGATAATCATTCTGTAGAGTGTGGAAAGTTACTAGGAGAGTTAGAAACTTAAAGCACACGGTCTAATTATTGTCATTTTAACATGTAGCTGTCAGCGATCCTTTGTTCTGTTAAAGCAATATATATAAGTTGTGACAGATTAAGGTCTCCGTGACCCCTTGAACCCTCAGACCAGACGTCAGACACCAGGTAAAAGTCCAAAGATGAATATTTATTATAATAATAAAGTGCACAAAGCACCCTCTTCTCCACAATACTCAATAATAAATAAATGATCAAATAACAATAAACACAATCCTCCACTCCCAGACCCTTAGCCACCCTGCCTCCCAACTCAGCTCAACGTCTGGGATTTCCCTCAATCCTTTTATAGTCCTTGACCCGGAAGTGGTTCTGTCCCTCAGTCCATGTGACTTCCTATCACTTCCGGGTCAGGTAAAAACTTTTCCTTTTCTTCAGCCCGGAAGTATATCATTTCTTCTGTTCCAGTGACTTGGAAATACTTCCGGGCTATACGGAAAGCATAAATCCCTGGGCATCCCTGCAGCGACTCCTGGCAGCCCCGACGTTATCCAGCAGGGCTGTGTATTAAAACCCCCTAGTCCATGATGGAATTCGGGGCATCTCCACGTTGCAAGGAGGACTCCATCTAGCGGCCTGGGGGTATTGGCCGGGATGAATGGCCAGCCATCCCTCACAAAGTATACACATGTACTGTATAAAAATGTCCAAAAGAATATAGGAAAATAAAATTACATTCTAGATAGATGGCTGGATAGTGTGGCATGGTGTGGGAATAACAACTGAGGAATGTGGCAAGAAATTTTGGGGCATCAACAGGGTCATCCAGGGACAAGAAAACAAAGAAAAAAATACAGAAATAATACTTGATGGCATGGGTGACTTCAATGGGTAAACAAACAAAGGATGAATAATGTTCATTGGTCTTAGCAAAAACTCCATCTTGTGGGTTGCTCTGGCCAATAATGTGACGCCTCCTTCCGGGATCTCTTGGGTTTTATGGCAGCTAGACCATAAGAGGTTGGGCTAAATGACTGCACTGGGGGGCTTTTTTGCACTGTGAGGAAAGAAAGAGTTGACAACATTAGCATCAGCACCCCCTCTTGTCTAGACAGGTTATTACATACCTCGAATGAGCCTGTGTTGAGGTCCTTCAATCTGCACGCTAGATAGATAGATAGATAGATAGATAGATAGATAGATAGATAGATAGATAGATAGATAGATAGATAGATAGATAGACAGTGTGGCGGATGGCCCATGCCCGGCCAGGACGCCCCTTTGACACTGGATCCGGGGAAGCAGCCATGGGAGGCACACTACGTCCCCCGGAACACTTGGTGGCAGCCCCCCTGGGTTGCATGAGGGCCAATATCTTGGAACACTGGAGCTCATTCCTGTTGGGCTCCGTGGCCACCACCAGGGGGAGCTGCAAGGCTTTCTGAGCCCGTGTGGGCGGCAACGCAGCCACACTCAGAAGTGCAGCCTAATCAAGGTTAATTGCTACCTGGAGCACTTCCGGGTTGGCTATGAAGGGAGCCTGCGGCCACTACTCAGGGCGCCAGAGTCAAAAGAGTAGTGGAGGAAGAAGAGTGTGATTTTGGGTGATTTACTTTGTGTGTTGTTTTGGGACTGTGTTAGGGCTGATGGACATGGGGAAGATGTGGACCTCAGCTGAAGAAAAATAAATCATTTCCTTTATTTCCCCACGTGCCTCCGTTGTCTGTCTGTTTCGGGCCAGATGCCTATATAGCATCTTTCACAATAGATAGATAGATCCACAGGGAAGGAATTTACCTCCTTCAGCAGCAATATAGATCATACACTCATAATGTAAAACAGTACAAAAAAATTAGTATCACATAAGTGCAAAATTCAGAACTATGCACAAAATATATTTAGCTTCTATTTAATACTAGCTGAAGTACTCAGGGTTACTTGAGTATGTTTGCAGAACAGGTTAAGAAAAAAAAGCAAAAGTTTTTCAGGTGACCTTGTTGTAATTGGTAGCTGTCATTCACACTGCTTCTCTAACAATGTAAGTCGAGAATTTGTACTTTTTCAGTCCAATTGAATTTCACATATTCTGCAACCCCGTACTTTGTTGTAACCGTGAAGGCTGTCATGTCTGACTTGTCCTCTTAGTTCAAGGTGGACAGCTTGTAGCACTTAAATTACTAAAAGAAGCCAACAAAGCAGGAGTTAAACAACCATCTTCTGATCCTTTGTGTTGCGCTGCACTTCCACTCTCACCCAACACCCTCCTGCAGAAGTGCATGATACTCCTTTTAATATTACGGTAGATAGAGGCAGCACATGGCATTGCCAGGATAAGTAATGTTAAGTAAGCTCTGGTCATTTTATCAATGTTTCACTTGCCCTGAGCCAGCAGGTGGCATTGGTTTGTAAACTGTAGTATACAGAAAAAAAAACACTGCATCAGCCAGTGGGGTTGTAAAGTAGTTTATGTTTTCCATATGGTCTTAGAGGGCAACTATGCAAAAATTTGGTCCAAATAAGTCAATGGGAGTAGGATTATATAGGGAACAATCAGACAGTCTTTTTTATATGTATAGATACTGGTGTCCACAAACAAACTTTGTCCCAATGCCAAATTGCCTGTTAAAACTGTTAGATTGACTCAAAATTAATGTAATGTAACTGTCAATAATGGTATCCATTTTGAATTTAATGGATACTATCTATCTACTATCTTCCTTGTGACGGACTGGCACTTTGTCCAGCGTTGTTTCCCATCTTGCGTCCATCCCTGAATTGAATGAAGCAGGTCTCAGAATGTCTGTGTATAGGTGTGAATCTATTTATCTGTACTTATATACTCATCACTGTCTACATCCAAAAACAATCAAGAAGGCTAATAAGATGTGCAGACTGCAAGTCAGGCAGGTTAATATTTAAGCAGTGTTAACTCACTTGTGAGGACTCACCTGGAGTACTGTACTCTGTTTTGTTCTCCAGGCTACAAAAAATGATTACAGGCAGTCCTGAGAAGTGTGACTAGTCTGATTCCAGAACTGAGAGTGATAAGCTATGAGGAAACTGAAGAAGATGATTTTTTTTCAGCTTAGAAGTGATGATTAGAAGTGTTTAGAACTATTAAGGGGATCCCTGCTCTTACATTAAGACAAATACTATAATAAGAACATAGGGACACAAGTGGTAACATGATAAGGGCAAATTTAGCAAAAATGTTAGAAAATGTTTCTTCACACAAAAAAAAAAAACAGACGTGGAATAAATTGCCTAGTAACATGACAGAAAATAGGAATTTAGAGGCCTTCTGTTCTTGACTTGATGTTATTTTGGAGAATCTATTTAAACTGGACTGGTGAGTCTGATGGGTCAAATAGCCCATTCTTCTCAAATATGTTCTGATGTTGTTGTGGAAAAAAAAAACTTTCCTTTATCTTCAAAGGAAACCAACATGGAGCCCCGTTGAGAATGCAGAACTTTTCTTTATTTGCACAGGGTTATGCACAAATGTCTCAGTCCATTGAGTGAGCAATCAATTAAACGATTCATCTGCTTTTATTATTTTTTCTGATTACATCACCTCATCTAATCATTTGACTCTTAATACACAGAACTTTATTACCTTATCCAATCAACTAACACCACCAGTACTCTCTGACTCATGTCGATTCGCCCATTACTCTAAACACTGCTTTGTTTTGCAGTTTGTCCTATTGATCTTAGCACCGCTTCATAGGGGGGCTGTATGGGCTTTCCCATCAGTTTATCCCCACTTTCTGCATGGATGTTCATTACTCATTTACCACATTCTTACCTTGGAAAATTATGCTAGTAGCTTCACTAAGACAAGGCAGAGACTTCATGTTCTTTCAGCTTTGAGTTACATTTAGTTAACCCTTGAGTTACAATCAATGCTTTTTCTAATGTTTAATAATTCATTGTGTTATAGCTTCATATATTTACTTGTAATAAACTGTAAAAGACTATTATATATGTGAACTAAAATGCCACATTCTATGCAGGCACGACTTTACAATTCCCAGTCCTATTTACAGAGAGCAGCAAAACAAATGTCCTATTAGTTTGAGAGTAGATCGTATACATACACAAATGGGCCACAGGAGATGCAGTGATTAACAATGCTGCCTCATGGATCCAAATCCATGGATTTAAATCATGGCCCATGAAGTAAACATGTGACGTCTGAACTTTCTTTCATTTTCTATGGGTATTCCTCTCACATCCCAAAGTGAGCTGGTGACTCAAAATTGGCTAGGTATGAATGTAAATGTGCAGTGGACTGTGTCCAATTCACATTTGTTTTCTGCCAAGCATCTCATTCTGTCATGCAGTCAATAGGAACAGATTCCCTGTAACCCTAAACTAAATAAGGAGATTTGAAAATGGATAGATGAATGTAAACATCTGTATAATCATACAGAGGCAATAAATACAGAATTCAACTATAAACAATAATATAACCAGCAGGCTGCATTTGTAGTGCAGTAGTAGCACAGCTGCCTCACAGCAAGGAGACCGAGGCTCAGGTCCCGAATGCTTCTTGTGGGGAGTGCAGGCTTAAAAGCACATGTGCTGTGAATATAATGAGTTTCTTCGTGCTGTCCACTCTTATTGCATACAGCATATTTGGTAGTTGGTGACTGTGTGCTCTCAGTGGGTGGTGTAATGTTCATATACTGCTGTCCTGACACTCCAGACAAGTCAGATGCCTTGTGATTGGGGCAACGATCTGCATCAGTGCCAGAGGCTACAGGCCCCACATCATCCAGTTGGTTGTCATATTCTTGATCACTGTCATCATCAAAATATCTTACAATAAATCTAATTGTTTAAAAATATTAGCATCTTTATACTTTTTTCATAACAACATAACTACGGACTGCCTGGTTACTGTATAAGACTATTTTCTGCAAACTGTTGCTACCATACAAAATAATTCAATGGCTATCCACTAGATGGCAGCACTGTAGTAAGTAAGTAATTAAGACATGGCATAAGGGACTGTCAGTATGCTGACTGCATCTATAGTGTTTATATATCGAGGTACGAGTTATTTCGTATATCATGCCTTTGGATCAATGACATACAAGTTAACTCATTCCTAGCTTTCAAAGTGTTAAAAATATATTTATTATATAGTAGAGCCAATTGTCTTGACTTGTTAATTTCTCCATATTTCATACTAGAAGCACTACCCAGCACTGCATGAGTAAGTAATTTTAAGATCTGGTCTGTTTGTCTCGTAGTCTGGCTTCAGGATGTTCCAATGGTGTGGATTTTTATACTGTACAAACTGTACAGACTGTGCTGGCCATGCCATGTGCTGTATGTAGTTCTGACATAGCCTGGAGGTATGTTTTGGGTCATTGCCTTGGTGCAGGATGAACCCCTGACTTACTGGACGCAGACCAGAAGGTATTGCATGGATCTGTAAAATGAACCCTTGTGATTCAGAATGCCAGTCACTCTGTGCAAATCACCAACTCTGCCTCCAGCAAAAGAACCCCAGACAATCACACTTCTGCCTCCATATTTGACAGTTGGTGTCACACACTGATGAACCATCCTTTCACCAACTCAGTGGCATATAAACACCCTGGGAGATGAACCAAAGATTTCAAATTATGAATAATTGGTCCTTAAGACTTTCTTCCAGTCTGAAGTAGTCCACAGCTTGGTTTCATGTCCCATTCATACCTTACTTTCTTATTTTGTCCTTTAAGAAATGTCTTTCTTACTGACATTTGCCCTGTCCAACCTGCAGCACAAAGTCTCCTCTTCACAGTAGAAACTGAGATTTGCTTTTTTCGACCTGCACTGTTAAGCTGTGCTTGAAGCTGTTGTGCTGTGAGGCAACTATTTCACCAGCTGGTGACCCTCAGAAACTTGTATTCTGAATGGATAGTGACTTTGGATCTGCCAAATCTCTTCCTATCAGAATTTCTTCCAGTTTCCAATTGCTTTTGGACTGTGTAGGACACCACTGTACTCACTGACACTTTGATTATTTTGCAGTTTCTCTAAATGAAAGACCTACACGTCTAAGGGAAATAATATTCTGTCTCATTTCATTTGTTAATTGCCATTTTCTAGCCATTATCACTAGAATTTACAACTTTCTATGGTGTATCATTGTCCAAGTCATACTTCAGAGGGTGTAGTAACAGAGTCTGTTCCAACTCTGCTGTAAGACAGACAGAGGGTTTTAAAGTAATCAACACATGTTGGGACACCTGTGCAAATTGTTTGCTTCAACTTGCAAGGCTTAATTTACTTTAATTGCTGCAGAACACCTGTAGGTTGTAACCCATTATTTGCTCCTTGAAGAAGGCCAATTTGTCATATTCTGAAATTTCCTTTTTTTCAGTTTTTGCTAACCTAAAGTTAAAACTTAAACCTCTGTCAGTTTACTGCTTACCTTTTCATCATTTTAGGTCATTCATTGCATTTCAACTGATTGAATTTCACTTTTTGGTGAATTACTAAATAATTTCGTCTTTTGCTTTTTAACTGTTGAGCAGGTGCGATGAACATGTGATTCTTGGTGCTCATTCTGTAGCTGGACGTGAAAAACATCAACAGAAGTTTTTCATCGCTAATGTAGTTATGTACCCCGGATACAACCCTGTAACTATAACAATGACATCATGCTTGTTCAGATAATTTTATCTTTTTCAAAATATCAGCTCTGTGTGTCATCTGCTTGATTATATTGAATTAAAACTGAGTAATGCAGGTTAGCTGGATGGGTGCTGCTAAATTGTCTGTGTTTACCCTGCGATGGACTGGCGCCCTGGCCGGGGATTGTTCCTGCCTTGTGACCAAAGCTTGCTGTGACACTGCCCTGGATAAACAAGTTTAGAAAATTAATAAATGTATAGAGAGAGAGTTTTTGCTATACTAATGGGCTCTAATATATTTATCATATTTGATCAAAACCAATAATGCATCTGTTAAATCAGTTTCAACTTTCTAACTTAGTTTTAACTTTATCCATTAGCTAAATCTGTTGATCTCTGTCCACACTAACACTTTCACATTGTTTCTGAAAGTATCTCCATCCACGGTTGGCAACCTCTCTATGTTGGCTATTTTGGAATCTGTTTTTCTTCCATAAGGGTGACCAATCAGAGAATGAAACATTGTATTGAATAGCATCCAATCAGGGAAGGGCCGTGTAATAAGCATGAAATAATCAGACCACTATTAGAGTCTGAATTTAAAAAAAAACCTAGATTGTCACTCATCCACAGTACGACACAGCATTTTCAGAAGTGTATGGCTCAAGATAGCATTTTCATAAGTTTCTGTTTTTAAGAATTAAAAATGTCAAGGTAGTGTGGTGATAATGGAGACTAGTATCTGTGTCTTTAAGCAAAAACACAATATGGAGGTAGCCTTAAAGTGATAAAAACAGGGTTACGATGTCCTCTCATTGTGAACTTCACAAATCATGGCCCCCCAATCATGCTGGAACACCTAGACAAGACAACAACCAGGAACACTAAGAGCACCTCAGCTAAAATTGAGAGACAGCATTCTAACCGCTAGAGCAACAGCAACACTTACCCTGAAGATATTCACTTAGGTCTCCCAGATGAACTTGTTACAGTGCTGAATGGTTCTTTAACACAAGCTGAGTATATAATTATTATTTGTGATTAATTTGTGCTGTTGCTATGGTTATTCTGACATCCTTGTGGCTTCGAGGCAGCACTGTACAAAGGGCGACTTTCCATTTCCCAGCACTGAAACTGGTCCATGTGTGGAGCTAACACGTGTCCTTGTTGGACACAGAATCCATCTGACTTGACTTTAAATTCCAGACTGAAGATCCACCTCTGCTGCTACCCATTCACTTTCAAGAGTTTTCAAATTTAGAAAGATTTAGACGAGGACAAGCCATTCAGCTCAACAAAGCTCCTTAGTCCTATCCACTTAATTCCTAAAAAATAGTAAGTCGATATTTATAAAGGTCCCTAAAGTCCTACTGACTACCATACTACTTGCCCCTACAGTTCCTACAATTAACCAGATAGACTACTGTATTGACTACTGCAACATTATAATCTTGAATGCTCCTACCATCTCTATATGTATCAAATTCAATGTCTGTCTGTATGTATGTTTGTCCACTCTTCACAAGAGAACTACTTAATGGATTTAGATCGGGTTTTTTTCTATAATTTGCTTGAACATTCCAGTTGATTTTGTGACTATCATCATGCTAAGTTTCATAGTTCAGGCCTGGCAGTGATTTATTCATGCAAATCCGAGACAGAGGCTGCGGGCCGAGGGGATGGGGAAGTATGACGTCAGGAGTGGGGAGCCGAGCGGGGCCCTCCTCACTAACGCACCAGCCTCCGTTCGAATCGGTCTACCTCTGACCATGTGTTGGAGTGTACCTTGCCTCCACTTAGCTAACGATACCTGTGTGTTTATTGATTTTTAAAGTTTGTCCTGTTTCACTACTCCACAGCTGGAGCCACAGGGGACAGCTAGTAATTTATGAAGACATTCTCTTCTGTCAATTTGTATGTTACTCTGTAGTTATAAATTGTGCAGCTCCTTTAAAACTGTGGCTAACTTCCAGTCTCCTTCCTAGTGCCTACTTGTATTGCATATTTTGTATTTGCTATTCTTTAATTGTATTGGTCATGTTACATATTTGATTCTGTATTTTTACATTGTGCTAACACTTGCTGTTAATGGGACCATAGAAGTAAAAATAAACCAATTGGGTAATCAATCACTAGCAACAACATGTGTGAAAATATCTTTATCTATAAATAAATATCTATAAATATCTATAAATATCTTTATATGTCAGGTTTCAAATAAATATAATATGATATTGTATGCAGTGGCTTTGCTACAACTCACATTATTTACTCCTAGAAAATACACAGACCTCCAGTCCTCCCAAGATCGAGGTTCAAGCCCCAGTAGTGCATTAGTACCAGCATGTGCTTGACAGCTAATGTTGTTCTTCTTCTTCCTATCATGCAAATGGTTTTGGCAATTTGCTTCATGCTCAGCAGCCATGTCACCTTCTTTATAATTTAGCAAATTCAGTTTTCAGTAAGAAAGATGTGAACCCTGGTAACTTTGAAGAGACCTGAGCCTTCATTCTTCTTCTTCTTATCACATACATCAGCTTCAGCAATTTGCCCTATGCTCAGCAGATCCAGACCAAGTAGGTTGCGAGTACCAGCAGACTGCATGCAGTGAAAGGTGGGGCTGTCATTCTTCTTCTTCCTATCACATAGTCGGCTTATGCAAGTGGCTTCACAGTCAGCAGATGTCAATGTGGTTCTTTTCCTGTCAGAAATGCCACCTGTCCATGATGCTGTTCTTTTTTTATCAGCTAAGGTGCACAGCTGTGTCACCACTTGCTGTGAAAAAGACTCAAAGACTAATTTTGTTGCAGTGGTATCTCACACTCCCTGTTCATGGCTCTCCATTGAGACCAAGATCAAGGCTGAAGGTTCAGTGTTTCCTGTGTTTTTCTGTGACAGAGAGACAACACTTAGTATTTTATATATAGATTTTAACAGTGTTTTAACATTAATTTTGTAATTAACAAAACACAGATGCTCAAAAATGCATTTGTTTTTCACCTGTTTATTTTACAGCTAAGTAGAAAAGCCATACTGAATAAATATGTTAGTCTTCTTGGGCTGCCTGCTTCTGGTGTGGATGTGGAAAATGCTGAGATATGCACAGTAACTGGATGGGGCCACACTCTGACCTCTGATGACATTTTGGAAGTTCTCAGGGAGGTTAATGTTACCGGTATAGACAGAGAAACCTGTAACACTTCTGACTACTACAATGGAGGAATAACTGAAAACTTGTTTTGTGCTGGAGAAAAGCTTGGAGGAAAAGATTCTTGTCAGGTAAGCATTTCTTGTAAGCATCAATGGAGCAGAATGAGGAATTCGGTAATTCTGTGTACAAACAGGGTGGGACTAATACAATTTAAAATTTGTTCGTAATAATTCACTTGTAAGAAACATTCACTTTAGTATAATTAAAGAGATAAATTGAAATATTAAGTGTAACTAAATTTTCTTTTAGAAATACTCCATCACTAATTAACATAACATACTTACCTCATTTAATCTACTCACTTTTTTTAAATTCACCTACAGCTATATATGCAAGGGCCTCAGCAGCTGGAGAAAACGGATTAAACCAAAACACATACAGTAGATATGCATCAGAAAATCAAAATGTCTAAATCTATGGTCCAAGAAAGGATCATCCTGGTAGCTTTTACTTTTGCAAATGTTGCCTATTTATTAATTTACTGCCTGGTCACTTTCTAGACTTAGTCTACTAACTAGCATCCCTCAGCTATCATTTTAGGAATATCCTCCATGCCTTTTGGGGATACTTTAAGAAAAGAACATTAGAAAAACTTTTGATGAGAAAAGACTATTCAACCCAACAAAGCTCACCTAATTCCTCCAAAACAACATCAAGTTGGGTTTTACACATCTCTTAGAGTCCTGCTGTCCACCACACTACTTGGTAGCTTATTCCATGTGTCTAGAGTTCTCTGTGTGAAGAAAAAGTTCCTAATGTTTGTTCATAATTTACTCTTTACAAATTTCCATCTATTCCATTATCTTCTTATTGAAATTATTTTAAAGTAACAATCCCAATCCATTGTACTAATTTCTAATTTTAATAATTTTAAACCCTTCAAGCACGTCACCTCTTAATCTCAATTTACTTACAACAACAACATTTATTTATATAGCACATTTTCATACAAAAAGTAGCTCAAAGTGCTTTATATAATGAAGAAAAGAAAAATAAAAGACAAAATACAAAATTAAAATAAGACAACATTAGTTAACATAGAAAAGGAGTAAGGTCCGATGGCCAGGGTGGACAGAAAAAACAAACAAAAAAAAACTCCAGAAGGCTAGAGAAAAAAATAAAATCTGTAGGGGTTCCAGGCCACGAGACCACCCAGTCCCCTCTGGGCATTCTACCTAACATAAATGAAATAGTCCTCTTTGTAGTTAGGGTTCTCACGGAGTCACTTGATGGTTAAACTGAAAAGATTTGTCTTCTTCAGTCTTTCCTCATAAGCCATGCCCTGCATTCCTGAATTCAGACTAGCTTCCCTTCTCTGGACATTTTCTAGCAATTCTCTGTCTCTTTTATAGCCCAAAGACTAAAACTTCACGCTATACTCCAGATGAGGTCTAACCAGTGCATCTTAAAGCTTGAGCAGAACCTCATTTAACTTGTACTCAACACATCGTGCTATATAATCTAACATTTTGTTAGTCTTCCTAATGGTTTCTGAACACTGCCTGGAACTTGACAGTGACAAGTCCGCTATGACTCCTAGTTCCTTCTCATGAGGGCTAATTTCAAGTTTCAGAATTCCTATTATATATTTAGATCTTACATTTTTACTTCCTACTTGTAATGCTTTACATTTACCAACATTAAATTTTATCTGAAATAAATCTGCCCAAGCTTGTATGCTGTCCAAGTTCCTCTGTAATGATTCAATTGATTCTAGATTATATGCCAATCCACCTATATTGGTATCATCTACAAACTTAACCAGTTTGTTTCTATCCCAATCTTTCATGTATATTTAAAATAACACTCACCCCAGGGAGACACCACACTTAACATCACCCAATTCTGATAAGGCTCCTCGCACCATAACTCTCTTCTTCCTGCATCTTAGCCAGTTCTGCACCCACCCATCTATAAATTACATCCTGAACCTTAGTTTGATGCAAAACCTTTCATGTAGGCCTTTGTCAAAAGTCTTGTTAAAACCATGATAGATAATATCCTATGATCCTCCCTGATCATGACCTTAATTTGCTTTCTCATAGAATTCCTGGATATTAGTGAAGCACACCCTTCCTCGTTTGATTCCATGTTGACTATTTGCTAATACTCTATTCTAGACATGTGCTGCTCAAACTTTTCCTTAATAAATGTTTTCACTAATTTATCTGTGATGTGTATTAAGCTTATTGACCTATAATTATTTGGATCAGCTCGATAATCCTTTTTATATAACAAAATAATATTTGCTAGTCTCCAGTATTTAGGGATTTCCCCAGTGTGCAGAGATTTTTAGAAAAATATGGGCCACGGGTAAATATAGGCACTCACTAACCTCCTTAAGCACTCAAGGATGAATGATTTCTTGCAGAATGTTAGTAGAACATGGCCTCCCTGTCTGAAGCCATGCTGACTGTTCCCTAAAACTCTGTTCTTGTCATTTGCTGCTCAGTTCTCTCCTTAATAAATTCTTCCATTAATTTACCTGTGATGCATGTTAAGCTTACTAGTTCATAGTTAATAGAACCTGGTTAGTCACCTTTTTTTATATAATGGAATAATGTTTGCTATTTTCCAGTCCTTAGGAATTTCCCAGTACACACAAATATTCTTCAAGTATTTGTCAAGGGTTTATATACTGTGACCAGTAGGGAGCTTTACAACACCCCAAACCCCACACACAACCACCACAGGTTAATTCTCTTCTCTCTTTTCCTTCTCCTTCTCCCTCCACACCTCCAGGTGAGTTTTGTCCTTTTTCACTTCTGGATTAGACTGAGTGATTTCTTTTATCTTAGACCCAGGAGTACCTCCAGTGCTAGGGCCTAGCCCGTTGGAAACACTTTGGGGTCAAGTGGAAGCTCCAGAAAGTAGGGACCATGGATCCCTTCAGCACCCCCTGGCAACACCCACAGAACCCAACAAGTCTGCCCCATTGGACTATGGTCCCTAGTGTACCTTTTGGGTGTCCATAAAGGTAGCACTGCCCAGGAATGCTGCCAACTAGTGTATTGGGAGAGTATGTAGTCCTCACAGGTTGTATTGGGTTTTGTTCCTTGGTCCAGCCCTGTGAGGATGCCAGCTTTCCCACTTCTGTACTGGCATCTTATGCAAGTCTCCAGGCCAAGATAAGTAAGGTAAGGAACCTTGCCCCATCCCAGCTGGAACGTCCGCCCATGTGTACCATCCATTACAATACGCATGCACTAACCTTCTTCAGCACTCGAAGATAAATCTTTTCCTATACTGTTTTATTCCACATTCCTGTGTTTCATAACATTTGATTTTCAAAAACCAATGGAACCCACATAATCATATATTAATGACTTTTCCAAACTGGACTGAAAATAGATTAATTAAAAAGCAGTGTGCACACAAAGCATACACTATACATCTATGAACACTCACAGTCACTCAATCCCAGCCAATTTAATGTCACCAATCAGCCCACTGTGCAAGAACAAAACTGGATTACCTGTGGAAATCAGCAGGGACACAGAAAAAAATGTGAGCAAACTGCACACAATTAGTGTCCCGTATGTGAACAAAAACCGAGGATCTACAGATGTAAAGCGGCTAAGTAAGAGTAAATAAGAAGTCTTGAGTTCAATTATTATTATTGAATAGCACACTTCATTGTACCAGTCCACATTCCTTATATATCTAAAAGCAGTAAAACATAAAAAAGCAAAAAAAAAAATTCACCAAACATGCATATGCACACCTCACAATATGTGTGGATATAATTTTACTGAATCTATTCACAGGCAAGCAAACTGGAGCAGTGGACAGGCTTGCCATGTGATTCTACATTTGTGATTTAAAACAAATGTGTGAACAACGGTAATGTGTTTAGGTAAGTCTGTTTTCAGATTAATTATAATAAAAGTGTATACTGTATTTATGTACCTTTAGGGTGATTCTGGAGGCCCAATACGATGCAGTGGTGTCTACAGAGGAATTGTCTCATTTGGTGAAGGGTGTGCCCTCCCGAAGAAACCTGGGGTCTACACTCTTCTAACTGATGAATATCTAGATTGGATTAAAAAAACAATATCTGCATAATTATTAATTCTTCCCATGACCTTGATTAATGTTTTATATTTTTCCTTCCTTTGTGGATAAAAACTTATTAAAATGTATTATAGTTTGAGCATGCTGAACTAATTTTATAAGGTTGGATAACTAGTAGCTCACTACTCAGAAAAAAGAGAACAGAACAATATCAGCCAAATACAAAGATGTGATAATGTGTACAATTCAGGGGAATGGCTTTATATTAAATACATTGGGGTGTTTTCCAAGAGCAGTTTTTAGTCTTAGTCTTAATCAGTTTTGCTCTGTGATTCTTTTAAATAAAGTATATTATTGTTTAATATCCATGATTTGGTATACTGTGAAACTTTCCTCAAATATTCATATAACACTTATGAAAAATGTGTTTTTCTCTATAAATGCCAAACGTTATAGACTGAAACAACTTATACTGTACATGCAACAAGGAGAACTATAAAACTTTAAATATTTTCTTCTGCTTTACTTGCTAAGCAATAAATAAAATGCATTAATGTGTTTTGTAATGAATGTAGGTTTTGCATTTTTACATTACAGGCACATGCATACATCTTTTCTCTCTGCCTCCATATGTATACATATTACTGTTGGATTGATAACTAACATTTTGACGTTAGTACCAATACCACATTTTGTACCTAAGTATCAGTACCAAAATAATACCAAAGCAAATAACGGATGACTCCCACTCCCCAAATCCCAACTGCTTTACTCCCTGAACACACATGTGCCACCTGGGGTTAAAGGCTGCCCAACTGCCACACCATGCCTTTATCAGAGGCTCATAATTTATTAATCAAGCTTTCCACCAAGTACAAAGATATACTCATATTAAATCTTGGAATATGTGACAAGGTGGGGTGGATGTTTCCCCCCTTGGAGTTTTGAGTCCTCTGATATATGCATATTGCTTCAAAAAGCAGTGGTGGTGGCTTTATAGGAACACAAAGTGCTGGTAAAGAATTTACCACAATGCTGGTATTGTACTGTTTTACAAATTTCATAGTTCGTTACTTTTTTACTGCCCAAAATATCACTATACATAAAACAGAATGTCTGTCTGGCTGTATGTTCCCTACACAATCCTACAACTTTTGACCAATCTGGACCAGATTTTGCATAGCTGCTGTCTTTGCAACACACCATTTTCACCCTTGGGGTCCCACAATCTGCTGGCTCAGAGGACATATTACAATCCTACGCTTTTTGAATGATCTACAAGAAATTTTGCATGGTTGCTTTCCAGAACCAAAATATTGACCATGGGGGTCCCGTTTGATTTTATTTTACCTGTGCTGCAGTTTGCACACCAGTGACGCCTGCCAGATCAGAGCAACTATTACAATCCTACTCCCTTGTACTGATCTTGACCATATTTTGTATAGTTGCTCTCTAAGACCATACGGACAAGATAGACTACTTCGGAACCCATACTTTTTGAACATTGGGATCCCTTTATTTTTATTATTATTTTTTTTTTTATCCTGTGTGCTGCAGTTTGCATACCATTGTTACCTGCTGGCTCAGAGAAAGTATTACAATCCCCTTACATAGTTGCTCTCTAGTACCATACAGACAAGGTAGGCTACTTTGGAAGGCACAATTTTTGACCCTAGGGGGTTCCCTTTTTTTTTTTTTTCAAATCCTGTGTGCTGCAGTTTGTCAACCAGTGCCACTATCTGGCTTGGAACAAGTGAAACAGAAATATGAAATTACCCAAAAAGTACCCAAAAAGAAAAACATCTCAATTTGTCAAAGCTGTTTCTATCTACTGTTATATAAAAAGAAGTATTGTCCACTTTTGCGCTTGGAAGGAAGCTGGGAGCATATGCTGACCACAGGACCTGAGTGCAGCAGGTTACACCTCAGCGCCACACTGAAACAGTGCCAATCCTGCCACCAATCCCCAAGTTTTTTCTGTAAAATGGAAGACCAGCTTGCAGGCCTGGATGCAATTCAACGTCATAACCAGGATGGAGCAATTGCAGGCTAAGGGCATTGCTCAAGGGCCCAACAGAGCAGAGTCACTTCTGACCTTTATGGGATTTGAAACCGGCAACCTTCTATTCTGATTGCCAGCGCAGATCCTTAGCCTCAGAGCCACCATTCTGCCCACCTTTGATGAGGCTTGATGAAAAATGGAAGTACAGCGCAACACAAAGAAGAATCAAAGGTTGCTTAACTCCTGCTTTGTCAGTTTTTCTTCATAATTCAAGAACTACAAACTGTCCACCTTGAACTAAGAAGATTAGCCAGACATAACAGCCTTCATAGTTACAACCCGCAATTCTGGAATTCAAAAGGAACAAATTCTTATTCTCAAATTCTCAGGGCCATTGATAAGAACAGGGTCAACAATGGGCCCTCCATCTCACCCTCTCCTGAGTCTCGGCAAGGTAAAATTTATTACCATTTTTATAGCACAGATTCTAAATTAATAAGTTGAACACAGAGAATTTCATAAAACACAAGTCCTTCATTTCAATTTTATGAAAAAGCATTGCACATGTACATTGTCAGCATGCCTATGTTGATCGAACACAGGAAGCTCTGCAGTCTACTTTGACTATACAATGTAGGAAGATAAGTAAATAAATATAGGTAAACAACATTCAATGCGGCTTTTATGTAAGTAACATATAAATGTTTTTTATATAAACACATAACATGAAAAATAGTTTCTGTTTTAGCGATGTGTTCAACATTTCTTGCCTCCCATTTCTTGTCATCCAACATTTACACAGATCATTGTAGATTCGGAACACACATGAAATTCCATTTGTTCCAAATAACGATATACTATTTACCCTATGCAACTCCAGGCACCTCACACCCAGATAAACAGACTTGAGCTGGGAGAACTTTTTGTCCGAGTTGAGCTGCAGCAGTGGTGGGATGGGATAGCAGGCTGCATGCTGCTTGTGCTGATCGACACATTTGCAAAACAAAAGGCGCTAATGGAGATTTTTGGCCACATAGATACTGTACTGCTATGCAATATTACATGACTAAACTTGCAAAGCATATCACAACAGTTTGATCCTACAGTGTCATATGCATTAGTGTCACTATCTGTGTTGATGTATGATGGCCAATTCACATTGTCAACAATATCTCTTGACTCAACTAATGGTTCAGATTCAGGTTGTTCTATAACTGGCTTTACAGCTTCCTGTTTACATGCTGTTGTGTGCTTTGGTTGAAAGCTCTGCCTTACTCATGAATATTGATGAGTTCTCATAGAGTGGTAAAATGCATAGACATACTTCTGATTTTTTGCAACATGATGCCGTTTTTTTCCAGTAGATTGCAACAGAATACTGTCCTGAGCTTAATTTGGGTTAATATTATTCAATGGATCAAAACAACCTAACCTGTGAAACACTTGATTAACAATCTTAGCATAGAATTTCGAGCCCAAGAGATATTCAGAGTTAACGCCAAGCAGGTTAAATGTCAAGAAAACATATAATTTGGCCAGTTGTGAACAAATCTTGGAATGGAACTGTATATTGTACATTTGAATTTATTTTCAATTGGTTGGATAATTCATACTAACTTCAGAAGGACCATGCCTCCTTCTAGATTATTCAACATAGTTCTTCCTAAAGGAATCCACAGATAAATTTGACAGTTTAATCTTTACTTTAGATGTGCTGTTTGGCTCCTTTAGAGACAATGCATTAAGTCAAATGCATTTCAGTTCTGAAGAGTGAATTCCAAGATATTTTTGGAGAACATACAGTATTTTTGTAATGTTCTCTACTTCAATCCTGACTTGTTTAGAAAATTTCCTACTGTTTGTGATTGATTTTAATGGAACAACTTCACAGTTGCCCACCATCAGAAATCTGTGCAAACCTGTATATTGCACAGATTATATATTATGAATAATAGTTTACTTGCAAGACGCACCTCCAAGAGAGAATATTATGAAAATGGGGTGCAGTGGGTGCTCATGAACATTAAACTGGCCAAACTTGTTTGTATCCCCAACTTTTCTGCAAACCTGATTGCCCAAAGATGCCTGTATAGAGTTGCAAAGACTTTCTGATTCAAATCTTTGACATTAGCACAGTGAAGTATAGTAGTAATACTAACTGCCAAGCCCAACTTGTATCTCTCTAATTCCTGCTCACTTAGCATTAACTATATTTGATATGAAGCATCAGATATTCAAACTTATCTTTCAACGGTAATACAAGTTTAGATATTTTATTTAGAGGAAGTCAGATGTTTGTCTTATGCTGCATCAACAAATAACAGTGTAGAGATAAAAGTCAAACAGTAAAAGCTGCTGGGTTTGAATTATTGAAATATTTATCAAGTTGGTTTATAGTACATGAAGTGTTACTGCCAGAAATGTAAAAATGTATTTTGCCAAAAATGCCTTTTAACTGAGTCACCATTCTGTAGCAATCTTGTTTTGTCCTTGGAAGAATTCCCTCTGAAAACTATTTCCATATATTGTACTAAATTTCAGTGTATTCACCAATCTTCAATAAATTATAATCCCATTCAGGGTTATACAGAAGGATATAAGTCAGTGCATATACTGACTTATCTTGTGGAAGGCAGTCGGAAACACTGGACAGGGCCGCAGGTTCATCACAGTATACTCTCACTTACAGCTTCCCAATATAGGAGTCATCGATGCACCTAACGTTCATATTTCCTTGAGCGAAAAAAAAAAAAAGAGAAGACGGAATTAAATTCCCTAATATATTTAGGGAGAGCACTCCATTCAGGCAAGACCAAGCTGGGATTCACAGAGGCGCCATGATACATGTCAGGAACCGGTACCATATGTACTAAAGGCCCCTTTTCTCAGCCTCATCCTCACAACATATTGTCAATTTACTAACACAGCATTATCAATATGTATATTACTACACTCCAGCTCAAATGCAAAACATTATCAGTGTGTATCTATTTTACATTTCAAGCCAAGTGCAAGAGATTATCAGCTCAAATGTTCTAACACTGCAAAACAAATGCAACAAATATCCTTTTAACAACATTTAAAACAAATATAGTCAATAGCAAGGCCTGTGTATCTTACTGCACTTTTAATAATAATAATTCATTACATTTATATAGGGCTTATTTCTACAAAGTCCACCTCAGAGCTTTAGCATTTGTGAAGTCAATAATAGCATCTGCAAAACTCACTTTGATAGGCAGGTTCCCATTCGATGGGCAGGATTGCAAAACCATTCAGTCTTTCTTTATACATCAGTTAGATTAAATTATTTAAATAATCCAAAGGGCAAATTTAGACATATACAGCATCAAAAACATAAAAAAAAAACAAAGAGGCAGACTCACAAGACAAATAATACAATGAATCAATCAATAAATACAGTTAAATAACTTAATGTATATTGTTAGAAAAAAAACATTTAAAAAAACAAAGAGACAGACTCATGGGGCAAATAATACAATGCATCAATAGATAGACAGATAAATAAATAAATTAATAATAAATAAATGTATATTGTTACAAATAGAAAAACAAATAAAAAAAACAAAGAGGCAGACTCACAAGACAAATAATACAATGCATCAATAGACAGACGGATAAATAAATAAATAAATAAATCAATAAATTAATAAGTTAATCAATTAAAATTAATTAATTAAAGTTAAATAAATTAATGTATATTGTTAGAAATAGAAAAAAAAGTTAAAAAACAAAGAGACAGACTCAAAGGACAAATAATACAATGCATCAATAGATAGACAGATAAATAAATAAATAAATAAATAAATAAAAGTTTAATAAATTAATGTATATTGTTAGAAATAGAAAACATTTAAAAAAATAAAACCAATTAGTCAGGGATGACGGGTGAAAGCACTGAATTGCCTGATAGCAGTGGCCAGAAAAGACCCCCAGGAGCGCTTCTTAGCACACCATGATGGAATGAGCCTGTACTAAAATTGCTCCAATAAGAGCGCCTCCTGGAGGGGATGATGGGAACTTTTCATAATGGCATCCAGATTTCTCTTTTCCACAACAGCTACTTGTGTGTCCAGGGTTAGCCCTGTGCTAGAGCAGGATTAGTTTACATTTACATTTACACTTACTTATTTGCCTGATGCCTTTTTCCAAGGCAGTTTACAACATTTATGATACAATTGGTTAATTTTCTTTTTGGTTTTCCAGTTGAAGCACAGGCAGGTCAAGTGACTTGCTCATGGTCACACAGTGTCAAGAATACGGCCGTCTTTACAGCATTATAGGCCCCCGGGCAAAGCAGTGCACTGATGCCCCTACCTACACAACCACTCAGCAAGTCACAACATACATAGATTAGCATGGGGCCCCATGGCAACTGCCCAGCATGCTCATGATTTAAGACGGCCCTGGTCAAGAAGGTTGTTCAGGCATTGTGTGTGTCTTTTGAACGCAAGTTGCTTCCCCAGGAGATTACAGTGTAGAACAACACACTGGCTACTGTAGACTATTAAAACATCTCCAGCAGCTTGCTGAATACATTAAAAGTCCTGAGTCTCCTTAAGAAGTACTGTTTGTTGTGGCCTTTCTAGTTCAGCACCACTGTGTTTTCAGACCAGTTATATGAAGCTCCAGCTCTGCACCACTTCCACAATCTCCCTCTGGATGGTGACTGGTCTCAGAGGCTATTTAGCATGACGGAAGTCCACCACCAACTCTTTTGTCTCGTTTACGTTGAGCTGCAGGTTGTTGTGTCTGCACCACAAGACAAAGTCCTCCACAAGCCTTCTATACTCTGACTTATCTCCATTATTAATGCATCCTATGATGGAGAAGTCATCTGAGAATATTTATGGGTAGAAAGTGCCGATATTGTGCTGGACGTCTATTGTGTACAGGGGTAAACAGAAAGGGGGACAGGACAGTTCTCTGAGGTTCTCCAGGATTACAACAACACCATTTCTGACACGCAGTCCCTCATCCTCACAAACTGCTTTCTGTTGGTCAGGTAGTCCATGATCTAGGATATTGTGGGGCATCAAGATGCATAGCCTTGAGCTTTTTCCCCAGTCGATGAGGGAAAATGGTGTTAAAAGCACTGGAAAAATCAAAGAATATTATCCTGACTGTGGTGCAGGCTTTATCCAATTGGGAGTAGGCTCTGTGGAGCATGTAGATGAGAGCATCAGATATCCATAAGTAAGTAATTTCTCATGTACTGTATTTCAGACTGCTAGGACAGCCACTGTGGTTTAAATGAAATCTGGCTGCGTTGCTTATCCTGTGGCAGCCAGTGGGACACTGAAGGCAAGGAGATGATTTGCAGGGTGGCCTGCTCACTTCACACAATTGTTCATTCCAACTTTCTGTATCCCCACACAACTGCTACAGCTGCGTTTGCCGACATTGTTATTGTTGCTGACGTTGCAAAAACAATGGATCCCTGCACAAACCATCCTGGAGCCCCCACAAGCTCAGGGTTTGAGACAAGTGTTCTCGTTCCCCAACCCCACCCGGGTGTCTTGCTACTCCTTAATCTGTTAGGCAACAGCACTAATTCTTGAACCTTTAGATTATTTAAATGAATTAATCAGGTTCTTCTTGGAAATAAATGATTTCTGGGTTATACAAGTGTGATAGTGCTGGCATCTCTTAAGCCAAAATGAAAAGAACAGTCAGAATGCCCAAGAGTGTCCCCTTCTCACTATTCAACAGCTCCCACTGATGGCCCCCACTGAACCTGACAGGGTGGGCCCATGGGACCACAACTTCCATGCTGCCCTGTGGGTGTCCATACTGATGCTTTCCAGATGGGATGCTGCCACCCAGTGTACAGGGGGATGCTCTGCCCACACCAGGCAGTCACACACTGTGCTGTCCTTCCCAGTTCCCAAGTCCATAGTAATAGCTGTAATTTCCAAGTAGCCACTGTGATGTCCTTTCATGTCTGGGTCTTGGAAAGGAAAGGAGATATTGTCACTCTTTCCCTGACCTTCCATTATCAAGGCCAGCTGGCCAGGTAAGGGAGTTGGGTCCACACTGTCTGGGACCCCAGTTCGTCCCTCATATTAGCTAACGTCTGCACTCTATTGTTCTCACCAAAATAACTTTTTTAAAGTAAAGAACTGGCATTAAACTCCATAATGGCAGAGTGGTGGCTCTGAGGCTAGGGATCTGCACTGGCAATCGGAAGGTTGCCGGTTCGAATCCCATAAATGCCAATAGGGACTCTGCTCTTTTGGGCCCTTGAGCAAGGCCCTTAACCTGCAATTGCTGAGCGCTTTGAGTAGTGAGAAAAGCACTATATAAATGCAAAGAGTTATTATTATTATTATTATAATTCAAAAAAGTAAACCTTGAATTTGATTTGGTTTTATCAGTCTTCCCTTATTGCTAGAGCTGCAGTTCAGAAAAAAACTATTAAGCTCCCCTATTGAGACTAAACTTGAACACAGTATTCCTGGTGTGGCAGAATAAAACCTGTACAAAAACGTAGGATATTTTGTTTTAACCCAGTTCTCATTTCAATAATGTAATTCTTTCTTTTTTTCATTCAGACACTAAAATGTGTAATTGTGCTTGTGCGATGCAACGCAATACGGAGAAACTGTTTACAAAGTGTTACCATTCCTGCTGTAGCTTTATATCTGATCCAAAGATTCAATCAGGAGATGCAAAGTCTTATCAAATAAAAAGCCTTCCACGCCTTCCCTTAAACTGTCTCCATAAAATAGCCCTGCCTTATTAAAACGTCGCCTCTTTCTGTTCCGTTAACCTCACATTTTAATTTTAAGAGCACAGACGTTACAGCACAGTGAACTTTAAAACCAAACTGCTTAGTGAATCCTGAGGGAATATGAAGCTGGCACTGGCACTTGGCATTGCAGCCGTCCTTGGAATCATACAGTACAATGGCGGTAGGTTTGGCTCCCTTCATTCTGTTGGTCATCTTCTCCTGTGGCATTAAATATTTGGCAACAATTTAAACTTTGGTTATAATAACCTTTTTTTTCTTACAGTTCTAAAAAAAATTTCCAACTACTATAAAAACACCTTTTTTCTACTGTTAATCTTGTGATGGTCAATTTTGTAGCGTTGTCCTGTAACACTTGCTCCCAAGTACCGTAGTCCCCCAGACTGATGTTTACTTTATTATGTCAACCTCTTTTGTAAGATAAAAGTGTCTGCTAAGCAAAAAAATGTAAATAAAATTGTTTCATTATCTCTGCAGGTGAATGTTCCAAAATTGTTGGTGGAGTTGAGGTGAAACCACACTCGAGACCTTTCATGGCCTTTTTTTCCGATGGATGTGGCGGGGCTTTGATTAAAGAGGATTGGGTGCTCACAGCTGCCCACTGTTTCGAGTAAGCAAAAAAAAGTATTAAGCATGATTTATAGATTTTTATGAAATTTGTATTTTACATTTTAATGTTGTTTTGTATTGAAATGAGTAGTCCATCCATCCACTCAATGAAAGTTTAAGGGTGTGAAGGACCAGGTAACTTCTCAAAGTGCTTTAGTGAGTAGGGAGCCACTTCAGCTGCCACAGATGTGTAGCAACCACCTGGATGAGGTGACAGCAGCCATTTTTGCGCCAGTACACTCACCACGAATGAGCTATTAGGTCGTGAAATGGTGAGAGAGACAACAAAATAGAGACTGGGGATGATTAGGGGGCCAGAATGACTAGGCCATGGAGGGCAAAATAGAGATAGATAGATAGATAGATAGATAGATAGATAGATAGATAGATAGATAGATAGATAGATAGATAGATAGATAGATAGATAGATAGATAGATAGATAGATAGATAGATAGATAGATAGATAGCACTTTATTTGTCCCCAGGGGGAAATTTGTCTTTTATAAGGTCATTACTGTCACATGTAGTGTGAAGTACGGTGAAATTCCTATTTGTAATAATCAACATGCAATACACTAACACTTTCTGGCACCATGATTAGTAAGTTTAACTACCTTATAATAAAAATTTTATCTTCTATACATGTATCCGTCTAGACATACAGACATAAAATGAGAATGATGTGCTCCTGATTACAAAAACTCTTCCCATTTCAGCATTTTAAGGAATGACTTAATAATTAACCATCAATACTGCAAAATAGAATGTCAAATGAATTTGTCCAGTTAGCCTTGGCATCTACTACCTACATTCTTCAGTGTATTTTACCCCATGTAACAGATTTTTTGCTTATTTCTGCCACCCTGAATTTTATACACACATATCCACTAATGGGCTAATAGTTACAGTATAGTAAGTGAAGATTAGCACTGTTGCCTTACAAGTCCAGCATTTTGAATTTGAATTTTCATCCTGAAAGATTTTACTTTTTGATTTTTAATACATTTGCAAAACTTTGTGAAAACATGTTTTCACTTTATCATTATGGGTTCTTGAGTGGAGGCTGATGGTGTAAAAATGATAAATTCCTCCATTTAAAATGAAATCTACAACTTTAGTAAAGGATGCAGAAAGTGAAGGGGCCTTAATACTTTGTGAATCCACTGTAAGTTGTAGCCCTACATGTAATAAGATTTATATACACAAATATTTCTTTACAATATCCTTCTGTTGATTTATTTTTCTTATTTCTTAACATAGTTTTTAAATATTATTTGCCTTCTTTTTCCATTTATGCGTACATGTACTCTTGCTCTATTTCTAATATTTCCTCACAACAGTTTTGTTTAAAATTGTAAATGTTTTTTTTCTGATTGCAATTTTTCAAGTATAATTCAGCATCAGTAAAATTTTTTTAACATCAGACATTTGAATGAAAATGCATATAGTCTTGTAAAATGCTAATATACTGTAATATTGCATCATTTAATCTTTTGAATTGTAACTGTTGTGCAGGTGTGATGAACATGTGGTGCTTGGTGGTCATTTTGTTGCTGGACGTGAAAAACAGCAGCAGAGGCTTCTGATCTCTAACATAGTCATGTACCCCGGATACAGCTATAAAACTAATGACAATGACATCATGCTCATTCAGGTAATTTCGTTCCGAAACAAGACACTGCTCCCTATTATCTCATAAAAACTTCTTTAAAATTAATCTAGCAGAACTGATAATGTGTCTTAATTATTTTTCAAAGTGTATTATTTCCTTTTTCTTTTCTCTCTTTCATATGGGTTTGCTATATTGGACTAGCATTCACAACTCTCATCGCCTGACACACCTTTCTCACTTAGAGCCCCCTTCACACATTCCATCCATTTATTCTTTGGTCATCTTCTTCTTCTATATTTCCCAACCCCTCCACGTATGATTCTTCTCCCCACATTGTTAATCTCTCTTCTCGTTATTTGACTGTATCACTTTAACCTTCTTTCCAGTATTTTATTTGAGATTTCCACAACCTTATCTATACCTCTGATTCTCTCATTCCTGATGTCATCAAGCTTCGTGTGAATTCTGAAGACGATGTTCTTCATGGACCTCTCTGTATTTGCCTGCATTCTTCCTTCTCTCAGTTCTTACCAGTCTCCCTATTACTACTGCTGAGAAGCAACCCCATAGTTTGATGCTGCCACCACCATATTTCACCACGAGAAGGTATTTAGCAGGTGGTGAGCAGTGTCCAGTCTTTGCCAGACATAGTGCTTGGAGTTCTGCCCAAAGATTTCAGTTTTCCTCTTCTCCTCTGTCCCAACACCTCGATTTGCATGATTCTTCTCTCCCACATTGTTTAACCCTCTTTTTGTTACATGACTATATCACTTTAACCATCTTTCCAGTATTTTCTTTGAGATTTCCCAAACTGTATTTTTACCTCTAATTCTTATTTCTGTATCATTCAGTTTCCTTTTAAGCATCCTTTCAACTGCCCAGGTTTTTGATCCATGCAACAATGTGGTCTGGCCACATTTTTATAGAGTTTCCTTTACTGTACATAGCATTTGTAATATATTTTAATACATTTTATGACCTGATTACATTCTATGGTTTATTTCTAAATCTACCTCTCTGTCCTCTGTTATTGTTCATCTGAGACAATTGAACTTTTCCATCCTTTTAAGTATTTGTACCTGGAGGTTAATTTCTCCATCTTGTTCTTGTCTCTTAAATCTTAGACTATCTGTATTATTTCCATTCACTTGCAATTCCATTCATTTTCTAAATCTATTTTTTCCATTAAAGAACTATGAAGATATATGTACCTAGCTAAAGATGCCAGGCAAGAAACAACAGAAAATAACAGGAGCACATTCACTTAGCAGTTAACCGAGCAGTATGACTTTGATGGATTCTGTGTTGAAAACATAACAAAACACTAGGAGAACATGCAGATGTCACCAAGAAGGCCAGGACGTAGTAGCAAGGATACACAACCTACCAGCTATCCATGGACTGAACCTTTTAATCAAAGTTTAAGATCATGTATGCCAGCTTTGGCTGTTGGGTACGATCACAGCCAACCCATCGCAAAATATATTGTGGTAACTGTGGATGAGTGGTAGGAACACAATATGCCCGTATGAAGTGTTGAGGTGCCAGCCAGGCCACCCTTTTTAATTTGTGGCAAACAGATAGACATAAAGAACCCCAGTCATGTTTCTTGACACACTTCTGCTGAATGATTCATTGTCTGAAACTACTCAGTGTTGGTGTGTCAGAGAGAGGATGTGCAGCATTGTTCATAATGGCACTCAGTTTTGTTTTAATATTCTCCTTTGCTATGACCTCCAGGGGGTCCAGAGTGCTTCCCATAACTGACCTTGCCCTTTTAATATTTGTATTGATTCCGTGGGTCTCTCTTGAAGTGATGTCATCAGCCTAGTACACTACTAAGTAGAAAATTGCACTGGCCATCACAGAATTGTAGAAGATTTGAAGGATGTCATTTCCTACATTAAAGGAATGCAGACTCCTAAAGAAAAAGAGCCTGCTCTGCCCTTTCTTACTATATATATATACTGTGTTGCTAGACCAGTCCAACTTGTCCTTGATGTGGACCCCCAAGTACTTGTAGGAGTGGACCATCTCTACATCCACTCTCTAAGTAGTGACCAGACATACAGGCTCTTTGATATGCCAAAAATCAATAACCTGTTTCTTGTTTTTGCTGATGTTAAGGTGCAGACAATTCTCTTTGCATCAAGAAACAAATTTCTCCACCTGACACCTCTCCTCTGTTTCATTTCCCTTTTCAATACACCTCATAAGTGCAGAATCAACTGAGAATTTCTGCAATAAACAAAAAAGGTGCTCAAGGGTGTGAAACAGAAGATAAATCACCTTTCCTGACTTTAGCAAGAATAGCTCTTAATGACCATGAAGGAATCTCGGAGCTCCGCCCTCAAGTGATGTCGCTGATAATTGATGGCGTCAAGTTTTTATACAGGCCTGGCTTGAAGGCAGGGTTAATTGACCTCAAAGGGCATCTTCCCGCTGCTAAGAAAGAGAAAAAATACGTGACTATTAGTGGTAGCGCCCACTCTTGCCCAGGAGGGGTATTGCATACCTTGGATGAGCTTTTAAAGTGTCCCTCTGATGGACATATGTGACATTACCCACTAAAATTTTTAAGAAGATAGTAGGTAGGACAGAAGGTATGAAAAACTCTTTAACTGTTTTATCTTAGATAAAGAAGAAGAACAGAATTAACTTTTTGCACTCCTACTGGTATTGGCTAAAAGGTACACCCTATCTACCACCTGATGTCAAGGCTTTGGAACATGCTGTATCCACTCCAGTAACTGGGGCCACGCTCATTTGAACGTCTTCCACTGCCGGACTGCTTGGACAGTTTTTGTGTCAAACGCTTCTCTAATGTTCCACGACGTACTATCCACTAAGTGTTGCCAGATTTGACAGGTGTTTTAAAGCAAAATTAAATTTAAAATCCCGTCCAGTCATACATAATCCAGGCAACAGTGGTTAGTCATTTTGAATCAAGCAAAGTGCCACCAACCTGCACCACTTCCTCCTACAAACCTCCATGAATGAAAGTAAATTGATATCTCATTTCTGCATTTCACTGCTTCAACTTGCAGTGGCTTGGCTCATTCTCTAGTGGTTATAATACATACAAAAATCATGTAGCCATAAATTATTTTAAGTTTGTAAGAACCTTTTTTAACTGTACATAAAATTAGAAATCAATATTTACAGTACTTATAATTTTAATACTTAAGTATACTTAACATCAGATACTTTAAAACTTCTACTTGAGTAGCATGCTCATGGGAAAATTTGACTTTACCAGAAAGGTATCTATTCTTTTACTTAAGTATGGCTGTTGGAAACTTTATAAAACACTTTAAATCTTGCTTTCAACTGCAGTTCCCAGATCCTTCTGATATCTGACTATGTTATATCTTTGGTATTTGCTTTGCTTTTATTGTATTGCTCAGTTTATATATTTGATGCTCAGGTGTAACCGTGTGCTAATGTACAATATATTGTTCAATTATTTTACATATTCTGAAAAAATCAATTACTATTTTTAGAAAAAGTTGCAATATAATGTCTTAGTACTTTCTTCGAAGGGAGTAAAAATAGTAACTGTGTAAGCAGTGATATTGCTATATCTCACATCTTTATCTACTGTGATATATGGCCAGCAATACCCCCAACCCACCAGATGGAGCTCTCCCTGCAACATGGAGGTGCCCCGAATTCCAGCAGGGCATCTTGGGCCTTGGAGTTTTAATTCACAGCCCTACTGGATACCATGGGGGCCACCAGGTGACACTGCAGGGAAGAACAGGGAGTGATACTTTCCGTATAGCCCGGAAGTACTTCCTAGTCACGGGAACGGAAGAAATGATGTACTTCCGGGCTGAAGAAAAGAAGAGTTTTGATCTGACCCGGAAGTGCTAGGAAGGCACGTGGACTGAGGGACAGAAAAACGTCTGGGCCAAGAAGTTTAAAAGGACTGTGGGAGATCCCAGCAGTGAGCTGAGTTGGGAGGAAGGGTGACTGAGCTGCTGGGAGTAGAGGATTGTGATTATTGTATTGATTTATTGAGTATTGTCGTGGTGGAGGTGCTCTGTGCACATTATAGAAATATGAAATTAATTTCTTGGACTTTTATCTGGTGTCTGACATGTTGTCTGAAGGTTCAAGGGGACGACAGCGCCCCCTATCTGTCACACTACATAGATAAAACTCCAAACGTTTATTAGTTTTCCGTCTTCGTTTATGATTAATGTCATGAACTGTTAATAATATGCATATTTCCCTAAACTTTTGGCCTTTGTCAAGGTTTCTTACAGTTTTATATCTGTTTATATTATCACAAATGTACTATATGTAAGATCATCACCACAAAATATACTGTCAGCATACATTCTGAACAGTAAAAAATAAGAATTGTAATGCAGTACTACTTACAATTATTGTGCAGTGCATTTTTGAAAAGTTTTGCATCATTTCTTTTCTTTATATGTTACAGCTAAATAGAAAAGCCACACTGAATAAATATGTTAGTCTCCTTGAGCTGCCTGCTTCTGGTGAGGATGTGAAAAATGGGGAGATATGCACAGTAACTGGATGGGGCGACACCCAGTCTTCCGAAAACATGTTGACAGTTCTCAGGGAGGTTAATGTCACGGGTGTAAGCAGAGAAACTTGCAACACCCCTGACTACTACAATGGAAGAATAACTGAAAACATGTTTTGTGCTGGGGAAAAGCTTGGAGGAAAAGATTCTTGTCAGGTAAGCATATTTGTAAGTTTCCCATCAAATGTGTCTATTTTAAACACAACTTTTTTACATAATTATTAATGTGTAAGGAGAGAGGAAATAGTAATCAATTGAGGAATTAACAATGAACTACAAAACAAAAACTGAAATTGCAGGCCCCTGTATTAAAGGGATCATTGTAGAAAATAATCCAATGGGCACCACTAAGCCCTCTCTCACCTTCACTAACCAGCATAACCCACCAAGCCTACTCAATCCGGTGGCGCAGTGGTAGCGCTGCTGCCTCGCAGTTAGGAGACCCGGGTTCGCTTCCCGGGTCCACCCTGCGTGGAGTTTGCATGTTCTCCCCGTGTCTGCGTGGGTTTCCTCCGGGCGCTCCGGTTTCCTCCCACAGTCCAAAGACATGCCGGTTAGGTGGATTGGTGATTCTAAATTGGCCCTAGTGTGTGCTTGGTGTGTGGGTGTGTTTGTGTGTGTCCTGCGGTGGGTTGGCACCCTGCCCGGGATTGGTTCCCTGCCTTGTGCCCTGTGTTGGCTGGGATTGGCTCCAGCAGACCCCCGTGACCCTGTGTTTGGATTCAGTGGGTTGGAAAATGGATGGATGGATGGATGGATGACCAATTTCAGTAATAGTCTCATTAGCCATTGATAGTGGACTGGAGAAGATGAATATACCAACAGTCATTGCTCTGTATTAGAATATTGAGTGTCTAAGTTAAAAGTTAAAAACCAATCTCCTTGAGAGGGGCTGGACTCTGTACCACTCTGGAGTTGCCCCCGGTGAGAGGTGCCGAGCGGGTGTGGGTATACTTATTGCCCCCCGACTTGGAGCCTGTACATTGGGGTTTACCCCGGTAGACGAGAGGGTAGCCTCCCTCCGCCTTCGGGTGGGGGGACGGGTCCTAACTGTTGTTTGTGCGTATGCACCGAACAGCAGTTCAGAGTACCCACCCTTTTTGGAGTCCCTAGAGGGTGTGCTAGAGGGCATACCTTCTGGGGACTCCCTCGTACTGCTGGGGGACTTCAATGTTCACGTGGGCAATGACAGTGAGACCTGGAAGGGCGTGATTGGGAGGAATGGCCCCCCCCAATCTGAACCCGAGTGGTGTTCTGTTATTGGACTTCTGTGCTCGTCACGGATTGTCCATAACAAACACCATGTTCAAGCATAGGGGTGTTCATATGTGCACTTGGCACCAGGACACTCTAGGCCTCAGTTCGATGATCGACTTTGTGGTCGTGTCGTCGGACTTGCGGCCACATGTCTTGGACACTCGGGTGAAGAGAGGGGCGGAGCTGTCAACTGATCACCTGGTGGTGAGTTGGCTTCGATGGTGGGGGAGGATGCCGGTCAGGCGTGGTAGGCCCAAACGTGTTGTGAGGGTCTGCTGGGAACGTCTGGCAGAGCCCCCTGTCAGAAGTAGCTTCAACTCCCACCTCCGGCAGAACTTCGACCACATCCCGAGGGAGGTGGGGGACATTGAGTCCGAATGGGCCATGTTCCGTGCCTCTATTGTTGAGGCGGCTGACCGGAGCTGTGGCCGTAAGGTGGTCGGTGCCTGTCGTGGCGGCAATCCCCGAACCCGTTGGTGGACACCGGCGGTGAGGGATGCCGTCAAGCTGAAGAAGGAGTCCTACCGGTCCCTTTTGTCCTGTGGGACTCTGGAGGCAGCTGATAGGTACCGGCAGGCCAAGCGGAATGCAGCTTCGGTGGTTGCTGAGGCAAAAACTCAGGCATGGGAGGAGTTTGGGGAGGCCATGGAGAACGACTTTCGGACGGCTTCGAGGAGATTCTGGTCCACCGTCCGGCGTCTCAGGAGGGGGAAGCAGTGCAGTGTCAACACTGTATATGGTGGTGATGGTGCGCTGCTGACCTCGACTTGGGACGTTGTGAGTCGGTGGGGGGAGTACTTCGAAGACCTCCTCAATCCCAATAACATGCCTTCCAATGAGGAAGCAGAGCCTGGGGACTCAGAGGTGGGCTTCCCCATCTCTGGGACTGAGGTCACCGAGGTGATCAAAAAACTCCTTGGTGGCAGGGCCCCGGGGGTGGATGAGATACGCCCGGAGTTCCTCAAGGCTCTGGATGTTGTAGGGCTGTCTTGGTTGACACGTCTCTACAACATCGCATGGACATCAGGGACAGTGCCTCTGGATTGGCAGACCGGGGTGGTGGTCCCCCTCTTTAAGAAGGGGGACCGGAGGGTGTGTTCCAACTACAGAGGGATCACACTCCTCAGCCTCCCTGGAAAAGTCTATTCCGGGGTTCTGGAGAGGAGGGTCCGTCGGATAGTCGAACCTCGGATTCAGGAGGAACAGTGTGGTTTTCGTCCTGGTCGCGGAACAGTGGACCAGCTCTACACCCTTAGCAGAGTCCTGGAGGGTGCATGGGAGTTCGCCCAACCAGTCTACATGTGTTTTGTGGACTTGGAAAAGGCGTTCGACCGTGTTCCTCGGGGGATTCTGTGGGGGGTGCTCCGGGAGTATGGAGTACCGGACCCCCTGATAAGGGCTGTTCGGTCCCTGTACAACCGGTGTCAGAGCTTGGTCCGCATTGCCGGCAGTAAGTCGAACCCGTTTCCAGTGAGAGTTGGACTCCGCCAGGGCTGCCCTTTGTCACCGATTCTGTTCATAACTTTTATGGATAGAATTTCTAGGCGCAGCCAGGGCGTTGAGGGGGTCCGGTTTGGTGGGCTCAGGATTGGGTCACTGCTTTTTGCAGATGATGTTGTCCTGTTTGCTTCATCAGGCCGTGATCTTCAGCTCTCTCTGGATCGGTTCGCAGCTGAGTGTGAAGCGGCTGGGATGGGAATCAGCACCTCCAAATCCGAGACCATGGTCCTCAGCCGGAGAAGGGTGGAGTGCCCTCTCAGGGTTGGGAGCGAGATCCTGCCTCAAGTGGAGGAGTTCAAGTATCTCAGGGTCTTGTTCACGAGTGAGGGAAGAATGGAGCGTGAGATCGACAGGCGGATCGGTGCAGCGTCCGCAGTGATGCGGGCTCTGCATCGGTCTGTCGTGGTGAAAATAGAGCTGAGCCATAAGGCAAAGCTCTCAATTTACCGGTCAATCTATGTTCCTACCCTCACCTATGGTCATGAGCTATGGGTAGTGACCGAAAGAACGAGATCGCGAATACAAGCGGCTGAAATGAGTTTCCTCCGCAGGGTGTCTGGGCTCTCCCTTAAAGATAGGGTGAGAAGCTCAGTCATCCGGGAGGGGCTCAGAGTAGAGCCGCTGCTCCAGCACATCGAGAGGAGTCAGATGAGGTGGCTCGGGCATCTGATCAGGATGCCTCCTGGACGCCTCCCTGGGGAGGTGTTCCGGGCACGTCCAACCGGGAGGAGGCCCCGGGGAAGACCCAGGACACGCTGGAGGGACTATGTCTCCCGGCTGGCCTGGGAACGCCTCGGGATTCACCCGGAAGAGCTAGAAGAAGTGGCCGGGGAGAGGGAAGTCTGGGCATCTCTGCTCAAGCTGCTGCCCCCGCGACCCGACCTCGGATAAGCGGAAGAGAATGGATGGATGGATGGATGAAGTTAAAAGTCAAACAAAGCCTTTTCTGTTCCTTTAACAATGCTTAATCCACTCTACACTATTTCTTATAGTAGCAGTAGTAGTAATAGCAGTCGTGGTATTGTCATGTGTGCAGTGAAATTCTTACTTGGATGTCTGACCAACACATCACCGTTCTCTGGTGTTATGATAAACTAAAATCTATCAAAACACAAATCTTCATTTTATTGCATGTGTTGAATGTAGAGAAAAGCCAAGCAAAATGATACCTTTTATTGGCTAACTAAAAAGATTGCAATATGCAAGCTTTCGAGAAGAGGGGGCCTGAGTTGCCTCGAAAGCTTGCATATTGTAATCTTTTTAGTTAGCCAATAAAAGGTGTCATTTTGCTTGGCTTTTCTCTACATTCATAATGGCTAACACGGTACAACACCCTAGTATTGCATGTGTTGACAAAGCAATATACCATTTTGCATATTGTAGTTTTAGTTTGGTGGCTTCTCGTTAGTAGAGCAGAAGCTCCTTTTGCTAAGTATGAAAGTGTTTGTAATTACATGTGAAGTAAGTAAGTATAATTTAATTGTTTCTTGAACAAGCTATTTAAGTGAGTAAGTTGGTATATTTGAATGTATTATGTTTCAGAACAGTTTCTAAAGTACAGAGGATTTAAAGCAGGGGTTCCCAACCTGGGGTGTGAGATGGCATTTCAATGGGTACGACAAAGAGTGAGGCTATGCTGTAATTCTGTAGGGTGGGGTATGAATTTTGCTTTAATTTGTTAAATGTGACTGGACTATATGGAATGTTATCTGTTTGTTTAATTAAAAATCAACAAAAATATTTTTAAAAAATGGTTTAAGGTTTTCTGGCAGACAACTTAGCAGTTAAATGTCTGATTCGATTTCAATGTGCATTCTGGTTTTGTCTAAGAGGTAGGCTTGAATAACTGGTGTCTGATTAAACGTCATCTTGTGCAGAGTTAACCTTGAGGACTGCCACATTTCCAGTTTGGCACTACATAGAAAGTACCCATTTTTTATATATTTTTAAAAATATTTTAGTCTTAATGGTGGTAAATGTTTTATTTCACTTAAGTCTATTCACTATGCATAGTGTAAAAGTTAACATTAAAGTACAAGGCTGCAAGTTTCAGCTCAATGTGTCATCCAATAATTTATTTGGTAAAATGCATGTAAACAGTTTTAATTCATTGTGGTTTTTGTTAAGTATTGTGTAGTGAGTGGTTGTGTTGCCACAAGGATCCAGAGTCATGGGTGTTAGTCATTGTCTGTGTGAAGTTTGCTTGTTCTTAATGTATCTGCTTGGGTTTTCCATGTGATAGTTAGGCTGATCGTTGATTGCAGCTTGACCGTTTGTGTGTGGGAGTAAGTGAGCTCTGCCATAGACTGAAGCCCACTTCAAGGCTGTTTCCTTCCTTGCACCCACTGCTGCAGGTCATCACATTCATGAATTGCGTTAAGCAGGCCTAAAATATATTAGGTTTATGATTTTGTAAGTTGTTTTGTGTAAAAGTGTTGTTTGGACATGTAACAATAATGATAATATCTGTATTTAAACACTTTTAGGGGGATTCTGGAGGCCCAATCAGGTGTAGCGGAATCTACAGAGGGATTGTGTCATTTGGTGACGGTTGTGCCCTCCCGGAGAAACCTGGTGTCTACACTCTTCTAACTGATGAACACCTGGATTGGATTAAAAAAACAATATCTGCTTGAACAATAATTCTTTTTATGAATTCAGAATCATGTTATGCTTTTCTTTCTTTTGTGTGCTAAATTTCATAGTTTAAATGCAGTGAACATATCTTATAAGACCAGAAAACAACTTCAAAAACACTCACCCTGTAAGGTCATCCATTTAAAGATCATAACTAATAATATGTTCACATTTGCTTGTGATTTATTTGTCTAAGTCTGTCAACTGCAATACATAAATAGCATTAATCTTTTTTGCAATGATTTGATTTTTTTCCACATTTATACCACACACACACCTTTATTGCAGTATGGCTGGCAATTTTCATCACTACATTGGGCATAAGGCAAGAACTGTTCAAGCAGATTAGGCAGCACGGGCACCCTCAGCCCCAAAGAAGACACTTGGAGTCTCAGGACAGGCAACAGAATCAAAATGTATTGAATGATGTACATACAGATTCAATTCAGATTGACTGAGTGAGCAGCTATAGCCATCTACAGTTCTGATCATACAAGCCATTATTCATCCTATTCTAACTCCTGTCATTTCACTGCTCTAATCTTGCTTCTAATCAATTCTAACAATATTTCTTAACTGAGGGGGTGTCAAAACCCCCCTCTGTCCATCATTTCTGTTTGACAAGGCCTATCCTTACTCCTTACTAGCTGGGTGCTTGCTACTATAATTTACAGCCAAAGAGTTCACATTCCCTTTCTATGCAAGGGGCCGATCTTTCTCCAGCTCTCCTGCATGTCCAACCTTTGGCTTAATGAACTATTGCTGGTTTCTACCTCATACAGAATAATAAAGAAATATGTAGGCATAAGCCTTTTTACTTAGTAAACTATAGTGTCTACTTTTCTCATGTGCTTATAATACCTTTTTCTATAGAACAAGGTAAGATGGTTACTTTAAGACACTCACACAGGGACAAAAGTAGAAAAGCCCACAGGCAAAGTTCACACAGTCAGCGACTGACCTCAGAATTTGTACTTGTAATAATGAAGGTTGGGAGTGGAAGATACCAGACAATTGATTCTTGAGGTCATATTGTGTTTATAGTAAATGACTGATTGACACCCTTTAGTACTCTATTACTCTAGACTCTATATTGCCCCTTGGAAGCTTGGTACACTTTCTTCTCCAATTTTCCTTTCTCCATTTGCCCTTTTGGGGTATAGATTGACAAAGCAAGACAAGAGAAGAGAAGGAAAGACAAGACAAGATAGGATAAACCTTTATTTATCAACAGGAAATGTGGCTATTTACTGAAGCTCATAGATAGATAGATAGAAGGGGGTCAATACAATACCATACAATACACAGAATAGAACAAATCCTCAATACAGTATAAAAATAAAAATTATTAAAGTACGGAGCAGAATTTAACAGTAGATGATATCACATAATAAGATTTGGATATATTTAGAGTCCTGGAGACCTCATCCATGAAGCGGCCTCCCCCATTTGGCCATTCCACGGCTGAAACAGTGCTGGGCCAGCCAATCCGATGAAAGGACCCCTCTTTCCCATGATTCCTGCGATCCTCCATCAGGGATGACTTTACCTTATGCAGGCAAAACAACTTGACAGGTGGGCCGTGGCACCAAGTACCACACTTGAGTACCGAGAAGAGAAATAGAATAGATGAGGGTTAGTATCCAATTATAACTATCATGTTACTTATGTTTTAGTGCTAATGACTAACAACAGAGATGCAGTCTGTACAGTTAATCAGCAGCTCTAGTCAGGGTGTGCTAAACTGAAGTAGTGAGTCTTCAGCAGGGATTTAAAAGCTGAGACTGAAGGGGCATCTCTTGTAGTAACAGGCAGACCATTCGACAGTTTAGGGGCCCTGTAACTAAAAGCTCGACCTCCCATTGTTATTTTATTAATCCTTGGAACCATAAGCAGACCGGCATCTTGAGATCTTAATGTGCGCTCTGGTTTGTAAGTCATGAGAAGTTCAGACAAGTAAGATAGATAGATAGATAGATAGATAGATAGATAGATAGATGATAGATAGATAGATAGATAGATAGATAGATAGATAGATAGATAGATAGATAGATAGATAGATAGATAGATAGATAGATAGATAGATAGATAGATAGATAGATAGTAAAGGCACTATTTAATAGATAGATAGACCCCAATACACACCATAAGTGGAGACTCATCTGAGAATTTCTATATTATACTAGCCAACCCGCGGCGTACCATACGCCGCATAATCAGGCCGCTTTTTTAATGATTTTTAAGCACAGGGAAAAAATTAACATTTGAAAAATCCAGAGGAGAGGGGAAGGACGCCCATTACGCTCCATCCGTCATGCTAGTCTGCTGATTTCTCGTTCAGTAACCTGTGAGTAGTGATGGGCGGAGTGAAGCCTCATGAAGGATCAACACATTTGAAGCAATTGTGTCGGAAATCGTATCGAAGCTTCGAAGCATTTGACACTCACCTCTCTCGTTACACCTCCTGGCCATTTTCATTAACGTTACAGAAACTTATGATACACTTCAATGATGTCTGTTAAAAGTCGTATTGCTTTTATTTTTTCGTAGCTACAGACTGATAACGAAGAAAAGGGTTCGTCAGCACCTTGTAGTGTGTGATGTCTAAAAAATATAAATATAACTAACACCGACAGGCACAATGCACTATACGATAGAAAGAGTTAAACAAAATAAGACGCCTCACCTCATGCATTCTCGGCTCTTACTTTTGCACTGTATCATTATAATCACTCCTGTTATTAGTATTATAATTAACCCTGATCTTTTCTTGAGATCACATTTAATAGCCTTAAATGTTTTCTTTGGTCTGTCTTAATTAAAATGGAGTAGACAGAAAATAAAGGTTTATCCCTGTACTTTGCAATGATATAGGTAAGCACATTTGAGAAAGAAAATGTGAAATCCTTAAATCACAGATGTTATTATTCGATCAAGTATTAAAATCTGCAGTGCTTCGAAAGCTCGACACAGTGTCGAAACCTGAGTATCGAGTGGCCCATCACTACCTGTGAGTCACGTAGAGTTTTCATTGTTGTTTGCGGTTCTGGCCACTTTTCGCGTACTGAGTTGTTCCGGAGTCACAGTTGAGAAACAGTTTTTTAATGTCTTTTAAGCACAAGGGAAAAAATGAACATGTGGCCCGGTGCATTCTTTAACTGCCTTGTGGCGCTGTAGTAGTACGGCTGCTTTGCAGTAAGGAGACAGTGGAAGATTGTGGGTTCGCTTCCCGGTTCCTCCCTGTGTGGATAGCAAATTATCCGCGACAAACAAACTGTTTTACACGCTGCAAACCAATCCGCGCCGCATTTTCAATGTTTTTAAGCAGAGGGAAAAAAATGAACATTTGCAAAATCCGTAACGCTGCTTTCAGTAAGTACAATGCACATGCGTTTAATTTGCCAGCCGTCTTTTCTGGTTTGGGCCGCTTTTGCAGTGTTACCTCTTGTGCATATTATATCTTGAAATCCTTCGAGTTGCTAATTAACTAACTAACACCCACCCACTCAGCTTGTGTGAAAAAAATGCGCCCGTTCTTTCATCATTTTGTTGCAGCCTATCAAAGACTTGCTGATCATGTTTTGTAGACTCAATATATATTGGCTTTTCACTCAGCGCGAGGGCGCGCATTCATCTCGGATTATTACATCTTGCTAGACAAATCTGCTACACTGCTGCGTTTGAAAAACCGACTTATCCCGGATGAGTTTCACCGGCATTAATGATTAGGAATCTGGTGTGTCTGGGTGTCTGATCTGCGTTGACTGACATGGCTGTTTTCTGCGTATCCCATGGTTGTCTTCCGGCAGTGTGAATGCCTCGAGAGACAGGACATCCTTGTTTGGTGAGTTGTTGCAGTTCGTGACCACGTCGCCGACATTATCCCAATGTTGGCAAACAAAGCCAACAGCCATGTTGCGAAGTTTGAGAGCAACAGTTTCGTCAATGACATTGTTACATCCAGCTAGTCTGCTAGACTAATCTGCTACACGTCTGCGTTTGAAAAATCGACTTATCCCGGATGAGTTTTACCGGCATTAATGATTAGGAATCTGGTTGGAACAAAACCCTGCATCCACAGGGGTTCACCAGGACCGAGTTTGGGAAACGCTGCTGAACACAGACAAAACCGACTCAGGTGAGGAGTTGGGGCGGGCAAAGTGGTTGCAGCTATTGATTATTCAGTGTTGTTTGCCTGGGTGTCTGATCTGCTCAACAGGATCATAAATAAAAGGAAAACAATGTGAAGGCAATGTCACAGGTGATCCTGTGGTATAGCGGGTCCACAGCTCCCCTTTAAAAGCCCATTTTTAAATAAATAATCATCGCACTCACAGTGTATCGAGAGGCGTGGAAGTGTGGCTGAAACGGTTTCCGGGTAGACTTGTGCTTCGGGCATTTCTCCCCTGTGCCGTGTGTGAGCGAGTGAGGAGAGAGAGAGAGAAAGCCGGTACGTTAGAGTAAGCGAGAGCAGGCTCGAAGGCAATGTGTTCCTGTGGTATAGAGGGTCCATAGCTCCCCTTCAAAAGGCCATTTTTAATCAGGCGACTGACAGTAGTGGAGTCAGGCACAGAGAAGGTCAGCTGCAGAGAGAGCGTCTCGACTGTTGCAGGGCCTGAAGCAGGTGAGACGCTAATGAAAAAGAAGCACAGGGCTTATTGGTTTTTAAAGACTGCTTCCTTCATTGTGTTTTAACTTCAGTTTTAAAGGATTGCGCGGCTCTCTCTTGCGCTGCCTGTGTGTGCCTCTGTCTCTCTCTGGCGTTGCCTCTGTGTGTGTGTGCGCGGCTCTCTCTCTCGCGCTGCATATGTGTGCTTCTGTCTCTCTCTGGTGCTGCCTGTGTGTGCGCGGCTCTCTCTCTCGCGCTGCCTGTGTGTGCCTCTGTGTGTGTGTGCGGCTCTGTCTCTCTGGCGCTGCCTCTGTGTGTGCCTCTGTCTCTCTGGTGCTGCCTGTGTGTGCGCGGCTCTCTCTATCGCGCTGCCTGTGTGTGCCTCTGTCTCTCTCTGGCGCTGCCTCTGTGTGAACCAAGGTTTCACTGAGGTTGACTAATGAAAAGTCAATGTGGCTCAGAGCTGCAAGTGGACTGTGGCACAGACAAACAGAAATGACGGCATGTTTTCCGAGGAGTCGCGTCCGAGTTGGTGGGCGTGGCTCTGTGATTTTTTTCGTCATATCCAATGGTCTAAGAGTTGGTGGGCATGGCTCCTTCCTGCGTGCGCCATTGGCGTCTTACTTGTCGGCGGTTTAGTGAATCCACACCCCTTACGGCGTGCTTTCCATGGGTGGCTACTTGTCTCCCGGCTTAGTGAATTATATATATAGATATTATATTTTATAGTCTGAGGTGTACAGAGTGAAGAGAAAAAAGAGACAGGACTGTTCCTTGTTCCTTGTAGTGCTCCAGTGTTGTTCACATTCGTATCAGAGACACAATCATTGAGTCTCACAAAGTGTGGTCTGCCCCACAGATTGTTCATTATCCAGGACACCACTAGCTCATCCATTTGCTTATCTCTGAATTTACTCCTTAACAGTGATGGCTGGATGGTACTGAAAGCACTGAAGAAATTGAAAAACGTCATCCCTACAGTGCTACACCCAAGATCTCATCTTCTCCTAAAAAAAAAAGGTTCACAGACTCTTCAGGTATCTTGAGTTTTCACTTCTCCTTCTCTCGTTGGTTTCACCTCTGTTTCCAGCATGTGTGATCACATCTCCTCTCAACCAAGTTCTGACCATAAGGTGAAAACTTCCAGAACTTAAAAGTAAAATTGGACAATTTTAAACCACTTTGTTATTGAGAGGTTTGTATCTTTATGTTATTAACATTCACGTAGAATTGCATTAGACCTAAGTGAACTCCCAATTCTAAAATGGTGCGTTACCTGCCATCAACACCCAGGCCATCCATTCTACTGCTGTGTACCTTCTGTGGATGTTAACATGAGTTATATTACATGGAAATCCATGTCATCAATTGCCTGTGTCCACAATACTCCCAATCCACTATCTAACATATGTGCATGGAGAAAAAAAACAGCTGTTTAAAATCTGGTTCCCTGGGTGGAGACCATACACAAATCAGTATATACAATAGTTTCCACAGTGAGGTTTTAGCCTGGGAAGTCCATATGTTAGTTACTGGTGTGTATTGCCTTTTTCATTCAATACTGAACATCTCACATGGGCAATTGATTAGGGTATTTTTCTTTAGAGAAGGAAAATGATCAGGAGATAGAGAGTTTAAAGGGTGCAGCCAGAAATTAATTTTGATTAACAGTGTAATGAAAAGAGGGTGTCACCGTCAAAGAACTGGGGCAACAATCCGGCAACATATGAGGCAAGTCTTCAAAGGAATGAAGTACAAAATGAAGAAAGAAACCAAATGACCAATGGTCCATCATTGTTTTAGAGCTGTTCTTGAGAGGAGATCTGTCCTCTTAGAGAGCAGGCTTTAGAATGAATGCCAACTTCTGGTATTCACTTCTCCTTAAAAAGGGGAAGGACCGTAAGGGACAGGGCTTGTTGCGGGCTCACCAGGATTGTCTTTCTCCACTCTAGGGAACAAGAGGCAAAAGCAGTTTCTTTCTCTTTGTTACTCAAATGAGCACACCCAAGGCTTACATTAACGACAAGAGGCAGGACTCTAAGCACCAAGCTATCCAGAGTACCAGGAGAGTCAAGGCCAAAAAGTGAAGCAAGTTCCTAATACTAACTTGTTTATTTTGCCCTTAACACAAACCTTTGTAGATAATTAGCAGCTAAGCGGTGCCATCTTATACAGATGGAGCTTGATCACCCAGAGCGTCATGTGATCTCTACACAATATGACTGACAACAGTCATAGCAACCATAAAGAGCATGATAGAGTAATAGAAAGATAGTAATAAAATGATGGCATCCATACAAAAACAGAATACAAAATGGAGTTGCCAGATTAACAATACATTTAATAAACCATTTGAAATAAATTATGTTCCAGAGAGTCAGATATCAACAGGAACTGTGGGACAGTACACATCACTGACAGGATATACTTTCCTGGCAGGTATGCCAGATCCATCATATGCCATCAGGTGGGGAGGAGCTCAGCAGCAGTAATAATCCCCCCAGGTTGTTAATAAGCAACAACATTATTTCACTGAAAGAGGCTCCTAGGAATCGTACTCCCTGAGGGAACAGAGATGACCCACATGTACTAGAAAGTAGGCTGGACTGGAGTAGGAAGAATTTATTAGACTAGCATTATAAGGACCTCTGCCTCTGCGGTCTCCCAACCTTAGATTTGGAAGAGGAACAGCGGCAAAAAAGGCAAGGGAGGGAGAAGAGGCCAATAAAGTGAAAAAGGAGGTAGGAAGGAGCATGCTCATTTGGTAGTTAGCCCAGACTGTTTGGATAGGCCCAGAGGGTCATAGTGTTTGTTATTTTGTTTGCACGTTTTGTTGTATTTTGACCTTTCCATTTTACCATCCCTTGTTTATCTGATTTTTGCACAATAAATTACAAGTATTCTAGACTTCACTGTCCAGGTGTCTTCTTAGGTACGGGGAACCCTTCTGAACATATCTTTTTTTGTCACGACATTTAGAGTTTCCAAATATAAATTGAATTGAATTAGGAAGATCAAAAATTGAGATTTATTACACAATAAAAGATGCAGTGTCACTGGAGTAATAGGGTTTGACTTTCAACAATACCTTGTTAGCTATAAAAATGATTGTAACTGTATGCTGGTCTTGAGTAGAGAGATGAACATAACTTTATTTGTCACCGGGGGTACGACTGCCAACTCTCTTTCTCTGGAAATGAGGACATTTGGGTCGAAAAATGAGGACTTTTGAGGATGCCTTTCCCTATGATGCCATAATACGCCCTTTACACTGTCTTATGGTTTTTAAAAATGATATAAACCTTTAGTAGCAGTTTATCACTATAATTTTGAAATGACGGCCACAATCACAGTCACTGGCAAACTAATAACCCATTAACTATTTTGAATATGTCAAGCCTCTTAAATTAACAGACTTCATTCCTTCCATTCTTATTTGGATAGCTTAACTGTCGTAAACCTATAAAAAATGATACACATAGTAAATTCATTTCTAGTAAAATAAAAATAATTTTACTCTTTTCAATTTATCTACATTCTTTTATATTTTTCCACTGAAGCTATTTTTCTCAGTAAATCTGGGTTCTAAGATAAATATGAATAGAAATCTTTACATGGCATGCTACTGAAACTGAATCTTGTGAGCATTCACCCCTTAATTGAATCTGTTCTGCCATTTCGAAAACAAGAATATCTGCTGTTCAAGAAGTCTGTGAACCTGCACTTTCTTTTCGGCATAATTGGTATTCGTGAATTTATGAAAATACAAGAATTATGAAAATATTATTAAATTACTTAAAGTGAATTACTACTTGATCAATGGATAACTAAAAAGATATCACATTTATATGACAGAATAAATGTGTGATTCTTTTTAATTAACTGAAACTTTAATAGTTGACTCATTCGTTTACAATTATAAATCCATTTTGGAACAGCAGGTGGTAATAACAATATTTTCCATTAAAATATTTCAAAGCAGTACTTACTCGCACTTAAATATGACAGACTGTACCTGGATGTATGAAATTTCTTGTTTAACCAAGGTGCTGAAAGAAGAATCGAAAATAAGATCTCAGATAGAAAGTGTGAAATTATCATTTTGATTTTGAATAAATTCACTTAGTTACGGTGAATGAGGATTACAAATAATTAAAGAAAGGAACAACATTTATAATGAACTGTCTACTTGCTGAGAAGATAAAGCTGAATTTAAAAGATGAAATGAAAAAGCCAAGTTGGACAGATATCAACTATTCTTGTCAATATCTGCGTTGTTTACTAGCAGAATGGAAGTGAAGATTCTGGAAAAAAAGTGTGTGCGCTACTTCCGCAAATGCTGATTGGTGTATGGCTTTTATTTTTTACCAATAATAAGGATATGGAGATATTCAAATTTTAAGAGCCAAAATTCAGGACAATTTAAAAATTTTATAAATTCCTCCCAAACAGTCCATGGCACTTTAAAAATGAGGACATGTCCGGGAAAATGAAAAACCAAACCAGAAGCTTTTTAAATAAAGAAATGCATAAATAGATAGATGAGTAAGTAAATAAATAAACAAACATACACTTTGGTCTGAACACACACTCAAATACATATAAAGCAAGAAAAGTTCTGACTTGGCTGTCACAGTCACAGTGAGTCATTACAAAGATATATTGCTGTTGGTATAAAGGAGCACCTGTCATGTCTCTTGACACACTTCTGCTGAATTACCAGCCCGGTACACCAGAGCATAGAAATTCGCATTGGCCATCACTGTTATAAAAGATGTGAAGCCTGTCACTTCTCACATTAAAGGAACTGAGTCTCCTAAGGAAAATGAGCCTGTTCTGCCTTCTCTTATATAGTTCCTCTGTATTCTGAGACCAGTCCAACCTGTCATTAACATGGACCTTCAAGTTGTTGTAGGAGTGAACCACCTCTAAATCCACTCCTTTAATAGTGACCGGACATAGAGAGTCTCTGGTGTGACAAAAGTCCACAAGTAGTTCCTTTGTTTTGATGATGTTAAGATGCAGACAATTGTCTTTGCACCAACAACCAAACTTTTCCACATGACTCCTCACCTCTGTCTGATCCCCTTATCAATACACCCCATAAGTGCAGAATTATCTGAGAATTTCTGCAAGTGACATGGCCTGCTGTTATAGTTATAGTATACATATAAAAGTTTTAGAACACCTTAGGTTTTCCAGTTTTTCTTCAGAATTAATTAGATGAAATGCAATCAGTGACCTAAAGTGATATAAAGGTTAGCAAAAAGCAAAAAAAAAGGAAATTTCAAAATATTACAAATGGACCTTCTGCAGGGAACAACTAACAGATGTTCTGCTGCAGTTAAAATAATTAGGCCTTAAAAGTTGACACAAACAATTTGCACAGGTGTCCCAACATCTGTTGATTACTTAAAAACCCTATGTCTGTCTTAAAACAGAGTTGGTACAGACTGTGTTACTGTGTACCCTCTGAAGTACTACTTGGACAATATTAGACTGGCATAGAAACCTTTCTAAAAACTAAGCTTTTGTTGTAAAATGTTTGACAAGTTGTGCATATGTATATGTATATATATATATATATATATATATATATATATATATATATATATATATATATATATATATATATATATATACAGTAGTGTGAAAGCACGAGACTTCAGACATGGTAAAGGTTTGGGGCAGCCACCCGTATAATCTGTTCCTGGCTACAAAATGAAAGAATTGTAAAGCAAAAGTAGTTTACAAGACTGAGTCCAAAACAGAACTGAAATCCAGAGGAAGGGAGTGAGGTTTTATAGGAAGTCTGGAGGAACCGATGTTGTCCTCGGGGCCGGGACTGGAAGTGATGTGTCCTGAGTTGAGGCAGTGGCTCCTGGTGGGATTTCCCGGAAAAGGTCTGCAGGAGACTTAGAAAGAGAGTTAGTGCACCCCACTTCCCTGGGCAGATGTGTTACTATTAGTTCTTAAGCCCTTCAGCTGCCTCCTATTTGCACATGTGTGACAACAGTATATATATATATATATATAATTTTGGCCAATTCAATACTGCATTCACCATAGACGTTTTATTGTTGGTCCTTTCATACCTTATACCTCAGGTATATTACTTCCTTCACTTCCTTCCTCTGATGTCACATGTGATGAAGACCATGGAGAGGCTGCTGCTTCACCACCTGAGGCCACAGGTTCAACACACCCTCGACCCTCTGCAGTTCGTATATCAGGAGAAGGTGGGAGCGGAGGATACCATCATCTAAATGCTACATCGATCCTTCTCCCACTTGGACAGAGGCAGTGGTGCTGTAAGAATTATGTTTCTAGACTTCTCTAGTGCCTTCAACACAATCCAACCTCTGCTCCTTAGGGACAAGCTGACAGAGATGGGAGTAGATGCATACCTGGTGGCATGGATCGTGGACTATCTTAAAGACAGACCTCAGTATGTGCGTCTCGGGAACTGCACGTCTGACATTGTGGTCAGCAACACAGGAGCGCCACAGGGGACTGTACTTTCTCCTGTCCTGTTCAGCCTATATACATCGGACTTCCAATACAACTTGGAGTCCTGCCACGTGCAAACGTTCGCTGACAACACTACTATCGTGGGCTGCATCAGGAGTGAGCAGGACCTAATCAAGGACTTTGTTAAATGGTGCGACTCAAACCACCTACACCTGAACACCAGCAAAACCAAGGAGCTGGTGGTGGATTTTAGGAGGCCCAGACCCCTCATGGACCCCGTGATCATCAGAGGTGACTGTGTGCAGACCTATAAATACCTGGGAGTGCAGCTGGATGATAAATTAGACTGGACTGCCAATACTGATGCTCTGTGTAAGAAAGGACAGTGCCGGTTATACTTCCTTAGAAGGCTGGTGTCCTTCAACATCTGCAATAAGATGCTGCAGATGTTCTATCAGACGGTTGTGGTGAGCGCCCTCTTCTACGCGATGGTGTGCTGGGGAGGCAGCATTAAGAAGAAGGACGCCTCACGCCTGGACAAACTGGTGAGGAAGGCAGGCTCTATTGTTGGCATGGAGCTGGACAGTTTGACATCTGTGGCAGAGCGAAGGGCGCTCAGCAGGCTCCTATCAATTATGGAGAATCCACTGCATCCACTAAACAGTATCATCTCCAGACAGAAGTGCAGCTTCAGCGACAGACTGCTGTCACTGTTCTGCTCCAAACATTAACATTATACAAAGTTATTGTCTGTTTTTACCTGCATTTTTATTACTCTTTTATTTAATATTGTTTTTTTTTTTTTTTTTTGTACTAGTATGCTGCTGCTGGAGTATGTGAATTTCCCTTTGGGATTAATAAAGTATCTATCTATCTATCTATCTATCTATCTATCTATCTATCTATCTATCTATCTATCTATCTATCTATCTATCTATCTATCTATCTATCTATCTATCTATCTATCTATCTATCTATCATGAACACTAGACAGGTTTGATGTTTTTTTATATTGTTTTATGGATCTTGGGATCTTCCTCAAAAGTAACAAAATGTCAATACTGTCTAATTATTCTGAACTATGTTTTTTATGTATTTTAATCTATTGTGCCAAATTTAAATTGAAAAGTCACCTGAGCTCTAGAAGGTCCAAAGGGGAGGAGGCAGTACAGTCAATGCCTACTGAGTGCTCTTAAGATCATTTTTTCAATGTCCTTTTTGCCATCTTTCACTTTCTTCCATATTAACTTGAGTTGTAAGGGGCGTTGGCTCAGACTCTCAATGGGCTCATCTACTTTAGGCATGAGGCTGGTATTATCATGAAATTACTCACAAGAAATGCTATGTAAAACACTTAAAAACCCTTCCAAAAACACAACCCAACAAAAATGTGCATGTTATTTAACGATTATTATAAATAACAAAATAGAAAAATGAAATTAACAAGAAGAAAATGGCAAAAGGAAGGAGTAAACTAGCTGACAAAAACTGTTGTGAACCTACATTTTAACTACTCTGATTTGATTTGTGTCATTTTTGGAACTTCTGCAGAAGTATTTTATGTTATATTATTATTCTGGTGACTCCTCTTTGTTTGGTATTGTAGCAGCTGTTTTGTGTCATTCACGACATATTTGTTCATTTGCCACTGTTATGCCTCTTTCTGGTCACGTGACACAGAAGTCACATGGTGCATTATGTCATCACACTCAAACTATTTAAGATGGCAGAACCCAGCAGTTTTTTGCACAAACACAAAAGAACTACCAACAAGAATTAGTGTGAGATAGCAGCAGCTGTCTAATTTCATGTCAGTACTCTTGTTAAAAGCTGGAATCAAGCTTAACCGTGTTCATCTGGATCCCAGTGCTATTGGAGAAGCAGAATAAGGTCCTATTTAGCAGCCTGTTTGACAGCAAAATACTGCTTTAACAAACAAAATTTAAATTTTGAAAACCTCAGAGGATATTTTTCAGTTGTAATTTGTTTGTGGTGTAGCAGAGATAAGGCTTATCTGTCTCATTACTGCTGACATCTGCATGTATCAGTGTGAGAAAAACAGATCAAAGCTTGTTTTTGGCACTTAGCGTAGCATACTGGCAGGTCTGAGCTTATCACATTAATGTATCATACTTCAAATTTATTTTTGGGGCTCAATTTCTACGCAAATACCTTATGTTTATACTGCTATCACCCACTGTTGCACCAAGACAGGTATCAGATCTACACCTGAAATCAAACATGATCAACAGCCTAAGCATCTCCTTCCAGACCTCGTCCTCTTCCACCGGACTCCAGCTTTGAATGAAGGGAGGCGACCCCTTTTATAGGTTCCCGGATGTGCTCCAGGTGTGTCCCGGCAATCTTCCACTGACACGCCCCAGTGTGGCAGAAGTGCCGGCTGCATCCCTGGAAGCACTCCGGGTGTCCCTGCTCCTCTTCCCCCCAGCACCTCCAGGTCTGGCAGAAGTGCTGAGGTCCAGGGCTACCAAGGCATCTGCGCGCCCCCTGGCAGTGACAATGGGCCCCTACAGGGTTGAGCTTCAAATGTTTCGTACCCCTTCATGAAACAAGAAGAACCCACAGTTATTTCTGAAATAACTTGAAACTGACAAAAGTAATAGGTACCCATCATTGTTTTTTTCACTGGTCTCAAACTCCAGTCCTGGAGGCCCACAGTGGCTGCAGGTTTTCATTCTAACCCTTTTCTTAATTAGTGACCTGTTTTTGCTGCTAATTAACTTCTTTTGAATTCATTTTAGTTGACTTGTTCTTGAAGACTCAGACTCCTTAATTGTTTCTTTTTCCTTAATTAGCAGCCAAACAATAATGAGATACAAAATGAGTCAAAACAGGACCAGCAAACTTGTCCATCATACAATATCTGAAAATAAAGAAAGATGAAGGTGTCAGGAATGTTGATCTGTTCAGGTCCACAAAACATTTTAACAGTGCTCTTAGATAAAAGAAAATCAACAACTTTGGAAATGTATGTTATTGCACAACAAGAGCAGCAACAAGACAAGGAATTAAAGAACGGATTTAATTAACAACAAGAATCAGAGCCTAATTAAGCAGCCCATTGGAGTGAAATTGGTTGGAGTTTGAGGCCCTGACTTAGCTGACCTTCTGATAGTTGACTCACTTCACATTTCATTTCTGTTTGGATGCCATTTAAGGAAAGAAATGAAGCAATTCTGATTGCTGATGATGGAATAATTCAGGGGAACAAATCTTAAAAGACAAGTCCATTAAAATGAAAGGAAAACCAGTTAATTAGCAACAAAAACTGGTCACCAATTAAGAAAAGGGTTAGAATGAAAACCTGCAGCCACTGTGGCCCTCCAGGACTGGAGTTTGAGATCACTGGTTTATTCCATATTTAACAAAAATCAGACTTTGCTTCAGAGTTTTGATTCAACAGAATATTTCAAATGATGAAAATGGCTTGAACAAAAATGATAGAACCCTTAACCTAATATTATGTTTCACAACGTTTAGAATCAACCACTGCAATCAAGCAATTCCTGAAGCTCTCCATGAGACTTCTGCACCTGTCCACAGGTAGCCCACTTGTCCTGAGCAAACTGCTCCAGCTGTTTCAATTTTGAAGAGGGCTTCTCCAGACCGTTTTATGTTTCAGTTCTTTCCATTGATGCTTGATGGGTTTCAAATCAGGTCTTATAGAAGGCCACCTCAGAATAGTCCAATGTTTTTGTTCTTATCCATTCTTGGGTGCTTTTAGCTGTGTGTTTTGGGTTATTATCCTGTTTGAGGACTGAGACAGAGCTTTCTGACACTAGGCAGTACGTTTCACTCCAAAATGTCTTGATAGTCTTGAGATTTCATTATTCCCTGCACATAATCAATGGACCTCATACCAGACACAACAAAGCAGTCCCAAAACATAAGTGAACCTCCTCCACATGTCACAGTTGGTAAGGTTTTCTTTTCTATGAAAGCTTCATTTTTTCAATCTGTGAACACAGAGCCGATGTAGCTTGACAAAAAGCTTCAGTTTTATCTCATCTGTTCAAAAGACATTCTCTCAGAAACATTGTGACTAACAAAATTCATTTTAGCAAATTCCAGTCTGTTTTTTTTATGTGGAGTCCTCCTGGGTCTTCTTCCATTAAATGACTGTCACACAACACAAAAAGTGACAAATGACGCGATTAGACACTGATGGACTTTGACCTCGGAGTTCAGCTTGTATCTCTCTGGAAATTGTCCTTGGCTTTTTGTCTACCGTATTCTCACCATCCGTCTGCTCATTCTGTGGTCGATTTTTCCTCTTGCAGCCACGTCCATGGAGGTTAACTACAATCGTGTGGACCTTAAACTTTTTAATAATATTTGCAACTGTTATCTCCAATCTGCTTAGAAATGGTCTTCTAGCCTTTGCCTTTAACATTCTTATCTATAATCTTCTTTCTGATCCCCTCAGCCAACTCTCTCCTTTGCTTTCACTAGTCTTTGTTCAATGTGGGATACACAATGACACCAAATAGCAGAGTGACTACTTTTCTCCATTTAAAATGGCTGAATGACTGATTGTAGGATTGGAGACGTGTGATACTAATTAAAGAAAACAGCTAGTTTGAAAAATCACTCTAATCCAATTGTTTATGATCTTTTCTAGGGATACCAACAAATATGTCCACGCTATTTTAGAATATCTTTGTAGAAAAAGCAACACTTGATCTTTTTTCACATTTGCTTTGCTTTACTCGATGACATATTAGAGGCATGCAGGTGTACATGGGACAACCACTTTTCGTTTCATCGCTTTTCAGGTTACATTCACATCAAAGGTTATCTTACATCATATCTACACCTTTCTTGATCAGCCTGGTTCATATGTCAGAGCACTATTTTTGGATTTTTCTTCAGCGTTCAATACCATACAGCCTCATATACTGACTGGGAAATTGAACAGTATGAATGTAAACCCATTTATTACACTATGGATTCAGAACTTTCTTTTAAACCGTTCACAGACAGTTAAAGTTCAGGACACTTTTTCAATAGTCATTCATTCAAACACAGGAAGTCCGCAGGGATGTGTCTTATCACCGTTACTGTTTACTCTGTACACAAGTGACCTGAGGCAGAATAATGACCACTGCTCCATTATCAAGTATGCGGATGACACCATGATCATAGGACGCATATCTGGGGAGGATGAAAGCCACTATCTAAATCAAGTGGACTGTATGTTAAACTGGTGCAATAAAAACTTTCTCACTCTGAATGTAAAAAAGACCAAAGAAATGATATTTGATTTTAAGAGACAGAAATCTGTATGTTCACATATTGTAGTTCTGGGAGAGGAGGTAGAAATAGTGACTGAATATAAATACTTAGGAACTTAGCTAGATAACAATCTTAACTGGAATACAAATAAAAAAAAAATATTTTCTAAATGCAACCAGCGCTTATTTCTCCTACATAAACTCAAACTATTTGAAGTAGACAAGGACCTCATGTTGTCCTTCTATCACAGTATGATCCAGTCTGTGATCACTGTCAGTTTCATTGCCTGGTTTAATAGTCTGACAAACCAAAACTCAATAAAGCTCCAGCAGATTACGAAGTATGCAGCTAAAGTTATTGGGGCTGATGTAGATGATTTGACTAGTGTGTGTCAGAGGGCAATGTTAAAGAAACAGGAAAACATCTCAACTGATGACAGTCATCCATTACATGTAGAACTAAAGTTCAGTAAATCAGGAAGGAGAGCCGCTTTGAACACCCACACAAATCGCTCCAGAAACTCCTTTCTTCCTAGTGCCATATGACTTTTCAATAAGAAATATCAGAGATAATGATTAAGGTCGAGAGGAGTCAGATGAGGTGGCTCGGGCATCTGATCAGGATGCCTCCTGGACGCCTCCCTGGTGAGGTGCTCCAGGCACGTCCAACCGGGAGGAGGCCCCAGGGAAGACCCAGGACACGCTGGAGGGACTATGTCTCCTGGCTGGCCTGGGAACGCCTTGGGATTCTCCTGGAAGAGCTAGAAGAAGTGGCCGGGGAGAGGGAAGTCTGGGCATCTCTGCTCAAGCTGCTGCCCCCGCGACCCAACCTCGGATGGCTGGATGGATGATTAAGGTTTTGATATATATCCTGTAACCTTTTTTTTTTTTTTTGGTGTAAATATGTATTAACTAACTGCCTTACCTTAACCTTTCTTATTTCTATTTGTCTGTTTTATTTCATTCTGTCTGTTATTAGATGCAACTGAGAAAGCAAATTTCATGTTTTATTGTGTAAACATGACTAAATAAAGAAACCTTAACCTTAAACCTTAACCTTAACATTCAGCACATTTTCAAGTGGACAAGCTGTGGCATAAGCTGTGGTAGCTGTGATGTCTCAGTTCTGACCAGGACAATGGCAGTTTCAAACATTCATGGATGAAGTAAAGCCTGCCTATGGTAAAGTCATCTCTGATGGAGGATCACAGGAATCATCGGGTAGAGGGGTCCTTTCATCAGATTGGCTGGCCCAGCACTGACTCAGCTATGGAATGGTCAATAGGGGGAGGCAGCTTGATGGCTGAGGTCTCCAGGATTCTGAACAAATCCAAATCATATTATGTGATATCATCTACTGTTGAATTCTGCTCTGTACTTGTAATATTTCTATTGCACTATTATATTGTATTGAGGATTACTTGTGTTTTGTGTTGTATTTACCCCTTTTTTTGACACCCACTGCACACCCAACCTACCTGGAAAGGGGTCTCCCTTTGAACTGCCTTTCCCAAGGTTTTTTCCAATTTTTTTCTCGACAAGGGTTTTTTACTGGGAGAAGGAGTTTCTCCATGTCTTCTTAGAGATTCAAGGCTGAGGGGCTGTCAAAAGCAGGGCCTGTTAAAGTCCATTGTGGCACTTCTTGTGTGATTTTGGGCTATACAAAAATAAATAATATTATATTGCATTGTATTATATTGTAAGTGAAGGAGCACATGTAGAGAATGCTTACAAAAATCAGAATAAATGCAGAGGAGCAACAAAGATATTTTTTAATCTAAAAATATACCCATTTTGCATTATACCTTTAGCTGCAACATGACAATTTTCAAACTTTCTGACTTTCTGCGGTCATTACCTAAACCACAACCAGAAACTGATAAAAATGATGCTAAAAAAATAATAATAACAGATATTTTCCTGATCCAATCTTAATTCTGTCTGTCACGCATTCAACTGAAAGCTATCAGAGGATCTTCGACAGCAATAAAAGTCAGTGGATCAGTGCCACCAGCCAAAGTAAACACAATGAAGAAGCAGGCGAGTTTTCCTCTTTTAGTTGTAGCCTTCATGTTGGTGACTTATGAGGGTAAGTTTCATGGTTTTAAACATCTGAGCTTTGTAATATTTACCAAATGATTTAAACTAATAAAAAGGACTGATTTGTAGGTGATTGTGTGGAAATTGTTGGTGGGAGAGAGGTCCAAAATCATTCGAGACCCTACATGGCGTATCTCAGCACTATGTGTGGCGGCGCTTTGATTAAACCAGACTGGGTGTTGACAGCAGCACACTGCAAAAAGTGAGTACTGCCATTTCCAGAAAATAAAGATTAAAATATTTAGTCATTGCTTGCCAAATGAAGACACTCCCAGTGGCAAAAACAGGGTTAATTAAATATCAGTATTCATTATGAAGTGTGAATGTAAGCTTTGGAAGGATTTGTAAGTGTATTTTGCAACACTAAAATACTGTCACTTGTCTTTTTAATTTTAAATTGTCATACAAATTAAAAATATTTATTTACCATTTTGTATGCTTCATGTCAGTTCACTGTGAGTAGAATGGTGTCATTTTTTAGTGAAAAATAAGAGATAGAAAAGGACAAAGGAACTTCACAGTAAGTGTGAGCCGCACACACCACATGTGTTTAGAACAGAGCAGTGCTGCAGTGTGGTATATACTGTGAATGAATGACGGGCATACTGTGACTTACATGGGATAAATAAATAAATATTTTCTTGAAAAGTTCATCTCTAAAAGCTGATTAGGCAGTATTTAAAAATGTGTTGATAAGCAAATTTTTGAATTTTATATTTTAAACTAGGGGGTTCCCCCCCCCCCCCCCCTGGGCGGCACGGTGGCGCAGTGGGTAGCGCTGCTGCCTCGCAGTTGGGAGATCTGGGGACCCGGGTTCGCTTCCTGGGTCCTCCCTGCGTGGAGTTTGCATGTTCTCCCCATGTCTGCGTGGGTTTCCTCCGGGCGCTCCGGTTTCCTCCCACAGTCCGAAGACATGCAGGTTAGGTGGATTGGCGATTCTAAATTGGCCCTAGTGTGTGCTTGGTGTGTGGGTGTGTTTGTGTGTGTCCTGCGGTGGGTTGGCACCCTGCCCAGGATTGGTTCCCTGCCTTGTGCCCTGTGTTGGCTGGGATTGGCTCCAGCAGACCCCCGTGACCCTGTGTTCGGATTCAGCGGGTTGGAAAATGGATGGATGGATGGTTCCCCCCCCTGGTCGCGTCGCTCACCAAACCCCCTGGTCTGCGCTACACGCCAGCCACTTCGCATCTCTGTCACTCGTGTTGTGAAGAGGGGGGTTGAACGCACCCCAAGGAGACATGGTCGCTCCTCGATTACCCCCATTAAATGGTGATACAATGGGAAACAAATGCAGTTTTTTTTTTACCTCCTCTTTGCTCGATCAGCTGCTGGCTTGCTGGTGCTGCTGTGCCGCGTGATCTGTATCTCGCACTGCACTTTGAACATTTAAAAGCCTGTACAGCAGCTGTCCTACTCTTTGTCTTTAATTTCTGGCCCCAGGCGTGTTCAAATCTTTTGGCACAACGTCTCATTTCACGGGATGCAAGTTCTTGATATTTTTTAGTTTAAATTTAAAAATGGAATAATAATCTGAAAATCTAACAACATCACATTAAAGTTCGATAAATTCTGAAAAGAAAGATACCAAACATATATATGTAGGTTTTAAAATAAGCCCGATTTAAAGCGTGACAAAAAACGTGACATAAAATCGTTGTACTTTTAGGCTTAGGATTTTATATATAGAGAGTAGATTATTCTGTACATAATCTTTCATCCATTCATTTTCTGAAGCTACAAGCTCCATTTTAAAACTGACGGCCAAAGGTTATACTGGCAGCATCAGGTAGAAGGCTGGCACCAGCTCTGTACCAGACTATTACAGGGTACACTCACTCAGGTGCCCATATCATGTTAATTCACAATCACCTAACATAAGCCTAGGAACCTCTGGACATGCAACATGGGGATCAAGTATATTAGAAGCAATTCCTGATGCTGGTAATTAATACTGATTGCTACACACTAAGTAGTGACCAGAAAGCAGGAGACAGCTGGAGGTAGCAGAGTTAAAGATGCTAAGATTTTCACTTGGTGTGATGAGGATGGATAGGATTAGAAATGAGGACATTAGAGGATCAGCTCAAGTTGGACGGTTTGGAGACAAAGTCAGAGAGGCGAGATTGCGTTGGTTTGGACATGTGCTGAGGAGAGATGCTGGGTATATTGGGAGAAGGATGCTAAGGATAGAGCTGCCAGGGGAGAGGAAAAGAGGAAGGCCTAAGAGGAGCTGTATGGATGTGGTGAGAGAGGACATGCAGGTGATGGATGTAATAGAGCAAGATGCAGAGGACAGAAAGATATGGAAAAAGATCTGCTGTGGCAACCCCTAATGGGAGCAGCGAATGAAGAAGAAGCTACACACTAAGTAATACAGAAAGCAGAAAATCAACACAAAATAGAACAAATCAACACAAAATAAAATGATAACATCTCTTTATATATAAAATTTAATGTGTCTGTCTGTATTTCTCTCCACTCTTCATGAGAGAACTACTTAACGGATTTAGATCAGGTTTTTTTTTATAATTTGCTTGAACATTCCAGTTGATTTTGCATCCTCTCTCATCATACTAAGTATCATAGTTCGCTTGCGGCACCGACTTATTTTCATTATCTCACATCCGCTTAGCTAGTGAATGAGAAAACTACTTAATGGATTTAAATCGGGTTTTTTTCTATAATTTGCAGGAGCGATATATTTGTGCTAATTTGAGACAGAGGCTGCGGGCTGATTGTTAAGTAGAGTAATCAAAGATGTTAGATAGATAGATAGATAGATAGATAGATAGATAGATAGATAGATAGATAGATAGATAGATAGATAGATAGATAGATAGATAGATAGATAGATAGATAGATAGATAGATAGATAGATAGATAGATAGATAGATAGATAGATAGTTCCTGCCTTATTAATTCTGCTCCTGGGATATGCTGCACTCATAGTGTTCTTTAATGTAATTAGAAAACCCCTACAATCAATGGAGAGATGCCTTCACAAGACTTTTGCCACATACGTCTATTCACTAGCCTCACAAGATAGTTTATGTGGTTATAAAAAGAGGCAAAGAGGAAATTACTCAATTCAAAGTATATTTTTCATTACACATGTGTTTTTTCCTTTCTTACTTTAAGGTTAAATCAAATTGAAGTGACTCTTGGAACTCATTTACGAATAGAAAAAGAACCAACAAGACAGAAATTTCAAGTGAAGACTGCTGTTGTTCATCCTTACTTTAATAATAATACATATGTGAATGATATAATGCTCCTTAAGGTGTGTATTCACTTTGTTCTTTTCTCCAGCTTTCATCTAAATCAGGGTCTTCTTAAAATTGAAAACAAAATGATGGAGTACAAATATTGATATTTGGAACTTTGCACTCTTAATAGCCAAAGACTGAGATACCAGTGCTTGGAAACGTAGAGACAGTAAAAAAACATGGCAAGCTTCACGATCCTAGTTTCAGAAATACACATATAGCACCGATGGAAAACCTTTTAAAACAATATTTAATTAAGAGAACAAAATACAAATGGGGCATCATGATGGCGCAGTGGTAGCACTGCTGCCTCACAGTAAGGAGACCAGGGTATTTGTCTCGGGTTCTCCCTGCATGGAGTTAGCCTGTGTGAGAGAATAAAGGGAACATTAAGTGTTAAATAGTTTTTGTGCATTAAGCATTTTGTAGGCTGTGTACATTTAAAAGAAATATATAATACTGTATTTGTGTTAGAGAATAGCATTAAAGACTGCTGAATGGGTTAAGATAGATAGATAGATAGATAGATAGATAGATAGATAGATAGATAGATAGATAGATAGATAGATAGATAGATAGATAGATAGATAGATAGATAGATAGATAGATAGATAGATAGATACTTTATTAATCCCAATGGGAAATTCACATTCTTCAGCAGCAGCATACTGATACAATAAATAATATTAAATTAAAGAATGATAATAATACAGGTGAAAAAAACAGACAATAACTATGTATAATGTTAAATATTAATGTTTACCCCCCCTGGTGGAATTAAAGAGTCACATAGTTTGGGGGAGGAACGATCTCCTCAATCTGTCTGTGGAGCAGGACAGTGACAGCAGTCTGTTGCTGAAGCTGCTCTTCTGTCTGGAGATGATACTGTTTAGTGGATGCAGTGGATTCTCCATAATTGATAGGAGCCTGCTGAGCGCCCTTCGCTCTGCCACAGATGTTAAACTGTCCAGCTCCATGCCAACAATAGAGCCTGCCTTCCTCACCAGTTTGTCCAGGCGTGAGGCGTCTTTCCTCTTAATGCTGCCTCCCCAGCACACCACTGCGTAGAAGAGGGCGCTCGCCACAACTGTTTGATAGAACATCTGCAGCATCTTATTGCAGATGTTGAAGGAAGCCAGCCTTCTAAGGAAGTATAACCGGCTTTGTCCTTTCTTGCACAGCGCATCAGTATTGGCAGTCCAGTCTAATTTATCATCCAGCTGCACTCCCAGATATTTATAGGTCTGCACCATCTGCACACAGTCACCTTTGATGATCACTGGGTCTATGAGGGGTCTTGGCCTCCTAAAATCCACCACCAGCTCCTTGGTTTTGCTGGTGTTCAGGTGTAGGTGGTTTGAGTCGCACCATTTAACAAAGTCATTGATTAGGTCCCTATACTCCTCCTCCAGCCCATTCCTGATACAGCCCACGATAGCAGTGTCATCAGCGAACTTTTGCACATGGCAGGACTCTGAGTTGTATTGGAAGTCCGATGTATATAGGCTGAACAGGACCGGAGAAAGTACAGTCCCCTGTGGCGCTCCTGTGTTGCTGACCACAATGTCAGACGTGCAGTTCCCAAGACGCACATACTGAGGTCTGTCTTTAAGATAGTCCACGATCCATGCCACTAGGTATGAATCTAATCCCATCTCTGTCAGCTTGTCCCTAAGGAGCAGAGGTTGGATTGTGTTGAAGGCGCTAGAGAAGTCTAGAAACATAATTCTTACAGCACCACTGCCTCTGTCCAAGTGAGAGAGGGATCGGTGTAGCATATAGATGATGGCATCTTCCACTCCCACCCTCTCCTGATATGCAAACTGCAGAGGGTCAAGGGCGTGTTGAACCTGTGGCCTAAGGTGGTGAAGCAGCAGCCTCTCCATGGTCTTCATCACATGTGATGTCAGAGCAACAGGCCGAAAGTCATTCAGCTCACTAGGACGTGATACCTTTGGGACTGGGGTGATACAAGATGTTTTCCAAAGCCTCGGGACTCTCCCCTGTTCCAGGCTTAGGTTGAAGATGCGCTGTAGAGGACCCCCCAGCTCCGATGCACAGACCTTCAGCAGTCGTGGCGATACTCCATCTGGACCCGCTGCTTTGCTGGCACGAAGTCTCCTCAGCTCTCTGCTCACTTGTGCTGTTGTAATTATGGGTGGGGATGTCTTTCCTATGCTGGTATCAGCAGAAGGATGTGTGGAGGGTGCAGTACTCCGAGGTGAGAGTGAGAGTGGGTTAGGGTGGTCAAACCTGTTAAAAAAGTTGTTCATTTGGTTTGCTCTCTTCACGTCTCTCTCAATGGTGGTACCCCGCTTCGAGCTGCAGCCAGTGATGATCTTCATCCCATCCCACACTTCCTTCATGCTGTTATTCTGCAACTAAGTAAATTAAGTAAAGAAACAGAGTGTTCTATCACGGTGGCTTAAGAAATTGTCCGATGTCATGTACCCAGTAAGACCTGACAGTGACAGTTGTCACATAAACATATTCCATTAAAGGGTAAGAGCTGAACTTAAAAGAGATATTGAGAAGGACAAGAAGGTAGTAAAATAAGACTTTATTTGGGTATGTTTATTTGGGTGTGTAAGCCAATAGGCCAATCACTTGATGTTCTTAGTGTACTTGTGTCTGCTTTTTCACTGATTATGCCAGAATTATTCAAGTATGTGTGTGTGTAGATTTATCATCTGCTTGTTCCATAGTGTGAATGTAATAATTTTATCATTTGTCTTTGATTTGTATTTTCAAAAGCTGAATGCAAGCGCAACATTGAACAAATATGTTTCACTCCTTCCACTTCCCAAACATGGAGAAGATGTCGAAGCAGGAACCAACTGCAGTGTTGCTGGATGGGGTGCTACCAAGTTTGGTCGTTATCTAGTAGACAAGATGAGAGAAACAAATGTTACTGTTGTAGAAAGAAATGTGTGCAACAGTGCCAGCTACTATGAAGAAATACGCATAACAGAACACATGCTGTGTGCAGGTGATCCAAATGGAGACCAAGACACCTGTGAGGTAAAGCTCTGTTCAGAATTTCAGAACTTTCTGTTATACTTTTTTATTTTTTGACATCATCCTTTCTGCTACAGCTGCTGGGTTATCCACAGTTAGTGGCCATCTCTGCACTTGATATTAATATGTACCTTGGAAATAAATTGTATACAGAAGCAATTTAACTGGATTAAATTCATGACTGTAAGTAGAGATAGAAGACAATTTTAGTGATTGCGCCCCCTCTCATTTTGTGACTTATAACATACCTTGACAAAGTCCATAAATAGATCCTTCCAACATGCATGCATAACAATATATGTATAGTGGTGATATATGTGGGGTTCTTTTGCACTCCCCTGACCCAGAACACAACTGGACGGACCACATCTAAGGTAAAGAAAAACATTTATGGCACAGGTTCTCTACAATACAGGCCTCCTTCTTCTTTTATCTTCAATCCTTTATTTTGCCAATAATTACAGGTAAACTCTCACCTTATCTCCACTTCCAAAGTACTTCCTGGTCAACTGGCTACTCAGGTCATCAGTGAAGCTGCATGTGATGAGCTCCCCCTAGAGCAGGCATGCGCAACCTTTCCGCTATTGACGGCCGCACTACAGACTTTTTACTTTAATAACGGCCGCACTACAGACTTTTTACTTTAATAACGGCCGCCAGTAAGTCCAAGTAAACTTAATAATGTTTTATGATTTATGTAAAAATTTACAGATTACACATTAAAACAGAGTATGATATATCTGACAATATTCAATTTACTGGTCTACATATGTAAAAAAATGTCTACGAAACGTCATATAGGACAAAAAACCTTTACAGCAATTGTTTCAGGAAGTTTGGAAAACATCGCCATTAATGGCTTCCTTGCTCTTGCATGTTTGCAGACAGACTTGCAAAGTCAGGGGACTCGCTGGAGACCATTAGCCGTATTCCAGACTCTAGATTGCTGTCTACCAATCGGGTTCGGTACTTGTTTTTCAGATATTTCATTCTGGAAAACGCTGCTTCGCACATATGATGACCGTTTGCTAATGGCGATAGGCAGTGTATGGACTTAGCCACAAGGCCGTACAGGCGTACACTCCCATTTCCTTCTCAGTTCCATATTGGCTAGCCGCTAGTCACGTGACTTCAAATGTACTCCTGGGTGTCAGCCCATTTCAACCGAACTTAATATTCAAGTAAGCAAATCGGCTTTCGGCGTCACCATACCGACCCGGCCGACAAAGATTCCGCGGCGTTGAGACCCCTTACTCGCTGGAGTCCAGAGACCCTACACCTGCACGGCCGCCATTACGTACACTTTAATATACACGTCCACGGCCGCCAAAGTCCTTGCCCACGGCCGCATGCGGCCGTACGGCCGCGTTTTGCGCACAGCTGCCCTAGAGGAATCAAGGGTCCAAAAGGGCTGCCTGTTCAAACTACAGTTTGTATTGACTGCACTGAGTAGGAACAATTTTTAATTAAATCAGAATTAGGATGTGGTTCATATTCAAAGAAAAACCAGGAAGATATAAATTTAACTAACAAAGGAATCAATAGCAAAAGATAGTTTGAGTTGATACTCACATAACCAAAGCCACAATTTTAGACAAAAATTTTAGTCAAAAGACAGAACATATTCATAATCAATGATTATTAGAACACATTTTATGTTAAAAATTTTTGGGCTACATCTCCAACCAGGAAGTGCACAATACTGAACTTTTTTGATGATTCTGTGTACTTTTAATATTGCCCGAGTGTCATTTTAATGCTTCTGTTATTGTTCATACTTGTTAATAAAATTAGTTCAAGAACATGGGGACACAGTTGGAAACTTGTTAAGGGTAAATTTCACACAAACATTTTTCTTTATGCAAAGAACGATAGACACTTAGAATAAGCGACCAAGTAGTGTGCTAGACAGTAGGACTTTAGGGAATTTCAAAACTCGATCTGATGTTTTTGGAAGAATTAAGTGTATAAGACTGGCGAGCTTTGTTGGGCTGAATGGCCTGTTCTCATCTAGATTGTTCTAATGTTCTAATTGCAGTATTTCTGTCTCAATTTTGTTTTTTATTTTGGGTATCAGCATTTTCAGTTGCCATTGTTACAATGTAGTGACATTTACTATGCAGCATATCTCCGGGAATATCATAATTAACATAACTGATGTGATGATATAAAGCATTCCACATCAGTCAAATTATTATTTGAGTTTGTAGATATCCTCAGAAACAATCTCATGTGCGTATGTGTTTAGTTTTTGTGCTTTAGATCCCCTGTTTTCTGACTCTTTGATTTGTCTCCTTGCTAAGATTCTTTGATTAGCATTTTGGTAATACCGTACAATTGGACAGATCTCTGGTTTCAGCTGTGGTTTCTGTTTCAATTAGTATGCGGCCCAGTAGGAAACAAACCTTAAGCAACACCAGAAGTGGAGGAACTTATTGCTCCAGCAATTAGTCTCCTTTCAATATTCTGCCTTCCCATCTGAGACATTACCTTAGATTCCATACCTTCAGTCCTGCTGAAACCATTTCTTAAGTATATACATATACTAACTGTCAAAATCTAATTTCACAAGCCATGTCAAGAAGAAGGATACTGCCAGGCAAAGGTAAATCCCTGTAATGTACTGAGAAGGGCAACAGGGACACCAGAGAGAGAGACAGAAAGAAAGAGTTTGTATGGACCGCTGTATGATGTCCAGTAACCATGCCAGTTGCATGGATGCTTAATCCTGTAATAAGTTTATATTTTTAATATGTAACTGTGCTCTGTACAAAAAATATTTTACAAATCTGCTTCTTCTCACATGTATAGCTAACACAAGGCCAGATTTAGCACACAGGGGATCATCATTTAGAACTACTAGGCAAGCATTAGAAGATAAGAAAGGGACAACTACGAAAATGGGCATTGTACTATTTCTGTGTGTTAGAGTCAGCATGAAATTGAATCTTCTCTTTCCCTTTTTTGGAATGGCATGATTTACCTAAGTAAGGGCATGCACATGGAGAAAGAGTATAAAGCCTTGGAACACTGCCCGGCACACCTTAGAAGCCAATGGACGGATAGAAGATAACGTCATCCGATTCTGAAAATCCTTCCAGCGCAGCGACGAAAATGGCAGACTGTACACATAGAGATCCCACATCGATAATAGTCTTACTATGGCTCCTGCGTCTGTAATGCCACGTAAATTGTCATTAATGAAAGCTAAGTTATTTTCTCTTATGTGATTTCTTAACACCATATCCCCTTCATATGGGAGGGATATCGCCTCTTTATATTATATCTTGTGGGGAACAGCCCGGAAACAGACAGGTAGACATGATGGTTTCACCACACACACGTTTATTTACATTATTTACGTTCATCTTAGTGCACAATACCCAGTGCCGCAGCACCAATCACCCCTTAAGTCCTGGCCACAACACAATACCTTCTCCAAGTCTCTGGTCTGCCTCCACTCCTCTTCACCAAGCTTCGTCCTCTTCCACCTGACTCTTGCCCCTGACTGGAGGGAGGCGGCCCCTTTTATACACCCCGGATGGACTCCAGGTGCATCCTAAGGGCTTCTGTAGCCACACCCCTGTGTGGCGGAAGCTCTGTCGGTGTATCCGGAAGTCCTCAATACTCTTCCCCCCAGCACTTCCAGGTGTGGCGGAAGTACTGAGGTCCAGGGCTCCCAAGGCATCGGGGCGCCCCCTGGCGGTGACCACGGGCCCCTACAGGGTTGAGCTTCCAAGCTCTGTACCCGTGGCCCCCACAGCAACCAGGGAGGATGACCCCTTGTGTTCTGGAGGAGGGTCATCCTGGGCATCCCGGCCGGGCATGAACCCCCACTGGGTACCACAATCTATATAGTTTCGGCTTACAATTACAAAAGAACTTATTCTAACCAGGGAGCTAGCACCCCCTGCTGGATAGAGATCCTCTGCCTATGAAACAGAATCCAATGAGGGTTAAGAGTAAGGTAGAGTACCTTCTTTTCCACTTAAACATAAGGCTGGTCATAAACCAGTAAGGTGGTCGTGAAGAGTCCATGTATATGTACTGTGTATGTTACAGTATACTCAACCATTTTGCTTTCTCACAGTGTTATTCTATATATGCAATTTCTGCTTTCATTCATTTTAAATGTTATGTCGCTTACGCAGGGAGATTCAGGAGGCCCATTACTGTGCAATGGGATCTACAGAGGAATTGTCTCCTTCGGTAAAGGTTGTGGGCTGCCTAGAAAACCAGGTGTCTACACGCTCCTTACAAAAGAGTATCTCAAATGGATACAAGGACTAATTGAGGATTATTAAATGTAAATGCTTGTTTCATGCATCAGCGCCTCTTTCTATGGTGCTGCTGCTGCTTGCTATTATTTTTATTGTTTCAGATTATGCAATATACAGTCATGTAACAAATATGAAAATAAGTTTTGCTTTCTTTTCTAACATATGGGAACATTTTACGACTTGATCTTCTTGTACACAGTATCTTTAGATAAACATAATGATATTTAAAAAAAATGCTTGGTGTGTGGGTGTGTTTGTGTGTGTCCTGCGGTGGGTTGGCACCCTGCCCAGGATTGTTTCCTGCCTTGTGCCCTGTGTTGGCTGGGATTGGCTCCAGCAGACCCCCGTGACCCTGTGTTCGGATTCAGTGGGTTGGAAAATGGATGGATGGATGGATATTTAAAAAAAAATGAAAATTTGACTTTTCTATAATTTAATCCACGAAAATGGACAGATTTGCAATTCTCATCTGTGTCTGTCCATCCTTGGATCTAATAGCTGGCATTGCACCCTCAAATAGGTATTTCCTGTAACTGTCTACCAGTCTTTGACTTCAAATGAGTTTTTCCTATGCATAATTCTCTCAGCTGTGTGATGTTTATGGGGTGTCTTGTGTGCACAACCTGATTCAAATCCCAACACAACATCTCATCATCCAGGCTTTGACTCAGACATTCCAGGAGTCTCCATTTTTTCTTTTCCACCATTCCTTGGTTGATTTTCTGCTTCATGTGGGGTCATTGTCATGTTACAAGGTCCAGATTCAGCTGAGCTTCAACCATCTAACAAATGGGCTCACATTATTTTCTGGTATGATGAAAAATTTGTCGTTGATTTGATGATGGTGAGCTGCCTAGGCACTGATATAGCAAAGCATCCCCAAATCATAACATTTCCACCACCATTTTGGTTTCAGATTCTTCTGGCCAAATGATGTTGTTGGTTTTCACCAAATATATCTTCTGGTACTGTGGGCAACTAACTCTATGTGCATTGTCTGACTGGAGCACATTGCTCTAGAAATCCTGTTCTTTGCCCTGGTGTTCATGGGTAAACTTTAGTCTTGTCCTGATGTTCTTTCTGGACAGCAAAGGTTTCCTCCTGCCATACCTCTTTTGTAGATCTAATTTGTGGAGCCTCTTTCTGATGGTAGACTCTTCCACCCTGACATCAATAGTGGCAAGAGCTACTTGTTGGTCCCATGACAGAAATTGTAGGGTTCTTAGAGACTTCTTTCACCATTTTGCATTCTGCTCTTTGGCTAATCTTACTGGGACAGCCTGTTGTATGAAATCTTCTCCAGTTGTAGATGATCTTCCATATAGTGGAATAGTTTATTTCCAATTGTTTGGAGATCTTTTAAAATCCCTTCCCAGATGCACAAGCATCTATTATCTTCTTTTTTGAAGGTCTCAGAGAGCTTTTTTGATGTAGGTATGGTGATAACACAACAACAAAGGGCAAAGCAAGAGAAATGTCTTGAGGTTTTAGTAGCACAAGATCCACTCTAATGATGGTCTACTCATTTGTACTTGATTCTAATTTTAGTTATTTGCAGTAGTCATAAATATAGGGGTGAACTTACTGTTTCCACAAGTGAAACCGATATCTTGTCTATTTAAATTATACATTAAGCTACAAAATGTAAATGTTTGTTATTTTACAACACCTTTACATCATCTATGGATACTGTTTAAATGGAGATCAAATCATGATATATCTCTTGTCAAAAGGTGAGACAAGAGAGGTAAAAAAGTTTTGAGACAGCCTCCTGTATAATTGATCCTGTCTGCAAAATGACTGATTTTGTGTACAAGTATGTACAGGTTGGAGTCCAATTACCTTCCTTTGTGCCCTTTAGCTGCCTCCTGTGCGCACGTGTGTGATACCCTGTAGGTTGAAAAAAAAAAAACTATTCATGGGGTGTACATTCTTTTTCACATGACTGTAACTATTATAAAATTAATTTTAAAGTAAAAATGCTTTCACTGAAATTAACATGCTTGATTCTTCAGCATTTAAGTACCTAACTGTGATACTTAATAAAATGTTTCTTTACTTTTATTTAGTCATTTTTGTTCTTTAACCTGTTACCAAAGCAGTGGTAATCTACACTTTTATACAGTTTACCACAGTTGATACAAGTTAGGGCCAGGTTTTCACATTTTAGCTATGAAGTTACATCAGCAATAGTTTGTGTCATTCTGAAGCTGCCTTGAATTTGGATGAACACTAACAGACACAAATCTTAATACATAATTTGCCTGCCTCCTCACTCACTCACTCACGTCCGTCCGAAGCCAAATGCGCAGTTGCCTTCTGCGCACGTCCGAAGTCGAATGCGCAGCTGCCTTCTGCGCAGCTGCCCGAAAAACCTTATGAGACCGACATCCAACTCCAACATCGCGGCAGGCGACGGATTCACGGCCGCAAAAATTCAAAGAGAAAGGCGACTTCGATTAAAGCTCTAGAGGCCTGAAAGGCGATTTCAACTATAGCTTGAGGCCTAATTACGCATTCTGATTCAATTACACATTCATTCAATACACCTATATCAGGTTTGTGGTGCTTATACTTATTACTATTCCATATTGTACTGGAACATTCATCATTCAATATTATGCTATAGGCCTGGAAAATTCATCAACTAACAGTATAAGCCTGTACAGTAATGAGTAAAGTGGACTACAATCATTACAAAACAACTTCTTCGTTACTTATTATTTGTTCTTCATACACTGCTGACACAAACTCGTGCCTGTTTCATCTTACGTTGTCGAAACTGGCTCTTTGTCTAGTACTTTAATAACAGAATGGGAGTTCTCAGGACATCTTAGTGTCATAGGACAAGAACGTAAGCATCTGGTATTAGTGAGAAGCCATCCCTAGACGGAGTGCCAGTTCACTGCAGGGCACCATTATGCTCATACCTTCAGTGAGGGCAAATTAAGAATGTACTCACATACCACATTCACCCTGTAGTCACCTATAACCCACATCTTGGTGCACTTCGAAAAATTATAAAAGAATATCAGCCAATGCTAAACAATGACAAAATGCTGAAAAATGTATTTCCAGAACCTCCCTCCTGGCATACATACAACCACCAAACAGCAGCAACTAATTGTCTGAAGCTCTCTAAGTGAATCAACAAAAAATGGCCCATCTCCCTGCCTAGAGAAAAGATGTAAAATGTGTGCTTACGTTTATGACACAGATTGTGCAGTTATACCACACTGCTGACTAGAACATCGCATAGAGGGATCATTTTCCTGCAGTTCATCTAATGGGGTCTACTTCAATCTCTGTATGAAATGTTCCAACATTGCACTCTATGTGGGACGAAACTAGACAAACACTCCACCAGAGAATGAACTTACACAGGTTCCACATTAAACGTGGCAATAGAGATGTTCCTGTAGCAGCCCACTTCAGCAGCCATGGACACTGTGAGAGAGACTTTAAAGTCACAGGGCTTATGAGCAACTTCAGAATACAGCAAGAGGGAAAAGAATGGGAAGTGAAACTCTAAAGTTGAACATATTACAACATGTTTAATGGCCAGATATGAAAAATATTTGCATATCTGGACTGACCCAGACAACCTTACTACAGATCCACATTATATGGAAAACTCATCAAAATCTTCAAAAGACTTTGTTGAACAAAAGTTCAAAATATCTTGACTATACATTGTTCTCCTCTCTTGCTATATGACTCTTAGCCTGAAGAGGTCTATTAATTTTTTACATTTAAGACGTCTCACTTAAAGGTTTTCCAATGCTGTCTCTGTCCTGGTTGTCTATATAAACACAGGGAATTCAAATTTCTGTATGATTTCCGTATTCTCAAGAAACCAAGAACAAGGGGCTAAACAAATTTGTAAGTCAAAAACGGAAGTAGTCAAAATCAAAAATACAAACCTAGTAGGACCTACTTGAGTTAGAATCTAACTATCACTTTAGAGGATGATAGTATTTTGTATCCACCAGGACATCCTCACTCCCTCTACTCTCAGGCAATTGCACTGAATTCATGGAGGGGAACCTCCCCAATGTGGGTCTCAAACACACTGGCATGTACAAAACTGGGTTGTGACACTACAAAGGTTGGGAAACACTGATGTTTATTCTACAGCCTTTACGAAATACAGAAATAAAAATGACTGGAAAAAACAATGGTAAAGATGCTTCAAGTTCAAGTTCAAGTTCAAGCACTTTATTGTCATTGTGTAACACAATGAAATTACTTTTTGTGACATCCCGAGGTGCATTTAAAGAAAAGACAAATAATTCCAAATATGTTGTATACAGTGTTAAGTGATCAAGTAACCAGAGCAAATTATTATTATTGCTTAAAGTACAGCAGCATAAATTGTTATTGCACCTGTTAATGAATAGTACATTACATATTCTACAGTATATTGTATTACATTAGTATATTGCACATTATCAATAAAGTTTATTGCACATGTTCAATTAAAAATGGTCTCAGACTGAGGAGATTCAGAGTTCAGAAAGTTTATGGCAGATGGGAAAAAGCTATTTTTTAGTCTGTTTGGGCGTACATGGATTGACCTAAAGCATCTGCCTGACGGGAGGAGCTCAAACAAAGAATTTCCAGGGTGAGTTTTGTCCTTGAGAATGTTTTTGGCCCTTCTCACACAGCGAGTCTTGTACGAGAGTTTGAGTGATGGCAGTTCAGTCCCTATAATGGCCTCTGCTGTTTTTACGACCTGCTGCAGGGCTTTTTTAGCAGCCTTGGTGCAGCTGTAGTACCAGACCATCATGCAGTTAGTTAAAATGCTCTCTATAGTGCATCTATAGAAATTAACCAGCAGCTTCTGGGGGAGGTCAGCTCTCCTTAGCTTTCTGAGAAAATAGAGGCGTTGTTGTGCTTTGCCTATTATAGCCAAGTTGTTGTCAGCCCAGGACAGGTTCTCTGAGATGGTGACTCCTAGAAACTTAAAGCTGGAAACTTTCTCCACAGCATCTGCATTGATTGTTATCGGACTGTGATTGGTCTTTTTAGTGGTCCTAAAGTCCAGAATAACTTCTTTGGTCTTTTTGGTATTTAAGACCAGGTTGTTGGTGTTGCACCATTCTGTCAGATTCTTAACCTCTTCCCTATAGGCAGCTTCACTGTTGTCTGTTACAAGCCCGATGACAGTTGTATCATCCGCACATTTAACAATAATGTTTGATTGGTGGATGGGTTGACAGTCATGGGTGAAGAGTGCATAGACAAGGGGACTTAGTACACATCCTTGCGGCACACCAGTGCTCAGGGTTAGGGTAGAGGATGTGTGTTTGCCCATCCTGACAGAATTGGGGCAGTTGGTGAGAAAAACCAGTAACCAGTTGCATATGGATGGAGCAAGTCCTAGTGCATAGAGTTTTTGGATCAGCTGGTTAGGTATGATGGTATTAAATGCAGAGCTGTAGTCAATGAAGAGCATCCTAACATAGGCGTTGGGCTTTTCCAGGTGTGAGAGGGCAGCATGTAGAGCCACACAGATGGCGCCCTCAGCTGATCTGTTTGACCGATAGGCAAACTGGTGTTGGTCTAGATCGGCTGGGATGGAGGCTTTGATGTGGGTGATTACCAGTCGTTCAGAGCCCTTTGCGATGACAGGGGTGACAGCAACTGGTCGATAGTCATTAAGACAGGTTATCCTCGGTTTTTTGGGAACAGGTACAATGGTTGTGGATTTCAGGCACAAGGGGACTACACCTGAGGAGAGAGAGAGGTTGAATATGTGTGTAAATACCTCCGCTAATTGGTCAGCGCAGGCCTGGAGCACACGTCCTTGCACATTATCAGGACCTGCTGCCTTCCTTTTATTGATGTTTTTGAGTGCTCGCCGCACATCATGTATGTGTACGACCAAAGGCTGTGAGTCTCCGTTTAGCTCGAAGCTGGCTAGAGGCTGGTTATTGTCCTTGTCAAACCGTGCAAAGAAACTGTTAAGTTCCTCTGCTAGGTTGGCACTGTTATTGGCCAGTGTGTCTTGTACGTCATTTTTCTTTTTGTAATCCGTGATTAATCGGATGCCTTGCCACATCCGCTGTGAGTTTGAGTTACTGTCAAAGTCCTCCTCAATCCGTTGTTTGTACATTAGTTTAGCAGACTTGATGCCCTTCCTGAGGTTGGCTCTGGCAGCTCTATAGGCTGAGGTGTCTCCTAATTTAAAGGCTTTGTCCCTTTCCCTGAGCAGCTGTTTGACTTCACTATTCATCCATGGTTTTTCATTTGGATAGACCTTAATCCTTTTGTTGACAGTGACATTGTCCACACAGTAATTAATATATGACCGCACAGATGAAGTATATGTCTCTAAGTCTGTCTGATGAGAAAATATATTCCAGTCTGTTTGTTCAAAGCAGTCCTGGAGTTGGCAAATGGCCTGTTTCAGGCCAAACTTTAACAGTCTTGCTAATTGGATTAGTACTGCTGATAAGGGCTTTGTGCGCTGGAACAAGAGACAAAGAGATATGATCAAATTTGCTGAGGTGGGGGCGTGGAATGACCTTATAGGTTGTCTTTTATATTTGTATAGACGTGGTCTAAGGTGTTTTCCCCTCTGGTTTTACAATGTACATGCTGATAAAATCTGGGGAATACATCCCTAAGATTCGCTTGATTAAAATCCCCAGCAATGATAAAAACTGCATCAGGATGCGAGTTCTGTTGTTTACTGATAATGTCAAACAATTTTTCAAGCGCTGACTTAACATTAGCCTGAGGAGGTATGTATACTGCCGTAACAATAACGACGGTATATTCTCTCGGTAGGTAAAACAGTCGGCATCTTAGCATCATATATTCCACGTCCGGACAATGAAACTTGTTGATTATAGTTATATTAGTGCACCAAGCATTATTAGTATAGACACACAGCCCTCCACCTGTTTTCTTACCGGAATCGGGGGTTAGATCGGTTCGATGGAGTGTGCAACCTGCAAGCTCACTGCTGTGTCCAGTATGGTGGGATCCAGCCACGTCTCCGAAAAAATCAAAAGGCAGCAGTCCCTTGTAGTTTTATGTGTGGAAATATCCAGTCGGAGCTCGTCCATTTTATTTGCGAGTGATCTAATATTCGCAAGAAAAACGCTAGGAAGAGGGGTTTTATGCGGAGCAGCCTTTAGCCTAGTTAGTAATCCTGCTCATTTGCCTCTTTTTTGCTTCCTCTCCCTGCGCCGTCTACGTGGCCGTCTTCTAAGTATAGGAGTCATCGTAGGCCCCGGTGATCTTTAGAATCTCTTGTGTTATTGCTTCTGTGTTATAATAATTATCCTTGCTATTAGAGCCGATCTGTAGAAGCTTTTGACGACTGTAGTGGATGATGATTGTTGAGAAAGTAATCTTTTTGCCTTTTTAAAGTAGCATAGGTTATTGATCTTTAAAGATGACAAAAATCTTACAACAAGAGGAGCGCAACAGGAAGTAATTTCTGGATATGTGCATCCTAATTTCAATCTTCAGGAGGGATGAAACTTATTAGAAAGCTCATTCAAAACCTACCAGATACCTCTGAAACCCACAGCTGTTTTAAATGCATAGACAGGATTTCAGGTTCAGCCTGGGCTCAGGATGGCTAAGAACTGGTGAAGAAGTGAGCCATTGGTGGAATTCTAAGAATGACTGCTGCACTTCTGCAGTCCACTTCAACTTCATGGAGGTTTTCACATTAATGAAGCCCTGTGTGAATTTATAAGTTTTGAGAGATCTTCTTTAACTGATGCATCTCATGGGCATTTTTGTTTAATTGAGTTTAGAATTACGTTGCTCAAAAAAATGTGATTGCAATAATAATAAAAAAAAGTAAAGTCAGAAATTACTTGGGAAAGCTTACAGTTCGGAAAGATCAATAGTGAATTATAAATTTCATACCATAAAAGCAGAAGAGAGGTGTTGCAGAATTAATATTGTTCAAAAATTGTTCTTCCATAAATGCTAAAACACCACATGAACTTGGTATATATGACCTTAAATGTTTTGTGAGAACATCAAAAGGTCATCTTTAAAAACTGTTAAATGTAAAAAAAAAAAAAAAAATTTAGGAACGAAGTAAAACTCTGGCTGAACATTAGTGTTGTGCCGATGTGTAGTAAAAATAACAAGTGCAGAGGACTATTTAGATTAGCTCCCAAGGTTACATCATAACTTGAAATAGATATAGCAATAAAGCAAGGCTGTTCAATTACAATTACTGAATCTGCAGTAGTAGAAATAAAAAATAAACATTTTGTTCATATCTGACCTAGGCACACCTAAGTACCTTTTCAAATAAAATAAAATATTTAAGTCATATACGAGGAACATTCAAAAAGCTTCTGCACTGTTATATTTTCATTGGAAACAGTGAAGGCAGGAGGAGTAGTACAGTAATCGGTCATGTCTGAGAGTGTCATGTGACTAGTTTTGTCTGGCATGCCAGTTGCCCTTGCAGTTTAGTATAAGATTTGTCAGCCTGTGGTGAAGATAGTTGCAAAACTTATAAATTGCATCAAAAAGGAACAGCGTTCTGTCATATGCTTTTTGGGGGAAGATTCCAAAAAAAATTAATCTCCAAATGTGTGCTCAATTTGGGGATAAAGTTTACTAGCAAAGAGTCATCTATGAGTGGATTGAACTGTTTGGAAATGGCCGTACTAGTGTGACAGATGCAGAGTGCTACGGACATCCAGCTACAGCCACGACCAGATTTTCATGTGATGGTGATGTGAAAGCAGCAGTGCATCAGTGGCGACGCCCTCAACCAAAAACATTTTTTGCTGATGGCATTAAAAAGTTGGTAAGACGCTGGGAAAATTGTATCACAAGGAAGGTGACTATGTAGAAAAGTGATTTGTTTTTCAAATTCTTAATAAATAGAGTTAAGAAAAAGTCTCTCGTATAACCCAGGCACATTTAACAGAATAAAAAAGAACTATCAATGCTCTGAAAGCTATCAGTGCACAAACCCATAACAAGCGATAGCAGTAACTAACCCACATGAATACAACGTCTACTGCGCACTGAGGGTTCATTTTAAATCCCCACATGTGTGATTAGTTCTGCCTTTTTTGTAAACAAATTGGTGACGGTACACATATATTGCGTTTGGATCAAGTTTGAGGTACTGTGATGATATATAGAGGCCGATAGTCCTAGATCTACTTGTTTTGTTTATTTGGTGAAAAAAACATTTGAAATTGACAAATCATAGAGTATAATAATAATTCTTCACATTTATACAGCCCATTACTCACTACTCAATGTGCTTTGCAAACTTCATACAGGGAGGACTCGGGATGCGAACCCATGATCTCTTTATTGGGAGTGAGTGGAGGGCCAGACAAGAGAAGTATGGAGACACTGTTTGTCAGTAACGAAGCTGTCACAGGAGTAACAATTGATTTATTTGTGAAAACCGGAATATAACTAAAACTCAACACACAATTGATTATATATTCATTTAATATCTAGTCGATGCCATGACCAGTTGTCGCGGTCGAGGTATGTACTGCCACAAAAAACAAAAATCACTGTATCATACTACTACCACTTCTAGACACATAGCTGTGTGCTGCATTTTGGGTTAAATGTTGCTCGCTCTGCGAATAGTTGCATTTATGGTCTGTACTACTCTAGGAGTTTACGTAGGAAGGCTCACGAAATGTGTTCTTCTCAGTTTTTCTCCACATTTCAGGCAGGACCATGGGCTGGGTCACTTGGAGGTTGCTTTTGGGCTGCATGTAGTCCACGGGCCGCAATTTGAATAGGCCAGCAATAAAGTATTTAGAGGTCAGCCTGGGGTTATTACCAAAGACCATGAAGAAAACTAAACATCAAATTCAGAAGTGAAAAATTTCAGAAAAAGCCCCACTACTGTTATCTTTTACCTATTTAAGCTCCTGATTTTATTTGTTTTAATGAAGTAAATCTGCCTGGACACAGAAATTAGTGGTCTGCCATCTTAAATAGCACTGGTGCCATGACAGAACAGGTCACGCTACTTGCAGATCACGTTACAAGCAGCAGGTGTTGTCATTAACAACAATACGGCACAGTCATGGATAACAAGTCACAGAAAGATGCAAATGACAAAAAAGATGAAAAATGGAGCTGTGAAGATGTAAATAAAGTCATTCAGTCATTTTCTAACCCACTTTGTTCTGAATTGGGCCCCGGGGTGTGCTAGAGAATATCCCGTGTGGCACTGGGCACAAGGCAGAAACAAACCCTGGACCAGTCCATCACAGGGCAAACACACACACCAAACACACACTTGGGCCAATTTAACATCGCCAGTCCACCTAACCTGCATGTCTATTGATGTGAGGAATTTGGCACATCCAGAATAAACCCACTCAAACATGGAGAGAACATGCAAACTTCATGCAGGAAGGACCCAGGACACGGACCCTGGTCTATTAACTGTGAGGCCGCAGTGCTACCACTGCACGTCAATAAAGGAATGAGAAAAATGAATACCAACAATTAAACAATGTCAAACTTATATAATATAGATACAAACTTGAACAATATAGATAGAGTCTACAGGTTCCAAAAACAATATTAAGTCAATTAGAAAGCCCTGGCGGTTTTAACAAATATTTACAGAAAGATAGATAGATAGATAGATAGATAGATAGATAGATAGATAGATAGATAGATAGATAGATAGATAGATAGATAGATAGATAGATAGATAGATAGATAGATAGATAGATAGATAGATAGATAGATAGATAGATAGATAGATAGATAGATAGATGATAGATAGATAGATACTTTATTAATCCCAAGGGGAAATTCACAAATTCACATTTACAGAGGTCACTTGTCATATTAAATGCACTTTTCCACTCATCTCCCTGTTAAAAATTACTGAAACAGTAGAACCCCATGAGTAAAACTTCATAGTTGATTTTTTATTTCATTCAAGCATGACAAATTGGGAAGTGTGAACTTTATTTAGGACTATAAGAATCATTATAAGATCTCAGTTATCCACATTTATGTTTCAGGTGTTTTCCATTTAGAGATTATGACTCTTCCTGCGGTTTGGTGGAGTCTCCGAGCCTTCGCTATGACTCTGTAGCCCTGACTGATAGATATCAACTATTTTCTGATCTTTCGATTCAGAATTTATTGATTGTGGCGTTATCATCATGTTAAGTCTTTGTTCTGGCATTTTTCACAGTACTGCACCTTGTGAAAGAGGACCCAGTCAGGGCTGGACCTGCATGAGGTCTCAGATGGTACAGCATGAAAATGCAGGCCAATTCATATGCTGAGGGAAGTTGCATTGGCAACACTTGCTTGTGTAGCTGTGCCTGAGTACATAAATCATCATCAGGAGAGACACTGTGGTAGAAGTAATATAACAGAAAGATGGATGGCTCCTTCTACCCACTGTAATGAGCAGAGGTGGCCTTAGGGGTGTGCGGGGCCTAGGGCTGACCAACCCCACGTGGGGCCTGATACGTCAAACGCTGTTACCAGTATGTGTGGACTGTATAAACTTGCATGCGAATTTAATAAAAATAATGTTAACATACACTCGATTTTCTCATTATAGTATTCAGCTAAATTTTTGAAAGATAACACGTGGACTTTATCAAAATACAGTGTAGGGCCATTAAGCCGCGGGCCAGTAATCCGCGAAATCGCTTAAGCCGCGCAAAAAGCTTGTATCCCAATTTTTTGACACTATGGATCATACGGACCTAAACATGGCCTCTCAAACACTCGAGACAGGTGTTGACAGCTGTCATTTTGGCATTTTGAATGACATGCTATGCACTATCGCGGATTAAATATTTAAATGCTGGCTTATAACTTCAAAGAGGTATTTATAGAAGATTAGTCTTTTATTTATCAATAAACAATAAAATAACTTGCAATGAAATTCAAATATTAATCTGTTTTATCCACACTGAGTGTCAGCGTTATGGAGGCCGCCATTGTAACCGATTCACACCTTACAATGCTACAAAGTTAATCCGCAGTAAATCCGCAAATTGTAATTTATGCATTATCAAAAAATATTTAAGCCGTGGACCACCTAAGCCGCGGTTAAGCAGTTTGGACCCCAATCACCGCGGCTTAATGGCCCTACACTGTATAACTTTAGAATATAACTTGACAAATCCGCTCGAACAGGACATGCAGACTTCAAAAGCTGGGCCCCCTTAGGCGTGGGGCCTGGGGTGGTTGCCCCACTTGCTACTCCCAAACACCACTCTTGGTAATGAGGAAGTAATCAGAGGGTTAACTGCATTGCGGATGTTGTTGATTAGGAGTCCCAAACATAGCAAAATGAATGGAAGGCCTCCTAAAAGGACCATAAAAGCAGGACCTTAACTTAACCAGTCTGCCCAAAGAGACTCGCCCAAAATCCAGATATCCTCACAACTGCCAACTGCAGGCTTCCGGTGTAGCAGACTCCAAAAATGGAAAGCCGGCAAAATAATTAGGGCAAAACTACAAAAAATATGCAGAAAAGCTGGAATGATTTTAGTAGAAAAGCTTCAATAACTGAACATAACAATATATGCACAAGGAAATTTTGACCAGACTGAAGACTCCCAAGGTATGTCAAGTGTATATTTTCATAACATTCCTGGTCACGAAAGTCCATACCCTATAATGTTAACATGAGAGAGAAGGTAGGTGCCAGTTGAAGATGGTGTACGAGCCAGTTTATCGTAGGGCACACACACACTTAATTCCAATTAACAGAATGAAAAGTTTTGCTGTTGTGGTGCTTAAATTCAGAGAAATCTGTTCTGCTCTAAATTTCTTTTAAAACTATTTTTTTCTGTGAAATCCCCTTGTATATTTAGAATGTGTTTCTTGCTGCATCCACCGCTAAAATCAGATATTACTGGCATTAAATTATTCACAGGCATACATATTAGCACATAGTGCTGAAAACAGCATTGTAAAATGTAAAAGAAATCATGTCTTCTTAATGTTGATATCATCTAGATTTTTCTTAACCATTTTTAAACATTGATACTCATTTCTTCTAAGCAGTGTCTTAACTTGTTCCTGACACCCAGAAATGAATTAACCACGTCTAGACATTAAATGCTGAATAACAGGTTAAGCGCTGTGTGACACTGATAAGCTTGAAGATTAGAAAGCCAAAATCATACAAAGAATGTTTCTGTGGGAGATGGCATCATTGTATTGCAAACTAAAAGTCTTAAAATTACTATTTTAACTTGACGTTAGTGAAACATTCTCTAATCCTGTGGTTTTGAAGATGAGTGCACCAATCTTACTTTAAATGTATCACATTGTTTAGCTATCTGACCTAAAAGAACTTCTAAGAAAATGCTTCTTTTCCATAGCTTTAAATGCTCATGTGTCTTCAAAACAAATTCATCAAATAATACTTACACATGCAATACAATATGTAGTGAAATGCTTAGAAATGTTTTCTTTAGCCATTTTCTGTATTATTTGCCCTCCTCTGTGGAGTTTTCTCCCAATGCTGGTGATTAGCAATTAACAGTACAGACACTGGTGCAAACAACACAAATGCTAAATGGGGCAGCTACTTTAATACCATTTCATTTGTTTACTCACTAAGAAACATCCCTCCATCCTTCCATCCATCAATCCAATCATTGTACAAAGCCATTATATCCTGAGCAGGGTCACAGGAAAGCTGGAGCCTACCCAAGCAAGCAGAAAGCAAAAGTCAGGAACGATCCCTGGCTGGTGCCAGTCTGTCATAGGGTGAATGAACAGACACACACACACACACATGCACACTTACACATATGCACACACAGTTACCACCTAACCTACGTGTCTCTGGACTGTGGGAGGAAACTGTAGCACCAGGAAGAAACCCATACGGATACGGAGAGAACATGCAAACCCCATGCAGAGAGCCCTGGGGATGCAAACCCCTGTCTCCTTGTTGTGAGGCAGCAGTGCTACCACCATGTCACAGTCAGTATGAAACAAGTGAATATAGCAATTAAGTAACTACTCCTCTTTAGCATTCAGGGAAAAATGCATAGAAAATGTTAAGTTAAAAAGAAAATGGCAAAGGCAAAAAATGGCAAAAAACCTTTTAATAATAATAATAATAATTTTTTTACTTTTAAATAGCTTTCAAAGTGCTTTAGTGTGAGAGGAGCCACAATACTAACACAAATGTGCAGCATCCATCTGAATGATGTGATGGCAGCCATTTTTGTGCCAGTTTGCTCACCACACGTTAGCTGTTAGGTGGTGAAGTGGTGAGAGAGATAGTTAGCCAATTAAAGACAGGGGATGATCAGAGGGCTAGAATGACTAGTCTGTGATGGGCAATTTAGTGTGGCCATCGGGATACACCTTACTGTTTACAAAGGATACCCAAGAATCTTTTATGACCACAGAGAGTCGGGACACTGGTTTTACATTTCATCTGAAGGATTGTTCCATTTTTACAGCTTTATCTCCCCATCAATGCACTGTGGCATTGGGATCCATGTTCAGACCACAAGGTAGGTGCCCCCTGCTGGTCCCACCAACACCTCTTCCTACAGCTACCAAAGCTGTTCCTAGATGGTCTCCCATCCAAGTTATGGCTGGTCAAAAACATGCTTAGCTTCAGGTGAATGATCAGTGGACAAAGAATGGCTGCTGGAGTACTCCATCCAAAAATTATATATTTTTTAATCTATTACTTACCCTGTGTTGACCCTTTCCCAGTTTCTCCCATTGAAGCCTAATGTGTCATAAAAATATATATATATATATATATATATATATATATATATATATATATATATATATATATATATTTGGGTGAGGTATTCCTTTAAGCTTTGGCAAAAATATAAATATTCCAGAATCTTGGAAAAGGACAGCTCCTTAAAAAAGATCAAATAAAATTGTAAAATACAGTTAAATTAAAAAGTATGTGAACCCTTTGGAATTATCTATATTTATATTTAAACTGTGAAACTGAAGGTTGGAAAAAGTAAGTGAACCCTAAGCTAATGACTTTTTAAAAAGCTCATTGCAGTCAGAATTTCGCACACCTGGAGTCCATTTAATGAAACGAGTTCAGAGGTGTGGCCTCAAATGACTTTGATTGATCACAAACACTATAAAGTTTGAATTTGAGCTTTTGACAAGTAGCATATCCAGATGGGAATCATGCCTCAAACAAAAGAGCTGTCTGAAGAGCTATAATTGAGAATTGTTAATCTACATAAGGCTGGAAAGGGTTACGAAGTCACCTCAAAGATTTTAGATATTCATCAGTCTACTGTTAGGCAAGTTGTCTACAAATGGAGACAATTTGGTATTGTGGCTACTCTGCCTAGAAGTGGGCGCTCTGCCAAGATGACCACAAGAGCACAACGCAAAGTCAACAATGAAGTAAAGAAGAACCCTAGAGTGACAGCAAAGGACTTGAAGGAGTCATTAGAACTGGCTAATATCTCTATTCGTGAGTCAACTATACGTAGAACGTTGAACAAGAAAGGAGTCCATGGCAGGACACCAAGAAGGAAGCCACTGCTATCATAAAAGAACATTGCTGAATGCCTGAAGTTTGTGAAAGAGCACTTGGACACTCCACAACGGTACTGGGAAAATGTTTTGTGGAGTGATGAAACCAAAATTGAACTGTTTGGGAGGAACAAAAAGAACTTCATTTGGCGTAAAATGGGCACTGCAAATCAACATCAAAACATCATCCCTACAGTAAAGTATGGTGGAGGGAACATCACGATTTGGGCCTGCTTTGCTGCATCAGGGCCTGGACAGCTTGCCATCATTGAGGGGAAAATGAATTCACAAGTTTATCAACAATTTCTCCAGGATAATGTGAGGGTGTCTGTCCGTCAACTTAAGCTCAGAAGAGGCTGGGTGATGCAACAGGACAATGACCCCAAACATCGCAGCAAATCCACAGCACAATGGCTTCAGAAGAACAAAATACGCCTTTTGGAATGGCCCAGTCAGAGCCCAGATCTCAGTCCTATTGAGATGCTGTGGAATGACTTGAAGAGAGCCATACACAGAAGACAACCAAAGAATATGGAAGAGTTAAGACAGTTCTGCAGGGAAGAATGGGCTAAAATTCCCCCCGTACGATGTCCAGGTCTGATCTGCAGTTACAGGAAGCGCTTGTTCGATGTTATTTCTGCGAAAGTAGGGTCAACCAGTTATTAAATCCCAAGGTTCACTTACTTTTTCCACTACCACTGTGAACGTTGAATGCATTTGTAAAATAAAAACATGAAAGAGTAGATTATTTTGTGTCATTGGCTTAAGCTCATTGTGTATATCAGTACCTGTGACTTAGATGAAGATCTGATCACTTTTTATGACCAATTCATGCAGTAAACCAGATAATTCCAAGGGTTCACATACTTTTTACTTTGACTGTAGGTGGGAATAAAAACCCACAGCCAGAAGGGTCCTCCAGGATTGAATTTTGAAACCAATGCTGTAACCTGTTTAACCTAGTTTAGGAGACCATGACCCATACCTACAAGGCAGGCACCAGTCCTAGGTGGTGTGTCAGTCCACTCACACAGGAATGATTTAGAAAAGAGAACAGCCTGCGCATCAACTGGGACTGTGAGAAAGACCTACATGAGAATGTGGGCACTCAGTGTGGGATATGAGCCCAGGAGGTTGAATCCATGAGGCAGGACAGTTAACCACTACACCAGTGTCATGGTGCAGGTTGTCTCCATACTCCTGTTGTGCCCAGAAGCCTCTCAAACCCGCCATCTTTGATAGTTATTAAACCGAGATGAGTTGTGCAAATGAGGACACATACACATAGCAAGGGGTATGTGCAAAAAGGTGAACAGTATGTTTATTTAAAATGATCCAAATAATCTGTCCAATGTGCGGTGCAAACTTCAAAAAATAAATATCCATTAAAACAGTGACAATCTGTGAGTTTAAAACACAGAATTACACTGACAGTAAAAACCAACATAGTCATCGGCTCCTTGAAGTTCCTTCCACTCTTAGATGAGCTCAGCACAACTCCCTCTTCATCTCCCCGGCTCCCCCATTACTAGCTCAGCCTGCGGAGACATCAACGGCCGTGTTCCTCACCACCCGACCCCCGTCTCGGCTGCCTTGAGCGGCATTGGCCAGAGCACTCAGACTCGTTTTTCCTCCCCTTATCCTTTTCACTTCCCTGACGTGCCTCGGATCCCTGGGGAGGACTTAAACCACGATTGTACCCGCTCCTCTAGAATAATCAGTGGGGATGATCCGCCCCTAGAGCATCAATCCTTTTCTCCACTGCAGGGCCAACAACTGTGCTGCCTCTCATACACTGGCTGGCTGGCTCGTCCTGCCTCTTCACCCGATACTGCTCCCATGACTCTCTTTCTGTTTTTCCCCCTCTCTCTGTCATGCAGGCTCCTCATATACTGCCTCTCTAATTGAACACAAGTGTAATAAGCTGCCTCCTCCATGGCACCATTGAGACAACTGACTGATCTTCCTGCCTCTGCACGTGTGTGTGCCGTGGTCAACCAGTGTCTCAATTAACCATAGATTGAAACGCACTTGCACACACCCGTGCCCAATTGGAGCCTACACTTTTTGGGGCGTGATTACGTATTTAAACCACTTATCACAACTACCACCACCACCATTCCCTTGGTCCACCAAAGATAATGTCACAATAGACCACTTTTCCACTGATGTTCAGTTGCAGACTTTATGTACATAATCTTAGCAAGTTGGAAGCAGCTGGCTGCCAGCTTCTATGAAGGCCAGTTGTGTAATGTGATGTACCCAGTGAATCACTCTAACTAGTTTCTATTTAGACATAAAAAGTTCTACGGAAAATAAACAAAGACTGATTCAGCAATGTACAAAAACAGTGGCACAGTTGATGGTTCTGTGGATGTAGTTCTAGAGACCTGTGCTAGACTACCAGCTCGACGATTACGGTATGTTCTCCTGAAGTCCATGTGCACTTTTTCCAACATGGGAAACACGTTTGTTTTGGCTTAAACAGCAAAATGAATTGATAATCCTAAAGGACTCTTCACCAAAAAGGAAGCAAAAGCAGCACCAGAGGAAGATGACACGGTTAGAATATTGTAAGGCATTTTGAAAATTTCTGACTTGCTGCACACCTAGCAGTTTAACCACATCCTGAAATTGATGAAAATAAACTCACAAGGTTAGTGATGTTTATTTTTTTCCAAATCATGATCTTTATCTTGACCATCAACAGATGAAATGAAAGACAAAGTAGCACCTGCGGCAATCAGTTAGCAGCAAAACTCTCAGCCTCAGGGTCACCATGAAAAAAAAAGTCTTGATGAAGAAGATGGCTGTGTTCTCTCTCTTGGTTGTTGCCTATGCGTTTGTAAGTCATGAAGGTGAGTCTGTCTATTTTAAATGTTTTACTCACAGAATAATTGGAATGTCTAGTGGTGCTTTATGTTGATAATGTTAATAATATCCAATTTGACAGGTGATTGTTTTGAAATTGTTGGTGGAAGAGAGGTCTTGCCTCACTCAAGACCCTACATGGCTTACCTTAATACTTTGTGTGGTGGAGCTTTGATTAAACCAAACTGGGTGCTGTCGGCGGCACACTGCAAAAAGTGAGTACTGTCATTTCTGAGGTGTTATGTGTTTTTGGGGTGGATGAAGAATTTTAGTTATTACTATTGTCTTTTGACATCTTTGTACTCTATTTTTGGTATGTCATAAAAAGACATAGATATCAACAGGTGAGTACTTACAAGGAGATCTACAATGAGAGTCTTGATAACAGGTAGAAGAGGACCAGCTAATAGAAAGAAATCAAGACAGAATGTGAGGTAGTTAGGAGACCAAACAAATAAAGATAAAATAACGGCTAAACAAATGAGAACTATGGACACAGAAGAGAACTGTAAAATGAGCAACACACAGTAATACTGAGATTACAGCTCTCAATTTGGTGTGGTTATAGTTCATTTTGAACGTGATTTTTTTGTAGTTGAAATTGTTTAAGGTCATTCTATTGGTGTCCTTCCCAATTATTTCTGTGATTTTTTGATTAAATGTAACTGGGTGCCAACTGCTGCACACTGATAGATATGCGTGCAGATGGCTTCACCTTTAATATCATCTATTTATTTGGTATCCTTTTATATGCTTTGAAAATACTTTTTTTTTTTTGTCCAGCGCCTCCTGACTCACAGGTATCAGGATTCCCTCACATATGATCTCCCATTTGACTCGTCTTGATGTTTAGTTATGTAAGAAGTCAAGTTTTTTGGAGTACCCCTTATTTTTTTGGCCCACTAGATCAAAAACCTCCTAATTTTTCATATCTTATGCAGGAAATAACACCCTTGTGATAAACAGTAAACCAATAGGAATCCTCAGCAAAAATGATCAGAAACACTTGATGTTTTGTATGCCACATTAACTGAACCGAAGGGTCCACCCTCTAATGGGATATGAAGAGTCAAATTCACTCCTTTCCACAAAACTTTGAAAAAATGGGGATGTGGATTTTCCTTTATGCTATTTTGACATTGCTGATCATGAATATGATGATATTTTTTATATTTAATTCTTTACTAGTGGTCACAGCTCTCTAAGAAGAAGATTAAAAATGACAAATGTCTAACATAAACACATGGGGTATTGTTTTAGACTATTTCAAGGGCAGTGATTCCGAATATGATGTTACTGTCTGAGAAGCTCTGACCATCTGACTTGCAACATCAACCCTATTGTTGACAGCAGTAGCTCTGTTATTACTCAAGACAGAAGTTCTTGTGTGTATGTTTATTTATTTTATATATATATATATATATATATATATATATATATATATATATATATATATATATATATATATATATATATATATATATATATATATATATATATATATATATATATATATATATTTCAATGGGCGGCATGGTGGCGCAGTGGGTAGCACTGCTGCCTCGCAGTTGAAAGATCTGGGGACCTGGGTTCGTTTCCCGGGTCCTCCCTGCGTGGAGTTTGCATGTTCTCCCCGTGTCTGTGTGGGTTTCCTCCGGGCGCTCCGGTTTCCTCCCACAGTCCAAAGACATGCAGGTTAGGTGGATTGCCGATTCTAAATTGGCCCTAGTGTGTGCTGGGTGTGTTTGTGTGTGTCCTGCGGTGGGTTGGCACCCTGCCTGGGATTGGTTCCTGCCTTGTGTTGGCTGAAATTGGCTCCAGCAGCCCCCCGTGACCCTGTGTTTGGATTCAGCGGGTTAGATAATGGATGGATGGATATATATTAACTTCTGTCTAATTTTAATTTATCCTTGAAGACAAATATAGTATAATCTAATCTATTTTTGATTGTTGATTCTTTGCTATGGATTTAGCCCTCTATGGACCTCTATCAGAGGGTTAGAAATGACAAATCTCTATTACAATCAAGAATATTTAGACTTTAAACATTAAGTTGAAGCACACATTTTAATATTTCAAATATTCATCATAACTTTTTGTAGATCTTTAGCATGTACTTCTACCTCATGAAATAAATCGATACATTTCCTATGAACATCCCAAATCAGGGTGGCTTATGCTAATTCTGACCTTTTTCAATGATTGTTAATCTTTCTGTTGTGCACAAGAGTCTCTCCAAGAATTAGTTCAGTTTATTATTTTATTGATTTATTTTTTGTATACTGCTGTTCACTGAGTGCAGTCTCAGAGTGCTGTGACAAGTTCATAGGCAGATACAAATATAAACTTTACATTTTACTAATTACATAATTAATACAGATAAAGACACAGACTTGTTTTAATAGACAGGAAGACAATATTATTTAAAACTGACTGACATAAATGTCCATTAATTAATTGTTGAACTATAATTAATCATAATAATAATAGTTCTTTACATTTATATAACACTTTTCTCGCTACACAAAGCACTAATGTGCAGAATCAACCTGGATGATGTGATGGCTACCACACATTATCGGTTAGGTGGTGAAGGGTTGAGAGAGTTAGCCAGTTACAGACAGGGGATGATTATGGGGTGAGGATGACCAGTCTGTGGAGGGTAATTTAGCCAAAATACTGGATATCTTTAAAGACGACAAAGTGCCAGGACCTCGATTTTATGTCTTATCCGAAGGATGGCACCATGTTTACAGCACAGTGTCCCCGTCACTGATATGGGTCATTGAGATCCACATTTAGACCACAGGCATGTCATAAAGGCACCTGCTAGCCTGCTGGTCTCACCAACACCATTTCTAGGAGCACCCCAAGCTTTTCCTGATTGGTCCCCCATCCAAGCACTGGCTGAACCCAAACATGCTTAGCTTCAAGTGGATGACCTGTTCAGAAGTGCATGAGTTATGACAAGCTGGCAACAGAGGAGAGGAAAATTATAACCTGGTCAGAAGCCTCAGTGGAGAAAATAAACTTCTAAGGGTCCAGGATCAGTTATAACAGACAATATCAAAGACAGAGTCAGACACAGTTAGAGACCTGAAGACCTCAGCCAACTTGGCTGAGGAGCTTGTTGGGTTGAAAGGCCTGTTCTTGTTACAACTGTTCGTATGTTCTAATGTTCTAACTGACCACTTATGCACCGCTGGGGATTCTACAGTAGAGTTTGTGTGTTAATGTTATTTTCAATGCTATTTCTCTGGGTAATTTAATGTGCTCTTGGAAATACAGTAGACATAAGGGTGGGCCACAGGAAATCCTTAAGGTGAGGTCAGTCTATTGGAAGACACATCAGAGTATCAGCAACATTTCACATGCAATAAGATAAACTAAGTATTACATTATTGCAATCACCAATCCAAGTACAAAAATCCATTTAAGGAGTTAAAACATCTACGGTCACTTTCTGCACACTTTATTGTGTTGTTTTATTTTAAATGGAAAGTGAAGGGGTCTGAATATGTTTCTGAACCACTGCATGCCTATTACAAAGGGTCTTAATCTTGATAATCCAGTTTTCTGCACACCTAACCATTTGGTAAAATGGTGATTGTAAACTGGCTCGGGGTGAGTGACAGTCACTGGAGCCCTTCAACTGTCCCTATGCTCATGCATGTGACAATAGATAGATCAATTCTCAGGGAGGGAATTTCACTTCATTCACCAGCAGTATAGAACATTTAGTCATAGTGCAAACCAGTAAAAACAAATTGCAAACTATTATATAAGTGTTAAGCACAGGGCTATGCACAAAATACAAACAGTGACTATTTAATATACAGTAGAACCTTGAAACCCAAACATCTCCAGACTCAAACAATTCAGAACATGAACAGGTCGTTTAATATTTTTTTTGCCCACAAACAAGCAAAATATCAGAACACGAACCTCCTGCTAAAACTTTTACAGATCAAGATTGCGGCCGTGAAGAGCTGAGACAAAGCCAAACAGGCCTGCGTCCACTGTATAAAAAATTAGCAGGAGGCAGTATTTCCGAGGCAATCACATGCGAAAAAGCAACGTTGATATGTGACGATTTATTGAAAAAAAAACTTGGAACTAGTGCTTATATAGGCAGTGACAGTGAGTTTAAAGCATCAAGGGTGTGGTTTGAAAAATTTCAATATAAAATGATTTATATCATTAGTTTTGTATGTATATAGGTATAAATAAGCAATCACTTTAGGGGTCTGGAATGGATTAATCCTATTTACATTATTTCTTATGGGGAAATTCGATTCGAAACTTGACCAGCCTTCTGGAACGGATCAAGTTTGTGTTTTGAGGTTCTATGCCAACGAGTAAATTCTAACTGGTGGGATGATTTAATAGTTATATTAATGGTATTACCCTCCTCGAACCGCCACCTTATCGTGGTGGAGGGGTTTGCATATCCCAATGATCCTAGGAGCTCTGTTGTCCGGGGCTTTATGCCCCTGGTAGGGTCACCCAAGGCAAACTGATCCTAGGTTGAGGGATGAGACAAAGAGCGGTTGAGTAAACCTCCTATGAAGAACAAAAAATGTGGACAGCATTTTCCCCCTTCTAGAGCCAGGCCTGGAGGTGGGGCTTGATGGAGAGCACCTGGTGGCCGTGCCTGCACCCATGAGGCTCGGCTGGGCACAGCCCGAAGAGGCAACATGGGTCCCCCTTCCCATGGGCTCACCACCTGTAGGAGGGGCCAAGGAGGTCGGGTGCAGTGTGAGTTGGGTGGTGGCCGAAGGCGGGGACCTTGGTGGTCCGATCCTTGGCTACAGAAGCTGGCTCTTGGGACGTGGAATGTCACCTCTCTGAAGGGGAAGGAGCCTGAGCTAGTGCGTGAGGTCGAGAGGTTCCGGCTAGATATAGTCGGGCTCACCTCGACGCACACCTTGGACTCTGGAACCAATCTCTATGAGAGGGGCTGAACTCTCTACCACTCTAGAGTTGCCCCCTGGTGAGAGGCGCCGAGTGGGTGTGGGCATACTTATTGCCCCCCGACTTGGAGCCTGTTCATTGGGGTGTACCCCAGTGGATGAGAGGGTAACCTCCCTCCGCCTTCGGGTGGGGGGACAGGTCCTAACTGTTGTTTGTGCGTATGCACCGAACAGCAGTTTGGAGTACCCACCCTTTTTGGAGTCCCTGAAGGGGGTGCTAGAGGGCATACCTTCTGGGGACTCCCTCGTTCTGAAGGGAGACTTCAATGCTCACGTGGGCAATGACAGTGAGACCTGGAAGGGCGTGATTGGGAGGAATGGCTCCCCCGATCTGAACTCGAGCAGTGTTTTGTTATTGGACTTCTGTGTTCGTCACGGATTGTCCATAACGAACACCATGTTCAAGCATAGGGGTGTTCATATGTGCACTTGGCACCAGGATACCCAAGTCCTCAGTTCAATGATAGACTTTGTGGTCGTGTCGTCGGACTTGCCACCACATGTCTTGGACACTCGGGTGAAGAGAGGGGTGGAGCTGTCAACTTATCATCACCTGGTGGTGAGTTGGCTTCAATGGTGGGGGAGGATGCCAGTCAGGCCTGGTAGGCCCAAACGTGTTGTGAGGGTCTGCTGGGAATGTCTGGCAGAGTCCCCTGTCAGAAGTAGCTTCAACTCCCACCTCCGGAAGAACTTCGACCATGTCCCGAGGGAGGTGGGGGACATTGATTTCGAATGGGCCATGTTCCGTGCCTCTATTGTCTAGGGACAGTGCCTCTGGATTGGCAGATCGGGTTGGTGGTCCCCCTTTTTAAGAAGGGGGACCGGAGGGTGTGTTCCAACTACAGAGGGATCACACTCCTCAACCTCCCTGGAAAAGTCTATTCGGGGGTCCTGGAGAGGAGGGTCCGTCAGATAGTCAAACCTCGGATTCAGGAGGAACAGTGTGGTTTTCGTCCTGGTCGTGGAACAGTGGACCAGCTCTGCACCCTTGGCAGGGTCCTGGAGGGTGCATGGGAGTTTGCCCAACCAGTCTACATGTGTTTTGTGGACTTGGAAAAGGCATTCGACCATGTCCCTTGCGGAATCCTGTGGGGGGTACTCTGAGAGTATGGGGTACCGGACCCCCTGATAAGGGCTGTTTGGTCCCTGTACATCCGGTGTCAGAGCTTGGTCCGCATTGCCGGCAGTAAGTCAAACCCATTTCCAATGAGAGTTGGACTCTGCCAGGGCTGCCCTTTGTCACCGATTCTGTTCATAACTTTGATGGACAGAATTTCTAGGTGCAGCCAGGGTGTTGAGGGGGGTCCGGTTTGGTGGGCTCAGGATTGGTTCAATGCTTTTTGAAGATGATGTTGTCCTGTTTGCTTCATCAGGCTGTGATCTTCAGCTCTCTCTGGATTGGTTCGCAGCTGAGTGTGAAGCGGCTGGGATGGGAATCAGCACCTCCAAATCTGAGACCATGGGCCTCAGCCGGAAAAGGGTGGAGTGCCCCCTCAGGGTTGGGAGCAAGATCCTGCCCCAAGTGGAGGAGTTCAAGTATCTTGGGGTCTTGTTCACAAGTGAGGGAAGAATGGAGTGTAAGATCGACAGGAGGATCGGTGCGGCGTCCACAGTGATGCAGGCTCTGCATCGGTCTGTCGTGGTGAAAAAGGAGCTGAGCCGTAAGGCAAAGCTCTCAATTTACCAGTCAATCTATGCTCCTATCCTCACCTATGGTCATGAGCTATGGGTAGTGACGAGAAAGAGATTGCGAATACAAGAGGCTGAAATGAGTTTCCTCCGTAGGGTGTCTGGGCTTTTCCTTAAAGATAGGGTGAGAAGCTCAGTCATCCGGGAGGGGCTCAGAGTAGAGCCGCTGCTCCTCCGCATCAAGAGGAGTCAGATGAGGTGGCTCGGGCATCTGATCACGATGCCTCCTGGACACCTCCCTGGTGAGGTGTTCCGGGCATGTCTAACCGGGAGGTAGGCCCCGGGGAAGACCCAGGAAATGCTTGAGGGACTATGTCTCTCAGCTGGCCTGGGAACGCCTCAGGATTCCCCCGGAAGAGCTAGAAGAAGTGGCCGGGAAGAGGGAAGCCTGGGTATCTTTGCTCAAGCTGCTGCCCCTGCGACCTTATCTCGGATAAGCGGAAGAGGATGGATGGATATAAATGGTATTCTTCATGAGGGGATACAGTACATATTGAAATGGACAGACAGTATCCCTCTATCTAACTATCTGTTCCATGATGGAATGGCATATTGTCTGGAGTTGTTTCCCACCTTCTGCCTAAATCTGAATTTAAGCAGATTTAAAAATGCACATACTGTATGTATGATTGTATCTATTTGTCTATATATACAGAGATTACTTTATAATTTCCAGTCCCACTTTCAAAGCAGCTAAATAAATGTCTTGTTAGCTTGAGTCCACTGTCTCTCTTGTAGAATCAGGTGGGGTGACATCATCAAGGAGATGAAATGAAATCACACATTACTTCATATTAAATGAATTCCAAAGAACTAATATTGAAACAACATGTGGTATTTAATTTTCTCATAAATGAACACTATGCAGTTAATCAAGTTTTGACTGTAGATGAGCCTGGTGGCACAGCAGTAGTTGTGATTTCTTTCACATTCCTCATTTTTCCATACACGGAGCTGCAGGAATAGCTGATGCGGATTGGTGACAATATGGCTTTGGTGTGTATGTACATGTGCTCCTCAACTTGGTTGACACCACCATCAAGGGTTTATATTTTAATTTCTGGTTGCCCATATATCTGAACTGAAACTTTTTGTAAAGGATTTGATGGAATCTTTGGAATCACACACCTTTATAATGACAGATTGTTTATGGTATGCTAAAAAAAAAAGATCAAATTTGACCTTTTTATGCATTTTATGTTTCCATTTTTTTTTTTAAGATTAAAAAATATTCAAGTGACACTAGGAGCTCATTCACGGAACAAAAATGAAAACACCAAACAGAAATTTCAAGTGAAGACAGTTGTTGTCCATCCTCACTTTAACTCTACTACATATTCCAATGATCTCATGCTCCTTCAGGTATGCATTTTATCTATCCAGTTCTTAGACGGCTTCCATCCAAATCAGGCCTTTCACAAAAGTGAAATCAAAACAATATTTATTGGTTGATTATACATTAGACAGTGAATTTTAGGCAGTGTAGTGCTGGTGAAGAAAGAGTGTGACACCAATTCCTGAATAAAAAGAAGGCCTTTGGTCTTCAAATCCTGGAGCTAAATTACTTAGCCGGCCTGTGCCCCAACTGAAAAAAAAAACAAAAGAAATGTGTTTTAAATGTATCAAGTCACCTTTGAAAAGGGCATCAGCCAAATAAAAAGAAATTAATTGTGTCATGAAACATGTATTTTGTTTCCTATTTACACACTTGTTTAAAAATTTCTTCATTTACTGAAGTGACACCTTGTGAAAATGAAATACATTGAACTATTATGATTGGATTCTTCTTTAATTTTTTTGTGCAGTTTTCTACAGCAGTCAATATCTTCTAGATGTCCTTTAAGGGGTTTTCAGACCCAAGAAATACATTTCTGCAGTTTGACATTTTTGTAGTTTGTGTTTTAACTAAAAGCTTTATTAAAAAGTTCTTTATTTGTTATGATATCTTTTAACACCATTTTGTATGGGCAATGGGCGTATCCTTCATTACTTAGGTAATATTCCCATGATTCACTGGTATGGTGAGACATCATCAATGAGAACATTTAAGGATTGCTCTTCTTCATCCCAATTTAACCGAGACTGGATAAAAACCTGTGAATGTAATATTTTCATGCAGAGAGGTAATAAATAAATAATGTATGATATAATAAAAGCCAACAGTGACCAATGCTGTACAATGTTAAAAAAAAAAGAAAAACAACTTTTTTTAAATCTCACGTGAATCGCATTGCATAATCCAAATGTCAATTATCCACTTGTATGCTCAAAAAGTGCAAAATGTGCATTTTTTTGCTAAAATATTGTCAAATAGATACCCCCTGAAAAATCAGCACATATCATAAACAGGAGACACATAGGATTACCTTTTTGAATGACAGATCCACCTAACACCTTCATTCATTGGTCAAGAGTCCTCTCTTCAAATCAAAAGTCAAAGCAATGTGACTTTAGTTTCCTGCTTATGATGTGCACTGATTTTTCAGGAAGTATCTATTTAACCATATTTTAGAAAGTAAAAGTGCATATGTTTTGGACATTTTTTATACAACTAGATAACTGACATGTGAATAATGTGGCACAAGTAATGTGAAAATTTATTCTTTGGTCCATGGACTTTTTGGCATCGTTTGCAATTGAAGAAAACTAGTCACTATGGGTTTGTATTATATTGTAAAGTTTTTTTAGCACCGTTCTATACAAAAACACCAGAGTAAAAAGTTTTCTTGGCCATCACTACAAACTATATGGGGTAAATAACATATTAAATAAATACATTTATATATATATATATATATATATATACTAGCAAAATACCCGTGCTTCGCAGCGGAGAAGTAGTGTGTTAAAGAGGTTATGTAACCATATATATACATAAACATATATACATATATATACATATCTACATATACACATATCTACATATACATATATATACATACACACATCCACATATACATATATATATATATATATATATATATATATATATATATATATATACATATACAAATTTACATATCTACATATATATATATATATATATAGATATAAATATAGACATACATATATACATACATACATTCACATATATATATATATATATATATATATATATATATATATATATATATATATATATATATATATATATATATCAAAATACCCGCACTTCGCAGCGGCGAAGTACTGCTTTAATATTTTAAATAATAAACTGAGGGAAATTATACCAATAATTATTTGTTAAGGATCTCTTTGTATACCATGTTGTCAGTTCGCCCCTCCGGTTGTAATATGACCAAGTTGTGCGCTGAGCTTACTCTTGAGCATGCAACGTATACTTGGCCATGTGAAAAGGAAATCAAGAACAGCAAGACCGCGCCAGCTGCGGAGCTCAGCTCGGAGCGAAATGAAGTGAATGAAATGAGGTGAATGGGAGGGGAGATGATCACGTGACTCCAACACCCACCTTAACTCTCCATCCCTCCACAAACACACAAAGACAGTCTCTCAGATCCCAACTCTCCTTTATATATATAGATAAATAGCAAAATACCCGCGCTTCGCAGCGGAGAAGTAGTGTGTTAAAGAGGTTATGAAAAAGAAAAGGAAACATTTTAAAAATAACGTAACATGATTGTCAATGTAATTGTGTTGTCATTGTTATGAGTGTTGCTGTCTTTTATATATATAATAATATACACACACACATAAACATATATATACATATACATATATATACATATCTACATATATATATATATACATATACACATCCACATATATATACATATATATATACACATATCAACATATATATATATATACATACATACACACACACACACACACACACACACACATACATATACATATATATATATATATATATATATATATATATATATATATATATATATATACACACATATATATATATACACATACAGATATATATATATATATATATCTGTATGTGTATATATATATGTGTGTGTATATATATATATATATATATATATATATATATATATATAGTATATATATATATATAGCAAAATACCTGCGCTTCGCAGCGGAGAAGTAGTGTGTTAAAGAGGTTATGAAAAAAAAAAAGGAAACATTTTAAAAATAACGTAACATGATTGTCAATGTAATTGTGTTGTCATTGTTATGAGTGTTGCTGTCTTTTATATATATAATATACACACACACACACACATAAACATATATATATACATATATATATATATATAAATATCTACATATACACATATCTACATATACATACGTATATACACATATATACATCCACATAAACATATATATACATAAACAAATTTACATATCTACATATATATATATATAGACATATATACATTCACATATATATATATATATATATATATATATATATATATATATATATATATATATATATATAAACTGTATATATATATATATATATATATATATATATATATATATATATATATATATATATATATATATATATATATATATATAAACTGTATATATATATATATATATATATATATATATATATATATATATATATATGGATAATGGACGTATGGACATTTGTATGCATAGCCCCATTTGCCCGTTTTCGTTTTTTTTCTTTCTTCAGTAATATTTCAGCAAACCCGGAGCTTGTCAGTTCAAATCCTGGTACTGACACCACTGTGTGACCCTGAGGAAGTCACTTCACCTGCCGGTGCTGCAAAAAACAAAAGTAATGTAACAAATTGTACCTCAGATGTTGTAAGTTGGTGGAATAAAGGCATAAGTAAAATAGATAAATATGTATTATACACATAGGAACTATTCATTTATTTTCAGTTAAGTCATCTTTAGCAAACTTTTATAAATGAGGGTTTCTGATTTTTAGTGCAAACTGTTTCTTCTTCATTGACGTTTTCTCTTGGAGAGCTTTTTTCATTTCATTGAAAATGAAAGCAGCAGCTGCCAAAATATGTAGCTTTCTTATTAATTTTTCAACATTGTGTAAAATAAATGTATAAAGTAACATAAAAGGTTTAAATACTGGTTATTCTTTTACACTAAAATATTACTACAGAGATACAAAAAAAGTAAAATGGATATGTTCTTTTTCTTTAAGGAGATTAAATATTACTGAAGAAAGAAAAAAAAAATTAAACAGCCAAATGGGGCTATGCATACGAACTTAAAAGGTTTAAATAAAACAGAAATATACACTTTTATTTTTACTTGCTTAACTTGTGGAGGGTGTATCCTGTAGCAAAGCCCTAACTTTTTTCGTGAAAGCCCGTTTCAGTCAATAAGTCTTAAAAAAACGTGTAAAGATATTGACAATAAGCTAAGTCATCTGCGGCAAAGTTTTAAAAATGAGGGTTTCTCCTTTTTAGACAATAAGCTACGCAAACCCAGGAAGACATGGAATCGTTTAAATCAAGTATCATTACATGTTCCTTTCTTAAAGAGAAGTAAGGCAGTACTTATAAGCTTACATATTTATATATAGACATACATATATATATATATATATATATATATATATATATATATATATATATATATATATATATATATATATATATATATATATCTGAAGCCGTGCAAGCACACTCTTGAGAATGCAACGTATAGTTGTACAGAAGAAAAGCAATCTTGCCTCAAATGAATGGCAACCTTTTGTAGGTCTATGAAGTTAATTTAAACTTTAGGTTTACACGGTGCTTTCTTTCCGAAGTACCTGCACTCATGAATATGTCTGTATGTGTCAGTCGGTCAAATCCACGCGCTTCGCACCGGCGAAGTACCGCTTTTAAATTTTTATTAAGAAGAAAATAAAACGTTTTTAAATTGAGGGAAAATATACTAATAACAGTTTGTTAAGGATCAGTTTTTTTGTGAAGCTGCCTTTACTCGAGTGATCACTTCGACCTGACTTGGTGGCCAAGTATAAGCGTTACCTGGAAGTAACCACCCATACAATCAGATTGTGAATCAGACTACGAATGCCGTGAATGTAATTACACACTCACTGCACTTGCTTACGGTAATCGAACCTCGGACGTCAGCGCTAGAGGGGCTTAGTAGCGGTGAAGTATTGCTTTTAAATTTTAATTAAGAACAAAAGAAAACCTCAGAGGTTCAATTCCCGAAAGGGAGTGAAGTGAGTGTCCGGTTACCTAGCAGGTAACGCTTATGGTCGGACAGCAAGTGACGTAACATCAGCCACGGTGCCTTCAGTTGTGAGAAGCAGATCATAGAATGATTGAAAATAGTTTTGTATTTAGGCGAGCTTTTAAGCCTGAGAAATCACCCCGTAAATGCACACGTTTAATTGCACATGTGTTAATATGTATGGTTACACAGTATTAAAAGACAGTGAACAACGTCAGTTACCTTTGTTCCCGCGTTTGATAAAAGGCGAGCTTTTAAGCCTGAGAAATCACCCCGTAAATGCACACGTTTAATTGCACATGTGTTAATATGTATGCTTACACAGTATTAAAAGACAGTCAAAAATTAACGTCATTTACCTTAGTTCCTGCGTTTGACTCGTGCTGTAAATCTCTTCCTTGTTTTTAGGTCACGTGATTACGTAGGAGGCGTGATGACGCGATACGTGACTCCGCCTCCTCCATTACAGTATATGGACAAAAAATATGTTCCAGTTATGACCATTACGCGTAGAATTTCGAAATGAAACCTGCCTAACTTTTGTAAGTAAGCTATAAGGAATGAGCCTGCCAAATTTCAGCCTTCCACCTACACGGGAAGTTCGAGAATTAGTGATGAGTGAGTCAGTCAGTCAGTCAGTCAATCAGTCAGTCAGTCAGTCAGTGAGTCAGTGAGGGCTTTGCCTTTTATTAATATGTATATATATATATATATATATATATATATATATATATATATATATATATATATATATATATATATTGTAGCAGTAGAAGCGTTTGTCCACCTCTCGAACCCTCAGGTACCACTCTGATGACCAGGTGAATGTATAAATTATATTTATTTTATAATTATATGGTGCACCAAGCACTCTCCTCCACTCCACACTCATTAACTACAATATTCTTCTCTAATAACACAATCCTCCACTCCCAGACACGTCGCCACCCTACCTCCCAGCTCAGCTCAATGTCTGGGCTTACCCAGAGTCCTTTTATAGCCCCTGACCCGGAAGTGGCTCCAAGCCAAACCCACAAGTCCGTTTTCCTTCCGGGTCAGGGCAAAGTCCTTCTCTTCATCCCGGGAGCACATCGCTTCTTCCAGTCACGTGACTGGGATGCACTCCCGGGTTATAGGGCATGCCAGAGCCCACTAGCCCCCCTACAGCGACTCCTGGCGGCCCCCAAGGTATCCAGCAGGGCTGTGTCAAAACACTACAAAGTCCATAAGGCCCTGCTGGAACTCGGGGCACAAATATGCTGTCCGGAGGGCTCCTCCTAGCGGCCTGGGGGTGATGACCGGAGTCCATAGCCGGTCGTCTGTCAGAATATATATATATATATATATATATGCACATTCGCATGACAATATATATATCCATCCATCCATCCATCCATCCATCCATTATCCAACCCATTATATCCTAACTATAGAGTCACAGGGGTCTGCTGGAGCCAATCCCGGCCAACACATGGCACAAGGCAGGAAAGAAACCCTGGGCAGGGCGCCAGCCCACTGCAGGGCACACACACACACACCAAGCACACGCTAGGGACAATTTAAAATCGCCAATGCACCTAACCTGTATGTCTTTGGACTGTGGGAGAAAACCCACACAGACACGGGAAGAACATGCAAACTCCATGCAGGGAGGACCTGGGAAGCGAACCCGGGTCTCCTAACTGCGAGGCAGGAGTGCTACCGTGCCGCCCCAATATATATACACACAACAAAATCACAATCATGACAAACTGTACATAAAATATACACTTAAAATATCCAAACACATACAGTACACACTCATAATCATAAAAGGTACATGAAACAACCCATACAAACATAACATTTAACCTTTTACAGGTTTAAAGGCTAGAGAAAACAAATAAGTCTTTAATGATGAGTTAAAAGTAACAAACGTTGGGGCAGAAATAATATAATATAATATAATATAATATAATATAATATAATATAATATAATATAATATAATATGGGCGGCACAGTGGCGCAGTGGGTAGCGCTGCTGCCTCGCAGTTGGGAGATCTGGGGACCTGGGTTCGCTTCCCGGGTCCTCCCTGCGTGGAGTTTGCATGTTCTCCCCGTGTCTGCGTGGGTTTCCTCCGGGCGCTCCGGTTTCCTCCCACAGTCCAAAGACATGCAGGTTAGGTGGATTGGCGATTCTAAATTGGTCCTAGTGTGTGCTTGGTGTGTGGGTGTGTTTGTGTGTGTCCTGCGGTGGGTTGGCACCCTGCCCGGGATTGGTTCCTGCCTTGTGCCCTGTGTTGGCTGGGATTGGCTCCAGCAGACCCCCGTGACCCTGTGTTCGGATTCAGCAGGTTGGAAAATGGATGGATGGATGGATAATATAATATAATGATACGGTAAGGAATTCCAAAGAGAGGGAGTGGCCACCACAAAAGCCTGATTCCCCCCTTTGCTTTAATGTCGATCTTAGCACCACTAAAAGCATCTGCCTAGTAGACCATTGTGCTCTTGCTGGGGTGTAAATGTGAAGGAGTTCTGAAAGGTAAGAAGGGTCCATTCCATTCAAACATTTAAAAACAATTAAAAAAGATTTTTAAAAAATTCTGTAGTGGATCGGAAGCCAAAGGAGTGAAGTCCGTATTGGTAAGATGTGGTCACATTTGTCAATAGGCAAGCAGCAGCATAGTTGCAGGTGTCATAGTGATGCCTGATCAATACCTACATCCAAAAATGGTTTCTGGGATTGAAAAAAATTAAATGTGAGAAACTATACTTCCTGATTTTTACAAAGCTGTGTCTTGTGATCATGTTAGAATCTTTAAGTTCTCAGCAGTGCTTAGTGTTATCTTTATGATATGCATAAAATGTTTGTATTAATTTAAACCTCTGATTTGTATTTTCAAAAGCTGAACCAAAGTGCAGCCTTGAACAAATTTGTTTCAACTCTTCCACTGCCCCATTCTGGAAAAGATGTCAAAGCAGGAATCAAATGTAGTGTTGCAGGATGGGGTGCTCTCAGGTTTGGCAACCAAATGGAAGACAAACTGCGAGAAGTAAATGTAACCATCATAGACAGACAAACATGCAATGGCCCCGATTACTATGAACAATTTGAAATATCAAGGAGCATGCTGTGTGCTGGAGACCCTAAAGGAGGAAAAGACTCCTGCTGGGTAAGATCTCAGTCTCTTCATCACTTCTCTTCATTACCCAGACCTTCTCCTTAACTTTTTCCTTTTTTATTTTTACTTCTTTCATATAAACCTACTGGACCATGTATGATTACTAATATGATCATTCTATTCAACTGGACTTTAAATGCTGCACCCTGGCCAATGCAAGCACAGACAGATGCAAACCCAAGAAGTCAGACATAGGGCGAGTTTTCTGTTGGTTTAGATACATTTTTGGTTTCTCTCCGTGTTTTGTACCTGTTTTTTTGTTCTTAAATTGTGTAAAATTGTTTTCTTTTTCTTTTCTTTTTCTTTTTACTAGTCTGTAAGTAGTTATTTCTTTAAAATGCTTAACAACATTTGCGAAAGTTTCTTATTTTTGATCGTTATCGCCTTTGGAATCCAACGGGACACTAACGCACTACCTGCGCAGGAAATCCCAGGTGTGTGGCCGGCGCTGTTCATTTACAGCCGGGATGCGTTGCTATCTATGAGACCAGCTACTAGTTATTCCCCGTGTATTACTAATATACCGGGCGAATTAAAATCTTTGAAACCCAGAAAGCAAGGAAAAAGAGGTGGACTACGAGTACGTCTGAGACAGAGAAGTTTTAAAACACCTTTGCCAACCATCATCATGAGCAACGCACAGTCCTTGCGAAATAAACTGGACGATCTGAGAGCATCTGCGCGATATCTCCATGAGTACCGTGAAAGCTGTCTGATGTGCTTTACGGAGACCTGGTTTAAGAATACAGACTCGGATACAGCAGTCGAAGTAGATGGATTTGTTTGCGTACGGCAAGACAGAAATCCAGCTTCTGGTAAGCAGATGGGTGGTGGGGTCTGCCTTTACATTAACAAAAGGTGGTGCAGGAATATCACTGAAAAAGAGCGCATCTGCACGGCAAATATTGAATTACTCACCGTCGGACTTCGTCCATACTATCTACCACGGGAGTTTAATCAGTTATTTGTGACAGTCGTTTACATTCCGCCTCATGCTGATGTGGGAGCTGCAGCTGAATCAATTCTTGAAACTGCTCATAAACTAGAAACCAAATCACCTGGTTCTTTCAAACTTGTGATAGGTGATTTTAATTTATGCAGTCTGGAGTCAGTATTACCAAATTATCATCAATATGTGAATATTAACACTAGAGGGGACAAAACTCTAGACAAGTGCTATGGAAATGTCTCTAATGCCTACATATCACATCACAGAGCAGCCCTGGGTGCGTCTGACCATGTCGTTGTTCATCTTCTCCCGAAGTACAAACAGAAACTGAAACAAGAAAAACCAGCCATACGAACAACACAAAACTGGTGCAAGGAAAGTGTAGAGGAACTGCAGGAATGCTTCTCCAGTACAAATTGGGATCTGCTGACATCCTCACAGTCACTGAATGAGGCCACCTATACTGTCAGCGAATATATTCAATTCTGTGAGTCTATGATCATTAAGGAAAAATCTGTCAAGGTGTACCCAAACAGTAAGCCATGGATCACTAAAGAGGTTAAAGTATTACTATTGCAAAAGCAACATGCACATCAAGTAAATTAGTTAGAAGATAAGCGAATTTTACAGCAAAGGATTAACAGGTTAATTAAACAAAATAAAAAGATGTATGGGGAAAAAATCAAGAGGTGGTTCAATGATAACAATCCAAAGCAGGTCTGGAAGGGACTAAAAACAATTACAGGACTGGGCCCTAAAAAGAATGTGGATTTTCCAGCTGACAAAGACCACAAGCTTTTAGCTGATGAACTGAATAACTTTTATTCCAGATTTGAAACAAAGGATTTCAGCACCCAAAATACAGAAATAAAGGAAACGCTTTATAAAAACACCAGGTATTCTGCTGTTATTGGGTTCAGTTTAACTGAAGTGGAAAAAGGCTTGCGGAAGGCCAAAACAAACAGTGAAGTGGGACCAGACAGCATATCAGGTCGGCTCTTAAAGTCTTGCTCTAAGCAGCTCTCCCCAGTTTTTCATTTGCTTTTTAACTGGTCTCTGACCTGTGGTATTGTACCAAATCTATGGAAACAATCAATCATTACCCCTGTATCTAAGGTTTCTAGGCCAAGCTGTTTAAGACCGGTGACACTTACATCTATTCCAATGAAATGCCTTGAACACTTGGTGAAAAACATTTTAATGACAGAGACAAAGTCTTTTCAAGACAACAATCAATTTGCTTATTGTGCAAACAGAAGTGTGGAAGATGCTCTGCTTGTTATCTTACATCAAATCTATACCTTTCTTGATCAGCCTGGTTCATATGTCAGAGCAGTATTTTTGGATTTTTCTTCAGCGTTCAATACTATACAGCCTCATATACTGATTGGGAAATTAAACAGTATGAATGTAAACCCATTTATCATACTATGGATTCAGAACTTTCTCTTAAATCGTTCACAGACAGTTAAAGTTCAGGACACTTTTTCAAAAGCTCTTCATTCAAACACAGGAAGTCCACAGGGGTGTGTCTTATCACCATTACTGTTTACTCTGTACACAAGTGACCTGAGACAGAACAATGAGCACTGCTCCATTATTAAGTATGCGGATAACACCATGATCATAGGACGCATATCTGGGGAGGATGAAAGCCACTATCTAAATCAAGTGGACTGTATGGTAATCTGGTGCAATAAAAACTCTCTCACTCTGAATGTAAAAAAGACCAAACAAATTATATTTGATTTTAAGAGACAGAAATCTGTATGTTCACCTATTGTAGTTCTGGGAGAGGAGATAGAAATAGTGAATGAATATAAATACTTAGGAACTTACCTAGATAACAATCTTAACTGGAATACAAATACAAAAAAATTATTTTCTAAATGCAACCAGCGCTTATTTCTCCTCCATAAACTCAAACTATTTAAAGTAGACAAGGACCTCATGTTGTCCTTCTATCGTAGTATGATCCAGTCCGTGATCACTTTCAGTTTCATTGCCTGGTTTAATAGTCTGACAAACCAAAACTCAAAAAAGCTCCAGCAGATTACGAAGTATGCAGCTAAAGTTATTGGGGCTGATGTAGATGATTTGACTAGTGTGTGTCAGAGGGCAATGCTAAAGAAACTGGAAATCATCTCAACTGATGACAGACATCCATTACATGTAGAACTAAACTTCAGTAAATCAGGAAGGATAGTTGCTTTGAAAACCCACACAAATCGCTCCAGAAACTCCTTTCTTCCTAGTGCCATACGACTTTTCAATAAGAAATATCGGAGATAAGGTTTTTATATATATCCTGTAACCTTTTTTTTTTTTTTTTTGTTGGTATAAATATGTTTTATCTAACTGCCTTACCTTAACCTTTCTTATTTCTATTTGTCTGTTTTATTTCATTCTGTCTGTTACCTGTTATTAGATGCAACTGAGAAGGCAAATTTCATGTTTTCCTGTGTAAACATGACTAAATAAAGAAACCTAACCTAACCTAACCTATTATGTTTGGATTCCCAGAGTTTTTATTGTCATTTTTTGGATAAGAGTTAGTTTCTGTTGGTGCTTTGTTTTTTTTTTTTTATTTATCCAAATTGTGCTTTGTGGTGTTTAGTTTGAGTGGAGTCGCTTCAATGGTCTCTGCGTGGGGCTGACGGTAGATTCTTAGGCAAGGGTATGTTGGTCAATAGGGAATTGATCCTTCTTTTAAAGGGCTGCAAATGACCAAGATTGAGAAGAGGTTGTTTTTGTTGTTCTTGTTGGTCAATCAAAGTGAGAAGGAAACAGAGAAAGCAAACCTGCCACCACAGAAGTAAGAGAACTCATTTGATGCGTGTTGGCTGAAGTTCCTATTATCATGTAAGTGCTCCTGAATATTTAGAGTGGAGGGCCGTTATCTTTTTGGGTTGATTTAGACTCAGCAGTTGTTTATTGTAAGGCAGCTATGTCACCGTGGACTGATTTTAAATCTGGTTAAGAGCCCTATATTTTTTTCTTTTTTTTGTTAAGTTTTTGTCAGATCTCACTGAATATTTTTGCTCTTGTGTGTATGTTTTCTTTTGATTATATCTCACTGTAAATATTTATTGTAGTAATTAAGCAGGTTAGAAAATGCATGACATGGTTTCAGCTATTTTTCCCCACACCTTTGTGTGTTTCTTATATACACTTTATTTTTTATTTCTAATTTTACCCTGATCCCTCAATCTTATCCTTTTACTTTTGCACCTTATTGCACATTACTGCTTTTCCCTGCAGGAAGTTACACTACATAGACACCCACCCTGTCCTCTTAACTACAAACTGTCCTTTCCTGTGTATTCATTTTTGCATGTAATACTAAGTTATGCATGTTCTAGGCATCTTGGAGGAATGTACCAAACACTATTTCCATCTCCAAAGCAGGTTTAGGATTGTGATCACTAAGACTGTCATCAAAATTGGCAAAGTGGGTATCACACTGCCAGAACAAGCACATTGTTATAATTTATTTCATTTTTCCTTTTTCGTTTTTTTTTCATTCATTTATTTAATATTTCTTAGGTTTTCCTTACACTACAAAATTCATCATAGTGTTGTTTTGAGTATTTTATTATCCATGACATCCAATTCTGCTGTCAGAATATCACTTGAAGCTTCCATTTTGAAGTTGATTTTTTTTACCATCTTGTTTAATGCCATTTTTGTTTTTTTTGGACCATGGGTGCCACCACTTTGTGGCTTTTATGTTGTTCTTTTCCATGGAGATTCTTCCTTGGTGCATTGGGGCTGCACTGTTTGTAATGTCATCAATGCAACAGTATAAAAATCCTCTAAAAACAGTAACTGAGATTAGCGACTCACTTTCCTTGATTTTTTCATTACTGGTTATTGAAACAAAGCTCTGCCTTTTGACTCTGATTTTTTGTTTACAATTTTTCTCCACTATTCTCTCTTTTTGACCTGTGGTTCCAACCATCACTTTGCCTTGACTGCATTCTTTCTCCTATGCCTCATGCCTGTTTTTTGAATTGACTGCCACTTTCACAGCCAGTACACAAAACACATATCTCACAGCTCAACAAAATGTCTACTTTTAAGATGATGATGATGTCTGATGATTTTATTTTTCACTGAAAAACTTTATTGGCACACTAAATAATAGGTAAACACATGAGGAACGAGTGTAGGTCAGTGCTTCCAGACAAGGACTAAACACATTTCTTTCTTTGTCGATGGTGTGAATGTCTCTATTCATGAGACACCCCCCTTTTTTTTTTACAGAATGTTTTGTAAAGCGAACCTCTGTTTCACCACAAATTCAGTTTTGCACAATTACTGGCTGATCACTATTAACCATCTTCCTTCCCATTTGATCTATATATATGCTTTCTTTTCAATTTTAATAAATTTAATCAAAGAAATATTCTCAAAATTTAGAGGATTTCATCCTTTTCTTTTCCAGGGAGATTCAGGAAGCCCTTTGCTGTGTTACGAGGGCTATGATTTGATCTACCGAGGGATTGTCTCCTTTGGTATAAATTGTGGAGTGGCTCATAAACCAGGTGTGTACACACTCCTTACAGAAGAATATCTCAGGTGGATTCAACAAACGATTCAGCATTACGAATGATGAAATATTTCTGTCACTCCTTATCACAATCCTGTACTAACTTTCTGAGATCCTCTGCTTATCTGACATTTGTGCCATCTTATATGATTTAATAAAATGAAAGTTAAAGCAAAAATCAATATACAGTCACCGTTTGTTCCTTCAATACTAAAGAATATACAGGTATATTTTTTGTGGTCAAGCTTTTAGTAATATAAAATGAAACAGGAATACAGTAAAAGAAAACCAACAATAATAAATGATTTTGGGGCTATGTAAGAACAAAAACAAAACATAGTTTATTTTTTTTGTATAGCCCAAAATCACACAGGAAGTGCCGCAATGGGCTTTAACAGGACCTGCCTCTTGACAGCCCCCCAGCCTTGACTCTCTAAGAAGACAAGGAAAAACTCCCAAAAAAACCTTGTAGGAAAAAATGGAAGAAACCTCGGGAAAGGCAGTTCAAAAAGAGACCCCTTTCCAGGTAGGTTGGGCGTGCAGTGGGTGTCAAAAGAAGGGGATCAATACAATACAATGCAGTTCACAGAACAGAACAAATCCTCAATAAAAAAATAAAATTTTTTTTAGAAGTACGGAGCAGAATTTAACAGTAGATGATATCACATAATAAGATTTAGATAATTTTAGACTCCTGGAGACCTCATCCATCAAGCTGCCTCCCCCATTTGGCCATTCCACGGCTGAAACAGTGTTGGGCCATCCAATCCGAAGAAAGGACCCCTCTTTCTCACAATTCCTGTGATCCTCCATCAGGGATAACTTTACCTTAGGCAGGCAAAACAACTTGGCATTTGAGTACCGAGAAGAGAAACAGAATAAGTGAGGGTTAGTATCCAATTCTAACTATCATGTTACTTATGTTTTAGTGCTAATGACTAACAACAGAGATGCAGTCCATACAGTTAATCAGCAGCTCTAGTCAGGATATGCTAAACTGAAGTAGTGAGTCTTCAGCCGGGATTTAAAAGCTGAGACTGAAGGGGCATCTCTTGTAGTAACAGGCAGACCATTCAACAGTTTAGGGGCCCTGTAACTAAAAGCTCGACCTCCCATTGTTATTTTATTAATCCTTGGAACCATAAGCAGACCAGCATCTTGAGATCTTAATGTGCGCTCTGGTTTGTAAGTCATGATAAGTTCAGACAAGTAAGCTGGACCTCGGCCATTTAATGCTTTATATGTTAAAAGAAGGATTTTGAAATCTGCTCTAAACTTAACCGACATACACCCTGTACCCTTCCCCATCCAAAAGAGTCAATGAGTAAACTGACTCATGCACACACCATGCAGGAGTGCAAGGTGAAGGGGGAAAAAAAAATAGAAAAGGTGGAGGGGAGAAACTGCCTCATGGAGCAACACCTAACCAGCTCTTTACTAACTGAACAGCATGAAGCCAGTTGTGGATAGTAGAACCAGAAGATAGATAGAAAAGGCACTATATGATTGACAGAAAAGACACTATATGATAGATAGATAGATAGATAGATAGATAGATAGATAGATAGATAGATAGATAGATAGATAGATAGATAGATAGATAGATAGATAGATAGATAGATAGATAGATAGATAGATAGATAGATTTGTCTCTGGGAGAAATTCAGCTTTTTACAGAAGTTCTTTAAATAAATACATATATAATGTAAATAGGTAGATAAGTAAGTAAATAAATAAATATACAAACACTTTGGTCTGAACACATACCATAATGACTATAAAGCAAGAAAATTAAAAAAGAAAATAAACACTTGACTTCACTATCCCAGTCCCAGTGAGGCATTATACAGATAGATGTATTGCTGTTGGTATAAAGGAGCCCCAGTTGCATTTCTTGACACACTTCTGCTGAATAATCCATTAGCTAAAAGTCCTCAGTGTCAGTGTACCATAGAAAGGGTGTGCCAAATATGAGCATATTATTGGGTAACGTGTGTAAACAGAATGAAATAAGAATGAAAAATCAGTGTGGTGTCACAAGACAGAACAGAATTTTTCACTTTGTTATTTTTTTTTCTTATTAGCTACTGTTTATTGATCACAAATATAATTTACATATTTAGAACCAAAACCATTGGAATATTTTCCAATGATTACCATCTCACCCCTACGAATTCCAATAGAAAATGCGACATTCGATTGCACAGAAATATGCAAGATCTGACTTGTAAGGCACTGAATTTTCTGTCCCAAGTGCAAACTACAAAGTAACTCAAATAAATTATTTTATAGAAAATACATTTAGATTCTGATTTTTGCTTAATAACAAAATTAATCCAATTAGTATATTCAGATAACACCCTGATTTTATACTGGTGTCAGGAATAAGTTTGCCTGTTTTGACTGTGGAAGTCAACGTGGTAAAAGATTCTCTCTCTCTCTCACATCTGAAGTACCATTTTGATTATTTATTTTGTTTTAAAAGATCAAAATATATGTTCACAGGTCTGACTATACATAGACACAAACAATATCTCCATTGCTAATGGCTTTGTCTATCTGTATGCTGGCTGTAGTTTAGTCTTCTTTGTAGCTGTGTGTTGTGACGTGAGATTTTGCATATACGTTGATAAATATTTTGTATGTCTTTATTTGTAGCTTAGGCAAAGCAATGTAATATTAGTGTTACATTAGTGAGAAGCATTCATGTTTACATCCCCCTCCCCCCACCCCAATACCAGGACTAAGTCAGGAAAGTGAATTTTACGATAGAATTGGGGGAAGTGCCTGAAACAAGTTTGGTAAATGTTTCTCTGAAGTCTCTCAACCCCCATAGGAAAACCAGGCTGCCTAATTGCCAAGCTTTACCTTAACATATGGTTTTGGGGGATGGCAGGTGTGAAGGTGTTCCCCATTGGTCTGAAGTATGGCTGTTTGGAACTGGCTTGTATCAGAAGCCTTTAAGTACCACGACGTCCTCTTGGCTCTAGAGGTTGGACAGAACATCTATAAATTTGCTTGCTTTACTCACTCTCTCTCTCTTACCAAACCGATGGACTGAAAAGGACAACACAATGAAGAGCACAGCTTGGCAGCCATATTAACAGGCATGCGGCCTGTTCTGAAGAAAGCCGACCACAAATGAGGACTTAACTAGAGACATTTTAAGTAACTAACAAGTCTTTGTGCCGCCTGAAACTACACATCAGCATTTATCAGGTTGTATGGTTGCCAATATTCAAATGTACTTTGCATATTGTTATTATTTATGAATATTATCAATAATACATTATTTTATGTGTAACTTAACTCCTGCTTGTCTTTTACTACATCTAATTGCCTGAGTTTGTAGATGTAGAAGGGAAGGTGAGGAGAAGTTATATGGTGCAATACTTTATAAACAGTGGAAAGTCTGGGAGATTTGAGGCATTCTGACAAAGGCTACATATTAATAATACAAAAGGGGAAACTAGAGCAATATATTACTCTACAAAGACAAAACACTGTGGTATACAGTATGTCTGAATTGGAAGAGCCCTGATGAATTTGACAATAGGAAAATTAGGTTTTTCTTTTTGCATTTTAAGAAACTAAATTATGAATTATTCAAAATGTTTTTGAAAGAATTTTAAAGTTAATTTATTATTTTCTGCGGTGGGCTGGCGCCCTGCCTGGGGTTTGTTTCCTGCCTTGCGCACTGTGTTGGCTGGGATTGGCTCCAGCATACCCCCGTGACCCTGTAGTTAGGATATAGCAGGTTGGATAATGGATGGATGGATGAATTTATTATTTTAACACTAGATGGCAGCACCATATACCTTAGCTCTCTTAAGTCCTTTAAAAAAAGGCTTTTAGGAGTTTTGCACCTCACTAACTTTGAATGTCCCACAGAGCAACTGGCATGACATACCAATGACTTCATGCACTCATTGAGAACCTTTGAGGAAAGGCACCACATAATTAAATAAGTATAAAAAGGAAAGTGCTGTTAAGGAAATAATGTATAAGTAAATGAAAAATGTATTAAAAAGGGTCAAACATATGTGTATAGTACAACAATGTGTAAATGTAGAAATGTATTTTTTACTGTTATTTGTATATGTTTTCAACCTTTAGCAATAGCAAATGAAAAATTTGAAAGTACTATATATAGGAAATGGTAAGAACTTCAGTTTGGCATGCACTTTAGACTATACCTTAATACATAATTCGCCAGTCTCCTCACTCACTCACTCACGTCCGTCCGAAGCCGAATGCGCAGTCGCCTTCTGCGCACGTCGCCTTCTGCGCATGTCCGAAGCCGAATGCGCAGTCGCCTTCTGCGCAGCTGGCCAATAAACCTTACGAGACCGACATCGTGGTAGGCGGCGGATTTACGGCCGCGAAAATTCAAAGAGAAAGGCGACTTCGATTAAAGCTCTAGAGGCCTGAAAGGCGATTTCGACTACAGCTCGAGGCCTAATTACGCATTCATTCAATACACCTATATCAGGTTTGTGGTGCTTATACTTATTATATATTATACTATTCCACTCGTGCCTGTTTCATCTTACGTTGTCAAAATGGGATCTTTGTCTAGTTATATTATATTATATTATATTATATTATATTATATTATATTATATTATATTATATTACTAGACAAAGAGCCCGTTTCGACAATGTAAGATGAAACAGGCACGAATTTGTGTCAGCAGTGTATGAAGAACAAATGATAAGTAACGAAGAAGTTGTTTTGTAATGATTGTAGTCCGCTTTATTCATTACTGTACAGGCTTGTACTGTTAGTTGATGAATTTTCCAGGCCTATAGTATAATATTGAATGATGAATGTTCCAGTACAATATGGAATAGTAAGAAGTATAAGCACCACAAACCTGATATAGGTGTATTGAATGAATGCGTAATTGAATCAGAATGCGTAATTAGGCCTCGAGCTGTAGTCGAAATCGCCTTTCAGGCCTCTAGATCTTTCTCGAAGTCGCCTTTCTCTTTGAATTTTTGCGGCCGTAAATCCGCCGCCTGCCGCGATGTTGGGGTTGGATGTCGGTCTCATAAAGTTTTTCGGGCAGCTGCACAGAAGGCAACTGCACATTCGGCTTTGGACGTGCGCAGAAGGCGACTGCGCATTCGGCTTCAGACGGACATGAGTGAGTGAGTGAGGAGGCAGGCGAATTATGTATTAAGATATTATATTATATTATACTCCAAAGTCAATTCTAGTATGTTTCACATGATAGTAATAAAGTGATTCTGAATTAGCTTTATATAAATATTACTATGAATATAAAGAATACAAGAGTGTACACGTATGGTAAGGCAAGGTAGAGAGGATGGAGATGACCTAGCACTTGGATTTTGAGCTCAGCAAGGTGACAGTTATATAGTAGTAGCTGTTGTTGAGCCGGCTGGTGGTGGCATGTATGCTCCTGTACTGCCTCCCCAAAGGTAAAAGGGTAAACAGACAATGCCGGGTGTAAGAGGGGTACCCAAAGACCCAAAGATTCTGCTTGTCCTCTGCAGGCACTGTTTTTGCTGGAGGTCCTCAATGGCAGTTAAACAGGCACCAGTTACATGCTCGGCAGTTTTCGCCATCCTCTGCAGATTCTTCTGGTCTGGGAGTGTGCAGTTGTCATACCATACTGTGATGTAGTTGGTCAGAATGCTCTTGATGGTGCGGTGGTAGAAGTTCATTAGAATCTGGAGCCCCATTCCTCTGCCTCCTCAGAAAGGAAGGATACTTCTATGCTTTTTTTTTACCAGGGCAGAGGTGTTGAAAGATACATGAAAATAAATTAGACTGCAACATTCAATCATTATACCAGATGTAGGTAAGTTTTAAACATGTTGTCCTCAATAGCTACTAATTAAAGGAATACTCCACAAAATAAAAGTGTGTGTGTAAATATATGTATATATATATATATATATATATATATTATACATATTATATATGTATATACAGTATACTGTATGTGTGTGTCAAGCTCCATCAGGTTGGATGGGAAGCTTTGGTGCACAGCCATTTTAAGATCTCTCCAGAGATGTTCAATCGGATTCAAGTCTGGGCTCTGGCTGGGTCACTCAAGGACATTCACAGAGTTGTCCTGAAGCCACTCCTTTGATATCTTGGCTGTGGGCTTAGGGTCGTTGTCCTGCTGAAAGATGAACCGTCACCCCAGTCTGAGGTCAAGAGCGCTCTGGAGCAGGTTTTCATCCAGGATGTCTCTGTACATTGCTGCAGTCATCTTTCCCTTTATCCTGACTAGTCTCCCAGTTCCTGCCACTGAAAAACATCCCCACAGCATGATGCTGCCACCACCATGCTTCACTGTAGGGATGGTATTGGCCTGGTGATAAGCGGTGCCTGGTTTCCTCCAAACGTGACGCCTGGCATTTACACCAAAGAGTTCAATCTTTGTCTCATCAGACCAGAGAATTATCTTTCTCATGGTCTGAGAGTCCTTCAGGTGCCTTTTGGCAAACTCCATTTGGCCTGCCATGTGCCTTTTACTAAGGAGTGGCTTCTGTCTGGCCACTCTACCATACAGGCCTGATTGGTGGATTGCTGCAGAGATGGGTGTCCTTCTGGAAGGTTCTCCTCTCTCCACAGAGGACCTGTGGAGCTCTGACAGAGTGACCATCGGGTTCTTGGTCACCTCCCTGACTAAGGCCCTTCTCCCCCGATCGCTCAGTTTATTTTGGCTGGCCAGGTCTAGGGAGAGTCCTGGTGGTTTCGAACTTCTTCCACTTACGGATGATGGAGGCCACTGTGCTCATTGGGACCTTCAAAGCAGCAGAAATTTTTCTGTAACCTTCCCCAGATTTGTGCCTCGAGACAATCCTGTCTTGGAGGTCTACAGACAATTCCTTTGACTTCATGCTTGGTTTGTGCTCTGACATGAACTGTCAACTGTGGGACCTTATATAGACAGGTGTGTGCCTTTCCAAATCATGTCCAACCAACTGAATTTACCACAGGTGGACTCCAATTAAGCTGCAGAAACATCTCAAGGATGATCAGGGAAAGCAGGATGCACCTGAGCTCAATTTTGAGCTTCATGGCAAAGGCTGTGAATACAGTGGAACCTCGGTTTGCGAGTAACTTGGTTTACGAGTGTTTTGCAAGACGAGCAAAAATTTTTAATAAATTTTCACTTGATAAACGAGCGAGGTCTTACAGTACGAATAGTTTGTCTGCTGAGCATCATATGATCACAACTGAGCTGATGGTTCTTCTCTCTCTCTCACTGCGGGATTGTGGGCAATCGTCTCCTATTCTCCGTCTGAGTCGGCGTGCCTCACTCATATAGTCAACATCTGTACGAGCGTATAGTGTTTACTACAGCATTAGCATTGCGACTGTGTGTGCGTACTCGTGTGTGTGCTCGCGCGCGTGCGTGTGTGCTGTGACGTGCGAGTCCCCGTCTTGCACCCTAAAACACAAAGCTGAGTCTCAGTACTTTAGCAACACAAGGTTTATTCAGCTTGAAACAGCAACAGCGCGGTTATTTATACACAGACACAGCAGTCAGGCAGGGCCCTGCATATTTATAATGTTGCTTGTTCCTTGTATCACCCATCGACGGCAGGCGCTTATAGCATGTCCGCGATCTTTTCAGATTCGCTTTTACGGCGAACTGCTACAGCGTTGGGAGACTGCGATTGCTTTGGGACGCTCTTCTGCATGTCGTCCAGTTGGGTGGAAACCCACAAGAGTTTAGAAACTCACTCACACCAGCCATGATTCTTTTCAAAGGTAAAGTGCAAGTTAATTTGTTTTATGTATTTTTACTTTAGATTTTGTATTAATCATTTTTATATGAATAGTTTTGGGTTGTGGAACAAATCATCTGAGTTCCCATTATTTCTTATGGGGAAATTCACTTTGATATACGAGTGCTTTGGACTACGAGCACGTTTCCGGAACGAATTATGCTCGCAAACCGAGGTTCCACTGTACTTATATACATGTGCTTTCTCAATTTTTTAATTTTTAATAAATTTGCAAAAATCTCAAGTAAACTTTTTTTACGTTGTCATTATGGGGTGTTGTGTGTAGAATTCTGAGGAAAAAAAATGAATTTAATCCATTTTGGAATAAGGCTGTAACATAACAAAATGTGGAAAAAGTGATGCGCTGTGAATACTTTCCGGATGCACTGTATGTATGTATGTATGTATATACAGTATATTTATATGTACTGTATGCATGTAGTATATACTACTCTGTTGGGCCTTTGAGCAAGGCCCTTAACCTGAAATTGCTCCAGTGGCATTGTACAATGGCTGACTCCCAAAGGTCATGTGAAACAATTTCCCCTCGGGGATTAATACAGTATACCAAATATCAAATATATTACTGCATATCTGTTAGCTACCCTGTGTTGTTTGTAGTGATGGCTTAGAAAGACTTTTAATGCAGTGTTTTCAAAGAGAACACTACTGTTTGCTGTTGTTCAGTATTGACCTCCGTTGAAGCCCATTGTATCATACAATTTGCGATCTCTGTGCTCCTTGAAAACATTGCAGTTAAACATCCACGAAAATATCTGTTATACAGTCATTTGCTCACATCCAAAACACACACATTTTGCTAAAATATAGATAAAGAAATACTTCTGAAAGTAAATACTTTTGAATTGAAGACTGGACTCTTGACCATTTAATGAAGGGTAAAGGTGGATCTTCAGAAGGTACATTCCATTTGAATGAGCTTCACATTCACTTCTATTATTTTCATCACAAAGATACTAGCCATCTTGCTAAAGGTCTTCGTTGGATATGTCATCCATCCACACCAAATCTATGGCACCCTGGATAGAAGAATTGTAGACAGTCTGGTCATGATCAAGGACTCCGCCCACTATGTGAAGACCAGGAGAAGGCCTTTAAATACATGTTATACAAGTTCATGAGCAAGGTCTCATGTATGTGTAAAAATGCACTTTCGACAAATGCTAAATAAAGAACTATTTTTGATAATCATGTTGGTCTCTTCTTTACAAACAATATAAATGCTTCAATATCTATATATATAATTCACAAAGTCGCCGCCAGAACGGGAAGACACCCATGAAAGCATGCACACCAAAACAAGACACCCATGAAAGCACGCAGGAAGGGGCGTGGATTCACTAAGCCGCCGACAAGTAGGAAGGAGCCACGCCCACCAACTCTAAGACCATTGGATACGACAACAACTCGCAGAGCCACGCCCACCAACTCGGATGCGACGCCTCAGAAAAAACGGTGTCATTTATGTTCATCTGTGCAACAGTACACATGGACCTCTGAGCCACGTTGACTTTTCGGTTACGACGCACGACCGCGTGCACCATCGCAAACTGTTTTAAACGCTACATACAACAATTCGCATCTGCGACAAACATGCGTCTTCTTACATGGTCCTGCAGGAACACGGAAGACATTTCCCCACCCATGACCAGGTGGTCTGTATGCTTCGAGAACGAGGGTGGACGCGGCAGGACCATCTAAAAAGAGGCTGTGTATCAATATATATAATTCACTAAGCCGCCACCAGAGCAAGCAAGACACCTATGAAAGCACGCACCGCTTTGAAAGGAGTCAACTCACAAAACCCAGCCCACCAACTCGAGCACACGTCTACCCACGCTCTCAAGGCATTCATGGTGCTTGCTCATGTGCCCGGACGAAACAACTCACTTTCGTCTTTGCTACAGTACACATGCACCACTGAGCGACGTTGACTTTTGATTATTCTTTTCGGTTTTAGCTGCATTTCCATATATAATCCACCAAGTCGTCCGACCGTGGGATACAAACAACAGAGCACCGCCCAAGAACTCGAACCACTAGAGAGACACGCCCACCAACTCTAAGAGCACCAACTCTAATACGCCTGCCCGCCTGACTGTTACCAGCGTTCACCGCAATGTACTGGAATGTAAAACCATCACAACTATTAGACGCTGTCTATATCTAAGAAGATATATAGATACTCATTTTCCCCTGCACACGTCCACCCACGCTCTCAAGGCATTCACAGTGCCTGCTCATGTGCTCGAACACAACAACTCGCCACACACAAATCTTGCTTAATTTGACTCAACACGGGAAACCTCACCCTTCCCGGACACAGAGAGGATTGACAGATTCATAGCTCTTTCTCGATTCTGTGCATGGTGTTGCATGGCCGTACTTAGTTGGTGGAGCCATCTAAGTCTGGTTAGTCTGGTTAATTATGAAAACGAATGAGACTCCTTCCTGCTTAATAGTTACGCGATCGGCAAGCGGTAGGCGTCCAACTTCTTACAGGAACAAGTAGCTTTCAGCCACGTGAGATTGACCATTAACAGTTATGTGATGTCCGGTACTACACGCACGCTACACTGAATGGATGAACGCGTGTCTATCCGGCGCCGACAGGCGTGGGTAAGCCGTTAAACCCCATTCGTAATGGGCACCGGGGCTTGCAATTGTTCCCAACGAACGAGGAATACGCTCCCTCTGAATACGTCCCTGCCCTATATACGCACCCCACCCCCCTCTTACTACCATGGTCGGGTGACTTGGATTATGTATAGAAAAGCAGCCGGAACCGCAAAGAACAATGAAAGGACAACGTGGCTCAGAGGTGCACAGACGACAGCGACTCAGGTGAGGAGTTGGGGGCAGCAAGTCTTTGATACGCTGCAACAAAATGATAAAAGAACGGGCGCATTTTTTGTGCAAGATTTAATATGCACAAGCGGTAACACTGCAAAACCAGCCCAAACCTGAAAAGATGGCTGACAAAAAGTGGCTGACAAATTAAACGCGTGTGCATCGTACTTACTGAACGCAGCGTTACGGATTTTGCAAATGTTCATTTTTTTCCCTCTCCTTAAAAAACATTAAAAAAGCGGTGTGATTATGTGGCGTATGCACCGTGTAAAACAGTTTGTTTGTCGCGGATAATATAAGAATATTAATACTTCATTACATTGATATACCGGTGTTTTCAGTATTCAAAGCGCTATCCACACAGGGAGGAACCAGGAAGCGAACACCAAATCTTCCACAGTCTCCTTACTGTAATGCGGCAACACTACCACTGCACTACAAGGCAGAAAATGCAGTTAAAGAATTCACCACGCTCGATTTTATTTTCACTTCTGTTTGGACAACTGTGTCGTTCAGGAAGTGTTCACCCATCAATACATAATTATGCAGCGTATGCTACGCCGCGGGTTGGCTAGTATTACACAAAATCTGTTTCAATTAAAAAACAAATCTGGGTTGAATTTTTTTTCCCTATCTGCCAAAATATTGCATGAATTGTTTTGCACAACAGAACAGTGGTCAAGTGACTGTCACTAAAGTCTTACAATTCCTCCAGTCCAGCTTTAAATACTCTTCAAATACTACGTTCACATTACGAACCTCATTGCTCAGTTCAGATGATGTGCTCAAATCAGATTTGGCTATCTGAATCGTTCACATGCATAAGTACAAGTGACCTGTATCTAACTGTAATACAAATGCATCTGTCCTCCAAAACAGCTTGCATGCTCACATTGACACATTTGTGCACGAGTTATCTGAGTCATCATCAAAAAAAAAAACATCTATGAGAAGACTCATCATGTTAAAACCAACAAAATGGGTGCAATACTAGCTAGTGTATGCATCATATTTTGCTCTGGAGGACGAAAAGCTGGGCATAATTAAGTCAAGTAGGCGTAAAAAAAAGCCAGACGGCCTAGCTTTTGCTGTTTACGCAACTATTGCTGGCACTGCTGCACCAAAAGATATGTGAGTATGAGAAAGGAGCCAGCAAAGGTGGGACTATGACATTTGTCATAGCCGTAGCTCTCCTCTGTTGTTGGCTGGCTGATAATGATAGTGCTCAGCCCATGTGTATAGGCAAAAAACACTTGAATTCCGACCTGACCTTTCTCATTCATGTTGCATGGCCACAAATCATGATACATAGCCAATCTTGGACCACATATGAAAGTAACTCAAATCTGATTTGAAAAGATTGGATTTCTTTGTCCATACAGTCTTGGAAACACCAAATCTGTGTCACATTAAGGTAAAAAATCAGATTTGAGTCACTTCAGCCAGGCAATGTGAATGTAGTCTGAGTTGCAGCGTATGTGGAGTTTGGATGTTTTCTTGATGGTTTGCTTGAGTTTATTTTCCATCTACTCTTCTTTTCCTCCGACATACCTAGAGAATTGTGTATTAGGATGATTATTGATTACAAATTGGCCCTATGTAGGTGTGAGTGTGAATGGCTCCTGTGATGTGTTGGTTGGTGGCCTGTCCAGCGTTGGCTCCTGCATTGTAACTAATTGTTGTTTAACTTTCACACACTGAACCTAAAATTGGGGTGGTAAGAGTTTGATGAATTTGAGGTTTTTCTTCAGTGAAATTGAAGCAAAGATTTCCAAATGTAACACTTGATCTTCATATTTGATATTGTAAAACACTCTTAAATAGGATTTCAAAACATTGACTTATTTAATTTTGTTTTACATTGTGTATATATATTGTATTTCATTAAAATAAAGTATATTTTGTGTGGTTTAAAGTTTCAGTTTATTTCACATTGTACTTCATATTGTGTTTTATGTTTGACAGCTCACTATTTGTGATGATGGATATGATTTTAAAAGTTTAATGGCAAACAACAGCGATGTTTGGTTATAGATCATCTGCATTTATGTCTATTGTAAAAGGTCACCATTTTGACATAACTCTCCTCTTAACGTAAGGGGTGGGCTCCAACTATACAGTATAATATGAATATACAGAGAGATGAAGTTAATCTCTACAGGATGCAGAATCATCTACAAGATAACAATCTCCTTCTAGTTGTTTTGTTAGCATCAGATAATTATTGTTAGCACATAGCTACACCCAGCAGGTACAGATTAAGCACTTTCTTGAAATAGCAGTGCACACAATGCATCAACTAAAAAAAGAAAAAAAAGATAACATTTTTAATATTTGCACTCGCTTCCTTTTAAAATATAGCACAATGTTGCAGAAAAACAGGCAACATAACGTAACATGACAATATTAAATCTACTTTCTTCAGCAAAATATTTTCACCTTCTTCCATATTTATCATATATAGGGGAGCAAACTGCATTGACCCCTCAACTACAGAGACAGTGAAACAATTAACATGCACATGCATTTAGTTAAACATTTTACTTATTTAACCCATAATGAAACTGCAGCACACAATCCTAAAAATCTTCAATTAGACATGCCCACACTTCATTTTTTGCCTTTGTCTATGTAATGATAGATAGATAGATAGATAGATAGATAGATAGATAGATAGATAGATAGATAGATAGATAGATAGATAGATAGATAGATAGATAGATAGATAGATAGATAGATAGATAGATAGATAGATAGATAGATAGATAGATAGATAGATAGATAGATAGATAGATAGAGTGAATGAGTGATGGACAGTGTGCATAAGCAGGTAGGAGTCCCAGCTGGTGAGGGTCATCCTGCCATGGCCAGGAGACAGGCAGGAGATGCCAATGTGGAAGTGGATATGCTAGCGTGTGACGAAAGAACAGGGACAAACAACTTATCAGCGCTACTTACTCCCCCAACACATTAGGTGTCAGCCCTTCCCTGAGCAGTGATACCAGTATGGACACTCACAAGGCATGCTGGCAAACCGTAGTCACATGGGGCAGCCTTGTTGGGTTCTGAAAGTACTTGGAAGTCTAAGATAAAAGAAGCTGCTCGCCCTTATCCAGAAAAGTTAGAGACGGGTGGAAGAAGGGCAAAGGTCACCAGGAGGAGCAGTGTAGTGGAAGAAGAAAGAAAAACAGAGAAGAGAGTTGTACTTCTGCCATTATTATGAAGATGTCTTTTGTTGAGGTACTTTATTAAAATAAATCTTTTTTTTTAACCCAGGAATTGTGTTGTTGTGGTTGTGACTGGGATTTGGGGTGCTTCAATACCGGTCATGATAGATAGATAGATAGATAGATAGATAGATAGATAGATAGATAGATAGATAGATAGATAGATAGATAGATAGATAGATAGATAGATAGATAGATAGATAGATAGATAGCATTTTCTTTGTTCCCAGGGAGAAAGGTGGCTTTTTACATAAGCTCAATAAGTCAATAAAAACTATTATATTGTGACAAACAACAAACCCACTCTCAAATGCACACCGTAATGATTAAAAAGAATGAAAACACTGACTTGGTTAAAGAGAAAAAGAATAGTCACAGTCACAGTGCAGACATGTTGGCGTTGTCATAATGGAGTCCCAGTAGTATTTCTTCACACACTTCTGTCGAATGATTTGTTGGCTGAAAGTCCTCAGTGTTAGTGTCATAGAGAAGGTGTGCAGCATTGTCAGTAGTGAATGTTATTTGCACATGCACTGAATGGCAGTCCAAGGGAATGTAATGGACCACACTGAACCACAGTATGAGGCCACTGTTGAATCCCCGGTCTTTCCTGGCTAGGCATTCTTTTGTGATGACATAAGTGACTTTGAAACACTACAATGAGGTATAATATTTGGGTCTATGGTGACCTCATTCACCAAGTGGTAAGAAAGAACAATTTACTGAAGAAAGACTAATTTTGAAGTTAACAATGAAGTATATAGCCTAGTATGGCATAAATGAAAATATGCTGGCGTGTGCTAAATTAAATTAAATTAAATGCAGTTTGATGATATAAGGATGAATGTGCAGTGCTATTGTTTGAGGTGAGGCTGGCTTGAAGCACAGAATGGGCAGCAGTTTTATAAACCCAACTTAGCACTATCCCAAAAAAAGGAAACCATTCCAACTCAACAGACAGGGCCAAACTGAGCCTTTAGTATTAGCTCCAAATATTTTTCTCCGTAGGTGTTCATCCATTCATTCATCTTCTGGGTAGCCACTCAGAGTAGCAGACATTCCTGGGTGCAGTTTGTTTTCATTATTAGTCCTAATGGTTGCCTCCTTCTTTCTGCCTCTGCTGATTCTCCTTCTCATATGTTAGCAACAGTCAAAAATAACATCAGTTTCGTCATTGTCATGGCAACATGACGCGAACCACAGGCAGCCGGAAAGTCCTACCAAACCAGGTCCTCCAAGCTTAGCTGTTGCCTCTAGTGCCTGTATAGCTTCTATACACACTCTAAATTTCTGAGCAATGCTGAGCTAAAACCCAAAAAGAAGAAAAATGGAATTTTCATTCAACTCATTTTTCACTGTGATTACATTGTAGAATTTTTGTGTTTTAAACAAATCTACTTTTTAAAACACCTACTGTATGTTTATATACATATAGAACATGTGAACATAAGAAATTTAACAAACAAGGGGAAGACCATTTACTCTATCAAGCCTGTTTGTTTAGATACTGCAATATCTGAGCTGTCCTAATATCTCATTCATATTCTTCTTAAAGGTTGTCAAGGTTACTGCTTGGTAGTTTGTCTCAGTTGCTCATAACTCTTTGCATAAAAAAGTAGTACATAGCTTTGGTCCTAAATGCTCTTGCCCATAATTTTCACCCATTGTTGATGTTTTGCCATTTAGTTGCAAGAATTTGGCTGAATCTACTTTATCGATATCTTTGAGCATTTGTTAGACATGGAAAATTCCTTATGCAGTCTTCTTTATTTGAAAATAAAAGTAGTTTAATTCTCTAATTCTATTAGAGTACAATATGTCATTAAATCCTAGGATGCACCTGGCTGCTACCCTCTGCATGGCTTCAAATGCGACTATGTCTTTTTTGTAGCATGGTGAACAGGAGTCAGATTTATTAAACTTGCGTATGCACAAAAAGAGGCTTGAAATGTTCGTACACAGTTTTCCATACAAACAACACCATTTGTAAAAGAAAACTTGACTGGAGAACATGCATATATTTACAGAAACTCTGACTCAGATATACACAATATTTGAGGAGAAACTGGGAAATGAGGACACCCTGGATCAAGTATGGATATGCAGCCAACCCAGCTAAATAACGACTCACGCATATATAACAATTCATATCACCATATTAGAATGTGAAACATATTACACCTCAAAAGTGATAATTATGATGTGCAGACTGTATTTTGGTTCCCTTTTAAGAGGGCCAATGATGCGTATTTGCACTAAAGAACTTTTTTAGTTTTTTGTCAGTTCATATCAGCTGCCTGTTTTCACTTCTCAGGAAACTGGCTGAGAAGGCAAGAATATCTCAGCCAAGCTTCACTTCTTGGAAGTCATCTACTGACAGGCAAGACATTAAATTCAGTTTTTGTATGGTGTGGATGAGCATACATAAATCATGACATGTTTTTGCCAATATAAAAAGGCAATTTGCAGCAGTGTCCACTTTTTCTATTGTAATCAAAGGAGGAGGAGAAGGTTAGGAGGATGCGCTGATAAAGTGCATTGTTGCACCCACCACATGACAAACCAACTCAGGATCCCAGATTAGGACCCGAGTTCAGAGCAATTTAACTAATTGAACTCATATTGTTAACCATATGTAGTTGCACTACATTAGTGCACAAGTCATCTGTAATGCCAAGATGAGACATGACAATCATTGTGGCTCAGTGGCCTGGGTTAACCTGTGATTCATTTATTTTCAGGCAAAGTACAGTAGCTCTGACAGACGTGATGGTACTGTACACTCTTAAAAATAAAGGTGCCAAGGTTGGTCTTGTCCTTTGTTAGAGATTAGCAGCAGTGTTATTTTACCATTTTTTTAAATCATCCTGAGGTATTCCTAGAAATTTGATTCTGTTCATCTGGACAAAGTTTTTAAGTGGGAGAAGTATTTCGAGACTTATCCAAGTCTCTTCCTCAGTCTCAATTGACTGCAGGTTTCCCCAACCTTATAAACAGTTCCTTTGCTTAATCACAGAGACTAGCACCATTGACAAAGGGCCAGTTGATCAGTGATATGCAAATTGTCCACTGATTAGTAGACGTGTGAACCATTCATGGAGGGTTGAGGAATGGCTGCAATCACAGCATTGTAAGATGGCGACAGATGTACCCTTAGACCCCCTCCTCTGTTCAGAGATGGTCGTTCCTTTTTCACGTAAATGGCCTCCTTGATTCCTCTCTCAAACCAGCGCTCCTCCCTGTCCAGGATGTGCACCTCTTCATCTTTAAAGGAGTGACCACTATCCTGTAGATGTAAATAGACTGCGGAGTCCTGGCCTGACGAGGACGCTCTTCTGTGTTGTGACATGCGCTTAGCCAGTGGCTGCTTGGTTTCCCCGATGTACAATTCACGGCACTCCTCCTGGCACTTAACTGCGTAAACTATGTTACTCTGTTTGTGCCGTGGGACCCGATCCTTGGGATGGACCAATCTTTGGCGTAGCGTGTTTTGGGGTTTGAAAGCCACTGAGACCCAGTGTTTCGAGAAAATGCGCCTCAGCTGTTCCGATACTCCTGACACATACAGAATCACTAAGGTTTTCGCTTAGGCAGTGGATGTCCTTCCTCTGTCATGAATCGCTTGAAGCGTTCTTTAGGTGTCTTCCCTGCTTTGACAAAGGACCAGCTGGGATATCCACATTTACTCAGGGCCTTTTTAACGTGGTGTTCTTCTGCTTCCCTGGCCTCTGAGTCTGTGGGAATGGTGTTAGCTCTGTGTTGTAGAGTCCTAATGACACCTAGTTTGTGCTCTAGTGGATGGTGAGAGTCAAACCTTAGATACTGGTCCGTATGTGTGGGTTTACGACACACATCCACTTTCAAATGTCCCCCGTTGACGATGGAAATTTCACAGTCTAAGAAGGCTAGCTTGTTATTTTCCATATCCTCTCTGGTGAACTTGATATGTTTGTCCACCCCGTTGATGTGGTCTGTGAACTGTGGTACCTCCTGAGATCTGATTTTCACCCAGGTGTCATCCACATATCTGAACCAATGGCTCGGTGGAGTTCCAGGATAGGATGATAGAGCCCTCTTTTCCACTTCTTCCATATATAGATTGGCTACTATAGGTGAAACCGGGGAACCCATAGCACACCCGTGCTTCTGCCTGTAGTACTGGCTTTTGTATATGAAATATGTAGATTGAAGATACAGTTTCAAAAGCAGGCACACTTGGTCTGCGTTGAGCGAGGTTCTTTTACTGAGAGTGGGGTCATTCTGTAATCTCTTACGTACTACCTCCACTGCTTCAGTCACTGGGACACAAGTAAATAGAGATGTAACATCAAAAGAGACTAAGGTTTCTTCTGCCTCCATAATGACCTCTCTCACTTTCTCCACGAAATCCACGAAATTAAGGTTGGGGAAACCTGCAGTCAATTGAGACTGAGGAAGAGACTTGGATAAGTCTCGAAATATTTCTCCCACTTAAAAACTTTGTCCAGATGAACAGAATCAAATTTCTAGGATTTCCTTACCTGGATTATTGAGCATGCATCGAGACATCCTGAGGTATTCTGTATTTAACTATCCCAAGGATTTATTTGAGCATGAGCAACAAACAAAGGACACAGAAAGAAAAGGAAAAGGATAAGGCAGCTAAAGGTCTATCAAAGTCTAAACTAGCCTCAATTTCATGGTATGGCCTTCCAGAGACTGACCTGGAACAGACGGGCGCAGGAACAGATCTGCTAAGACCTGACACTGCAGCATCGGCTTAAGCCAAAAGTGAAAGTGCAAGTGAAACTGCAAGCAAGGCAGGCAAGGAGAATTTGTTGATTCCAGCCAATGATAAACAAAAATCCAAAGAATTAAGAGGGGTTCCCAAACATTTTCATATGACTGCATAAAGCTTGAGCAGAACCTCCTTGGACTTACGAGGGGGGACCCAAAAATAACCAGAAATATTTTTAAAATGTGTTTAATTTAATTTTCTGTACAAACTACAATTAGTCTCCTTCAAAGTACTCTCCATTGGCGGAAATACACTTATCTAACCGTTTGTTCCATTGTTCCATTGTTCGAAACATTTTTTAAATTCGTCTGAAGTAATGCCCATTAATGCTCTGGTCGTTTCTTGTTTTACCTCTTCGACGTCAGCAAAACGCCTTCCTTTCAAGTCTTTTTTCATCCGAGGGAACAAAAAGAAATCACACGGAGCTAAATCCGGTGAGTAGGGTGGGTGGTTCAGGGTTGTCATACCGTTTCAATAACAATAGTTTCTGCAACACTTTTTTCAAGAATAAAACAAAATTTCACTGCCATGCGTTGTTCACAATAATCGGCCATCGTAAAAAAACGACGCTTGCACAAAACTACTTTTACAAAAATATTCACTGAACACAAGCACAACCTTCCAGACTGATGGCACTTGGCAGACTGACTTGTGAGGAGTGTAACTAGATCGCCCTTGTGGCCCAACCACGTACTACAAGTACCAACCTAACAACAACAAAATTCCGGCTATTTTTGGGTCCCCCTCGTATACTCCACACATCGTGATATATAACCTTATATTCTGTTAGGCTTCTTTATGACTTTCTGAACAGTGCCTAGAAGTTGAAGTCCAATACGACTTCTAAATTCTTCTCATAAAATGTACTTTCAATTTTCAGACCTCCTACTGAGTATTCAAATCTAACATTTTTACTTCCTACGTGTAATACTTTACATTTATGTACGTTAAATTTTATCTGCCACAAATCTGCCCAAGCCTGTATGCTGTACAAGTCCCTATGTAATATTTAACGGATTCCGGACTATCTGTCAATCCACTTAGCGTGGTATCATTTGCAGAGGCGCCTAGAATTGAACCACGAACATCTTGACAGTTCTTACCGCTACACCACCAAAGCGGTCGTATTAGGGTCGTGTCAATGTTGCACCCTAACGCAAGTTATTTTTCTTCAGTTATATTTTTGAATAAAAGCGCACTTGTTTTGTTATACTTGTACCTTTTGTAAAAGTGTATATTTGCTATTTGGACTTCAGACTTCACAAATTATACATTTCATGTCTACATTTTGTCAATTATTACTAATTATTACTATTACTGTTTTAACAATGTGTTTACATAGATCATTGTAGACACGGAACACACATGAAATGTATGTATTCCATGTGACGATATATTATTTACCAATACAACTCCAGCACTTCACTCCAAGATAAACATAGAGCACTGAGAACGTTCTTTGTGAATTGAACTTTGAATTGTGCTTATCGACACATTTACATCACAAAAGATGCTGATGGAGAGGTGCAAAGGGATTTAAGGTGGGCCAGGATTACGAGTTTTTTCGTAGGCTTTGGTAATTCTAGTTTTAATCAGCTTCTAACTTATATTCCTATCCAAATCATCTATATACTGTATATTGAAAGTAACAGCGGCCCTAGCATTGACCCCTGCACCCATCTACAAACAACATCCTGAACTTCCACTTTTTTTAGTTTGATGCCCAACCTCTAATGTGGCACCTTATCAAATGCTTTCTAAAACTCAAGATAAATAATATCATATGCTCCCTTTTGATCATATCCTTTTGTTGCCTCCTCATAGAATTCCAGCATGTTAGTAAAACACAACCTCCCTCTTCTGAACCCATGCTGACTGACTGTTCAGTAATGCTCCTGTTCTTGCTCAATCTTTCCATTAATAATTCATTCCATTAATGTACATGTGATGTATGTTAAGCTTACTGGCCTGTAAATACTTAGATCTGCCCAGTCACCCTTTTATCTAATGGCGTATTTGCCATTATCCTGTCCTTTGGAATTTCCCCAGTGCACAGTGAAATCATGAAATATGCCTGCTCAGCTGCATCCAAAAGCAGACTGAAATTAAATGAAACAAACAACTAGAGACCAGACAGGTTAAAAAGATATATGACATTGGGAAGAAAGGATTTTTTGGAGAGGTTTGTGTAAAGCGACAGTCCTCACTGATTTGCTGATGTTAACTTCTGCGTGTAAGTGGGTGTCTGTCAACAGTTTTTTCAACATGATACGCATTTACCAAATCATCTATAGCAGCCCCAATCACTGCAGGTTTGGTAATCTGCTGGAGCTTTTTAAATTTTGGTTTGTCAGCCCACTAAATCAGGCAAAGTAGCTGAAAGTGACGACAGACTGAACCTGCACACTGAAGTAAAAGGACAGCACGACGTCCTTGTCTACTTTAAATAGTCTGAGTTTATGAAGGAGAGGTAAGAGCTGATTGCATTTACAGTACATGATTTTTGTATTTGAAGTCCACTTACAATAAGGGTGCACACAGAGATGGGGGGGTAATACTGTGTTCAGGAGCCTGTCTGCCTGTGGAAAGAAGCTGTTCTTCACTCTAACAGTGTTGGTCGGCAGACTCCAGTACCTACTGGATGGAGAAGGGGGAAGAGATTGTGTGAGGGGAAAAAAGAATCCCCTATAATGATGGAGGCACTGTGAACATGTCCATGATGGACGGGAGCCAAGTGTCCAGCAGCCAAGTGTCCAGCAGCCGTACCACATGCACTTCAGAAGAGGTCATCCACTTGAAGTTAAGCATGTTCAGACCCGGCCAGTACTTGGATGGGAGACCATCTAGGAAAAGCTTGGGTTGCTGCTGGAAGAGGTGATGGCAAGAACATCAGGGGACATTTACCCTGTGGTCTCTGTGTGGGTAGTAAAGCCCCAGTGCAGTGACGGGAACAAAATGTGCTGTAAAAATGGATCTGTCTATTTGGGTGAGATGTAAAAGCAAAGTCCTAATTCTTTGTGGTCTTTAAAGAAACCCTGGGCATCCTTTATAAAGAGGGTGTTTGCTAATAAGATAGTTATAATTTGTTACTAACCCTCACCTATTTCGTTTCTCTTCTTGGTACTCAAATGTGGCACATGGTGCCACTGCCCACCTGCCAAGTTGTTTTGCCTGCCTAAGGTAAAGTCATCTCTGATGGAGGATCGCAGGAATCGTCAGGCAGAGGGGTCCTTTCATTGGATTGCCTGGCCCAGCTCTGACTCAGCTGTGGAATGGCCAAGTGGGGGAGGCAACTTGATGGCTGAGGTCTCCAGGACTCTAAACAAATCCAAATCATATTATGTGATATCATCTACTGTTAAATTCTGCTCCGTACTTGTAAAATTATTATTTTACAATTATATTCTATTGAGTATTACTTGTGTTCTGTTCTGTGTATTGTATTGACCCCCTTTTTTGACACCCACTGCATGCACAGCCTACCTGGAAAGGGGTCTCTCTTTGAATTGCCTTTCCTACGGTTTCTTCCATTTTATTTTTCCCTATATGACCATCATCATCAAGTCTCCATGAGAACCCTGAATACAATGAGGACTGATTGATGTCATTTATGTTAGGTAGAATGCCTAGAGGGGGATGGGTGGTCTCATGGCCTGGAACCCCTGCAGATTTTATTTTTTCTCTAGCCGTATCTAGAGTTTTTTTGTTTTTTCTGTCCTCCCTGGCCATCGGACATTACTTTTATTCTATGTTAATTAGTGTTTTCTTATTTTAATTCCTATTTTGTCTTTTTTTTCACTTTCTTCATCATGTAAAGCAGTTTGAGCTACATTATTTGTATGAAAATGTGCTATATAAATAAATGTTGTTGTTGTTGTTATAAGGGCTTTTTTTTTGGAGTTTTTCCTTGTCTTCTTAGAGAGTCAAGGCTGGGGGGCTGTCAAAAGGCAGGGCCTGTTAAAGCCCATCATGGCACTTCTTGTGTGATTTTGGGCTATACAAAAATACATTGTATTGTATTGTATTGTAATGTCTCAGGTAAGTTGCCCGCTGCAGCCTGTTTATTCTGGTCTCCTAATGATCTCATCTCTCTAATTTGCTAACTATCTCTCACCCCTTCACCACTTACCAGCTAATGCGTGGTGAGAATGCTGATGCAAAATGGCTGCCATTGTATCATCTAAGTGGATGATCCACATTAGTGGTGATTGAAGTGGCTCCCCACTAACTCGGAAAAGCACTTTGATTAGTGACAGAAAGTGCTATATAAATGTAAATAATCATTATTATTTGATGGTTGCCAAGTGCAAACTTTCCATTGTATAGACTTGTCTTCAGGCACATTACAGTTCCCATACCAAACAACTAGTCAGCATGCTTTCAATGGTGGCCCTATAGAATGTGGTGAGCATATGACATGGAAGGCTTGCCCTCTTCAACCGCCATAGAATGACAAATGATTTTAATGAAATCCTTGACTGTTTAATTTAATTCAGTATGTCAACTTTTCGACTCATAACAAGGGTCATATTTTAGACTTAGTTTGCTGCTCTGGTATCACACCTCACAATCTTGTTCCTACTGAATTACCTATCTCAGAACACAAAATGATCACAATTGATGTTAGCTTACCTCTCAATAAATCAAAGGTTCAGCATGTAATTTCATTTCGTAATGTCTGTTTCTCCTTCCACTACCACACCATCAGAATTATTAGACCATTACAATGCTGCTCTATCCTCTGCCTTTGATACACTAGCTCCCTTAAAAACATGGACTGTTTCATTTATTCGCACTGCTCCCTGGTTTACATCTGAATTCCATCAGCTCAAAGCCATGGGCCGACAATTGGAGCGCCTAGCTAAAAAGACGGGTCTTGATGTACACAAGGAAATATACTCAAATCACATGTTAAAATGCAAAAATGCTCTCTCTGCTGCCAAAACTGTATACTATTCTAACATTATCAATGCAGGAGGGAAAAATACTAGAGCTCTTTTTTCTACAATAAAAAGGCTAATTACACCATAACCTCTCTGTTAAATACTGCTGCACTTTTTTGGATTTCTTCAACTCAAAAATTGAAAAAATCCACCAGCAACTTGCTTCCTCTATTTCTGCAGAAAATGACATACCCTATTCTCAGATTTCAGCTTACCAGCTGAAAATATTATCTCAGAGCTTATAACAAAATCTAATTCGTCCACATGCCAATTAGATCCAATACCTACAAGCTTTGTTAAGTCTTGTCTGTCACATATTTCTCCCATGATAACTACTATAATTAACTCTTACCTTACTACAGGCATGGTCCCCCTCTCACTAAAAACAGCCTCAATTACCCCAATTCTGAAAAAAACCTGGTCTAGACCCAAATATCATTAACAATTATCGGCCTATTTCAAATGTTCCATTTATATCTAAAGTTCTCGTAAAGATAGTTGCCTCCCAACTCCAGTCCCATCTTTCAAAAAATAACCTTTTTGAACAGCTTCAATCTGGGTTTCGCCCCAAATACAGCACAGAAACTGCCCTGGTCAAAATCACAAATGATCTTCTCTGGGCAGCTGACATGGGACTTGTGCTTCTTGACCTCAGCTCTGCATTTGTCATCATATCTCATCAGGTACTTTTGAAATGTCTAGCTAGTTTTGGAGTCTGTGGCCTTGTCCTCCAATGGTTTTCTTCCTGCCTCACTGATAGGAAGCAATTTGTTCAAGTAAAGGGCTTTAAATCTGAGAACACAGTCGTTACTCAGGGAGTTCCTCAGGGTTCTGTTTTGGGGCCACTTCTTTTTCTCATTTACAATACAGTTTACAATACAATTTATTTTTGTATAGCCCAAAATCACACAGGATGTGCCGCAATGGGCTTTAACAGTCCCTGCCTCTTGACAGCCCCCCAGCCTTGACTCTCTAAGAAGACAAGGAAAAACTCCCATAAAAAACCTTGTAGGGAAAAAATGGAAGAAACCTTGGGAAAGGCAGTTCAAAGAGAGACCCCTTTCCAGGTAGGTTGGGCGTGCAGTGGGTGTCAGAAGAAGGGGGTCAATACAATACAATGCAGTACACAGAACAGAACAATTCCTCAATATAGTAAGAAATAAAAAATATAAATTTTAGAAGTACAGAGCAGAATTTAAGAGTAGATGATATATCCCATAATAAGATTTGGATTTGTGTAGAGTCCTGGAGACCTCATCCTTCAAGCTTCCTCCCCCATTTGGCCATTCCATGGCTGAAACAGTGCTGGGCCAGCCAATCCGATGAAAGGACCCCTCTTTCCCACGATTCCTGCGATCCTCCATCTGGGATGACTTTTCCTTAGGCAGGCAAAACAACTTGGCAGGTGGGCCATGGCACCAAGTGCCACATTTGAGTACCGAGAAGAAAAACAGAATAAGTGAGGGTTATTATATAATTATAACTGTCATGTTACTTATGTTTAAGTGCTAATGACTAACAACAGAGATGCAGTCAGTACAGCTAATCAGCAGCTCTAGTCAGGATATGCTAAACTGAAGTAGTGAGTCTTCAGCCGGGATTTAAAAGCTGAGACCGAAGGGGCATCTCTTATAGTAGCAGGCAGACCATTCCACAGTTTAGGGGCCCTGCAACTAAAAGCTCGACCTCCCATTGTTATTTTATTAATCCTTGGAATCATAAGCAGACCGGCATCTTGAGATCTTAATGTGCGCTCAGGTTTGTAAGTCATGATAAGTTCAGACAAGTAAGCCGGACCTCGACCATTTAATGCTTTATATGTTAAAAGAAGGATTTTGAAATCTGCCCTAAACTTAACCGGGAGCCAGTGTAAGGATTTAAGAACTGGAGTTATGTGTTCGTATTTTCTTGTTCTTGTAATAATTCTTGCAGCCGCATTTTGGATTAACTGGAGGCTGTATAAAGAACAGTTTGAACATCCAGTGAACACCGCATTGCAGTAGTCAATCCTACTAGAGATACATGCATGAATTAGTTTCTCAGAATCCTGTTTATTTAAAAAGCGTCTTAATTTCCTAACATTTTTAAGATGGAAGAAACATGTTTTGGACAACTTTGTAATATGTAAGATTGCGGGCTGATTCAGTAAAATTGACTGGGATTCCAACTGAGTTAAATGATGACAAAATATTGTTGTGATCAGCATCATTCCCTCCAACAATTAACATCTCTGTTTTATCTGTATTTAAAGACAAGTAGTTCTTATTCATCCACTCCTTTAATTCACTAACACAACTAATTAAAGACAACATTGGAGAAACTTCATTTGATTTAAATTTATATCTTCCCAATAGGTAATATCTTCCGGCACCATGGTATTAAGTTTCATTGTTACACTGATGACACACAGCTATATCTATCCACTAAATCCACTTCTGTTTTCCCTCCAGATACTCATATGGTATGTCTCCAAGACATAAAGACATGGATGACTCACAATTTTCTCCAACTAAACAGCAATAAAACAGAGGTTCTCCTCATTGGCTCTAAATCTACACTTGCTAAGGTTAACCATTCTTCTATGTTAATTAACAATATTAACACAAACATCTCTTCCCAAGTTAAGAGCCTGGGCGTTATTCTTGACAGTACTCTCTCTTTTTCTTCCCATATAAGTAACATTTCTCGGTCTGCCTTCTTCCATCTCCGAAACATTTCTAGACTTTGTCCTGTTCTTACGCAACACAGTACAGAAGTATTGGTTAATGCCCTAGTCACCTCACGTATAGATTACTGTAATGCTATTCTATCTGGCATCCCACAAAAATGTATCCATCGCTTACAATCTGTTCAAAATTCTGCTGCCAGGATAATAACCTGCTGTTCTTAATCCACTGAACATATTACACATATTCTCCCTCAACTTCACTAGCTCCCTGTTAACTACAGAATACTATACAATATACCGCTCTTAACATTTAAAGCTCTCGACAACCTTGGCTCCCCCATACCTCAATGATCTCCCCCATACTTTCACTCTCTTACTCCCTCAGATCCTCATCCTCTACTTTCTGTACCGCACATCAAACTCTGTTCTATGGGAGCTCGAGCGTCTCTCATAGTGCTCCTCAACTCTGGAGTTCTCTTCCCTCTCATATATGTCTGCTCGATTCAATAACACATTTTAAAACTGCCCTCAAAACTTATCTTTTCAAGCTGGCATACCAATTGTGAATTCTACACTGTTACTGCCAGTTATCTTTGTATGTTTGCTAATTATTGCTTTGTGATTTATCATTCTCTTGTTTTTATTTTACTAATGTTGTTTAATTTTATTGTAAGGTGACTTTGAGTGCTAAGAAAGGTGCCTATTAAATAAAATGTATTATTACAGGTGCTGGTCATAAAATTAGAATATCATGACAAAGTTGATTTATTTCAGTAATTCCATTCAAAAAGTGAAACTTGTATATTAGATTCATTCATTACACACAGACTGATGTATTTCAAATGTTTATTTCTTTTAATGTTGATGATTATAACTGACAACTAATGAAAGTCCCAAATTCAGTATCTCGGAAAATTAGAATATTGTGAATAGGTTCAATATTGAAGACACCTGGTGCGACACTCTAATCAGCTAATTAACTCCAAACACCTGCAAAAGCCTTTAAATGGTCTCTCAGTCTAGTTCTGTAGGCTACACAATCATGGGGAAGACTGCTGACTTGACAGTTGTCCAAAAGATGACCATTGACACCTTGCACAAGGAGGGCAAGACACAAAAGGTCATTGCTAAAGAGGCTGGCTGTTCACAGAGCTCTGTGTCCAAGCACAATAATAGAGAGGAGAAGGGAAGGACAAGATGTGGTAGAAAAAAGTGTACAAGCAATAGGGATAACCGCACCCTGGAGAGGATTGTGGAACAAAACCCATTCAAAAATGTGGGGGAGATTCACAAAGAGTGGACTGCAGCTGGAGTCAGTGCTTCAAGAACCACCACGCACAGACGTATGCAAGACATGGGTTTCAACTGTCGCATTCCTTGTGTCAAGCCATTCTTGAACAAGAGACAGCATCAGAAGCGTCTCGCCTGGGCTAAAGACAAAAAGGACTGGACTGCTGCTGAGTGGTCCAAAGTTATGTTCTCTTATGAAAGTAAATTTTGCATTTCGTTTGGAAATCAAGGTCCCAGAGTCTGGAGGAAGAGAGGAGAGGCACAGAATCCACGTTGCTTGAGGTCCAGTGTAAAGTTTCCACAGTCAATGATGGTTTGGGGTGCCATGTCATCTGCTAGTGTTGGTCCATTGTGTTTTCTGAGGTCCAAGGTCAACGCAGCCATCTACCAGGAAGTTTTAGAGCACTTTATGCTTCCTGCTGCTGACGAACTTTATGGAGATGCAGATTTCATTTTCCAACAGGATCTGGCACCTGCACACAGTGCCAAAGCTACCAGTACCTGGTTTAAGGACCATGGTATCCCTGTTCTTGATTGGCCAGCAAACTCGCCTGACCTTAACCCCATAGAAAATCTATGGGGTATTGTGAAGAGGAAGATGCAATACGCCAGACCCAACAATTCAGAAGAGCTGAAGGACACTATCAGAGCAACATGGGCTCTCATAACACCTGAGCAGTGCCACAGACTGATCGACTCCATGCCACACCACATTGCTGCAGTAATCCAGGCCAAAGGAGCCCCAACTAAATACTGAGTGCTGTACATGCTCATACTTTTCATGTTCATACCTTTCAGTTGGCCAACATTTCTAAAAATCTTTTTCTGCATTGGTCTTAATTGATATTCTAATTTTCCGAGATAGTGAATTTGGGACTTTCATTAGTTGTCAGTTATAATCATCAACATTAAAAGAAATGAACATTTGAAATACATCAGTCTGTGTGTAATGAATGAATATAATATACAAGTTTCACTTTTTGAATGGAATTACTGAAATAAATCAACTTTGTCATGATATTCTAATTTTATGACCAGCACCTGTATTATTAGAAAGTGGAGTCACTGCTGTGCTTTCTTGGTCAACAAGGAGATATTGATAAACCACATCAAATATAGTAGATAATATTTTATTCTTGAGGGAAATTTAACTGGCTTCAGCAGCAACATTGAATTTAAAGTCATGCTGCAAAACAGTAAACAAATGCAAGACCAACTACTACAGACACAGTAAAGACTGAAAGAGCAGTTAATGAAACAAATACAAAAATGGACGCCAAATGGGCATAAAAGATAGCAAGATTGCACTGCACAAGCTAAGAAACAGCCACAATGTACAGTGAATCGGTGGCACAGCTATGATTCAAACCACATCCTGTTACTGGCAATGAATAGTATTGAAAAAAAAATGCTTTTATTATCATGTTTTATATTGTGTCCCTTATCTTTGCAGTCAAGTGATCAACTGACAGTTAAAACAAGCTTTCTTGTCAATCAGATAGCAGTAAAAGTCACAGAGTCAGTGCCACCAGCCGAAGAAAACACAATGAAGAAGATGGCTGTGCTTTTTCTTGCAGTCGGAGTCTTTTTGTTTCTAATTCATGAAGGTGAGTGTTTAACTTTATATGCTTTGCTTTTAGAATAGTTGTAATATCTGGAGGTGTTTTATATCTTAAATTTGAACTCTGCAGGTGATTGTGTGGAAATTGTTGGAGGGAAAGAGGTCATTCCTCACTCAAGACCCTACATGGCTTACTTTAACACTTTGTGTGGCGGCGCTTTGATTGAACCAAACTGGGTGCTGACGGCTGCACACTGCGATGAGTGAGTACGGCCGTATTTGATTCATTTATGTGTTGGGTGTGTGTTGCCAAAGAATTTCGGAGATTTCTTTATGAATGTAATTCTTTTTACCCAATGTTTGGGAAAGCAATAAAAGTAAGATGCTTTGCCACGATGGAGTCTCAACAATGGAAATTAAAACATGAAGGTGTTAAACAGAAGGAACAGTGCAGTCTGAGAGGCAGTTGCATTATTAAACAAAAAACAAAATTAAGCAACAGCAAAATTTTTAGAAAAAAAGAGTACAGTGTACATATATGAAACGGGCATCAGGCTAAGAGACGAAGCAGGAGTTAAAAACAGGTATTTTTTAACACTGTATGTCATCTTTAATAGAATATTTTTTTAATAGTTGCTTTAGTTGTTACTGTTACTACTACAATGTTTATCTGACATTTTTATTTTGGATTTTCAGCATAGGTAGAGACTTTTTGTCTTAATTACTGCCAAAACTAACTCTTTTGGAAACTGAATTTGTGTTGAATTCCTATGTGTTTTATCATACTGGTTGCATTATGGCATTTTGAGTAACTCTAACTGGATATGCCCTTGTTAAAAATGCTGCCTCACATCTGCAAAGCACAGGGTCAAAATATTAGCTGCACCTCTGTATGAATTAGGTATGCACATTCTTGATACACGATAACTGTTGACATACATTTTGTATAATTGGAGCACATATACTGTATATCAAGTGACTTGCTAGGGACCACAAAATGAGTGACTTGCTGGAGCTCAAATGGCAACCATGCAGTTTTAAGTCCAGTGCTTTAAGCGCAACACCATACTGCCTGCCTAACTCTGCTATATTCGGTTTAGGTTAACCTGACGCCCTCAATGGCCCCTAAATGTACTCTGCAAAAATTGTACACTGGGATGACCCGGTGCCTCATTCTGGGTGGGGTCCTGATTTGTGTATGATGTGAGATAAGCTAAAAGTGCTTGTGACCCTCAATCGAATGGATGGATCAAGGGTGTGTGCCAGCAGCTTGTCACAATTTCTGAGTGGTTTAAGTTTCACATTTAATGTCATCCATTCAATCATTTTCCATAGATATTTGCATCCCATTGCAAAGTAGCACCGTCATCTAGTAAAGAATCGGATTAGTAGTCATGCATCAGGACAGACTGAGCTACGACATATCAGATATAAAGTCACACCAGGGTGGTGCAGTAGTTGCGCTGTTGCCTCGCACTAAGGAGTCCAGGGTTTGCCCATGCCTGGTTTTATCCCTCTGTCCAAAGATCTGAAGGTTAGGTAGATTGGGGAAGCTAACTTGACCCTAGTGTTTGGTCTGTGGATGAGTTTTTGCCCTGCAATGGACTGGCGCACTGTCTTAGGTCAATGTAGAATCAACACAAAGGAACTTATAAAAAATAATGCCATAGTTTAAACTGAAACAATGACCTTAAACCTGAACTTTTAACGAAAATACTACTTGAGTAAGTACAACCTGAATCTGAATGCCTTCCTAAAAGGCAATTTGATAAGAAGGCAGTAAGAAAACAAAGCCAATGTATTATTTCTCAAATTGGGATTAGCATATGAGACACAAATGTGTCAAAGTAAAAAATAAAACGACTCTTGTCTTTGAATGCACTGCTAATGACTGATTTAATTGAAAGAATATTCATCCACCCATTTTCCAACCCGCTGAATCCGAACACAGGGGTCTGCTGGAGCCAATCCCAGCCAACACAGGGCACAAGGCAGGAAACAATCCCGGGCAGGGTGCCAACCCACCGCAGGACACACACAAACACACCCACACACCAAGCACACAATAGGGCCAATTTAGAATCGCCAATCCACCTAACCTGCATGTCTTTGGACTGTGGGAGGAAACCGGAGCGCCCGGAGGAAACCCACGCGGACACGGGGAGAACATGCAAACTCCACGCAGGGAGGACCCGGGAATCGAACCCAGGTCCCCAGATCTCCCAACAGCGAGGCAGCAGCGCTACCCACTGTGCCACCGTGCCACCCTTGAAAGAATATGCATCTCTTAAATGGACATACATTAAAACTTGAATTAAATCTTCTGTGGCAGATGGCCGGAGCTTACCCGGCCAGGACACCCAAAGTGTGGAAGGGCCGGGGAAAAGAGGATTGTCAGGACAGTTTCTTCCACGGGCCAATAGAGGGCAGGCCTGTTGGTCTTCAGTGGGGTTATGAGCGTGGAGGCTCAACCTTTCCAGGGCCTTATTTGGTCATGCTTCCACCACACCTGAAAGTGTAGCCGGAAGAAGCACATTAGGCACCTCTAGTCCACCCAAGGGCCTTATAAAAAGGAGCCGCCTCACTCCATAAGGGGCCAGAGTCGGGAGGAGAGGACAAAACCTGAAGAGGAGTGGAGGGAGAAGGACTGGTGGCAGAAGGGACCGAAAGGTGTTAGTGGTGCTGCATTGTGCTTATGGGTATTGTTGACTGGTAAGAAACTGTAAATAAACGTGTGGTATGTGGCAAAACTTGTCGTCTGCCTGTCTGTGTCTGGGTTAGGGTGGCGGTAAGCCCCCTAGTGGCTTACACTTCATAAATACTATCCTCAATTGCTCATCACCATCAACGATTGAAAATTATGCTCTACACCAGTGCTATGCCTGCGAACGGCAATCTCCAAACTGCTTTTTTTTGGCGCTCCCTGTCCTGCCCTTTAGGACAGTTTAGCGTGTCTAAGAGATTTAATGCCTTTGATGGTAGTAGAATCATTTTGTGCCTTGGGATTCTTTGGGTTACAAAAACACTGCTACATATACGCCTTTGCTCCTGGCACGCTAAAAAAGATCTCCATAGCTGCTATCTCACTTAAAAACTGACAGTGTATATTACTTGGATGGTTAAGTTACGTCCTTTGCATAAATTAGCAAAGATACTACAAATTAGAATTATAGTAGGGATGGGTAGGGATAAACATAATATTTTGATTTCATAGAATTTTTTGTCATTATATTAGGGCAGTCAGCACTATAAGCTACCTGGCAGACAGGCAAGTTAAATACAGAGATACTAGAGACTTATTTTAGTTTTTAAAGAATCATGAAATGGAAAAAAGAAAGAGATCGTAATTTTTACCTTCTCAACTTTTCTCTAGCATTGCACCAGGACAGCCCTGAACCCCACTCCTCACACCCTTTCCTCCCTCTCCCCTGCACCTATGTCAGTATGTATAAATCAAGAAAATGAACACCAGTGCTACTTATTGACATGTGGTGTATCACTGTGAACCATGTAATATGAAATTTTAAACCTTTAAATGAAAATTTTATTTCATTAAATTTCCCCTGCCTTGAGCATGGGAAAGGCGCCATATAAATAAAATTTCTTCTTCTTCTTCTTCTTCTTCTTCTTCTTCTTATTATTATTATTATTATTATTATTATTATTATTATTACATAAGTACGGTACTGGATGTGTATGCAATTCTTGAGGTGTTTTATTGTTTTGCAAAAAAAAAAGAAAAAAAAGAAAACGGCGCCCTGACTAAAGCACAGCCGGAGACATTTGCCTCATTGTCGGCCCTGGAGGCAACAATATTTTTTTAAGTGTTAAACAGGCCACATTAATCGCAAAAATTAACGTGTTAATGTTCCCAGGGCTAATATATATATACTGTATATTCTAAAGATTTCCACAAATAAAAACACATTTTCCAAAAATATTTTTGACAGATACTGTATATACTGTAATGTACAAAATCTACAAATAAGAACACAGGGACAGGTTGGAAACTTGTTAAGGGCAGATTTCACAAATTTCTTCTTCACACAAAGGACAATAGAGATCTTCAGCAGAAATTTGCTGAACAGGATTGATAAGCTTGTTGGACTGAATCACCTGATCTTTTCATATTTGGTCAAATGTTCTAATGTTTGATGGGTATTATAACCATGCATATACAAAAACATAAAAACATAAGAAGTTTGACAAACGAGAGGAGACCATTGCGCTTAGACTAATTCACTGGTAAGACTGCATTTGGAGTATTGTGTGTAGTTCTGGTCACCACGGTTCAAGAAAGACATAGCAGCACTTGCAGCTGTGCAGGAGAAGAGCAACCAGGAAACAACCAGAGAATTAAACTTGTTTAGTTAGAAGCACAAGTAAATCTTCAAAGGCATCGTAGATCCAAAAACATTCTTTCAACTTAAGGGTGAATCACATAGCCAAGGACATCACTGAGGAGAAATGCATTTAAAACTGAAGCCAGAATACTATTATATGCCAAATGGCATATAGTTTTTCTTCACACAGAGAACCATAGACACGTGGAATACATGTACCATGTAGTGTGGTAGACAGTAAGGCTTTAGGGACCTTCAAAACTTGACTTGATGTTATTTTGGAAGATTGTGGTTTGGACTTGTGTGCTTTGATGGGCTGAATGCTCTGTTTTCATCTAAATTGTTCTAAAGTTCTAATTAAAGAATACATTAAAACAAAAATGTGTTGTTTTATACAATGTGCATTACAGATGTTCCTGTAAAATTCTCTATCATTAAACGACGAGAGTAAACGGATTGATTAATTCTGTTTGGTGTCATGGATCGTGGACTATCTTACAGACAGACCTCAGTATGTGTGTCTCGGGAACTGCAGGTCTGACATTGTGGTCAGCAACACAGGAGCGCCACAGGGGACTGTACTTTCTCCAGTCCTGTTCAACCTATATACATCGGACTTCCAATATAAGTCGGAGTCCTGCCACGTGCAAAAGTTCACTGACGACACTGCTATCGTGGGCTGCATCAGGAGTGGGCAGGAGGAGGAGTATAAGAACCTAATCAAGGACTTTGTTAAATGGTGCGACTCAAACCACCTACACCTGAACACCAGCAAAACCAAGGAGCTGGTGGTGGATTTTAGGAGACCCAGGCCCCTCATGGACCCCGTGATAGTCTGAGGAGACTGTGTGCAGAGGGTACAGACCTATAAATACCTGGGAGTACAGCTGGATGATAAATTGGACTGGACTGCCAATACTGATGCTCTGTGCAAGAGAGGACAGAGCCGACTATACTTCCTTAGAAGGCCGGTGTCCTTCAACATCTGCAATAAGATGCTGCAGATGTCCTATCAGACAGTTGTGGCGAGTGCCCTCTTCTATGCTCTGGTGTGATGGGGAGGCAGCATAAAGAAGATGGACACCTCACGCCTGGACAAACTGGTGAGGAAGGCAGTCTCTATTGTAGGCACGGAGCTGGACAGTTTGGCATTTGTGGCAGAGCGATGAGCGCTGAGCAGGCTCCTGTCAATCATGGAGAATCCACTGCATCCACTGAACAGTATCATCTCCAGACAGAGGAGCAGCTTGTGAATTTCCCATTGGGATTAATAAAGTATCTATCTATCTATCTATCTATCTATCTATCTATCTATCTATCTATCTATCTATCTATCTATCTATCTATCTATCTATCTATCTATCTATCTATCTATCTATCTATCTATCTATCTATCTATCTATCTATCTATCTATCTATCTATCTATCTATCTATCTGTTTGGACCCTAACTTGGTGGGGTAGACTCTGGACTTCTTAACTAACGGAAGATGAAGAGTGAATATTAATGGCTGTTTTTCTGATAGCCTTAACGCATTCATGGAGACACATCTAGGCTGCTGTCCGTCTCCACTTGTATTTATTGTATACACAAATGACTGCAGGAGTTCACAAAAGAATATCCAGACATATCCTGAAATTTACAGTAGGATAGCCATGGACCTGTTGTTGATGAGTTTGATCAATGCTATGATCGTTAATCATTATGTCTAAATATTTCCAGGGCAATGATATGGTTGTAGATTTCAGGTGCTCCCCTCATCCCACTATATAAACCATAGTTAAAGGGGAGATAGCAGACATGGCAAAGAACTACACATATCCGGGGGTAATAGACTAAACACAGAGCCATTTTGTTGGAAGGTGCAGGCACAACTTTTCTTTCTTAGAAAACTCCTTATGGATGACACTGCAGTTGTGACCCACGGGGCTGGTTACTTTGAGCAGCTGTTCAAAGCTCCAGAATAAGAAAGTCTACCTTACTTAGTAAATTATTAGTCTTGTAATTCTACTTTTGAATTAAAGAATTGATTATTAATCCCAGTTTTTGGAAATTTTTATAATAGCTTCTGATTCAGTTTTTAACTTCTTAGACCTAAGTCTAGGCTTATAATTTGTTTTAATTTCCTGTGCCAGCTGGTAACCCTTTTCCTTTGGTTGTTAAAACATGGAGTGTCTGGAGCTGCATGCCTGTGGCATAGTCATGTGACCTTCTTAAAAGGCTGTGTATGTGCAAAACTGGCTAAAAACACTAAATATAGCATTACACTGGTTTGCAAAATTAAACTAATAAAAAGCTGTTTTAATTGAGAGTAGTAATTCTGATTTGCCTTTAAGAACACAGTAAAAATATAATTAGAATGTTTCCATTAAGTGATATTTATATACAAAATTGAAAAGAAATTACAAAATGAACTCATGTATTGTTCTAAATCAGTGAATATATTTAGGGAATCCATTTTTTATATAATATTTTAAAAAGGAAATACATATTCATCGATTTATATAGAAACTTTTCTAGTTTCATGTGAACCCTGAATAAAATGAGGACTGATTGAGATCATTTATGTTAGCCCACTAGAGGGGGCTGGGCGGTCTCGTGGTCTTGGAAACCCTACAGATTTTGTTTTTTTCTCCAGACATCTGGAGTTTTTTTTTTTTGTGTTTTTTCTGTCCTCCCTGGCCATTGGACTTTATTTTTACTCCATAATTAATTAGTGTTCCTTAATTCTGTTTTCTTATTTATTTTGCCTTTTTTCTCTTTCTTCATTATGTAAAGCACATTGAGCTACATCATTTGTATGAAAATGTGCTGTATAAATAAATGTTGTTGTAGTTTTTGTTGTTCCAAATTTCATTTCGTGACCTGCTGTTTGTATGCTTTTTCTGGGGCATCACTATGAATCATTAAGTAGTACTCCATCCTCATACCAACATCCCACAATCCCTGGTACCTTCTATCAATGTTTTTGATATCCTGATGGAATCTTTCACCCAGCTCATCATTCACCTCTCCAAGATTTTCATGCAAATTTTCCAAATGTGATTCTAAAAAGTGAACATTGAGACTCATGTTGCAACTCAATTCTTTAAACTTAACTAATATATTTCCACAATTTCTTCATAATGTGTTTTTTTTTTGTTGCCTAAAAACTTACTGATTACTGATTTAAATGATACCCAAGCATCTTGTTCCAGGTTGTTCATTACACCATCAAAGTCTGCATCTCATATTAGTTTTTCTAATATCAGGTCCAGGAAAAATTTCATTTTAACCTCAGACAAATCTGTACACTTTCAGAATGAATAAATCAAACAGGCTCCATCTTTTAATAGATAGATAGATAGATAGATAGATAGATAGATAGATAGATAGATAGATAGATAGATAGATAGATAGATAGATAGATAGATAGATAGATAGATAGATAGATAGATAGATAGATAGATAGATAGATAGATAGATAGATAAGGCTACTTCATTCAATCACCCTTAATATGAAACAGTGGTAAAAACTTTACTCAAGCCCACCAAACTAGGGTAGATGATTTTGTTGGAACCAAGGTGTAGCTTTCATCTAGCTGCATATTCTTCCTGAAGCCAGTGTCAATTCTTGGCTGTCCCACTCACAGAGAAGTTTTTTTTTTTTTTTGTGCCATAACTGATACACAGAGCTTTTAGATTCCCACAAATGAACTACTGGTTCAATTTGCGGTTAATTCTCTTTAAGAAAAATGTAAAAGCTCTAAACATAGATTTTAACAGTACAAAATATTAAATTCATACAAATTATCACTAAAGTAAAATATTGATATTTAATTAATTATAGTGTGAATGTGATAAAAACCTTGACAGATAGAAAAGTATCTTTAAAAAAAAACAATTTACGTGAAGGGCGGCACGGTGGCGCAGTGGGTAGCGCTGCTGCCTCGCAGTTGGGAGACCTGGGGACCCGGGTTCGCTTCCCGGGTCCTCCCTGCGTGGAGTTTGCATGTTCTCCCCGTGTCTGCGTGGGTTTCCTCCGGGCGCTCCGGTTTCCTCCCACAGTCCAAAGACATGCAGGATAGATGGATTGGTGATTCTAAATTGGCCCTAGTGTGTGCTTGGTGTGTGGGTGTGTTTGTGTGTGTCCTGCGGTGGGTTGGCACCCTGCCCAGGATTGGTTCCTGCCTTGTGCCCTGTGTTGGCTGGGATTGGCTCCAGCAGACCCCCGTGACCCTGTAGTTGGGTTCAGCGGGTTGGAAAATGGATGGATGGAATTTACGTGAAGATAATCTTTCAGCATTTTTAGGCGAGCGTCCGTATCGTCTAGGTGTGTGAACAGCCCCCCTGCTCAATCCCTATACGTCAGGATCACAGATAGTCAGTGCAAGAGAGAGAGAAAAGTAAGTTGGGTAGCTTCTCAGCCATCTGCCAATAGCATCCCTTGTATGAAATCAACTGGGCAAACCAACTGAGGAAGCATGTACCAGAAATTAAAAGACCCATTGTCCGCAGAAATCCGCGAACCAGCAAAAAATCCGCGATATATATTTAAATATGCTTACATATAAAATCACAATTTAAATGACCGCTACGCGCGCGTGTTGACTCGGCGACGCCCAGAGCAGAAAGAACGCGCTCCGGCCGCTCCAACCGCGACATGCGGGGAGTGAGAGAGACGCCAATATCTCACACTCTCTCCCCCCTTAAAGAAATTAAATGGGTGCGAGTGAGACCACTGACCTCCCTCCCTTCTATTAGTTATAGGTTATAGCACGTTCGGCTTATCCATGAGTCCGGCTTATCTATGATACGATTTTATTTTAAAAATTCGTATGATTTTTGGTCTCCAGCTTATACATGAGTCCGGCTTATAGACAAGAACCTAGGGTATATGAAATAATCAAAACAATAAGTGCAATATATACCCATGGAACCAATGTGACAGTCATTACTATTAAAACAATAGAGAAGACATTTGGTTTACTAATTTTTGTTTTCATTTACTTCTTTTTAAAAAACAGCCCTACTGAGGTAACTCTCGGTGCTCATTCAAGAACAGAAAAAGAAGAAACAAAACAGAAATTTCGAGTGCACAGAATTGTTCGTTATCCTACTTTTAATTTAACATCATTCTTCAGTGATGACATCATGCTCCTCCAGGTATGTATCTACTTTGGCTTCAATTAAAGTCTGGAAGTTCCTGAAATTAAAAGGTGACTCACAGTTATAGTTTGAAAGTAAATCAGAGAGGGTGATATGGGTGATACACAAGTACCTTATGCTGCAATACAAAATGGTAAAAAGGGTGAATGGATCTCAAAATAAGCACAATCTTGTCAAGGGGCCTCATGTATAAATGGTGCATACACACAAAAATGTTGCATACGCCTGTTTCCACACTCACATCGCGATGTATAAAAACTAAACTTGGCATAAAGCCACACACATTCTCACTCCAGCTCAAACCATTGCATATGCATGTTTTCGGCTCAATTTTGCAAACTGGCAGCACCCAGTGTCAAAGCAGTGCTACTATTCCTGTGTGGTTTCCCTTTCTTTTTTAGATCCACATCCGTGACGCGGCTTTACCAAATACACTGAAATTAACCGCATATCGTTTTTTAGTTTAAGGCATCTGAATGTAATTAACCTGTAACCACATAATGGTACACGGAATGGCCAAACTATTCCAAATACCATAGCTGCTGTAGCATTGTTACTCTCAGTGCACCACTCAGAATATTTTAACCCATTGTATCTGAGCGTGGAATCACAGCTCTAGAGCAGCTGATCAGAAAGTTCTACAGCAGATTGTGTCGAGGGGAGAATTATTGTAGGGCCCTGTGGAATCTGTTTTATTTTTTCACAAATACTGTTTTTTTTTTTTTGATTTCCGATTTTCACCATTTTATTTTTCCTTGAATCGGATTTTTGGGTTTCTGAACTTGAACTTTCAATCAGCTTCCTTTTGTTGTTTATACACTTGCTTAATTAGTATGTTTTTCATTACCTCCACTTGGCATTCGCTGAACTTCTTCCTTTTTTGCCATTGTCTTTTCACAGAACACTGTACTTAAAGGAATCATTAAATTGTTTTGCATATTCAAAGTGGCATAATTCTGGGAGGAGATTGGGTGGAATGGTAGGCGTGTGCACGAGCGTTATATTTCACGCTGACTGGGATTTATGTAGCGGAAGTGCGTGGAAGTTGGCTTACAAACGGTTTTGTGCATCTGAATTTTTTTGTGTGTATGCACATTTCAACTTTTGTCCATATGCCATGTTTTAGTGTGAATTCTACACACGGCGTTATGCATGAGGCCCCAGGACGTTACAGAACGGGGCTCGTCCCATGCAGTCTGGCCCCAATCGTAAATTTCAAGACAAGCACAAGACCAAAATGGGGCACTGGTTTTAAAATGTTAAAAATACAATAAATACAAATAAATAAATCAAGGAACAAAGAAACATAAATATCTGGCTTAAAAGGGCAAAGGCAAAACAAATCCACATCCATCAAGGCAAAGTCCAATAAACAGAAGCAAAAATCCACAATAACCAGAAAATACAATACACTGCACAAGACAGAAATCTTCACACCACAAATTTCAATGAACCTCTGAGGAAAATACACCTCAGTCTGAAATATAAAAGCTGAGGGCAGTTCCCTCAGCACTGACATCATGGTGGACCTGTCTCTGGGGGTTTCACCCACCGAAAACAAGGAAAATAAATAAACAGCACAAATACACAATACACAAATAATAACCATAATAATATTAACAAAAATATATAAAACACATGAAAAATAATAATCCAAATTCAACAAAAATAAAAAGAGAAAAACAAAGCAAAGAACCAAAGGAATAAATCCTGGCTGAAACATACCATCATAGTTTAATGTTCATGGTTTATGATCCTGACTTTGAATTCTCGACAAGCAAATAGTTTTGGCCTAGCAACTTCTAGTTTTGAAGTCTGGTAACACACTTTGTTTGGCATTTTTACTACTTCTCAACTTTTGGTTCCTTATTCTCTATAAATCTGCCTCAACTCACCTTATGTAGAATAGTAACAGTTTAGGAGAGAAACCCTAATAGTTCATAAATTCATGAGATTAATATAAATTAAACAAAACCAGAGCAAAGAGTCTAGTTTATCACTTACATTTAGTAACAAGTAGGTGGTCCTTGCAAAGTGCAATGAAGATGATGTGTGATGACATCAAACACCTTTCTTTGTTCCTATTGGTCCTCTTCGGAATCCTTGAGAACCTGTGGATAGGGGAACATCTACCTTTAAACTCTGAAATAACTGCAGAATGTTTGTACTAAATACTACTTCACTGAATGTATTGGAGATATACAGTGCAGGAAAACTGGTTATAGAGCTGAAAAAAAAACAATTGTTTGGTGGTTAAATAAAACTTCTTTTTTTGTTTTGTTTTTCATTTTTCTCCTCTAATTTACATTTTGGAAAGCTAAACAAAAACGCAGTCATGAACTTGTATGTTTCATCTCTCCACCTGCCTTTTAACGGAGAAGACGTCAGACCGGGAACTGAGTGCAGAGTCGCGGGATGGGGAGCACAGAAATATTGGGGCCCAACAGAAGACAAGCTGAGGGAGGTTTGCGTGACCGTTATAGACAGAGACAAATGCAACAGCCCCAAGTACTATGGAAAAATACAAATCACAAAAAGTATGCTGTGTGCAGGTGATGAAAACAATGGTGGAAAAGACTCCTGCCGGGTAAGAACTTACCAAAAATTAACTTCACTGCATGTTCTTTTTACTTTTACTTTCTCTGAGTTTATGTTTTCTTCTAATTGGGATGTTAGGTGTGTGCTTTTGTCTTATAGGACAGTTAGAGTAATTTCTTGCTTTACATTGAAAGTTATTTTCATTTTTGCATACTGTAACTTAACCATAATTATGACATTCAGAGCGGAATACACAAAATAAGGTGATACATTAAGTAAAAAAAAAAACCAAGGAAATATTAGACAGCTGAGCACATAAAGTAGCAAATGAAAGTCACTTGACTTCCTTTTGGTTCCATAAACCACTCATTTTCTTTGTGTCTATCTATAGTTTCGCCTTTGATTATATTTCTACCAATTATTCATTCTTTTCCCATCACCGCTGGACTGTAAACTCATTTAGCATGTTGGCACGAGGTGGTAAATTTTGTCTAGGCTCCACTAATACCAGAAGGACATCATTCTAGAGTTATTCTGTTGTGACCTCTAGTGTTTCCCAATCTCAGACCTATCAACTACTGGCAGACGGCCGTGTTTTCAAGGAAGACTTCACTCTGCTTGATCTCTTTAAGAGGTGACCCTGTCCTTACTCTCTCAGACTCAGATTACATATTGCAATCCCAGTACCCCATGGCCTTTCTCTGTAAGGAAGACCAGGCACTCCTTGCGATGCCATTTCTTCTGCACTGGCATGGGAGCACGGTCATGCTGGGCCCTTCTCTCATATCTTCCCCTTATTGTAGTAAATCTCATTGTGAGGCTACTCATTACGATACTCATATAAATTGGACGATCAAGAATTAGTGTTACAGAAGCCATTAATAAGTATGCATAGAACAGCTCTGAGTCATTTATGGTCATAAGTAGTAGAGCAGAGTACTTTACAAGATTAGCGGAGTGGGAGTTGTGGAGTGCAGAGAGGCAGGTGGAGATAGATGAGGGTCTTCTTCCTAGTTGGCTATTTCAGAAATGTGGAAGAAGCAGAAAAAAATATGTGAGTTCCTTGTTACCTTCAACACCCCTCTCCTGTGATTGCCTTTGCTTAGTCCTGGTAGGAACAAATGAACAATGACACGGCATTGAGCACTGCAGATGAAAGGTAACAGTGCTAACCATAAAAACAAAGAAAATTCTTATATCAGTCAAGTTTGAGTATTTCCCTGTTTCCATGTTGATGTTCTAAGAAGGCTAAGGTAATATCATAAAATTTATAAACCAGCCACATTGTCCAGCTGGGGTGTTAATTCCTATTGAGAAAAGCGCTATATAAATGTAATGAATTATTATTATTATTATTGATACCGGAATTGTCTTCTGCTTTTCTTGACTCTGTACAGTACCTATTAAAAAAAAGTTTTCATCTCTTGAAAGTTTATTGTAATACAAAATTGATACTGGTCAACAGAGAAAGATTCTTTAATGTCAAAGTGAAAACAAATCTCTGCAAAGTGGTCTAAATTCATTGCAAATGTAAAACACAAAATAATTGATGACATAAGTGTTCACCCCCTTTAATATCTATCCATCCTTTCTCATACCTCCTTACCCACTGACTTAGAATAGGACAGTTAGGATTCTTCCAGTTGAGCAAGATACGTCTACGTGCCAATAGTGTAGTAAAGGCAATTATAGTTTGTTTGTCCTTCTCCACTTTAAGACCCTCTGTGAGTCCACCAAACACACAGCTGTTAATGGGTTAGGAGGGATTGTGACACCAAGGCTGTCTGATAGGCATTTAAAGATTTTGGTCCAGAATGATGTTAATTTGGCGCAGACCCAAAACATGTGCCCCAGTGAGGCAGGAGCTCGATTGCAGTGTTCGCAGGTTGGATCTTGCCCTGGAAACATTTTGGAAAATTTTAAGCGAGACAGATGTGCTTGAATAATTGAATAAGTTGAATAGTTGTATGCTTTGTGCATATGGAGCTCAAGTGGATTCTCTGCATTGCTACTTTCCACTTCTTTTCTGAAATATGTTTGCTGCTCAGTAATAAAATTGAAAGTTAGGTAGAGCCATGCTGCCTTCCACTTTAGATCTTTGTTGGGTCGCTCTTTGGAAATGTGAATGTTTATATACTTCTTCTTCTTTCGGGTGCTCCCGTTAGGGGTTGCCATAGTGGATCATCTTCTTCCATATCTTTCTGTGCTCTGCATTTTGCTCTGTTACACCCATCACCTGCATGTCCTCTCTCACCACATCCATAAACCTTCGCTTAGGCCTTCCTCTTTTCCTCTTCCCTGGCAGCTCTATCCTTAGCATCCTTCTCCCAATATACCCAGCATCTCTCCTCTGCACATGTCCAAACCAACGCAATCTCGCCTCTCTGACTTTGTCTCCCAACTGCAAGGACATTGGAACGGCCTCGTCAAAGTCCAGACCTCAATCCAATTGAGAATCTGTGGCATGACTTGAAGATGGCTGTACACCAACACAATCCATTGAACTTGTAGAAGTTGGAAAAGTTTTGGTTGGAGGAATGGGTGAAAATCCCAGTGGATAGGTGTGCTAAGCTAGTAGAGACTTTCCCCAAGAAATGGAATTGCAGGAAATGGGGGTTCTGTTGACTTTGAGAGTTGAATATTTATGCACACTTTGTGTTGTTTGTGTCACAATAAAAAATATTTTGAACCTTCAAAGTGATAGACATGTTGTGTAAATCAAATGGTGCTAAACCCCCAAAAAGCCATTTTAATTCCACATTGTAATGCAACAAAACGGGACAAACACAGAGGGTGAATGAATACTTTCACAAGGCACAGTAGTTGCCCAATAGATGCATAAACCTTAGCATATCCAGGTGGTCTAACACAGTGGTCCCCAACCTTTTCGTGACCATGGACCGGTTTTATTCCGTACACAGTTCCGCAGACCGGACCGAACCGGCAGGGGGGGTGGATGATATACTTGTAACAAAACACATTGAAGTGTGTGCTGTGGTGCAGCGGTCCCCAGCCTTTTTTGCGCCATGAACCAGTTTCATGTAAGACAATATTTTCACAGACCCGTATAGAAACAACTAAAAACAAATTGCGTATAAATACAACTCACCATCCCGCAGAATTAGTGGGAGCCCTGAGCTTGTTTCTCTCTTATGAGCCAGTCCCATTTGGGGGTAATGGGAGATAATGTCACCCGAAGTGTATTACTTACGTCTAGTCTACTCCGTAATTTGGTTTTGGTCGCTGTCACTGCAGAAAATCCCGCTTCACAAAGATAAGTTGTTGGAAACAGAAGCAAGGCATTCAGTGCTTTTTTGGCGATCTCTGGAATTTCTGCCTTGATCTTAATCCTGATCACTGGCAGAGTTTTTGTTTGATACATACTTTTAAGGCCACCGTCATTTGCAATCTCTAGCAGTTGATCTTCTTCTTGCAGGAACAGGCTTCGATTCACCTGGCTTGTTCACAAATGAATCGTGTATCCATTTTTTCAAAGTTCAGGGGTCTTTTGTGTTTGGAAAGTACCTCTCGAACTCTTTTAAAAGCAGAGACAGGTGGTCGTGCACAAGCTGTGAGAATTTTGAATCAGGCTCAGTTTCTTCTAAAACCCCTGCTAATGTTTGAAACATGTCAAATATCTCTCTGTTCACTCGGCGTCCCCACAATTCAAGTTTGGGTTTGAATGCAGCTACTTTGTCTGCCAACTTGAAGACAGATGTCATTTTGCCCTGAAGTGACAGATTGAGTTCATTAAGCAGATTGAATATGTTGCACAAGTAAGTGAGTTTTGCGACCCAGTTCATGTCACTGAAATGTTCTGCCAGTTGTGACTTTTCTTCTGAAAGAAATCTCTGCAGTGGCTCTCGTAACTCAAAAACTCTGGCCAACAATCTCCCTTTAGATAGCCATCTTACTTCTGTGTGTAAGAGAAGGTGTTTGTGCTCTGCATCCATCTCATCACAAAACTGCTCGAACAGACACAAGTTTAGGGCATTTGCTTTGATGTAGTTAATGACTTTAATGACATCGTTCAATATTCTGTTAAGTTCAGGTAACATTTTTCAGCAAGCCAACATTTCCCTGTGAATGACACAGTGCGTAGCCTCACATTCAGGTGCAACCTCCTTAACCCGAGCAATTAAACCAGAAATCCATCCAGTCATGGCAGCAGCTCCATATGCTGCATCTGCTGACACAAAAGGACCAATCCAGTTTTTCTGATATATAATCATTTAAAGATTTGAATAGTTCTGTGCCAATGGTGTTGCTTGGCAGTGACAGTGCACATAACATGTCCTCATGCACATCCTCCTGATATATATATCGCACATAAACAAGTAGTATTGCCTTGTTGTCAATATCAGTACACTCATCAACCTGAATTGCATACCATGGTGACTTATTAATCCTCTCCAACAACTGTGTCTCAGTGTCATCTGCTATATCCTCAATTTGCCTAGTGACGGTGCTAGCCGAAAGAGGAACCTGTGCTATCTTTTTAATAGCAGCCTCTCCTAGCAGTTCACGGCAAATGTCCTTTGCGGCGGGCACGATCAACTCCTCACCTATAGTAAAAGGTTTCTTCAACTTAGCAATGCGGTTAGCCGCTAGATATGAAGCTCTCAGTGCATTTGCATTTGTTGAGGAGATGGCCATTAGCAATTGCCTCTGTTCATCTTGTTCACGTTTTCTCCTTTCAAAAAATTGCAAAGGCTTGTCTTTTAATTCAGGGTGCTTGGTCTCCATGTGCCGAAGCAGTTTTGAAGGTTTCATAGACTCATTTGCTAGCATGTCGCCACATATTATGCAGAGTGGGCTTGATGCGTGAGAATCACCTGTAGCGATAAACCCATATTTTAAGTAGGAATGCTGATATTGTCTATTAAATGCAGCTTTCTTTTTCTTGGAAGTCGAAGGTTCTTCTTCTGTCCTGTGTGTGGTGGACTCACAGAGGGTCTTAAAGTGGAGAAGGACAAACAAACTATAATTGCCTTTACTACACTATTGGCACATAGACGTATCTTGCTCAACGGGAAGAATCCTAACTCTCCTATTCTAAGTCAGTGGGTAACTGATGTTTTATATTATTTGAAACTGGAAAAAATCAAATTCTCACTTAAAGGATCTGAGCAGAACTTTTTCAAAACCTGGCAGGATCTGATCAATAACATTTTAGAATTAGCTTTTAAAGCACTGAGGAAGCAGTTTCTATTCCCTTTTTTCCTTTCTTCTCCTTTTATCTTTATTCACTTATTAATTCATCTATTTACTTATTTTTAATAGCTTTAAGTTTTACTCTGCTGGCTTAGCTCTCTTTCTCAGGGGTGGGGGTTGATTTGTTTTCGATCTTATGTTAGTAAAAATTGATTTATTTGTATGGAATGTTGTATGATTTCAATAAAATAAAAATAAAAAAAGAAATGCAGTATATAAAATTTCATCATTTATAATTTATATAATTATTAAACTAAAGAGAACTTCTATAATAATTGATTTTAAATGGTATGTCATTTTTTCTAGGGGGATTCAGGCGGCCCGTTACTGTGCAAGGGGTACTACAGAGGAATTGTCTCCTTTGGTGAAGGCTGTGGCAATGCTAAAAAACCAGGCGTCTACACACTCCTTACAAGCACATACCTCAAGTGGATTAAACATATGATTCAGCATTATGGTTGAAATGCATTTCTGCAAATGCTTTGCCCTATCCTTTCAATGATGCTACCATTTACTAGAAGTTGCATTTTGTTTATGCATGTCAAAATAATTGTAATCAACCCAATGCTACAATAAACGACCAGGCACTAAATGTCTATATGTGTGTTTCGTAATAGGCTTCTATTAAGTTCTTTTTAGTGGTTTCCACGTGTTCTTTAGCTTCCTTTGTTTTGGTAAAACAGCAAAGCAATAACTTTTTTATTGCAGGCACTATCAACTGACAAATGAGTTTTCGTAGCATACCATAAATGAAAGTGAAGCTATGAACTCACATTCAGCAGTGGCTCATTTCATAATGAAATACTCCTTAAAAGCATTGAATGGCATTAGAATAGCCTGAAAATTTTCAGTAAGCCTTAATGCTTCGAGAGCATCAGGCCAAAGAGTTAGGGTTTTTCTTAACTTAACCGCCTTGGTGTTAACCCCAAGTCTCTCTTGCCTCAGAATTCTCTGTTGAAACGGTTAACCCTGAGAAGCACTTTGCGTGACCTTTTCCTGATCACCCAAATAACATTCATGACAATATTCTGCTGCCATCTTGTGGATGAAATAACACCTGCTCAATTTTTCTATGCATTCTGCCATATCACCAGTATTCATGAATGGGATGGCTGCTTCAACAAAAAATATACACAATGGCGTATAAATGAAAAGCTGGAAAGCCAGTTTTAGAACAAACTGAAACTGAACCTTTAGTTGAAGCAAGCAAGCGATAGTGATGACAATGTCAATTGGTCATCAGATGTAGACAGGGATACTGAAACTGATGCATACGATATGCCTGATTGTGTGAAACTGCAGTGCGGTGCAGTAGCTGAGTAGCAAAAAGGAAAAATTATTGCCATCAGGTGGAAAGATAAAAAAAGACATTAGCTTCCTAAGCAATGTTGACAATACAACAACTGTCAAAGTTCATGTCAGGGGAAATGTGGAAGTTGTAAGCTTGATACTATATAGCGCCTGACCCAACACAGATTGACACGGAGGCACGTGTACCATAAAATAAACTATTTATTTTCTTCCCCTGTGGGCACACATCTTCCCCGTGACCCACAGGTAATACACAGTCCCAGCACAAGTCACACCAGTACAACAAGCACTTTCCTCTCCTTGGCACCACCACTCCTCCCAAGCAACCTTGTCCTCCTCCACCCGACTCTGGCCGCTGAGTGGTGGTTGCTGGCTCCTTTTATAGTTCACCCTGAAGTGCTCCAGGTGCTTGATCACCGAGTTCCGTCTGCACTTCCGGGTGATGATGAATCTGCTGCCCACACGGGCTCAGGAGTCCCAAACACAGCACCCCCTGGCGGTGCCTGCGGGACCCAACAGGGCTGCACCCAACTCCAATTCCCAGGGAGCCCGGTGGGAAACCGAGGCACTGCTCTACCCCAGGGGGGCGGCCATCTAGCGTACAGGGGGAGGAATTGTACTTTCCAGTGCTGCTCCCCCTAATTATAGTGTGCAGGCCAGCCTCCTGTCACAAAGTCATGAAGCCATCTGCTGTGGTTTGTTCACAAATACACAATGGGCTGGATCAGGCACTGACATTATACACTCTCATGTGCAAGCAACGGCAAACGTATTATAAGAAAACATGCTTCTGCTGCCTGGATTGTAACATCAGACTGTCCATTGGTGACTGTTTCAAAAACATGTTACATGAAGGACGCATTCTGATTCTGCATCAGAACAGCAATGGACATTAGACATTCCTTTTCTAATGTAATTATTTTGACATTGTGACCGGCAATAGGACACCAGTTCAGAACTGCTAAAGTCATTGGGGAACCAACCCATTAATCTCCATTTAATACTTCCAACAGAAAACAAAAGTGTGCACAAAACAAAAGACACTGATAAATAAGTCAACCAATACAGAGTTCAATGTACTGTGGATGCCATCTTCGGGGAATATTACGGTCAGGGTTAAGTGCCCTCACTAGGCACCTTTTCTGGGGTGTGGAGAATAGAGAATACAGTGGAACCTTGGATTGCAGGTAACTTGGTTTGCGAGTGTTTTGCAAGACGAGCTAAAATTTTTAATAAATTTTAACTTGATAAACAAGCGAGGTCTTGCAATACGAGTTGTATGTATACGCATTGTCTGCCGAGCATCATGTGATCACAGCTGAGCTGATGGTTCTTCTCTCTCTCTCGCTGCGGGATTGTGGGTAATCGTCTCCCACTCTCTGTCTCAGTCGGCGTGCCTCACTCATATAGTCAATATCCATACGAGCGTATACTGTTTACTATAGCATTGTGACCACGTGTGTGTTGTGACGTGTGAGTCCCTGTCTTGCACCCCAAAACTGTACTTTAGCAACACCAGCTTTATGTAGCTTGAAACAGTAGCGGGATCTGCCACTCTCCTATACACAGACACAGCAGCCAGGCAGGGTTATGGCCAGGTTAGTGGCCAAGTAATACTGTGCCCTAAATTTATAATTTTCCTTGTATCACCCATCAACGGCAGGCACTTATATGCAATCTTTTCAGATTCACTCTTTCGGCGAGCTGCTACAGCACTAGGAGCCTGCGGTTGCTTTGAGATGCTCTTCCGTGTGTCATCCCATTGGGTGGATTCCTAAAAGAATTTAGAAACCTTACAGTGCATAAAGCATTTTTTTTGATTTTCTGTCCAAGTGTAGTGACTCTTCAGGTAAAAGCAACTATCATTGGAGAGGTTCCTTGTTAAAGTCACAAAAAAAGAGGAAGATTCCAGTGAGCCAACAGATAGCATTGATTCCGTTAGTCCTACACAATAACCCTCCTCTCTCTTGTCTCCCACACACCAGCCATGATTCTTTTCAAAGGTAAAGCGCAGGTTAATTTTGTTTTATGTATTTTTACTTTAAATTTTGTATTAATCATTTTTATATGAATAGTTTTGGGTTCTGGAATCATCTGAGTTTCCAATATTTCTTATGGGGAAATTAGCTTTGATATACGAGTGGTCTGAATTACAAGCCCGTTTCCGGAACGAATTGTGCTCGCAATCCAAGGTTCCACTGTATATCATTAGCGACAATGTCCTCTCTCACACCCGTGTGGTACCACTTACCTCAAGCCCGATAGTGGAACCCTGGTCGTACATGTGTGACAATATTGTGGTATTAACATATTTCTGTTACGTATAATAACATTTTTCCTTGTTGAAAAAAAAAATTCAAAGTTTTGGGCTCATTTTTTCGTGTTTACCCATAACACCAATGAGGTTAAAGGTTTTCAGGCAGGAATTGCACATATACAGTACAAAAGGGTCATGAAATAGAGAGCTATGTTTGCACATCCTGCATTATTTACCATTTGTCACATATGATGTTGGGAAGAATTTCCATAAATGACATGGCAGTACACTGCAACTTGAGTGTCTTTTTAATCCAAGCTGAAATTGGCCTTTACATGCAAGGTCACTTTAACATTTACCCTTTGATGCAGCAGAGTGAGGAAAAAATAATTTTTCTACTAGACTAAATGTAATTCAAATTACTTTAACAAAATTATTATAGCACTGAAAGAATGTTGTTATTACTGTCATTATACATGTGAAATATAAAAACGTAGCACAATCACTGACTTTTGTCTCATTAACTAGCCTGTTTCAAAAATGTGTTAAAGAACAAAAAAGACACAATCAAGACCTTTCAGGTGTTTTCAGCCATTTGTTTCTTTTAACTGGTTTAATTGGATTTATAAATGGTTCTTTGTGGAGATGTGTGCTCCACAAATGATGTGATAAAAACTTTGTTCCTCATTTTATTTAGTGAAAGGTAACTGAAATATTAGTGTATACCATGGTGTGGTGTGTTATCGTGTAAGGTCCCAATGGTGACCCTATTTTCCACATTTATGCTCTTTATTGTGTACACCTTAATAAAATATCTAAAATCCCATACATCTACCAGGTACTTTAGCATTTTCTCCCCTCTTCCTTTCTGCATCTGTAACCTCAGGCAATTAGAGTAAAGAAACAAGCAGGTGTTAAGCTACACATTTAATTATGTACTGTATTTCTAATAAACATGGCCAAAAATATTAAGGAAGCAGTAGCAGTGCATCTCGTGTCCATAGGCAGCTCTCGGCTTATCTTCAGTCTGGCTTGCTTTGCTACCACAAGGCCTTTGTATGGCGTTTTGAAACAGGCGACATGCCTGCTGAGCTAGAGGTATCTTCATTATAGTCTTCTCTTCATGGCCATCTAGTGTGTGAGAGAGAGAGAGAGGTAAAGGCAAGGTGACCAACTTTATACCATACTTAATGCAATGGGGCGGCAAAGTAAAGAATGGTATCCAATTCAAAACCATTCATAAACAGCAATACTTTAGATCAATAGAATTAATTTTCCACTCTCTCCCTGAGCATTTACCATCAAAAGCACTCAGGTACAACTCATACCCCAGTTGCTTTGTTTAGTCTGTTTATGGCCATCCTGCGGACAATGGCTTACAGGATCTAAGTCCAAAAACAGTCACGCTTGCCAAGCTGGTCTGATGCTCCATCCCTCTCACCAGAAATTCCTTATCCTGAGTCAGTCCTAAAGACTGGTGGGGTTGGTTAGGTAAACATCAAAGTACCGCTGTTCTCATCAATACAGTCAAACATGCCCCCCGAAACACTATCTAATATTACATTTGCTTTGTCTAGTTTACAAATAAAGACATGCAAAATATTTATTAACTAATATGCTAGAATTCAGTCCATGGTGTGGAGTGTACGAGATCTCTGCTTCAACTTTGAGCAAAAAAATGAAAATCAATTTTCAGTTTCTTTCCTTGTGGTTCAGATATGGTGAAAGGATATTTTTAACAAATAAGGCAAACTATTCTGCCACTGAAAATGTAGGGGGAAATTTTTAATGAAGATGAATCAGGAAGTGAAACATAGTCTAAAGCCTTGTGCAGTTTGAGACCAGAAAGTCTAATTAAAATACAGAAAATCAAAATCAAACAAAAACAAAGCACTAAGTCGTAGCCAGAAGATTAAGAAACAAAATGCAGTCGTCAAGAAAGATGTTATCAAGAACTTGGATAACAAGAAAGTCTTTGAACTGTCATTTATAATTTTAAACTCATCATAGGTCCTGACGTCTGGTCTTCCCGCATAGCAACATGAATAGCAACTGTACACAATAAATAATAAATAATGTATTAATGATAAAGTTGACAGTCCCATGAAAAGAATCTCTGGAAGATGCCTCCGAGAGGATGCCCATCAAAATTTTCAAGACTGGTCAGGTAATGTCAGCAAGATGAATGGAGAGCCAGGTAGCTCCCTGTGGAAGTTAGCTGGAAGGATTTTTCAGCCTGTTCCTTTAATCGGGTTCCTCAGTCTTCTGGGATTTTGGGAGATGAGAAGAAGACAACCATCCACAGGACCTCTGAAGCGTCGGAGAGAGCCTCTTAATGGCTTTGACTCAGGAGAAGAGAAAAAGAGCTGGGGTCCAAGTAGCTAGCATGCCAATGCTGGGGAAAAGACCCTGAGAATGTGTGATGTTGAAAGATCCAAAACACCCTATGATTCCAGGAACATCTCTGTTGATGTGCTCTGTAGCATGAGTAGGTGTATTTGAGCACTGCTTCTCAGTAGATTATTGTTCAAGGAACAGTAAAAGTGCTTCATTTTAGTTCATTCGCTTTGAGGATTCCCATCTCTTTATTGTTTCCAACCCAACTTCTTATTTAGAAGTTGATCCTTGCGGACAACTGAACTTATTATCTAATTGTATTATTGTTGAGTGTTTTCATCATTCCATGCCAATTCGCTTTTATAACCCAAAGGATTTCTGCCCTGGACCAGATTAGTAATTCTCAGTCCTTCATATTTTTCTCTTCCATTTCCTTCTAAATATGTTATTAAAGGAAATATTTCAAGATAGTGTTCAGCTATTTAAGACTAAAAGAAGTAATTAAGTGTTAAGGATCTTAATAATCAGGTTAAGTAAAATGAAACACATAAATGTTTGAGCTAAAATTTCTTCAGTAACAGCAATCAGCCTTTATGGATGAAATGAAACAAAAACCAGCAGTCCCTGCCATCCTCCAGGACTGAATTTAAGAACCTCTGGCTTAAATGTTAGTGTAGAACACTTCAAATATACTTCATTTTTCTCTTTGTAGATCTTTCCTAGGTCATCCCACCTCTAGTTCCATCAATAAGACTGTTCCAATTTTTCACATTTCATACTCACAAAATGAAACATTTCAAGATGGTTTGTATATGCAGAACCATTCAGTATTTACAAACAAATACTGAAAATGTATATGAATATACATAAGCAGAACGATAGTAAGCAAGAATAGAAAACACAGAGAGAGAACAGATAGTGGATACAGTACAGTCTGCATAATCGTGGTAATGTGAGTCAAGAACCACTAGAGGTTATTCTTGCTTCTTTAGTCAGGGTTAAATAGACTTGAGATGTTTATTTCTGTCAGATGATTAGTTGGAGGACATTTTATTAATATACTGCAACTACTGCTGAAACTCTGTAGGGGGAATTACAGTATAGACGAGATTAGGTTGTTCCCAATCCCAGGATCACAGTCCTGAAGAATGCCAGCCATGAATGCCATATTTTGTTTCTTTCTTAGGGTTATTTGGCATCCACTACCGGTGAGGCTGCTGGCCATAGATGACATGTTTAACTCAGAAGTCTGGACACCAGAACTTTCTAAGGCCAGGTTTATACTTCACGCAACGTGACTGTTCATACTTGCATGCATACTTTACGTAATCTGGAAGATTCCACCAGGTGGCAGTGTGAGATATCATCACGGTGAGAACAGGTTCGGCTTCGCTGTGTTGTGAATATCCTGAAACACCCATTAAATTCCGAGGACACCTTGCCGCAATATCTCTGAAAAGGATGTTTAATGATTGAATCCATCAATCCAGGGATGTGCCCATTCGTGCAAGCATCGGGCGCGAGCCAGAAACAATCCCTGGACAGGGCATCAGCTCATTGCAAGGTGAACACAAGCATACATATACACTAGTGTCATTTTAGCCTCACCAAATCCCCAAACCTTCATGTCTTTGCACGGAAACCAGAGCACAATATGGAAACCCACCACGAAAACATGCAAACTCCAGGCAGGGAGCTCAAGGGACGTGACTCCCTGTGAGACCATGCCACCACAACATGTGTAATTATTGTCAGTATTCATTATTTAAATGAAGTTAATGACTTATCTGTAAAATGTAACATACATACTTTAATGCATTTCATCATGAAAGTGATATCAAGTATAAATCTAAGGATTCTAAATGTGCAGAGAGCTGGAATATCATAAATGTAATGTGTTCTGTGTGGCGATTGCTGCTGTCAGGTCAGGAATTAGCCCCAGAAGCACGTAGCGATTAACAACTGGGTTGATTTTAATATGACGTTTATGACGGTCTATTTTAATGATAAAGTAAACTACAAGGTTAAAGTGGACATTTCGAGATTAAAGCCGAAATATCCACTTTAATCACAAAATTCACCTTTTTACCTTGCCCTTAATTTTTTTTTCTGTGGCCCAATTATGCTGCCGTACAATCTGATGTTGTTTAGAAGGTGCAAAAAAAAAAAGAAAAAAAAAGACTGCACAGAAGATGGTATGTGAGACCTTTAAAATGTGTCATTACGAATGGAAATATGCAACACTTGAATATAAAAGCACCACGGATGCATTTGTATGTCAGCATTTTGCTTCACCACATTGAACCATTCATCAAACATTGAAGCACACACATCGATCCCGGAGGATCTGCATAGCGGCTTTCTGTCACATGCAAAGAGTAAATACAGTCTCTAACATCACATTCCGATTTTTTTTTCCGACTTTTATCACAATGCGCCCCCAACTTTTTGCTAGTACTGCAACTAGCGCACGCATCATGTTAATTTCTGAGGATGTGCTCGGAGGACGCATCAAATGAATGCGTGGCAACCACGACGAGTGTGAAGTATAAGCAAGCCCTAAGGTTGTTCCTAACCTTGAAAACAGTTCTAGGAACACCTAAAGTAAGAATAAAGTTAAATAGCTGGGGCATTCCTTCTGTTCATTTATCAAGTCATGCTTTCTTCTACCATTTGATATAATTTGACTGTTTTTTTATATAATAAAATCTATCATATTGATAAAGAACTTGCTTCTGAAACCTTTTCTTCCAGACAATTATTTTCGTACAATATAAGGTATACAGTAGGTATTGTGGTCAAGAGAGTTATGACACAAAGATCCAAAATAAATGTTGGGTACCAACTAAGGTTATTATAGTTAACGAAAACTAAAATCAAAACTGAAACTATTATTGAAAAAACATTTTCATAAACTGAAATAAAATAATTATCAAAACCGAAATGAAAAACTAAAACTAAACAAAACTATTACAGTAGCTGGAAAGACTAACTGAAATAAAATAATAATTTACTAAAAATATTTTAGTTTTCGTTTTTGAATGAATATTCTTGTCGTTAGTCTTTAACCCTTGTAACTTTTAACTGTAAAACAAAGTCATCCAACACGAGCCGCCTGCATATATTCATCCAGTGAACGGCGGCTGATGACAGAGGGCGGGTGTTCACACAGTATTTGCAGCGACAGAGCAAGCTGAATACGCGCATAAAGCGTGTGGAGTAGAAAGCAATTTACTGTGCCACCTATCTTTGTGCTTGTTGTATATCAAGATGTAATTCAAACGGCTGAAATTGTAATGTGCTGCTCAATAAAACCTTTACCGTACGGACAGAAAAATCCCGAGGTTCAAGTTTTCTGAGGTGCCTGCATTTTGTTGACAATAATTCACCTGCCACTTCACACAGGAGAAATCCTTTTTGAAAATAAAACGGCACTGATGGAGAGACTGACTAAGTCCTCATCAAAAAAGTCGTTTAACAACGAAGCGATACAAACCTTGTAAAATTCCTGAGTTGGCAATGTCTCTACTGAACTACAGGTAGGTAGGCGAAGAAATTCTGCCAACTGGTGAAAAAGTAAAGATACTAATGTATTTTTGTATTTATGCTATATTTATTAATTTATCTTTTTTTAGTTTATATTCACAGCTCAAAATACCTGATATTGTGAAAATAATCCAGTAGCAGAATTATGTTTTAAAATATTTGTCCCCCTTTTTTAAAATTTTCTCTCTCTCTTAAAACAGATAATTGAAATATATTCTTTTTGTTCATAACATCAGCCATATCATACATATTGCATGCCTGGGATTTTTCCTGCCTTGCACCCAGACCTGTTAGGGTAGGCTCCAGGTTCCTGTGATCCTGCTCTGGATAAAGAAGTTTAGATAATATATATATTGCTCCTAATCTCAGATGCTGTCTCTGTCGTTTTGTGCCCATCCATACTCCGATTATCTCCTGTTGCTCTACTCATTATGAGTTTACTGTTCTTATGCGTGGGCTATCAAGTCTTCTGTCTGATTGTGACACAAAACTAAACTCCATAGTAGCTCTTTAACCATACCATAATTACGTAAACTAAAACTGAAACTAACAGATATAAAAATAAAATAGAAATGTCTTTGTGAAATAAAAAACGAAATTAAAACTAAAAATATATGATGAAGGAAAACTAAAACTAAACTGAATTTCCAAGTATGGTCAGAAAAAATATAGAAATAAAAACTAATATAAAAAAGAAAAACTATAATAACTTTGGTGCCAACCATATTGCTCCTTTATTAATGGTGCCAGCAAAAATAGAAATAGCACTTGGTGGTGTAAAAAACAAACAAAAACACTAGGCTGTAGTGCCTCTCTTGAAGTGTCAGGTCTGGGGTAGAGCTCTTTCCTGCACTGAGTCAATGACCAAATGAGACGCCACCTACCAGGAGCACATTGAATTTATAGCCCTCCTACCGCTAGGGGTGGAGTCAGATGCCCTCATTGGGCATCATCTCGGAGCTGTAGGTACAGAAAGAGACAATACTGCTAGTGACAGCAACCACTTTCATCTTGAGGTGGTATGAACCCTGAAGGTGACCCTCTGATGTGCAATATAAATGAATGTAAATACAAATGAATAAAAATAACAATTGTATGACTCATTTAATCTAAATCAGGGACACAAAGCGAGGGCTTTTTCAAGCAATGTTGGGGAAAAGACTGGAAACGACACTTGGATAATGTGGTCGTCCGTCTGACGGCCCACTTACACACCTATGAATACTATTTAAAAATATGGGGGGGTAATATTTGGAAGCACCATTGAATTTTATTTGCATGTCTTGAGACAAAAAGGGATGACGTGGATGAAAATCTAAATACATATGGATAGATTGTATAGACTCCAAACAGATAAGAAAATAGTGCACAATTCAATGTGACGACACACCGAAGTGCGTCCTGAAGTTTCCTTGTCCGCAGGCTCACAGCACTGCAGAAGAGCGGCGAAAGCAACTCCGAGCTGATCGCAGTCACGCTATAAGCGCCTGTCATTGATGGGTGATGCAGGGAACAGTATTACTTGGCCACTAACCTGGCCACAACACTGCCTGACTGCTGATTGTTGTACAATAAGTTACAGCAGTGAGGAAAAGTAATGAATTACATGTATAGTAAATCCTCGCTATCTGCAGATTCCGTCTTGCTGTTATAAAACTGATTTCAGATTTCATGACACCCTTGTTCTAAACGCCCCTTTATTTGCATTGTGAGAGTAAGACTAGACCATGATAAAGAGTTAGGGTACCCCCATAGTAACCCTGTATAATTAAATGGGATATAAACAAAAGAAAACACACAGCAATTTGTGGAGTCGTCTTCACAGACATGAGTTCATTGCAGAACTGCCTCAAGAAAGTGGCTCTTCTGGGCTTAACTCCTTCCGGCAGAAAGAGGTGGGTCCAGATAGACAGACACCAGAAGTGGCGTCAGTGGTGTTACAGCCATCGATCTAGTGGTCTACAGAGGGAAGAAGAGAAAAGGCATCCTGGAGTGGAATTTCAATCGCCAGGACCAATCAGCTGTCCCCTATGCGCAGGCACGTGACAGCAGATACAGTCTTCACTCTGGGCCATGGGCCAGCCATGTGCAGCCATGTGCAGCAGGAAAAAAAAATCTGAGAAGCCTATGGCACATGACCAACACGTGAGACTGAAAAGAAAAAAAAAAGGTCTGTAATGCCCTTAAATGTCCCCGGACTTCATGCATGCTACACTAAATGGATCAACGTATGTCTACCTGGTGTCAAGAGGCGTGGGTCAAGCCATTTAGCCTAATTCATAATTGGCACTGGGGCTTGAAATTGTTCCCCATGAACAAGGAATTCTCAGTAAGTGTGGATCATAAGCTTGAAATAATACAGAAAACACAAGAGAAATCAAAAATAAGAATCAAACAGCATGAACAGGAGCTGACACCTCAGGGCATCTCAGGACATTACAAAAACAACAGCTGCAGTGTCAGGGAGGCCATGTCCTTTTTTTCTCGACATTTAAAGAAACAAGGAAAATAGTTAACAGAATTAAAAGGAGCGGACAAAAGCAAATACTACATAGTTTGAGACCAATATAATATAAAAAGCAAGAGAAAACACAAACATATTCAAGAGCATACTGTAAGTGTTTCCCACCACAGCTGCAAGCACAAAAACTGTAGCACAAGCACAATACAGACAGCACACAGCAACTCCTTGTCTCTTCTTCTCTCTGTCTTCAGCACCTCTCTGCCTCCTCTACTCTTCCTGGAAAGCTTTGTCCTCATCCCTCCTGACTCTGGCTCCCAGAATGAAGACAGTGGGCTTCTTTAATGCTGCACCTGGGAGTACTTCCAGTGCCCCATTAGCATGGTCCAGAAGCAGTTCCAGGTGAGACAGAAGTTCAACGAAGTTGGACTCTCCACTTCCCCCAGCGCACCCTGTCAGCATCCATGGAACCCAACAGGTCTGAGTTGGCAAATTCCAAGTCCCATGATGCCCTGTGGGAATATGAGACACTGCTGCAACCCAGGGGGGCTGCCATCTAGCTAACCTGAGGAGATTTTCACACTCTCTCCCCTGGTCCTTCCATTATGAAGGCATCCTGGATGGGACCATTACCCAGCAGTCCACCACAAAGTTTAGAGGCACATTAACTGAACAGCATTTAGAGACATAACTAAACGCTACTCAAAGCAAACAATTGGCACAACAAGCCCTTGCCAAACTATGCCTAAAATAACATCTGTGTTTAAATCATCAGTGGAAGATGGAGTTGGTGAAATACTACCACTGGGTGTCATAACCAGAGATTACTGTACATCAGGCAAATTGACCAACTTGGCAAGCTTGACAGAAAAGGCTTCATCTCCTTGTCCTCTTGGCCCACCTCTTCCCATCGTAGATGACCATGAGCAGATTAATAATGATGTGCAAAGCACCCTGACAGCCCCAGATCAGATAGAAACAACAATATACAATATTTCAATAGAATGTTTCAAACATTAGCTCCTGTCACAGATGTGCATCCTGGGGACAGCTTAAAGCTCTACCTTCTCTCTGCTCCATACATCACTGCTGGTCTTACCACTCCCTTAAAAACCTTATCTTTAATGTCCACCTTAATTATTCTACCAATATTCCTGATACCTCCTTCTAATCTTTCCATCCATTGTGTACTCTGTGAGTGATCTCTGCATCCAGTTCTTCATCCTGGGTTACCGTTTACTTAACTGAAATCCTGTATCTGTGCTGGAGATATATTTTAAATTATCATAACTATTTGTGTTCACTTCAAATATAACCAAATTTGAAAAACACTGCTTTGTCATACTAAAATATTTTGATACCAAGAAAATGTAAATAGAAAAACAATTATCATTTGATTAACGTATTAAATATGTTTTTTTGTATAAATATTTTTCTGGATATGTGCAATGGTTGACACCATTTGGAACACTTACAGAGGTCACTATTCAGATTTAAAAACAATAACAACAACATTTTTCTATATAGGATATTTTCATACAAATAATGTAGCACAAAGTGCTTTACAAGATAAAAATAAAAAGTAAAAAAAAAACTAAAAATAAAAGTAAAATTAGGCAATACTAAATAAGAAAGAATAAAGTAAGGTCCAAAGGCTGGGAGGGCAGAAACAAAAACAAAAAAATAAAACCTCCAGAGGGCTGGAGAAAAAAAAAACAAAATCTGCAGGGGGTCCAAAGCCACGAGACCACCCAGTCACCAACGAGCAGTCTACCTAACATAAACAATCTCAGTCAGTCCTCATGGTTTTCAGGCTTCACATGAAAGAATTTGATGATGACAAGAAAAAGTACTCTAGTTTGTGTGCTATCAGTTAAGGGAGATTGAGTTTGTCTATCACTTTAACTTGATTAAAGAGCAGACAACATTTTAAGAGTAATTCATGCAGAAATACAGGCAATTCCAAACTTTCTCATACTAGAGTACCCTCAGGTGTTACATAACAGTTATGCAGATATTCTCAACAAAAACACAAACCCTCATCAAATTAAGAAGTTGGCTGAAGCAAATTGTCTGTATTTTCTTCCACCACTGACAACTGCAGTTGAAGGTTGATGTTATAGGCTGTTGTTCTGTATTTTTCATTTGTGTAATATAAGACCAACATACATGGTGCAGTCTGCAGGGGCACACCAGCTCCCTAAACCTGACACAGACAGACACCAGGCACAAGTTCAGCAGCACACACAGGCATTATTCAGTGGGAAACACTTCCCAAATCATTTCCCTCAGCACAAAACGAAAGCACCAATAATAAAAGCAGCACATAGCACTTGATTTCTTATTTTTTCTCTTTCTCTCCTTCCACATCCACTCCCCTTCCCAGTGTGGACGAAGTGTCGAGACAACAGCAGGCAGACCAATTTGAACAAACAGAAATCTTTTTATTTCTTTTTCTTCTTGGAAAGCAGAGGTCTGTTACAGAGCCTGTCAGCTTGCAAAAGACCCAAAGGGGGGGGGTGAGCGGTATTTTTATAATAGAGATCTTCAAAGAAACAGTTAGAAAAAAATAAGCTCAGTTTCATCCAAAGGTCATGGAACATTCTTACACAATTTGTTGATTACAACGGAAAGCAGAAATTCTAATCTTTTCTGATATTTTTAATTAAAGTCATCAGAAAATTTGTCATATGTTTGGCATCTTAATTGGACGATAACCAGACACTGCTGAGACAAGCCGGGAAGCAGCCAAGAGCTGCATTCCACACTAGCAGCCCTACTCTAAATAACCACGCTGTTATAATGATACCTAGCCACACAGAGAACATGCAGATTTTCATACAGAAGCTAGCAATAGATTTTAAATTCCATTCGACACTAGCAAGCTTTGTCTTCTCCCTCCCAACTCTGGCTCTCTGAATGAAGTGAGGAAGCCCCTTTTATGCTGCACCCAGGAGCACTCCAGGTGGCTCATCAGCATGATTCAGAAGTACTGCTGGGTGTGATGGAAGCCCGATGTGGTATGACTTCATCGCTCCAGCTCCCATGAAGCCCTGTGGAAATCCAAGCCACCGCTGCAAACCAGGGTGGCTGTCATCAGGTGCTCTGGGGGAGGTTGTGCCCTGTGAATGTCCACTCCCCCGGTCCTTTTTTTATGGAGGCATCCCAGCAGGGAAAGCTCCCCGGTCATCCATCATAATGGTTAGTTAAAACATTATGAACAGCTTTATGAAGTTGCTTTATCAATGCCCTTGGAAACACATCCACACTTGACAAATTTCTTTTACTTTTATTGAAAACTTAAGAATCATGTTGCTAAGTCTTTATGAAGTTTAGGTTAGAAATAATTGCTATAAGTGCTTCATTCTGTTTCAACATGAAAGAGAAAACAGCATGATTTCTCCTCAGTTGACACAATTTTGAAGACACCAGCGATTACACGGCCAGATAAGCTGTCTGCACATAGCAACATCTTTAGGATACCTGTTAAAAACATAGAAATGTACCTTTTAATTTTCTTAACATTTGTCATAGCAACAATAAAACTTACATTCGTAAAACCTCTTAATCCAGTTTAGGGTTGCTTGGAGTCTTAAGACTACTTGCCATCATTGGGTTTAAGGTGTAGGACATTGCCCATTTTGCTAGGCTTTAGTGGCACACTAGGAGGAGGAGAAGGATGTTGGAAGCATGTGCTGCCACACTCACAACATGATGAACCCCCTGGATTGGGACCCAAGTGCAGGGGGTGATACCTCAGCAACACACTGGAACAGTGTGAGCTTTTTACGATGGCTGGAGTGCCAATCCTGCCACCAACCCTCAGGTTTTCAACGTAAATTGGAGTACCTGCTTGCAGGGTTGGATGCAGGTTAGAGATAGATAGATAGATAGATAGATAGATAGATAGATAGATAGATAGATAGATAGATAGATAGATAGATAGATAGATAGATAGATAGATAGATAGATAGATAGATAGATAGATAGATAGATAGATAGATAGATAGATAGATAGATAGATAGATAGATAGATACTTTATTAATCCCCAAGGGAAATTCACATACTCCAGCAGCAGCATACTGATGAAAAACAATATTAAATTAAAGAGTGATAAACATGCAGGTATAACAGACAATATCTTTGTACAGTATAATGTTAACATATAATCCCCCCCGCCCCCAATCCCCGAGGGGGGGAATTGAAGAGTGGCATAGTGTTGGGGAGGAACGATCTCCTCAGTCTGTCAGTGGAGCAGGACATTGACAGCAGTCTAACTGGAGATGATACTGTTCAGTGGATGCAGTGGATTCTCCATGATTGACAGGAGCCTGCTCAGTGCCAGTCGCTCCGCCACAGATGTCAAACTGTCCAGCTCCGTGCCTACAATAGAGCCTGCCTTCCTCACTAGTTTGTCCAGGCATGAGGCATCCCTCTTCTTTATGCTGCCTCCCCACACACTACCGTGTAGAAGAGGGCGCTCGCCACAACCGTCTGATAGAACATCTGCAGCAACTTATGGCAGATGTTGAAGGATGCCAGCCTTCTAAGGAAGTATAGTTGGCTCTGTCCTCTCTTGCACAGAGCATCAGTATTGGCAGTCCAGTCTAATTTATCATCCAGATGCACTCCCAGGTATTTACAGGTCTGTACCCTCTACACACCGTCACCTCTGATGATCACGGGATCCATGAGGGGCCTTGGCCTCCTAAAATCTACCACCAGCTCCTTGGTTTGGTTAACGTCATACCCAGGACGGAGGAGCAATTGTAAGTTAAGGGCCTTGCTCAAGGGCCCACTAGTCCTTTTTAAGAAAGCTGATTTAACAGGGATGCAGACATCCAAGCTTCAACATCCCCCAGCTTCCATTACAAAGTAAGTGACAAAACTTTTTGTACCAAGACCAATCGGTACATCACTTCTGGACCCAGAACAAGACATTTTCTCAGTTAAATGAGATTGAGACAGCAAGAAGGCAGGAGACGTTGACATAACACAGAGATACCAAGGAAAGGCATAGGAGGAACCCTGAGAGTCACCTTCAAACATGAGAAGTATTCGCAAGAATACAAACTATGTTTTCACTGCAGGTAATGGGGGTCCATCTACCATTGGTGTTAGTCAAAAGCTGGACAGGAGGTGATCAACACGACTCAAAATGACAGAGTCTTTATGGGAACGTGATCAAGGAACAAAGTGCCAACCAAGGCAGGGTGAGATACACGAGGATTCTGAAAAAAGGAGTACGGACACATTTAATGTTAGACATAAGGCAAGTGATATTAACTCCTTTAGTGCGGATGTCGACTTTTGTCAAGATCAATATGATATGGAGGATGTCGCAGTTCACATCCATGGGTAGAGGGAGATAATTGGCTGTAAATGTTGACAAAATTCGCCCTTACGTTATAGGTAGACCCTCTTTTCTAGGAGGACTGTTAGACTTTTTGACTTGACATCTAATCCGTGTGTGAGTAGCATAGAGTAAACAATGTCTAGAATGGAATCGACATCTGGCAAGAGAGAAAAGGAAATGTGCAAAGCAAAATTTCTCAGTAGGTGATGTTTTGCATATTTGTCATTATTTTTGAATTGGATTGTGTCCAATTGTCACACTCTGATTTTGGTGCAAGTGATCTGGGGCCTCATGTATAACGCCGTGTGTAGAACTCACACTATAACATGACATAAGCACAAAAGCAGGAATGTGTGTACGCACAGAAAAATCCAGATGCAGGAATCTGTATGTACGCAAACTTCCACGTTCTTCCTCTACATAAATCACGATCAGCACGAAAAGTAACGCACGTGCACGCGCCTTCTGTCCCGCCCCAACCTCTCCCAGAATTACGCCTCTTTGAATATGCAAATCACTATAAATAGTCTTCTGTGAAAAGACAATGGGAAAAACACAGGGGAAAATATAAGAATTTCAGCGAATACCAAGTGGAGGCAAAGGAAAAACGTACTATTTGTTGGTTTAAACAGTGATATAAACAACAAAAGGAAGTTGATCGAGTGACAGAGTGTCGGAGAAACTCGAAAGCTCAAGTTCACAAAGTCGCACAGTGCCCAAAATAAAAAAGAAATCACATATCAAAGTCGCCGTGAAAAGGTGAGTCGTAGCCCACCGTCTGAGTGTCATATGAAAGCTTATTAGGGTACAGACAAAAAAAAATAGGCACACAGTCGGAAAAAGCACGAAATGTCAACTTTAATCTCGAAATTTCCACTTTCATCACGTAGTTTATTTTGCCATTAAAGTAGAACATCATAAACTTCATCTTAAAATCGTTTAGTTTACTAGTTTCTCAAATCCCATTTTAACTAAAGTAGCACGTTAAATGCGTTGTTCTGTATTTGATCTTCTATTTGCTTTATGTGTGTGAATCACTACCTGCTTCTTAAACAGGGTTTCTCTTTCTCCGACAGGACACATAATCCATTACATTCATGATATTACAGCTCTCTGAATAATTAAAATACTGAGATGTATACGTGATACCTTTTTCATGATGATAGGAATGAAAGCATGTTAGTAAACATGGGAACACGGTGGCGCAGTGATTGGTCGTGTCTCACGCAAGAGGCTTGCTGCGCCATGCGTGACCTTCAATAAAATAATTTATTACAGAAGTACTGTCTCTTTCAAACGTACTAACCTCCAATTCCTGTCCTTACTTTTCTTTCTCCAAATACCCAATCGCCTCACAATCAGCTCTGTAATAGACGTGAAGCCATTTGTAAGCTTAGAACGCAGATTCTTCAAAACGTTTAAGGAACATTGAAATATCTTCGTAGTAAATGTTTAATTATTCTATCCATCTATCCTTCCAGTGTCGCGTCAGCACCAGCAAGAATACAGCGCAAGGCAGGAACAATCCCTGAACTAGCTAGCGCTGCGGCACCGTGTCCTCACATGTTTAATTATTAACAATACATATTATTTAAATGAAGTTAAAGTTTTATCTGTATAATATAATCAACATATTTTGCTGCATTTCATCTTAAAAATGATATCGTCATCATATGTAAATACGCGCTTTATAAAGTGGCGCAGGTTGTGCAATATTATAACTGTAGTGCAAGTTTACAGTGGGGTAATTGTACTTATAAGTACAAACAGTTCTACAAGGAGCACTTGATGGACTGATTGAGTGCGTTTAGAGTTCTTGGGATGAAACTTTTTCTAAACCGCGAAGTCCGTACAGGAAAGTCTCTGAAGCGTTTTGCCATGGCTGAGGCAGCATCTGCTTCATTCTGTATACCAATAATTCTCTTTCCAATCAGCTGCTGCTGTGATTCCCCACTCAGATACAGTGATACAGTGTACTCCGAGTGGTGCAGTGAGAGTAATATGGAAAAAGATGATCTGCTGTGGCAACCCTTAACAGGAGCAGCTGAAAGAAGAAGATGCAGTGAGAGTAACAACGCTAAAGCAGTTATGGTATTTGGAATACTATGGCTATTCCCTGGACCATTATATTGCTGCAGGTTAATTACAATCAGATGCATTACACTAATAAACAATATGCAGTTAGTTTCAGTGTATTTATAAAGCCGCGCCAGGAATGTGGATCTAAGAAAGAAAGGGTGACCACACAGGAACAGTAGCACTGCTTTGACGCTGGGTGCCGCCAGTCTGCAAAACTAAGCGGAGAAACTGTGTACACCAGGGTATGAGGTACCATGGAAATGTGCGTGGCTTTACGGCAAGTTTAGGTTTTATACATCGCGATTTGAGCGTGGAAACATTCGTACGCAACATTTCTGTGCGTACACACCATTTATACATGAGGCCCCTGGAGATTGAGATCTGAATTAAAAGTGAGGTACCGGCATCAACTGACTGGTCCCCAGCTGGTTCACCATTGCTGCTGCAGCCAGAGACCTCTAACACGTGGCAACAAAACACTTCACACAGCAACAGACATTTTATGTTGATTTATGACAGAAACCATTGCTTTGTGTGCTTTTCAGAAGATGGCCTGGTAGCTGCTCGCTGCTGACTACCCCCAGTGCCCCACAATGACCTAAAAGAGTTAAATGTCAAATATTTTTAAAAGTATTTTATTACAGTTTGTGATAAAGTACTAAAGATGTTCACAACATTTTGACTAACCCAAAATTTTTGGTTTTACAGTATGTAAATCTTATATTGGAAATGACTATTAATAAGGTGAAATAGTTATTAATTTTATTTTTATTCTGATTTTGACATATTTATTATTTGTTGTTTACTGTTATACAGTATATTTATTTTGAAAACTAGAATCCATGTGCACAATGCAAAAATAAGTTTCTCAGCTTTTAAATTTTGCAAGAGTTGTATTAGCACGGCAACACTGTGTTTTCTTTTAAATTTTGGATTTCAGTATCACATATTTGATCAAAATAAAAACTTTTGTAAAATTATTATGGGGAAGATGTGACAAACAGTTTCAGTTCCCCAATTCTCAGCATCTGGTCTCTTACAGCAATATTGGTGCTTATTACCTCAGGAAGTTTTCCAGTTTACCTCATTCAAGTATTAAGCAAGATCTATATCTTTGATATCATGCTATCAAGCCAAATCCAAAGCAATATATGGGTCATGGGCAGTTCATAATATAAAGTTCAGTGGTAGCTACAATAGCCACAAACACAAAAAATAGAGACACGATGAAGCAAATGGTGATTCTCCTCTTCATGTTTCTAATTCCTGAAGGTTAGTTTTGACTGCTTTGAAACATTTCCTTTGAGCATAACTGCAAATATCTGGAGGTGTCTTATGTTGTAAAATATTCAAATACTTTATTTTATAGGTGGATGTGTGGAAATTATTGGTGGCTGGGAGGTTAAACCACACTCAAAGCCGTACATTGCATTTCTTAGTACTTTCTGTGGTGGCGCTTTGATTAAACCAAACTGGGTGCTGACAGCCGCACACTGCCATGAGTAAGTACTACTAGCTTTTCTGTGAACATTTTTATGGATGGGTGTTGTGGTAGGTGAATAAGTAAATTACAAATTTAATATGCAAATAGTTGTTTTCTGAAAACAGAATCAAGGTGATAGAGTTGTCAGAGGAATGGCAAAGAATAAAGTAAAAATTGTCTCAAGCAGAACAGACTAGAAGCTGCTACCAGAGAGGTATAAGCCGTCCAGATTCCAGATCTTAGCACTGCTTCATAAAAGGGGCACATGAGCTTTCTCATCAATTTATCCCTACTTTCTGGAGGGGTGTTCATTACTCATTTACTTTATCCTAACCTTGGAAAAATTATGTTGGTAGCTTCTCTAAGACGAGGCAGAGACGTCATGTTCAGCTTTGAGTTACATTTATTTAACTGTTGAGTTGTGTATTCAATCCTTTTCCTTGTGTTTAATAATTCATTCTTTTATGGCTTCATGTAATAAATTGTAACAGATTATTATACACTAACTAAAAAGTCCAGCTGCAAACACTGAAATTGAGTTGAAAGGCTATATGGACTACTTTTAAATTGGGAAATCATATACTTACTATATTGTGAAAATGTTTAAGTGTTAATTTTCTTTGTCTTATCTTTATAACCAAATATCAGGAAAAACATATTTGTGATCCTGGGAGCTCATTCACTGACTGAAAATGAAGAAACAAAGCAGTTTATTAGAGTGAAGTCTGCTATCATTCATCCACAATATAATCCCAAAAAGTACAGCAATGATATCATGCTCCTTCAGGTAAGCATTTGTTGAATCCAATTTTCTGAAATGTTTCTGACCCAAGTTAAGGTATCACTTATGAAATAATACCAGAGGCTGACCATATAGTACTTCCAATTAGCCAATGTGGAAATGCTCTTCAATGTGATTTTCATTTTTGACTGAAGTCTTGGCAGATCACAGTAGGTTAAAACTGTTTCTGACATCTCAATATAATTGTTTTAGCATTCTTGAATTAATGTCCAATATAAACTATATTCAAATCTCTGCCATTGTGTTCGAAAGGTACTAAGATATGTAACACAGTGGGCTATCCTCAAATGATGGTCCATTGTAGGATTGTAGAGGCTCAGAGCCAATGCTAACAGTATTCAGACAAAAGGGGGAAACAACTCTGGGAAATGTTCAAGTCGATCACAGGTCACAGTTGCACAAACAAAGTCGATTTAAAGTGGTCATTGGCAAACCAGAGCATCCATTCATCCATCCTCTTCCGCTTATCCGAGGTCGGGTCGCGGGGGCAGCAGCTTGAGCAGAGATGCCCAGACTTCCCTCTCTCCGGCCACTTCTTCTAGCTCTTCCGGGGGAATCCCAAGGCGTTCCCAGGCCAGCCGAGAGACATAGTCCCTCCAGCGTGTCCTGGGTCTTCCCCGGGGCCTCCTCCCGGTTGGACGTGCCCGGAACACCTCACCAGGGAGGTGTCCAGGAGGCATCCTGATCAGATGCCCGAGCCACCTCATCTGACTCCTCTCGATGCGGAGGAGCAGCGGCTCTACTCTGAGCCCCTCCCGGATGACTGAGCTTCTCACCCTATCTTTAAGGGAGAGCCCAGACACCCTGCGGAGAAAACTCAATTCAGCCGCTTGTATTCGCGATCTCGTTCTTTCGGTCACTACCCATAGCTCATGACCATAGGTGAGGGTAGGAACATAGGTCGACTGGTAAATTGAGAGCTTCGCCTTGTGGCTCAGCTCCTTTTTCACCACGATAGACCGATGCAGAGCCCGCATCACTGCAGACGCTGCACTGATCCACCTGTCGATCTCACGCTCCATTCTTCCCTCACTCGTGAACAAGACCCCGAGATACTTGAACTCCTCCACTTGGGGTAGGATCTCACTCCCAACCCTGAGGGGGCACTCCACCCTTTTCCGGCTGAGGACCATGGTCTCGGATTTGGAGGTGCTGATTCCCATCCCAGCTGCTTCACACTCAGCTGCGAACCGATCCAGAGAGAGCTGAAGATTACGGCCTGATGAAGCAAACAGGACAACATCATCTGCAAAAAGCAGTGACCCAATCCTGAGTCCACCAAGCCGGACCCCCTCAACACCCTGGCTGCGCCTAGACATTCTGTCCATAAAAGTTATGAACAGAATCGGTGACAAAGGGCAGCCCTGGCGGAGTCCAACTCTCACTGGAAACGGGTTCGACTTACTGCCGGCAATGCGGACCAAGCTCTGACACCGATCGTACAGGGACCGAACAGCCCTTATCAGGGGGTCCGGTACTCCATACTCCCGGAGCACCCCCCACAGGATTCCCCGAGGGACACGGTCGAACGCCTTTTCCAAGTCCGCAAAACACATGTAGACTGGTTGGGCGAACTCCCATGCACCCTCCAGGACCCTGCTAAGGGTGTAGAGCTGGTCCACTGTTCCGCGACCAGGACGAAAACCACACTGTTCTTCCTGAATCCGAGGTTCGACTATCCGACGGACCCTCCTCTCCAGAACCCCCGAATAGACTTTTCCAGGGAGGCTGAGGAGTGTGATCCCTCTGTAGTTGGAACACACCCTCCAGTCCCCCTTCTTAAAAAGGGGGACCACCACCCCAGTCTGCCAATCCAGAGGCACTGTTCCTGATGTCCATGCGATGTTGCAGAGACGTGTCAACCAAGATAGCCCTACAACATCCAGAGCTTTGAGGAACTCCGGGCGTATCTCATCCACCCCCGGGGCCCTGCCACCAAGGAGTTTTTTGACCACCTCGGTGACCTCAGTCCCAGAGATGGGGGAGCCCACCTCCGAGTCCCCAGGCTCTGCTTCCTTATTGGAAGGTATGTTAGTGGGATTGAGGAGGTCTTCGAAGTACTCCCCCCACCGACCCACAACGTCCCGAGTCGAGGTCAGCAGCGCACCATCCCCACCATACACAGGTTGACACTGCACTGCTTCCCCCTCCTGAGACGCCGGACGGTGGACCAGAATCTCCTCGAAGCCGTCCGAAAGTCGTTCTCCATGGCCTCCCCAAACTCCTCCCATGCCCGAGTTTTTGCCTCAGCAACCACCGAAGCCGCATTCCGCTTGGCCTGCCGGTACCTATTAGCTGCCTCTAGAGTCCCACAGGACAAAAGGGACCGGTAGGACTTCTTCTTCAGCTTGACGGCATCCTTCACCGCTGGTGTCCACCAACGGGTTTGAGGATTGCCGCCATGACAGGCACCGACTACCTTACGGCCACAGCTCCGGTCAGCCGCCTCAACAATAGAGGCACGGAACATGGCCCATTCTGACTCAATGTCCCCCACCTCCCTCGGGACAGTTCTGCTGGAGGTGGGAGTTGAAGCTACTTCCGACAGGGGGCTCTGCCAGACGTTCCCAGCAGACCCTCACAACACGTTTGGGCCTACCAGGCCTGACTGGCATCCTCCCCCACCATTGGAGCCAACTCACCACCAGGTGGTGATCAGTTGACAGCTCCGCCCCTCTCTTCACCCGAGTGTCCAAGACATGTGGCCGCAAGTCCGACGACACAACCACAAAGTTGACCATCGAACTGAGGCCTAGGGTGTCCTGGTGCCAAGTGCACATATGAACACCCCTATGCTTGAACATGGTGTTCGTTATGGACAATCCGTGACGAGCACAGAAGTCCAATAACAAAACACCACTCGGGTTCAGATCGGGGGGGCATTCCTCCCAATCACACCCTTCCAGGTCTCACTGTCATTGCCCACGTGAGCACTGAAGTCTCCCAGCAGTACGAGGGAGTCCCTAGAAGGTATGCCCTCCAGCACCCCCTCCAGGGACTCCAAAAAGGGTGGGTACTCCGAACTGCTGTTCGGTGCATACGCACAAACAACAGTTAGGACCCGTCCCCCCACCCGAAGGCGGAGGGAGGCTACCCTCTCATCCACCGGGGTAAACCCCAATGTACAGGCTCCAAGTCGGGGGGCAATAAGTATGCCCACACCTGCTCGGCGCCTCTCACCGGGGACAACTCCAGAGTGGTAGAGAGTCCAGCCCCTCTCAAGGAGATTGGTTCCAGAGTCCAAGCTGTACGTCGAGGTGAGCCCGACTATATCTAGCCGGAACCTCTCGACCTCGCGCACTAGCTCAGGCTCCTTCCCCTTCAGAGAGGTGACATTCCACGTCCCAAGAGCCAGCTTCTGTAGCCGAGGATCGGACCGCCAAGGTCCCCGCCTTCGGCCACTACCCAACTCACACTGCACCCGACCTCCTTGGCCCCTCCGATAGGTGGTGAGCCCATGGGAAGGGGGACCCACGTTGCCTCTTCGGGCTGTGCCCAGCCGAGCCTCATGGGTGCAAGCCTGGCCACCAGGCGCTCGTCATCGAGCCCCAGCTCCAGGCCTGGCTCCAGAGGGGGGCCCCGGTGACCCACGTCCGGGCGAGGGAAAACGCTGTCCAAATTTTGTATTCATCATGGAGGTTTGTTTAACCGCTCTTTGTCTCATCCCTCACCTAGGACCAGTTTGCCTTGGGTGCCCCTACCAGGGGCATAAAGCCCCGGACAACAGAGCTCCTAGGATCATTGGGACACGCAAACCCCTCCACCACGATAAGGTGGCAGTTCGAGGAGGGGCAAACCAGAGCATCCAAAGGAAAATTCCCACACATACAGGGAGCGAACACAGACTCAATATAGACATGCCTTGGTGGGATTCCAGCTAGTGACACCAGGCCCCTGAGTCTGCACTGCTAGTCCCTTTCATTCAAATAATTCCATATTTATTTTGTTGGTAGATCTCACTGATGTGGTCATCTGACTCTCTCAAACCTTCTGTCTGGGCTGCCCTTTAGGTTAATGTATTTTCATATTGTGCTTTGCATTTAAACATGCTTTCTAGTTGTGTGATGTCACACTGTATGAATCAACTGATAACCCTTCAGAAGCATTAGGGCTTGAAACACAGATTTTCTTTGTTTTTATGTTTTACTTCATTTTAAATAGACCTGTTAAGTAGGTAACAATTAAAGGTTCCAACATTACAGTTTTTGGTTTGGTCTCTCTAGAGAAGGTTCACCTGATCATTTGTCCCATGCTTTTTTAGCAAGTATTTAGACCCCTTCACTTTCTGCACATTTTTAAATGGATAAATGTAACATTTTTGTCCATCAATCTCCACTAAATAAGTCATAATGACAAAGTCAAAACATGTTTTCAGAAAGGTTTGCAAATTCATTAAAAATCAAAAACTGAAATCTATCAGTCATGTAAGCATTCAGACACTTATATCAAACACCCCTTTGCCAGCAATTACAGCTTGGAGATTTCTTGAGTTAGTGTCTACAAGCTTTGCACACCTTGATTTGGGCAATTTATCCTGTTCTTCCTGGCAGGTCCTCTTAAACTGCATTAGATTAGAGGGGAAACATCTCTAAACTGTTCTATGGGATTCAAAGACTTGTCCTAAAACCACTGCAGCTTTGTCTTGTTTGTAAGCTTCAGGTCACTGTCATGCTGAAAGGTGAGCCATCGCCCCAATTTGAGGTACCGTGCATTCTGGAGCAGGCTTTCTTCAAGGACCTCTCTGTATTTGTCAGCATTCACCCTTCTTCAATATTGACCAGTCTCACTATGCCACTTAGAAAAATACATGATGATGTCTTCGCCATAGGGATGAAATCAGGCAGAACATTGTCTGGTCCTTGCCAGACATAGAGCTTGGAGTTCTCATCAGACCACAGAATCTTTTTTTCATGCTCTTAGATTCCCTTAAATGCCCTCATAGGCCTTTTACTGAGAAGTGGCTTCCAACTACCCATTCTACCATAAACACCTAACTGACAGAGTGCTGCTGAGATGGTCATCCTTTCGACAGGTTCTCCAAACTCAGAAGAAAACTGAATCATTCTGAAATTCTGTTAGAATGATCATTGAGTTCTTGGTCACCTTCCTGTCCAGTTACTCAGTTTGGCCAATCAGTCAACTCTAGTAAGAGTCCTGGTCACTCCAAACTTGTTGAATTTCACAATTGTTGAGGACACTCAAAGCTTTAGATATGGTTTTATGCCCTTGTCTTGATATATGCCTCATCACAATTTAATCATGAAGGTCTATAGACATTTCTTTGAACTTCATGGCTTGGTTTTTGTCCTGCCATGTAGTGTGAATTGTGGGACCTTCGATACACAGGTGTGTGTCCTTCTAAATGATGTCCAATCAATTCAATTTGCCAATCAAGTTCTAGATACATCTCAAATATAATTAAAGCAAACAGGATAAACCTGACCACAATCTGGAGGGCCACAGCTGATGTCTGAATACTTATGTGAATAAGAGATTTCAGTTTTGGATTTTAAATAAATTTGCAAACATTTTGTCATTATGAGTTATTGAGTGTACATTGATGGACTATAATAGCAAAATGATCTATTTAGAATTAAATGTACAACACAATAATGTGTAAAGAAAGTGAAGGGGTGTGAATACTCTCTGAATCCCATTTAAGTTTATAGTTTCAAAATCTTGGCTATCTGAGAAGCAACTAGCAAAATAACCAGCAAGTAACTCTTTTCTATTTAAAAAGACATCTGTGATTGTTGGAAGAACTGGAGGTTCACACAAGAGGAAATATTTGGACACCAGCTCGGTTTAATAAATGCAAGTCTAACAAAACACACACTTAATGGCTGCTAAATCAACAAAAAAAAAGTAGTGTCCTAATGAGGAATGTTTCTCTCTGGTTTCAAACCTCACAAAATCATGGCTTGAAGGAGCTCCGTCCTACAGTGCATTCTCATAACGAGAGAGGCCTCCTTCTGGGAACTGCAGGATATTTAGTGGGGAAACCTGAAGGGACCGTCTTCTTGGAAACTGTGAAGGAAGAAACAGAGGATAAGGTTAGCTGCAGCGCCCCCTCTCTATCTGAGGTGGAAGCAGATACCTCAGAAGAGCCCAAAGGATGATCCACTCTTGCTGCTCACATTGATGAGAACTCTTAAAAAGAAAAAATTAGGTTGAAATTTGAAGGTTCCTGGAGCGCTCCTATTAGTCACACTACTTGAGTATTTTATTCTATTTATCTTCTAGTTCTCTGTGTGGTGACTAAATAACATTCTAGTGTTTGTGGAAAGCGTACCATCATGCAGATTTCATCAGTGTCCCCATGTTCTAGCTAAAAACTCATTTTGAAGTAGCAGCTGGAACTAAATATTTATTTCTGCCTCTACCCCACTTCTGTGATTTCACTTTTAAAGATAATCTGACTGGAATGTTTTAAATGTTTTATGCTCACTTTAAATAATTTAATTAATTAATGTGTTAACACACTTTAATCTTCATACAAAGTACTGTATGCATATTAAATGAATTACTGGAGAGACTTTAGTTTTGGTTCTGCAATAATGCATCTATTACTCATTTACCACTATGCAACAAAACACTTCTTTGGGTCTTCATAACACATGCAAAGCATTAGTAAAGTGTGTATTTATCTCGGCAATGTGACTTTCTAACAAAACTTCACATTGGAGTGCTCTGAGGTGGCTTCACTGAGACCCATTTCTCTTGATATTCCATATTTAGTATAAGACCTGTGAATCCTTCATATTAACAACTCATTTTACCATCATGTCAGTATGTGACACTGCCCAGAGATGAATAACCAATCATCTACTGATGTTTTATAAGTGTTATGAAGAGCAAAATTAGCCTTTGTTAAGGTCTTGGTATACACAGTGCATCCGGAAAGTATTCACAGCGCATCACTTTTTCCACATTTTGTTATGTTACAGCCTTATTCCAACATGGATTAAATTCATTTTTTTTCCTCAGATTTCTACACACAACACCCCATAATGACAATGTGAAAAAAGTTTACTTGAGATTTTTGCAAATTTATTAAAAATAAAAAAATTGAGAAAGCACATATACATAAGTATTCACAGCCTTTGCCATGAAGCTCAAAACTGAGCTCAGGTGCATCCTGTTTCCCCTGATCATCCTTGAGATGTTTCTCCAGCTTAATTGGAGTCCACCTGTGGTAAATTCAGTTGACTGGACATGATTTGGAAAGGCACACACCTGTCTATATAAGGTCCCACAGTTGACAGTTCATGTCAGAACAAAAACCAAGCATGAAGTCAAAGGAATTGTCTATAGATCTCAGAGACAGGATTGTCTTGAGGCACAAATCTGGGAAAGGTTACAGAAAAATTTCTGCTGCTTTGAAGGTCCCAATGAGCACAGTGGCCTCCATCATCCGTAAGTGGAAGAAGTTCAAAACCACTAGGACTCTTCCTAGAGCTGGCTGGCCATCTAAACTGAGCGATCGGGGGAGAAGGGCCTTAGTCAGGCAGGTGACCAAGAACCCGATGGTCACTCTGTCAGAGCTCCAGAGGTCTTCTGTGGAGAGAGGAGAACCTTCCAGAAGGACAACCATCTCTGCAGCAATCCACCAATCAGGCCTGTATGGTAGAGTGGCCGGACGGAAGCCACTCCTTAGTAAAAGGCACATGGCAGCCCGCCTGGAGTTTGCCAAAAGGCACCTGAAGGACTCTCAGACCATGAGAAAGAAAATTCTCTGGTCTGATGAGACAAATATTGAACTCTTTGGTGTGAATGCCAGGCGTCACGTTTGGAGGAAACCTGGCACCCTCCCTACAGTGAAGCATGTCACTGGCAGCAGTGGTGGCAGCATCATGCTGTGGGGATGTTTTTCAGCGGCAGGGACTGGGAGACTAGTCAAGATAAAGGGAAAGATGACATCCTGGATGAAAACCTGCTCCAGAGCCCTCTTGACAACAGACTGGGGCGACGGTTCATCTTTCAGCAGGACAACGACCCTAAGCACACAGCCAAGATATCAAAAGATTGATTCAGGACAACTCTGTGAATGTCCTTGAGTGGCCCAGCCAGAGCCAGGACTTGAATCCGATTGAACATCTCTGGAGAGATCTTAAAATGGCTGTGCACCGACGCTTCCCACCCAACCTGATGGAGCTTGAGAGGTGCTGCAAAGAGGAATGGGCGAAACTGGCCAAGGATAGGTGTGCCAAGCTTGTGGCATCATACTCAAAAAGACTTGAGGCTGTAATTGTTGCCAAAGGTGCATCGACAAAGTATTGAGCAAAGGCTGTGAATACTTATGTACATGCGATTTCTCAGTTTTTTTATTTTTAATAAATTTGCAAAAACCTCAAGTAAACTTTTTTCACGTTGTCATTATGGGGTGTTGTGTGTAGAATTCTGAGGGAAAAAATGAATTTAATCAATTTTGGAATAAGGCTGTAACATAACAAAGTGTGGAAAAAGTGATGCGCTGTGAATACTTTCTGGATGCACTGTAAGAGTAAATGAATAATAGATGCATTTGCACAGCACCTAAACTCAAGTGTTACCAAATTATCAAGTGGCTTGCTGTAGGTTAGGGCTTAGTACCTTCAAATTTCAACTTGATGCTGTTTTGGAAAATTTTAGACCTGCTTGATTAGTGAACTTGTTGGGCTAAATGGACTGTTCTTATCACTATTGCTCTAATGTTCTAAATAAAGCACTTTAAAGCTTTCACAACAGTGTTTAGGGTTGACCATCTTCATTTAATCCAATCATTTGAACCATCTGATCAAATGAATGTAATATTCTAATCATTTTCTTTATGTTCTTCTGACAAAGCTGAACCAAAATGCGCAACTGAGCAAAAGCATTTCAACTGTTTCACTTCCTAATTTTGGAGAAGATGTCAAAGCCGGGACAAAATGCAGTGTCGCTGGATGGGGAGCTACCAGGAATAATGGGAGCACGGTGGACAAGTTGAGAGAAGTGACTGTTACCATTATAGACAGAGATGACTGCAATGGCCCCAACTATTACGAAAAGATTGAAATAACACGTAACATGCTGTGTGCAGGAAATCCAAACGGAGGAAAAGACGCCTGCCAGGTAAGAACTCTGCATTCATTCAAACATTATTTACAAATATCTTTGCTTGTCAGTTTTTTGTCTTTTATTACATGTTGTGATTTGAATTATATTACCGGTTGTGTAGCATAAATGATTTATTCTATCCTGACTACATCTGTGCTCTGCTGGACGGTAGCAGGAAATATTTTAATAGGGAATCAGAAACATAACAAAAATGTAATCCGGCAATCAAAACAAGTTCAAAAGCCAAAAAAGGAAAAAAATCTGTTATCAAATCAAATGCGAAACTGTAATTTGTTTAATTAATTTCTATGAATTTTTTAAACTGAGGATAGATATCCATATACATTCATATCACATGGAAATTGCTTGCAAACTTAATTTGAACCATCAGATATGAGAATGATAATTGAAATTGAGTAACTTTTAATAGCAGTGTGAATGTAGTTTCAGCAGCATAAATGCATCCATCCATTATCCAACCCGCTATATCCTAACTACAGGGTCACGGGGGTCTGCTGGAGCCAATCCCAGCCAACACAGGGCACAAGACAGGAAACAAACCCTGGACAGGGCGCCAGCCCACCGCAGAGCACACACACACACACACTAGGGCCAATTTAGAATCACCAATGCACCTAACCTGCATGTCTTTGGAGTGTGGGAGGAAACCCACGCAGAAACAGGGAGAACATACAAGCTCCATGCAGGGAGGACCCGTGAAGCAAACCTGGGTCTCCTAACTGCGAGGCAGCAGCACTACCACTGTACCACCGTGCCACCCCAGCAGCATATAGCAACTTAAAAAGTCAAACGGACCTGGTCTGGACTCTTAACTCATTTTTACAATCACGACTTTTCTGTAGCACTGCTGTTTCATTTTGGGGGTTGTATTTCCTTCCAACTCTAGGACGGGGGGTGGGTTGTTGCTCCATGCCCTCAATATGGAACAACCATATACAAGGGGGAGTCAAGCTAAGGTTAGAAAATGGGATTTATCAGAAAATGGAACGAACCTTAATAAACCTGATCATGTCATTTCTCAATGGAGTCCCCACCCTTCACAATGCACTTGTGCCATCTGCCTGGATTCCTTGTCAGTCACTCATGCACCGCTTTCTTCACGTTATCATCGGTCTTGAATCGACGACCACCCAGGGTTTTTTTTATGTGGTCCAAAAAGGTGGAAATCACACGGTGCCAAATGTGGTGAATAAGGATGATGTGGCAATACCTCAGATTTCAGTTTCTTCAGACAAGCCTTGCTGTTCTTAGCAGCGTGTGCCATTGTCTTGCAGCAAAAGGACTCCTTGAGACAGCAATCCCCACTACTTGGATCAAATAGCAGGCTTCACATTGGTCTCCAGCAAGTCACAGTAACTTGCACTAGTGACTGGAGTACCCCTCGGCATGTAGAGTTCGACAATAACTCGGGGTGCATGAGTGGCTGCAAGGACAAGATGAAACCTTTTATTCTGCTGGAATCCAAGCACTTCCAGGTAGGGGGTGCAAGTGCATTGAGAAGGGTGGAAAAGACATTGAGAAATGACATGATCAGGTTTGTTAAGGTTCACTCCATTATCTAATAAATCCCATTTTCTAACTTTAGCTTCACTCCCCCTTGTATATTATGCTGAATCATACATATATAATAATTGAACAAAAAATACAGTATATTTTCATTTAATTATTAACATTTAGATGTCTATAAATAAGCATATATACAGTGCCTATAAAAAGTGTTCACCCCCTTGGAAGTTTTCACATTTTATTGTTATACGGCATTGAATCACAGTGGATTTTATTTGGTTTTATTGACATTGATCAACAGTAAAAGACTCTTTAATATCAATGTGAAAAGAGAGGGATACATTAATTAAAAATTTAAAACACAAAATAATTGATCGCATAAGTTTTCACCCCCTTCAAGTCAGTATTTTGCCAGCCATGACAGTCTTGAGTCTGTGTGCACAGGTCTCTCTTTGTCTCTTGTGGCAGATGGCCGGGACCCATGCCCAGCAGGGATGCCCCTTTGTCACTGGATCCGGGGGAGCAGCCATGGGAGCCACGTTACATCCCTTGGAACCTTTGTTGGCAGCCCCCCTGGGTTGCGTTGGGGCCACTTTTGTGGAACACCGGAGCTCATCCTAGAGTGGCCCCGACACAACCCAGGGGGCTGCCAACAAAGGTTCTGAGAGATGTAGCGTGGCTCCCATGGCTGCTCCCCCGGATCCAGTGACAAAGGGGTGTCCATCTTCCACACGGGTCCCGGCCATCTTCCACACTCTCCATCACCTTAGTAAACCTGGACTCTGCACTTCTTCTCAATTCTTTTTCTTTGCAAAGCTGTTGAAGCTCTTTAAGGTTGCATGGAGCTCATGAATGAACAGCATTTCGTACGTCCAGCCACAAGTTCTGAACTGGATTGAGAGCTGGACTTTGACTCAGCTGCTCTAGGACCTTCACGTTGTTGTTTTTAAGTCATTCCCATGATGCTTTTATTTTGTGTTTGACCAGCAGCAAGCTCTCTTGATAGGTTGGGTTCTTGCTTTGTGCTTCTCTTGAGCTCAAGCTGCTTTCCCTGAAGATCATAGAATGCCACACTGGCTACTATGGACTGGTAGAACATTTCCAGCAGTTTGCTGCACAAATCAAAAGACCTGGGTCTCTTTAGCAAGTACAGTCTGCTCTGGTCATTCTTGTACAGTGCCACTGTGTTGTCAGACCAGTACAGTTTGTTGTTCATGTGGACCCCCAGCTAATTGTAGCTCTGCACCACTTCCATGTCCTCCACGTGAATGGTGACTGGTCTCAGAGGCTCTTTAGCTGCTAGAAGTCCACCACCAGCTCTTCTGTGATGTTGATATTCAGTTGCAGGTTGTTATCCCTCCACCACAAGACAAAGTCCTTAACATCCTTCCTGTACTCTGACATATCTCCTTTATTAATTCAGACTATGATAGAGAAGTCATTTACAATTTTTGTAGGTGGAAAGTGCTGGTATTCTACTGGAAGTCTGTTGTGTAGATGGTAAACAAGAAGGGAGACAGGACAGTTCCCTGAGGTTCTCAAGTATCAAAGAGTCCTTTCCTGTTTTTCAGCATCAAAAAAGCCAAATTAAATCTATTATGTTGTATAACAATAAACTGTGAAAACGTACAAGGGGGTGAAAACATTTTTATAGGCCCAGTATTCATATATCTCTGTGTAAATACTGGACAGTGTTTGAGACATATAATTATATAAATCTTTGTCAAATAAGTAATCATACAAAAAGAACACCTTTACAGTCAATAATTTGTTTTGCAATGCTGTTTTTTGTTTTTTTTTTGTAGGGAGATTCAGGGGGCCCATTATTATGCGATGGGGTCTACAGAGGAATCGTCTCTTTTGGTGAAAATTGTGGGCTGCCTAACAAGCCAGGAGTCTATGTGCTGATTACAAAAGAATACCTTGAGTGGATTGAAAAAGTAATTAGGCAATATGGTTAAAATTCATTTCTGTAAATGCTTTGCCTTTCATAGTAAGAATATATTTTCAGAATATTTAGCCAACCTGTTCTGTGATAATCGCATTTAATGGAATGCTTACTCATTTATGCTATTAAATTTAATAAGAGTAATTTGCAGCTAATGGTTAAATTCTTTTGTATGTTTTTGTCTAAACATTAATAAAATCAAAGTCAGACTTTTTTCCTGTGGTTTTCTGTTTATTTCTATTTACTGATGTATAATTCTTTAACACAAGAAATTGAAAATGTATTGCACATTTCAATTCACTGTGAGTTTCAACTGAGAATTGACTGGCTAACTAATAACAATTGAAACTGAACTTACAAAGTTAGATCAGCTTGGTTGTGGCCAGGATGTTCAAAGAGTATATGCATGAATTATACTTTAAAAAGAAGGAGCCCGAATAAAGGTGACACCAATTTAAGAATGAAAAAGTATATGTCGAGAATTCTAAGAAGAAAACTAATAGAAAGAATGAATAACGTGAATATGTAGGAGGCAGTGTTAGAATGTTAACGGTAATAGTAAATTTACATACAGTTAGGTCCATAAATATTTGGACAGAAACAACTTTTTTCTAATTTTGGTTCTGTACATCACCACAATGAATTTTAAATGAAACAATGCAGTTGAAGTGCAGACTTTTAGCTTTAATTCAGTGGGGTGATCAAAACGATTGCATAAAAATGTGAGGCAACTAAAGCATTTTTAAAGCTAAAGCCCCTGAAATGAAGGGATTGTGTTAAAAAGTGCTTTAGTTGCCTCACATTTTTATGCAATCGTTTTATTCACCCCACTGAATTAAAGCTGAAAGTCTGCACTTCAACTGCATCTGAGTTGTTTCATTTAAAATTCATTGTGGTAATGTACAGAACCAACCAGAAGTTGTCTCTGTCCAAATATTTATGGACCTACCTGTAAGTGTTTGCTTAACTTGAATAGAATATGAGCTTCATATTGCTACATAGATAACAGAATACTCGTTTATCATGCTATTCCTACTCTATTTCTACTCTTGTCCAGGGATTCCAAAATTCTGCAGCTATAGCTCCAGAAAAAGTTCAGGGCCCTCATGTATAAACAGTGCGTACACACAAAAACGTTGTGTAAGAACGTTTCCACGTTCAAATTGCAATGTATAAAACCTAAACTTGGCGTTAGGTCACGCACATTTAGCTCATACCCTGCCGTACGCAAGTTCTCTGCTCAGTTTTGCAGACTGGCGGCACCCAGCGTCAAAGCAGTGTTACTGTTCCAGTGTGGTTATCCTTTCTTTTTTAGATCCACATCCCTGACGCGGCTTTATAAATACACTGAAATTAACCACATATTCTTTATTAGTTTAATGCATCTGATTGTAATTAACCTGTAACAATATAATGGTTCACGGAATGGTCAAACTATTCCAAATACCATAACTGCTTTAGCGTTGTTACTCTCACTGCACCTTCTTCTTCTTCTTTCAGTTTCTCCCGTTAGGTGTTGCCACATCGGATCATCTTTTTCCATATTACTCTCACTGCACCACTCAGAGTACTTATTTCACTGTATCTGAGTGTGAATCACAGCTGTACAGCAGCTGATCGGAAAGAGAATTATCGGTATACAGCATCAAGCACACGCTGCCTCGGCCATGCTGTCTATTGAACTGCTCTCATATGACAAACGCCTTTCCTGTACGTACTTCGCAGTTCAGAAACAGTTTAATTCCAAGAACTTTAAACGCACTCAATCAGTCCATCAAGTGCTCCTTGTAGAATTGTTTGTACTTATAAGTACAATTACCTCACTGTAAACTTGCGATACTGTTATAATATTGCACAAATTGAGCCACTTTATAAAGCACATATTTACGTATGATGGCAATGTCATTTTTAAGATGAAATGCAGCAAACTATGTTTATTATACAGATTTAACTTTAACTACACGGTTGCACAGCGCTAGAGGATTGTACCTGTCTCGCGCTGTATTCTTGCTGGTGCTGACATGACACTGGAAGGACAGATGGATAGAATAATTAAACACGTAGTATGAAGATATTTTGATGTTCCTTTAAAGCTTTGAAGAATCGCGTTCTAAGCTTATAAATGGCTTAACGTCTATTACAGAGCTGATTGTGTGGCGATTGGGTATTTGGAGAAAGAAAAGTAAGGACAGGAATTGGGGGTTAGTACGTTTGAAAGAGACAGTACTGCTAGAATAAAGTATTTCATCGAAGGTCACGCACGGCGCAGTTAGCATCTTGCGTGAGACATGAACAATCTCTGTGCCACCGTGTTCCCAAGTTTAATAACATGCTTTAACTCCTATCATCATGACAATGATATCACGTATACATCTCAGCATTTTAAATATTCAGAGAGCTGTAATACCACGAATGTAATGGATTCTGTGTCCTGTCGGAGGAAGAGAAAGCCCGTTTAAGAAGCATGTAGTGATTCACACACATAAAGCACATAGAAGAACACATACAATACAAATCATTTAACGTGCTACTTTAGTTACGATGGTATTTGAGAAACTAGTAAATTAAACGATTTTAAGATGAAGTTTATGACGTTCTACTTTATTGACCAAATAAACTATGTGATTAAAGTGGAAATTCTGTGATTAAAGATGACATTATGGAGCTTTTTTTCCTACTGTGTGCCTATTTTTTTTTCTTTTCTCTGTACCCTAATAAACTTTCATATGACACTCAAACGGTGGGCTACGACTCACCTTTTTATTATTACGACTTTGATATGTGACAACTTCTTTTTTATTTCAGGCACGTGCGACTTTGTGAACGTGAGCTTTCGAGTTTCTCGGACAATATGTCACCCGATCAACTTCCTTTTGTTGTTTATACTACTGTTTAAACCAAAAAATAGTACGTTTTTCCTTTGCCTCCACTTGGTATTCGCTGAAATTATTTTCACTCTTGCTTTTGCCATTGCCTTTTCACAGAAGGCTGAGCTTAGGGGCTATTTATATTGATTTGTATATTCAAAGAAGCGTAATTCTGGGAGGAGTTGGGGCGGGACAGCAGGCGCATGCACGTGTGTTACTTTCACGTTGACTGGGATTTATAGAGCGGAAGAATGTGGAAGTTGGCGTTCGCACAGATTTATGCATCTGGATTTTTTTGTGCGTAAGCGCATTTCTGCTTTTGTGCTTATGTCATGTTATAGTGCAAATTCTACACACAAAGTTATGCATGAGGCCCCAGGTGTTGCTCATTTTTTCTTGATCAAGGTTTTCGACTGCTTCATGTAGCTCTCTCTCAGCTTCAGCAAAGTTTGCTCCATTATCAGAGTGCATAATTTTAGTTTATCCTCTTCTGCAAATGTATCGATGTATGGCATTGACACAAGAATCACTGCTCGATTAGATAGATAGTGAGGTATTATGCAGGCATATTGCTGTTGGTGTAAAGGAGCCCCTGTAGTGTTTCTTGACACAGTTTTGCTGAATAATTCTTTGGATGAAAGTACATCTGGTCCTCTTGAGTAAACTTTACTCTTTTTTAACTTAAAATGGTTCAAAATAATTAACTTCAACTCCGGTGAATGGTGGTTGGTCGGGTAGCATTGTATCCTTTGCATGTGTTTGAAGCTGCCAAACACAGAAGGTTTTTAAATGTACAAACAGCTGTTAGAGTCGTTGTGATTGAGGTGCCTTGAGTCCCCTTTTCAGCACCATTAGTAATGCTATTAGTAAAACTGGTTCCTCTCTGGCCACTTTTCAGGACAGTCTTTTCCTTACAGTCTTTTCTCTCTATGTATAGGCAGCTTCCAAGAAAAGGAGGCAGGGCAATAAAGTCAACAAAATCAGCTGATCTTCCTGTACTTCCACATAGGAAAACAGGATGCACATAGGAAGCACTTCCAGATCAGCTGGAAGCCCTACAAAGTAGTGGTCGTTAATCCCTGCAGCACCCATGGACCCCAACAGGGCTGCCCCACTTGACTACAGTTCCCAGCATGCCATGCAAGTGCACATACTAGTTCCATGTCTCATGGATTCTGCCATCTGGTGTGACAGGGGAGCATGTAGCTGTATGTCTGCATGTAGTCTGCTTTGAAATGGGAGCTTTGATAAAACAGAACATCTGTTTTCTAGCTGCCCCACTAGGCCTACTAAAGCAACTGATTGGGTGGCTAACCCACATGCTCACTTTCACAGTACCACTAACACACTCCCGCTCATTTCCCCTTTCATTTTTTCAAAGCCCTTTCCACAATAATTTCCTGACAAACTGCTTTCTTCTGCTTCACTTATACAACAATAGCAGGTAGCTATCAGATAAAGTCCAGTGCCCCATGTAGTTCTAAGGAATTTCTTTTTCAGAGTTTCACTCTGTCCATGCCACAGCAGATTAAGGTGCTGTCTGGAATCAAAGCCAACAATAACAACATCATTTTATTTTCTATAACACATATTCATACAAAGAATGTAGTTCAAAATGCTTTACAAATGTCACAGAGATAGTGTGATGAGAGAGTTTAATGGCATTCCAGATTCTAAATAAATATTGTGAGTCCCGGAGCATTCAGGCTCCTAGTGGGTGTACTGTAGGTGCATGTGTAAACTTGCATGCACCACTCCGAGGTTAATTGGGATGCTTGGCTGATCGCGTGTTCACATGCAAATATGAGCAGATGGGTCAAGAGCTTCATTTACACCCCAGAGCAGGTGGAGGACAGCACCTGCACCCACTTGGATTTACAAAGGGAACCTGCATGGTGAAATCAGGAGGGTAAGAAAGAGAGAGCAATGAGAGACAGAGGTTAAAGAAAAGAATGACACAGATGGCAGGTTTGGCAGATGCAAGCATATGGTAGAAAGGAGCCAGTCAGATGGGTATAGAGCCCTGAGGAGGAGCATATGATGAGGCTGAAAAGGGTCACTTCAGCTGAGCATCTTGAGGAAGTTATAGTAATCCTTCACTTGTGGACTTTAGTGTAAGGCTGGGGAGTGGCAGCAAGTGTCAGAGGAGTAAGGTGAGGCTCAACGCGGCACCCTGTCGGGAGCTAGTAATGGCTGCAGATGCCCAAGTCCCAGTTAAAAGTTGGCTGTGCCCATTGGAAAGGATGTTTCCTCTGGCTAATGGATGCCATCTGGGGTAAGCAGAGGAGTTTTTATAAGGATGTACCTGGGATTGTGAGTTTTTAGAACTGTTTCCTGACTTTGATTTTAACCTCATTTTCATGGATTATTTGACTTTTAACCTCAAACACAAACTTGATTTTATTTGATCATTTATTGACTAATTTTTGAAGCACTGCAGTTTTGGACATTGTTTAATTGTTTTAAATAAAATCACTGATTCACTTAGCACCAATCCCTTGCTGACTGTCTGTGTCCTCATTTGCCTGGCTCACCCTCAGGTACTTTATCAATGGTTCCATGTTCAAGTGGCTCCTGGAAGCGACCTTGAGACTGTGAAGCTGATCTGGACTATCATAAAAATAAATTAAATCAAGAAAGAATAATAAGTAACTACAATAAACCCATACAAGCTTATATAGCAGACTATAGATACTTAATTAGCAGAAAAGTAGTGTTCTTATATACAATATCATATTGTGAGTCTTTCCAGATGAGTACGATGATAAAGTCAGATGGCCTGGAGGAAAATAAAAAAACAAAAAGAACTCCAGTTAAGCTGGTGAAAAAACAAAATCTGCAGGGGCTCCAACAAGGCCAAAAGACCACCCAGCCCCCACTGGGCATTCGACCTAACAATGGCACCTGTCAAGTGGTGGGATGTATTAAATAGCAAGCGAACAGTCTTTTCTTGAAAGTGATGTGTTGGAAACAGGAAAAATGGTCAAGCATATGGATCTGAGCGACTTTGACAACGGCCACAATGTATAGTCCAGACGACTGGGTCAAGGCATCTCCAAAACAACAAGCCTTGTGAGGTGTCCCTGGTATGTAGTGGTTAGTACCTACCAAAAGCAGTCCAGGGAAGGATAACTGGTGAACCGGCAAGATGGTCTTGGGCGCCCAAGGCTTACTGATGAGTGTGGGGAGTACGAGTATGGTTCAATCCCACAGAAGATCTACTGTAGCACAAAGTGCTGAAAAATGGAATGCTAGCCATGAGGGAAAGGTGTCACAACACACAGCACATCATAGTTTGCTACATAACCACAGAATAGTCAGAGTGCCTATGCTGACCCCTGTCTACCACCAAAAGTGAACATGTGTGTCAGAATTGGAACATGGAGTAATGGAAGAAGGTGGCCTTGCCTGTTGAATAACATTTTCTTTCATATCATGTGGGTGACTGGGTCCATGTGTGTTATTTACCTGGGGAAGAGATGGCAGCAAGATGCACTATGGGAAGAAGGCAAACTTACAGAGGCAGTTTGATGCTCTGGGCAATGTTCTGCTGGGAAACCTTGGGTCGTGGAATTCACGTGGATGTTACTTTGGCATGTTCCACCTTGTTCAGGAATAATTAGAGGAATATGGCAAAGAGTTCAAGGTGTTATCCTGGCCTCCAAACTCCCCAGATCTCAATCCAGTCAAGCATCTCTTAAATGTGCTGGAAACACAAATCCATATAGGCCCCATTTCACAATTTACAGGACTTACAAGGTCTGCTGCTAATGTCCTGGTGCCAGATAGCATAGGATACCTTCAGAGGTCTTGTGGAGTCCATGCCTTGATTGACCAGAGATGTTTTGGTGGCATGAGGAGGACCTACACAATATTAGGTATGAGGTTTTAATGCTGTGGGTGATCATGATCGGTGTACATAAAGAGAAAGTGTAAAGGCAAGTAATCACGGAGAGATTGTACAACTTGGCGCACTGGATTAATGAGGCACCACTACACCACTTTGTTGTCCTGTTATTTTTGATGTTCAATTTCATTTAAGGAAACAATTTAATTTCAGAATATGCTTATTTTTTCTGAAAATAAACCATAAGAATGTGTTTCTCAAAAAAAATGTAAATTATACTTGCAGAAAGTAATCTAACTGCTAAATCATTCTTTAATATGATGAGTACTTCAATCTTCTTAAATCAAGATTTAAAATCAACAGTAAGTTCATAAACTGCTAACTATTTTAAATTTGAGAAGTGTTGAGAAATCTTATCTGGACATCAAAATAAGCATACTAAAAAGCTGCCTTGCATATGTTTATGATAATGTCTATTTTGGAGATGCTTTGTTACATTTTTGGTAAGTTTATTCAAGGGTCTTCCAAAATGTGTAATGTGAAAAACTTTTTAAACATTTGTCTCAGATATGCTTAAATGATATGGTCATAGGAAAAGGAAATTTGGTGTTGATGGCACCTCTTATGTTGGAGAAAAAAATTAAAAATCTGAACCTACAAAATGATGTGGAAAGAGGGAGCTTAGGGGGCTGAAGGTTAATTTATTTCTGGTCAAAAAGAGACCCTGATTGTCAAAGAGGGGTCCTGAACATGTTGAATCTCTTGCTGGTAGATCATGTGTGTAAGTTTTGGGTAGAGATCTAGCAGCAGACTGTCAGTCCTCAAACATTTTTAGCATTTATGTTTAGTATGCTGCATCTTTTTTATCATTTGCATTCATTTTCCCTTATAAAACATTAGAGGTGACTAAGAGCTCGCCACCCTATGGTCCTTCTCACTGCAGCAACAAATTGCAAGCTCAGCATACAAAGGAAAGAAGCCAAACAACAGTGATACCAGAGGCAGAGCAGGAAAATAGAGGACAGCACATGTGTGCAGGTGGCATTCTATAAATAATATGTTATGTTTGTACCCGTAAATGGGACCCTGACAGTCTGTTGCCCATTCCTCATGGTCTTCCAACATTAGCTTCTACAGCCTAAAAAGCTGAGCTGTGACAACAGAAAGCACAAAGATGCCTTAGCTAGCAAAATGAACCAATGTGGTGACACAGATATAGACTGCTAAAAATATAAACAGATGCTGTAGAAAGCTAGTTTAAAGATAAAAAAAAATGATTTATTCTGCATAATTTAAAACCCATAAAATCTAGTGCAAAAAAAGAATTCTGTCGTCTTTCTGATATGAGCCAATAAAGCAACTAAGCTGAACTAAACCTGGGGAGAGGTAAAAATCAGTGGCGCCTCTACATTAAGGGCAGGTGAAGTATCTTCTAGCAGAAGGCACTGTTGGGTAAAATTGACATAAGTAATAAACTCGCCTCAATAGTTTAACGTGATGTGGATGGCAAACTCAACTTAGTCAGCATAATCAAATGTTTGCAATTTTCCATAATGTGCTCAAACCAATTTCTTATCTAGAAAAGTATTTGCCTTTGGAGTATGTGAGCATTTCTTTGTGCCTAGTGTCACTAGCTTGTTTCTGGGTTGTTTATTCAGGCCCTTTGACCCTGCAGTGTTCCAGGCATTGCTTCGCTCAAGTGTATGCCTGAAATTTCCAGTTCTGTCTTGGGGTTTGAAGAATAGAACCCTTTAAAGCAACCCATTGGCTGATATTTTGTGAGGAAACTTAAAGGGTGCATGGACTTAAACGCCCATTTTGGAGCAGTCATCATGATTATCATGAATCACGTCAATTACTTATATACGGTAGCACTTTGTTTATTTCTGCATTGTGTGTCTTCTTTTAGTGTTGAGTATTTAATGTTAATGTTTATATATTGTGGAGAATAATCAAGCCTTGACACACAAAGAGGAATGGGGAAGCCTCCTGCATACTTGAAAATTGGTAGCAAAGTTTGAAAAGAGGTTGAGAAAATGGTCTTTATAGACAAGAGTCTACAACAGAACTGCCTAGGTTAATAAACATGGTGGATATATAATTGGACTGCAGGAAGAGGAGGGATCTTGGGACCGGAACCGGAAATGAGGTCACCGGGTTGTGACTTCTTGAAGGCGGGACCGGAAGTGACATCTTCGGTGGTGGAGCCAGGCGAAATTTTCCGCATTTGGTCTGTGGGGAGATAAGAGAAAGGAGTAATGCACTCTGCCACCCCCTGGTCTGATCAGGAATTACCTTCTTTTGAGCCCTTTAGCTGCCTCCCATGCACACGTGTATGAGAATATGTTTATATGGACTTTATGCTTAAGTGATACTTTTGTAGTGAAAGTTAGTTAAAAAGTATCCTTCTTATTGAGAGAATGCACAAAGTGCCATGCTGAGTCCCAAGCAAAAATTTTGAAGGGGATGCTCAAGAAAGCTCTGAACCAAATCATCATGTTCACGTATCATATTCCTGAAGCAAAGGCCTTCTTTCAGTACTTTCCGAAAAGAACGTAAATGGTGTTAGAGCAATCTATAATCAAGGCCAAATGAAGACTTATTTTCTCATATTCCTTCACAACATTTCAGTGCTTCTTCTCTTTCTAGAAACTACTTTTTGGCATGTGAACATTTTAGAGTTCTTAAACGTTTTTCATCTTTATAACATTAGAACAATCTAAATGAGAACAGGCCATTCAGCACAATAAAGCTGGCCAGTCCTATCTACTTACTTCTTCTAAAATAACGTCAAGTTTAGTTTTAAAAGTCCCTGACGTCCTACTGTCTACCACATTACTTGGTCGTTTAATCCATGTGTCTACAATTCTCTGTGTAAATAAACATTTCTTAATATTTATGTGAAATTTACCCTTAACAGGTTTCAAACCATGGCCTTGTTTTCTTGATGAGCTCGTTTTAAAATAACAGTCTCGACCCAATGTACTAATTCCCTTTATAATTTTAAACACTTCAATGCCTCCTCTTAATCTCCTTTTGCTTAAACTGAAAAGGCTCAGCTTTTTTAATATCTTCTCATAATTCATCCCCTGTAGTCCTGCAATCAGCCTAGTTGCTCTTCTGTCTGCCAACTTTTTCTAGCACTGCTATGTCCAAACTAAACTTTAAGTGAAATATAAGGCTCAGTGTGGCTTTAATGTCTTCACCTAAGAAAGACATTAATCGGTTGCAGTTAATGATGAATGAAGCAGTAAGAATGTTAACTAGAGAAATAAAATCTGAGCACATCTCATCAGTGTTAGCATCAACACATTGGATACCTGTATTATTTAGAACTGATTTTGATTTGCTGTTAATGGTGTATACAGCTTTAAATGATCTTCTTATATCTTGGAATGTCTGTCCCCACACTCCAAGTTGTAAACTTAGATCTGCTTAGATGATCTGCTTATTAACTAACTAACTAAGCATAAAAGACGTGATGAGGTAGCCTTTTGCTGTTATGCACCTTTGTCTTTTGCCTGCTCCCAATAGGGCTTCTCCAAGAGGATCATCTCTTTCCATATTTTCCTGTCTTCCACATCTTGTACTGTCATATCCACCACCTGCATGTCTTCTCTCACCATATCCATAGACCGCCTCTTAGGCCTTTCTCTCTTCCTCTTGCCTGGCAGCTCTATCCTTAACATCCTTTTCCCAATATACCCAGCATCTCTCCTCTATACATGTCCAAACCAACACAATCTCACCTCTCTAGCTTTGTCTCCAAACTGTCCAACCTGAGATGTCCCTCTAATGTATGTGTTCCTAATCCTATCCATCCTCGTCATACCCAATGTAAATCTTAACATCTTTAACTCTGCCGCCTCTAGCTCTGTCTCCTGTCTTTCCGTTAGTGCCACCGTCTCCAACCCAAATAACAAAACAGGCGTCTTGTGTAATACACAACACAGCTAAAGATTCTCCCCTTTCTTCTTTTCCTCCACTTCTCCCAGACGAGCTTTGTCCTCATCCACCGGACTCCAACTCGTCTGGGTGAGGAACAGAGACTCCGTTTATATAAGATCTTGGAGTACTTCTGGTAGCAGGACGTAGCAGAAGCCACGCAAAGTAGTGGCCATTAATCCCTGCAGCACCCAAAGAACCCAACAGGGCTGTCCCACTAGACTACAGTTCCCAGCATGCCATACAGGTGTGTGTACAGGTAGCATGTCCCATGGAATCTGCCATCTAGTGTGCTGGGGGAACATATAGTCCAAGCAGGACGTTTTCCTCTATTAATTTATTATACTGGATAAGCATCTTTGGTCTAGCTCTACTGGCATGCCAGCTTATCCACTTCCTTTCTTCCTGCCTTCTCATTATCTTAGCCCCCTGGTCATGTAAGAAAACAAAAACCATCCCAGAAGGGTTACCGTCCCATGCATGACGTCCATCACAATGTATTTAGTTGTTTAAATAAGCCCCTTAAAGTGCTGTATTTAAATGTTATTATCTTAGATGGTGCATGTATTGATTAATATACAGTAAACTTAAAAAAAAGATACACTGAAAATGTGAAAGAATACAAGAATGCCCCCTATTTTTACCTTATTTGAATTCTTTCTTTAGGTTTCTGAATATAGATTTAGAAAAAAGGTTTTTCTGTTTAAGATTTCACATATTTATACAATGAGAATCCAGAGTTTCCATTGCCATGTCTGTTTTCAGGTAAAATGGTGTGTTGCTGTAGCAATGCAGATTTTGTTTCTTAAGGAAATGCCTGACATATAAAGTAGGTTCACAGTTAACTTCAAATTAAGTTGGTGCAATCGTGATCTTAAAAGAAACATTAAAGCACCATTTTATAAGCATAGCCAAGTTTTACAATTTGTGGAGGCAATTAAAGTTTTAATTGTGTAGAACAAAATGAGCAGAGGTTAAGCTAACTTTAAAAAACGTTGAAATTGCTTCTAGGTTGGATGTGCCATTTCTGAGCAGTTCAGAGTCGGAGTGAAAAAGAAATTTTATCTAAACCCATATATGTCTGTGTCAGTAAAAGTAGAAATATTGAACATATTTTATTTTTTCTTTAAATTATTTTTTTATCTATATAAATATGGGAGCTTATGTAAAAAACTGATAGCAAAAATAAGTTATCAATAGTGGCCTATGGTGAAAGAAGTGGTCTCAGTACTAAACCTACATGGATTCTGAGGTGGATACCAAAGAACAGCATCAGAGACACTTGCAAAATATACTTGGCTTATCATTTGCAGAATTATCTGCAACTGTGAATTTTTGCTATCGTTATAAGTCTTTTTTCACATTTTGCGCATTCCAAGAAATGGCTTATTATGCTTATTCAGAGTTAAATCAGAATGATAACGTGACTTATGTGAATGTCAGCATATTCATATTGGTAGACTGCTACTGAGTGAATAAGAAGGACACAATTTAAAATGCAAACGTGAAATAATCAACATTGCTTTAGCAATTTGATTACTTTGTAAATTATTGAATGCTCTTCACACTTTGCTGACGGCTGATTGTTGCATAGTGTTTGATATAGCCAGGAAAAAAGGGATCTCCCCATAACCCTGGAATTAGTAAGGTGTATCTACTAAATTCATGGATTGATGAATTTGTAGGGAGCATCTCACACACCAAACCCCAGACACAACTGACCACAACCCAGGCGCCTGGTCCAAAAAGATTATTTTTATTAGGCACCGTACCTTTATGATAGTCAGAAATGCTTCCAAAATGGTGCCTTTTCACATAAACCAATAAATACAGTTCTGCTTCCTCTGCTATCCTCATCCTCAGGCAAGCTTCACTGCCAACTCTGACTTGCCTGAGTAAGGTGGAACAGCTGCTTTTATGCTGGACATGGGAGAACTTTTGGTGCCAGAACATTGCTCCCAAGAAGCACTTCTGAGTAAGGCAGAACTACCATGAAACAAGGGCGTCCTCCAAATAGAGTACAGGGAACCCATCGGGGCAGCCTTTTAGAACTAAAATTCACATGCGGCCTTGTGGATATCCAGAAAGCAGTCATGCCAGAAGTACACTGCCATCTATTGTATTGAGATGACAGCTGCTCTTGATAGGTTGTCTCTCTCTGTTCATCCATTATATTATAAACCCAACTAGGAAACGGAATAGGAACCATCCTGGCCAGGATGCACATCCATAATGGCCTACCAACTGGGTAAGGGAACACCATCAATCACAGTTGGGATGCCAGTCCATCCATTATGTCTATCATAATGCATGTATTTCTGTTTCGTATGATGTTATTAAAAATCAGATTGCTGTCCTGGCACCACTGAGTCAACAAGTAGACCTCTGTTCTATAAGCTTTCTCATGATTGTTGGTGAACTGACTTATGATGGATTTGGAGCTGTGTCTGACCACACAGCCAGAGTTCAAAAAGTTGTATGGAAGGGGGCTCAGCACACCACCCAGTGGAGTGCCTGTGTTGAGTGTCAGCATAGGGGATGTGAAGCTGCCAATCCTTACATGCTGAAGTCAATTGGTTATGAAGACCAAAATCCAATTGCAAAGGGTGGTGTTGAATCTTAAATTGAGATGTTTGGTGGTTACCTTTGTTGTGTTAAAGTTAAGTGGCAAATGATGAGTTTTAGTCTATAAACAAAATTCCAGAATAACAATTTTTATTATCCTGATGTGCTAGGATGGTATACAATGCAAGGGTTATGGCATCCTCTCTGGACCAGTTGTGACATTATGCAAACTGGAGTTTATCATGACTATCCCAAATATTCTGTTTAATGTGTACTAGAGTACTTAATGAAGAACAATTAGAATCCATAATATATAGCCTGCTGTCAATGACCTGCCAAGACAAGCAGAAGGATCATTTGCTTTGACCATTTGCTTTGATGAGTGCTAAATAATAATGCACTTCCAATAGCCACTAAATTCAAATTAATTAGACATTAATATTTCTAATGATAACTGGTTTCTCTGCCTCTCTCTAATCTGTGGAGTCTTTCCCAACTACCATCCACCATATTGGACAGCCATCTTTCTGGTTGGCAGGCGTTTTATAAAACAATCTGATGAAATGAACCGAGTCATTCATTCTCTTCTTTGTACATCAAAATGTACTTGTGAATTCAGGAGAGAGTCATTGTTAGGGGTTTGTTTAAATTACTTTGCCCTTAAAATGTTCTTAATGAACTAGAGGTGCAGCTAATTGGTTCTCAGCAGACAATTAACTTGATTTGTATGAAGCAATAGCCTGTTGAGGTAGTGATATTTCATTTAACCTAATAACAAAGTTCCCTACTCACACATTTTGGGTTTAGTTTATAAAAATTAAACGTTTTTGCCCTTACCGTCTCTATTAGAACAGCATCAAACTGCCCTAGTAACAAAACTGTTGATTGTCCGGTTGAGTCAAGTGAGAAAACTCCCACTAGACCAGTATTTCTCAACCACTTTTGGGTCATGTGCTACCACCAGTGTCTTACAAGTTGCTATTGCTTATAATGGTAGGGGGTTACAGCAGGACACTGCTCCGACAATCGTGCTCAACCCACCCCAACCCCAACTCTAGTAGCTTTTTAGGCCTATCCAAAGGTCGTTGGAGATCTGGGGTAATCAGATGGTGACTTTGCCCCTGCCACCCCTTTAAAACTTGTTCACCTCATCTGACTCTATGCAGACCGTATAAACACCCGTCTACTTTCAACGAGTCTTAATGAATACACACAAACACAGTGCAGACAAATTAAGGAAAGGAGGTGTGAAATAAACATGTCCAAAGATGTCAAAGACACAATCAAATGAGCAAAACAGCTAACAAATATCAAAAATAACTATGAATTCCAAAAATTCTAAATGAATAAAGGAATCAGTCTGTATTGTGTAACTAGCCGTTCCCTACAGTTCCGCCCATGTAGGAGTGAAACAGGAGAGTGAGGAGGGCCCTGCCTGTCTCTCCACTCCTGACGTCACGCTTCCTCCTCCCTGCGGCCCGCAGCATCTGTCTCGGATTAACGTGAATATATCGCTCCTGCAAGTGAACTATGATTCTTAGCGTGATGAGAAAAGTCACAAAATCAACTGGAATGTTCAAGCAAATTATAGAAAAAAAACCCAATCTAATTCCGTTAAGTAGTTCTCTCATGAAAAGCGGACAGACACAGACAGACAGACAGACAGACATTGGATTTTATATATGTAGAGATTGAGACAACTGGCCATTATGATGTCATGTGTAGTGATGAATGAAACAGGCAAGTCTTGACTTTTAATTTAATAAATATTGTAAAGAAAGCACACAGACACTGCGTTAAGGGTTCGAGATCCGTCCCCGTATAGTGTAGCTTGGTCAAGATTATACAGTGATATTTTAACTGCAGACATTTACAAGCCACCTTCTGGTGGATGGATGGGCGAATTTATGGAGGATGGCAGAAAGGATGTTGGGAGGAGCGGGGAATCCTGGGGTGATGGTGACATCATCAGGAAGGGATGGTACGTGACTGAGGAACGCGGAACCCGTCTGGATGGAAGGGTGGAGGTAAATTCACGGTACCGAGCTCTTTTGCGGTTTGTCTTTCCTGTGAGAAAAAAGAGAGAGTTGTCAGTACACTGTTCCTCTCCCCTGTCTTGTGAGTTCATTTACTTACCTCGGTAGCAATGCTCATGTCTCTGGTGACTTTTCCTATGAAGTCAGTAGATGGATTGGGTTGAGCATGAGGGGTCATGAGGTCGCTGGAAAGGGGTGTGTCCCACTCCTGATATAATTGCATCATTGCAATAGGATGAAGGTTCAAGTCTTTAGAGTCCTGGAGCTTCCTGTCGTGCTATATGGTTGCGAGACATGGACACTCTCCTAGTGACCTGAGACGAAGACTGGACTCCTTTGGTAATGTGTCTCTTGTGAGAATCCTTAGGTTGACTTTGTGCCAAATGAGCAGTCGCTCACAGAGTCTTGAATGAGGCACATTACCTGCATTGTGAGGGAACATCAATTACAGCACTACAGCCATGTGATGTGATTCCCCGAGGGTGATCCGGCTCACAGGATCCTCATTGTGGAGTACCCGAGTGGCTGGACCAGGCCAAGGGGATGTCCACGTAACACCTGGCTGCGGTACATAGAGGGTCATTTCTGGAGGGTGGGGATGGACTGTGTGTCTGCCTGGGAGGTTGACAACCAGGATCCTGAGCTCTTTCGTCATGTGGTGGGTGCGGCAACGCTCTATACCAGTGCATGCTTCCCAACCTGACCTGTCCTGGTGTACCTTTCACTTCTTGTTGGATCATTGTGAGCATCCAGTTCCCATTCTAGGTATAGACTTGTGCACTGTGCTGCCGGTGTAGATTAAGGTGAGAAAGCACTGCCGATGCATTTTAATAGCTGGTGTAAATGTATCACGACTCAATTGTATATGGATACAATCTATGTAACAAACATTAAATGGGGTCTTTGAGAAAACTGATTGTTATTGTGCATCAAGTTTAACCCATTTTGGATTATGGTCCACTTAAAAAAAAAAACGTTTGAAACTCTTGATGAAGCTTGATTCTTACGGATTTGTGTATACTGCTGCAATTTTATATCTCTTTTCAATTGCCTTGCTGCCCCCCTGAAATTTTACTGAGGCCCACTAGTGGACTGCAGCCCCATGGTTGAGAACCACAGAGGTAATCCACATGCAGCACATCAGCACTCTCTAGTGCCAGGATCAGTGAGTGGAACTACTTTACCTCACAATTCTGTCTTTCTTATCTGCAATACCTACCTGACCTTGAAGTAAGAACTTATAATTACAGAAAATCAGGAATTGAGAGTACAAAATTGACATCCAAATGTTTTAGGGGGTAACCCACTCCACACTGCACATTATGTGCCTCTGGACACATCCAGGTTTACATTACATTAGATAAGGATTTTTTTTGTCACCACCTATTATGTATGTTATCCAACAATCACAAAACATTTGAGTTTACTTTTATTTTTTATGTCCTTCATAAATCTGTTGTGAAGTGGTGCCTGGCTGGCAAGAGTTTACAATGGTCAGGCACCCCTCCAGGAAGGCACAAGAAGAAACCTCCAAGGCAGAGAGAGGAAGCCACACTGGCTGCAAGAAAGATCAAATTAATAAATTTTGAGAATGTTATGCTCTTTTCATTGCAATCCATCCACCCATCTGTACAATTTTTCAACCCACTTTACCTTCAGCAGGGTCACATGGAAGATGGACCACATCCCAGCAAGCATAGCACACAGAGTAGCAACAATCCCAGGACAGGGTGCCAGTCCATCACAGGGAGAACATACACACACACACACACGGGCCGATTTTACATTGCGAGTCCACCTAACCTGCATGTCTTTAGATCATGGGAGAAAACCAGACCTCACCACAATAAAAGGTGCAAACTCCACATGGGGCACACCCAGGGATGTGAACCCCAGTTGTTTTGAAGCAGCAGTGCTCCCATTGTGCCACTTCTGTACTTCTGTTTTTGTGCATTTTTTCATTCATCTAATACCATACTAGAACAGTCAAACATGGCAGTTAATGGCCTGCCAACATTTTCTTATTGTCCATTAGATCTAAAGGGTGGCACTGCTGCCTCACAGTAAGTTGACCGGGGCTTGCCTGTTCTCCCTGTGTCTGTGTGGGTTTCCTCCTGGTGCTCCGTTTTCCTCCTACAGTCCAAAGACATGCAGGTTAGGTGGATTGGCGATATTAAATTGGTCCTAGTGTGCGTTTGGGGTGCGTGTGTTTAGTGTGGGTGTTTGGCGCCCTGTTCAGGGTTTATTCCTGCCTTGTACTGTATGCTGGCTGGGATAGGCTCCAGCACGCTCCACAACTCTGCTCAGGACTAAGCGGTTTAGAAAATGACTGACTGCAGAATTACGTTAGAAGTACACAAGCAAATTCTTTATGTGACACCAGAAGCCACCATTCCCAATGCCTTACAAGTGGCGTACACCAATGTGGATCAGTTCATTAGGTTTTGCAGTGAAAGCTACATTCAGTAAAGTAAAATTGTAAGGTCACACTGGTGTTCATGTAGAGAGCTATCAAGTATCATCACATTGAATATTTGATCATGAAAATAATCTCATGCGTTCTTTCCAAAAGGATAACAAAACCACATCCTTGATCATGCAATAAATAGTGTCATGCCAGCGCATCGTGTAACACATCAGAACATCACACCATCAACATGCACTTACAACTCGTCCTTTATGGTGCCCTCGTATTTGGTCTACTGACCAGCCTTGAAGGTAGGTTGTCAAGATTTCTATAATACAAATAATTTTTGACATATGAAAAGGGAACTGGGAGGCACGGTGGTTCAGTGGTTAATGCTGTTGCCATACAGCAGGAGTGCCCAACTCTGTTCCTGTAAGGCTGCAGCGGCTGCGGGTTTTCCATCCTGCCACTTTCTTAACCAGTGACCAGTTTCTGCTGTTATTTGACTTCTCTTTTCATTTTAAATTACTTTTTTTTTTTTTTAAGATTTAATCTTCTGAATGGCTTCTTTTTCCCTAAATGGCAGGCAAATAAAAATGAGACATTTAAGCAAGCCAAAAGATGACCAGCTATGATGGTATCTCAAATTCCAACCAGTTTCTTAATTAGATGCTGATTCCTGTTCCAAATTAAACCCGATATTTAATGCCATGACTTGTTGATGCTCTTATTCTGTCACAGCAGACATTTCCAAAACTGTTGATATTCTCTTTTCTAAGAGCACCGTCAAAATGCTTTGTTGACCTGAGCGGATCATCATTACTGAGACCTTCACCTATCTTTAATTTCAGATATTGTATGACGGACACGGGATAACAGGTGAAGTGTTGGTTTGTTTTGTATTACATTATTAATTACCTATTAACTAAAGAAAGAAGAAACAAGTCTGCATCTCTAGTAGTAAGTAAATTAAAATTTAGGTAAAAGAATTTAACTAGCAGCAAAAACTGGTCGCTAATTAAGAAAATGGTTAGAATGAAAGCTTGTAGCCACTGCAGCCCACCAAGATCTCAGTTTTACAGCATTATGGATCTTGTTTCAAGCTCTGGCCCTGTGAAGTTCTGTGTGTGGTTTTCATACTTTCACCATGTGTGTGTCCTGCGGTGGGCTGGCGCCCTGCCCGGGATTTGTTCCTGCCTTGCACCCTGTGCTGGCTGGGATTGGTTCCAGCAGACCCCCGTGACCCTGTGTTAGGATATAGCGGGTTGGAGAATGACTGATTGGCTGACTGACCATGTGTGTGTATTCTAATTTCTTCTCAGGTCTCATAGATTTCAGTCTGAATGTCAGCCTGGTCATGTACTTCTTACGTCTTTGTGGGGTTTTGTTCTTGTACTCTAATTTCCTCTTATATTTCAAAGATTTGCTAAAATTGAGCCCTCGTATTTACATGGGCTTCCTCTAGGGACCATCTGGTGATTTTAAATTTGAACAATATGAGTGGGCGTGGGTATGTGCATTGGTGTGCACTGCAGTAGACTGGCACCAAAGCCAGGCAGGCAGAATGAATAATTGGACAAAAAGGCAACTGGCACCACAGTGTTAAAAATAATAAATTAATAATAATTCTTTTCGGAGATATAACACTTTTCTCACTACTCAAAGAGCCTTAACATAATAATAATAATAATCATCATAATCATAATAATACATTTTATTCATATAGTGCCTTTGCTATGCTCAAGGCGCCTAAATACATAGTGAGTGGGAAGCCCCTTCATCCACCACTAATGTGAAGCACCCCACTTGGATGATGCGGTGACAGCCATTTTGTGTCAGTATACTCACCACACATTACCTGTTAGGTGGTAAAGGGGTGAGCTAATTAGAAACAGGGGATGATTAAGGGACCATAATGATGGGAAATTTGGCCAGGAAATTGGCACACATCCTGCTCTTTACAAAGGATGCCCAGGGATCTTTTATGATCACAGAGACCTCAATTTTACCTCTCATCCAAAGGATGGCACCATTTTTACAGCACAACGTCCCCATCACTGCACTGCAGCATTGGGATCCACATTCGGACCACAGGGTAAGCACCCCTTTCTGGCCTCACCAATGTCTCTTCCATCAGCAAACTTAGCTTTTCCTGGTCTCTCATCCAAGTACTGGCCAGGCCTGAACATGCTTAGCATCAGGTGGATGACCTCTTCTGAGGTGCATGTGGTATGGCTGCTGATACCGTGCTTAGCATTTGGTGCTTCACTGTCTGGACAGGACACAGTCTGTGTGGAACTTGCAAGTCCTCCATTAGTGTTCTCTTGTAGGTTAACTGTAATTTACAAAAAGAACTGTCACGATGGGCGGCACAGTGGCGCAGTGGTAGCACTGCTGCTTCGCAGTAAGGAGACCAGGGTTCGCTTCCCAGGTCCTCCCTGCGTGGAGTTTGCATGTTCTCCCTGTGTCTGCGTGGGTTTCCTCCCACAGTCCAAAGACATGCAGGTTAGGTGCATTGGCGATCCTAAATTGTCCCTGGTGTGTGTGTGTGTGTGTGCCATGCAGTGAGTTGGCACACTGCCCAGGGTTTGTTCCTACCTTGCGCCCTGTGTTGGCTGGGATTAGCTCCAGCAGACCCCAGTGACCCTTTGTTGGGATATAGCGGGCTGGAAGATGACTGACTGTATGTAAGAGTATCCTGTGGTGTACAGGTAGCTCCTCCAGACTTGACACCTGCCTTTCTCCCCCATTGTTGTTAGGAGGATTATGCATTCCTCATGAAGTTTTATCAGCTTGTGCAAGATAAAAAAAATATTAATGAATGATGAAACAAAATGTAAGTTTCATACTTGTGGGAAGATGTTTATGCAAAAGATGTTGTTATGTTGTGGAACTACTCATTTGAATAAGAAACGGTAAAGGCAGATCAAAGGCAGGAAAGTTAAATGAATTGATTTTAAACAGGTCATGTGTGTTCTTTCCGTACAGGTGACTGCCTGAAAATCATAGGTGGAAAGGAAGTGGCACCTCATTCAAAACCATACATGGCCTACCTGTCCATAGGATGTGGGGCAGCTTTGATCAAAGAGGACTGGGTATTGACTGCAGCACACTGCTTCAGGTAAGAACCAAACTTTGACATAAAATGACCATTTTTATAGGATGTGCTACAGGGTGAAATTATAGTCATACCTAACATTCCTATTATTCCTACTAAGTTCCTGTTTCATTTGTAAACAATGAAAACAATACACGTTGTGTTTTGCTATGACCATTAACAAAAAACAAAGGTCAGACAGTAAGAAAAGCAAGAATTGATCAACAGCAGGAATTTAAGAAGCTCCAGTGAACTAATAATATTTGGCGCTTGCAAATATAGTGTACATTGTATACTTCTGATACATCCCATTAACCAATGGCAATATAATGGAGGCCTATTGTCTTATGACATTTCCCAGGCAAGGCTGAGTGACACAGCAGATACAGTATATAAATTTATATATATATTCTTTAATTTTTTACCTATAAATTTATATACTCTATATTCTATATATATATATTTTTTTGCATTTTGTTTCAGTTCATCAAAGAAGTCATACCTGTACATCAGCGTTTCTCAACCTTTAAGTACGAGGGGGGACCCAAAAATAACCGGAAATAATTTTAAAACGTGTTTAATTTAATTTTCTGTACAAACTACAATTAGTCTCCTTCAAAGTACTCTCCATTGGCGGAAATACACTTATCTAACCGTTTGTTCCATTGTTCGAAACATTTTTTAAATTTGTCTGAAGTAATGCCCATTAATGCTCTGGTTGTTTCTTGTTTTACCTTTTCGACGTCAGCAAGTCTTTTCAAGTCTTTTTTCATCCGAGGGAACAAAAAGAAATCACACGGAGCTAAATCCGGTGAGTAGGGTGGGTGGTTCAGGGTTGTCATACCGTTTCAATAACAATAGTTTCTGCAACACTTTTTTCAAGAAGAAAACAAAATTTCACTGCCGCGCATTGCTCACGTTAATCGGCCATCGTAAAAAAACGACGCTTGCACAAAACTACTTTTACAAAAAAAATTCACTGAACACAAGCACAACCTTCCAGACTGATGGCACTTGGCAGACTGACTTGTGAGGAGTGTAACTAGATCGCCCTAGCGGCCCAACCACGTACTACAAGTACCAACCTAACAACAACAAAATTCCGGTTATTTTTGGGTCCCCCCTCGTATTTGAGACCTGAGTTTTCATAACAGTTTTAATCGCGCCCCCCCCTTAACGCTTTTTTGAAAGGAGCCAACTAATACCAATTTGTTTTTTTTTAATTAATGATATATCATAGATGCATATTTTATTATACCTACTTAACTTTTATCGACATTTATCTAACTCCATATTTATTTTTCTAGTATCAGAATGTAGTTTAAGTTAATTTGTTTTGGTTTCAATAGATGTATTTTTCATATTTTTGATTCTTGTTTTCTTTTGTTCACATCTTCGCACCCCCTTTTTTGTTACTTCGCGCCCCCCTAGGGGGGCCTGCCCCACAGATTGAGTACCACTGCTGTACATTAACATTTTAATAGAAAGGCCATTGTTTTTACTAGTTTGGAAACAAGAAAACTATTAAGTATTTTCTATTAAGTATTTTTTCTTTTAGTTAACATGTAAATAAAATATATAGTTTGGCCAGGGGCAGATCTACCATCAGGGCATTCTGGGGGTGCACCTAATGGCCTGTGAGAGCAGGGAGTCTTCTTACAAATACTCTCAATGACACAACTGAGTATCCACGATTCAAAATTACCAAGGGATACCCCTGCCCACTAGATAAAATGATTGATTATCCATGAAACAAAATAACAGGCATTTAAATGATCAAGTCCTAGCCAGAAATCAAGAGTGAGAACTGCCTTTCTGCTTAAAATGACTTGGTGTCCATGAGCTATATTGTTAAAAGTATAATCAACTCTTTGTTAAGTAGCTAGTTCACCCAGGGCCTTGAGTTTGACCAGGGGTGTTAAAGAGTTTTGCATGGAAGTACAGTATATAATATAATATATATATATATATATATATATATATATATATATATATATATATATATATATATATATATATACACACACACACACATACTGTCATATGAAAATGTTTGGGAACCCCTCTTAATTCTTTGGATTTTTGTTTGTCATTGGCTGAGCTTTCAAAGTAGCAACTTCCTTTTAATATATTACATGCCTTATGGAAACAGTAGTATTTCAGCAGTGACATTAAGTTTATTTGATTAACAGAAAATATGCAATATGCATCATGACAAAATTAGACAGATGCATAAATCTGGGCACCCCAACAGAGATATTACATCAATACTTAGTTGAGCCTCCTTCTGCAAATATAACAGCCTCAAGACGCTGTCCTCCCATAGCCTTTGATGAGTGTCTGGATTCCGGATGGAGGTATTTTTGACCATTCTTCCATACAAAATCTCTCCAGTTCAGTTAAATTTGATGGCTGCTGAGCATGGACAGCCTGCTTCAAATAATCCCTTAGATTTTTGATGATTTTCAAGTCAGACTGTGATAGCCATTCCAAAACGTTGTACTTCTCCCTCGGCATGAATGCCTTTGTAGATTTCAAACTGTGTTTTGGGTCATTGTCTTGTTGGAATATCCAACCCCTGCATTACTTCAACTTTGTGACTGATGCTTGAACATTATCCTGAAGAACTTGTTGATATTGGGTTGAATTCATTCGACCCTCGAATTTAACAAGGACCATGTCCATGAACTAGCCACACAGCCCCACAGCATGATGTAACCTCCACCAAATTTGACAGTAGGTAGCAGGTGTTTTTCTTAGAATGCTGTGTTCTTCTTCCACCATCCAAAGTGCTTTTTATTATGACCAGATAACTCAAGTTTTGTCTCATCAGTCCAAAGTACTTTGTTCCAAAATGAATCTGGCTTGACTAAATGAGCATTTGCATACAACAAGCGACTCTGTTTGCGGCGTGAGTGCAGAAAGGGCTTCTTTCTCATCACCTTGCCATACAGATGTTCTTTATGCAAATTGTGCTGAATTGTAGAACGATGTACCAATATATCATCTGCAGCAAGATGTTCTTGCAGGTCTTTGGAGGTGATCTGTGGGTTGTCTGTAGCCATTCTCACAATCCTGCGCATATGCCGCTCCTGTATTTATCTTGGCCTGCCACACCTGCTGGGTTTAACAGCAACTGTGCCTGTGGCCTTCCATTTCCTGATTCCTGATTAGCCTTCCCCTAAACCATGAGACTGAACAATCTTTGTTTTCAGATGTTTTGAGAGTTGCCTTAAGGATCCCATGCTCTCACTCTTCAGAGGAGAGTCAAAGGGATGCACAACTTGTAATTGACCACCTTAAATACCTTTATATCTCATGATTGGACACACCTGTCTATGAAGTTCAAGGCTTAACAAGCAAATCCAACCAATTTGGTGTTGTAAGTAATCAGTATTGAGCAGTGACAGACATTTAAATCAGCAAAATGACAAGGGGGCCCACATTTTTGCACAGCCAGTTTTTCACATTTGATTTAATTTCATACAACTAAATCTTTGTTCAGAAAACACCCCAGTACTCAGATGTTCCTAGGAAATGAAAGACATACCACTGTTATCTTTTTTTGTTGAAAGTAGAGTAAATTATTATTCAGGCTGAGAGGGGTTCCCAAACATTTTCATATGACTGTATATATATATATTCAGAAAGAAAGAAAAAAATCATACAGTGCCACAATCTAATCATAACCCTTGGATAAGAACTGTGCACTGCTAAATTTTAAATATTAATGTGAACAGCTGAAAGTCCTAACATAATTCAATAACAGAATAAATTTCTCAAAGTGAGTATTAAAACACTGCTCCTGGCTTTTCTAGTTGGTTGCCTGGAGAATCTTAGCCGCTGTAGCACCTTAATGAAACCAGCTTCTTATTGAAAGATGAGAGAGAGAGAGTGCGATGAAAAATACAGAAGTAGAAAAAACTGCAGGGAGCAGGGAACAGTATCAACCCAAGAGAACAAAAGAGATGTGGAAATGGGGGACCATAAAGATATGTGGTGGGAGGGCAGGACCAGAATATATGAAAAGAAAAGAACTTTAGGAGAGCATAAATTACAAATAGGGTCATGGTCTAAACCTATTAAAAATCATTTCACGAGGGTCTTATAAACGCTATGAACTATTTTATATTGAATACATTCATGATTTGCATTTTTTGAGGACATTTTTGGTTATACAGTATTTAATATTGAATCCTAGCTCTAGTGGGAGGAAGGTGCTGTTGAAGCAGGCTGACATGGCAGGGGCACCCTCTAAATGAAGGCACTCACTAACTCAGAACAGACAGCAGAATTAAGTTTTATTGCATGGCGCACATACAGACTCACTTAAGATGGAACAATGAGCCCCAAGCAATGGGCACCTTTTATTTTTATTACAATTCTTATCATTTAAGCCATTATTCTCCCTTATCTGACTTCAAGCATTCCATTGCTTGAATTGCTTGAGCATCCAGACTCTTTACCATCTCACCTTTACTGAAGTGCATTCTGTAATTCTCTTATGTCTTTTTTCAATGACAAAATCCAAAAGATACATCAGCACCTTGGTCCAGATCCTCTCTGTATTCCTTCTGAACTACACTCGCCTATTCACTCTTTCTCTTCTTTCCAGCTTCCCACTTCCTCTGAAATCTCAGATCTCATCTGCAAATCCAAGTCATCTACTTGTCAGCTGGACCCCCTGCCTACAGTTCTGGTTAAAGCCTGCCTCCCCTCTCTACTCCCTCTTATTTCTGCCATCATTCACTCTTCTCTTACTACTGGTATTATTCCCTCATCTTTCAAAACTGCTGCTATAACCCCAATACTAAAAAAACCTGGTGCTGATCCTACTAATTTCAATAATTTTTGCCCCATTTCTAACTTGCCCTTTATCTCTAAAATTCTTGAAAAAATAGTAGCTATCCAACTTCACACCCACTTATCTCACAATAATCTATATGAAAAGTTCCAGTCTGGTTTTCGCCCCCTTCATAGTACAGAAACGGCACTTGTTAAAATTACCAATGACCTCCTTATGGTTGCTGATTCTGGTCTAATCACTATTCTCATCCTCCTTGATCTGAGTGCGGCCTTTGATACTATTTGTCATACCACTCTCCTTAATAGATTGGCATTTCTCACATTTCATTTGATTGGTTTAGATCCTACCTCTCAGGCCACACTCAGTTCATACAGCTTAAAACCTTCACATCCCAACCCACCGCTGTTACTTCTGGTGTGCCCCAGGGCTCTGTCCTGGGGCCTATTCTTTTTATTATTTACCTTCTTCCCCTTGGTAATATTTTTCGCAAATATAACATTAATTTTCACTGTTATGCTGATGACACCCAGCTCTACCTTGCTGGTAAACCCACCTCCTCTTTTCCACCACCCTCGCTTATTGACTGCATTTCTGAAATTAAATCCTGGTTTTCTTCGAATTTTCTTAAATTAAACAGTGACAAAACTGAGGTTCTCCTCATTGGTTCAAAATCATCATTATCCAAAACCAATAATCTTTCACTTATTATTGATAACTCTGTTGTTTCCCCATCACCTCAGGTGAAGAGTCTGGGTGTCATCCTCGACAGTACTCTATCTTTCCAATGTCACATTAATAACATCACCCGGTCTGCTTACTTCCACCTACGTAATATTAATCGCATTCGCCCCTCCCTCACTATTCATACCACTGCCATTCTTGTTCATAGTCTTGTCACTTCTCGGCTGGACTACTGCAATTCACTCCTCTTTGGTCTCCCTAATAAATCTCTTCATAAGCTTCAGTTAGTCCAGAATTCTGCAGCACGTATCATCACTCGAACCCCATCTATTCACCATATTACTCCAGTCTTGCAGCAGCTTCATTGGCTCCCGATCAAGTTTCGTACTGATTTTAAGATTCTGCTATTAACATTTAAGGCCATCCATAACCTCGCCCTTCCATATCTGTCTGACTTTCTTCATGTTGCCATTCCCTCCCGTAACCTTAGATCCTCTTCCTCCACCCATCTGACCGTCCCTCTCGCCCGTCTAACCATCATGGGGAGCAGAGCTTTCAGCTGTTCTGCTCCCAAGCTCTGGAATTCATTACTTGCAGATCTCCGAAATATCAAATCATATTCATCCTTCAAATGTAAACTTAAAACACATCTGTTTAAAATGGCTTTTTCTTTTTCCTCCTGATTATAGTGGTTTTGTTTGGTTTTAATTTTTAGATTTTCTGATGTTTTAAGTTGTTTATAATTGTGTCTTTTATTTATTTATTGTTTGTTCGGTGTCCTTGAGTTCTCTGAAAGGCGCCTTGTATAAATAGAATGTATTATTATTATTATTATTATTGCCCTAGTTCTCTAATTGATGCCATCAGTAATTCTTAGTTAAGTGGTTGTCAAACTCCGCTCTGTTTGATAAGGGCTATCCTCTCACCCTACTATCTCACCTTGCTTGCTCTACTGATTTACAACCAAAGAGTTGACATTCCCTCTCTCAATGAAGGGCCCATCTTTCTCAAGCTCTCCTGGACATCTAACTTTTGGCTTAATAAACTATTGATTTTTTGTAGCTCATACACAATAATAAAAAATATGTAGGCATAAGTCTTTTTAATCCTAACTCTTACATCTTAATGCTTAGTAAAATATAGTGTCTACTTTTCTCATGTGCTTATAAAACCTTTCTAATACATAGAGATTACCAATTTTAAGAATACAGTTTTCTATAGTGCCAGAGTTAAATTCCACTTTAGTGAGACAGAATGAGGTTTTGATATATTCTTGATACTTAGGAGCTCTGTGCTAACTTAAGTGATAAAAAGTAAAGTTACCAGTGTACTTCTCCAAGAATAAGAATTACTGGCAAGAGATCAGGGGCTGAAATCCAATAGACATTTTGTCTCTTTGGGTTCAATTGTACCTAAATATGTATGGCAGTCAAATTGCATTAAACAAAATAAGGCTTATTTCCAAATCAGAAATTTAATATTGAAAGACATTGACATAAATAAGGATGTGCTCAAATGAAAAGCTATTAAAATAACAAGCCTTGTCCCATTCTTGTTCTTCTGCCTAACAGACTTGGTGAAGTTGCAGTCCTGGGGGCCCACTCAATTAAGAAAAATGAAAAACAGCAGCAAATGCTTCAAGTTAAAGGAGTGTTTATGTATCCCAAATACAACTGTCTAACAAAGCAAAATGACCTCATGCTTATGCAGGTAAAGCATTTTTATTTCAAATTCACCAAAGAAAACAATTACCTAACATTCTCAAGACCGTATACTCCAATTTAGAGTCGCGTGTGGCTAGAGCCTGCCATGGCAGTATCAGAAGCAAGGTAGGAACGAGCCTGGAATGAGGTGCCAGTTCATCACTGCAGAAAGCTTTAGATGAGCAAAACTTCAAAAAATTCTAATTATGATCAAATGCATTTTATTCATTTGTTTATTTCTTTTGAAGTAGAGACTATTGGAAGTGAGGTGTAATGCTCTCCTTACAGATTCATTCTTTCCATTTGTAATAGTAGCCATTAAAACACTATATGACCTACAGTTTGTGGGGTTGTGGACACCTGCCCATCACACGAACGTGAGCTTGTTGGACACCTCATTCCAAAACCATGCGCTTAGCCCAAAAAAGCATTTGTAAGGTCAGGTACGGATGCTGGATGACACAGCTCACAATTGGCATTCCAGTTCATCCCAAATGGAATCAATATGGTTGAGGCCAGGGCTCTGCGCAGGCCACTGCAATGCCTCCATGTCCTTATGGAGCTGCCTTATGCACAAGGTCACAGTCATACTGGAACTGAAAAGGGCTTTCCTCAAACTGTTTCCACAAATTTGGAAATGCACATGTGTCTAAAATGTCTTTGTGTGCTGTAACCTTAGCGGTACCCTTCAATGGAACCAAGAAACTTACCTTGAACACCTAAAAAGAGCCCCAAAACCATTATTACTCTTCCACCAAGCTTTGCTGTAGATACTGTGCAGGCCATAAGGTAGCATTCTTCTTGCATTCAGCATATCACATGGCTAGATAGTGACGCGTGATTCATCACTCCTGAGAACACATTTCCACTTCTCCAGAGTTCAATGGCAGCGTGCTTTACACCATTCCAGACAATGCTTGGCATTGCGCATAGTGGTCTTAGGCACGAAGCTCCCAATGCACAGTTCTTGTACTGATGTTGCTTCCATAGATAGTTTGGACCGTTGTTGTGAGCAATGCAACAGAGGAGTAGAGATTTTTAAGTACTATGCACTTTAAGACATTCGGCCTCCCCATACAGTGAGTTTGCGTGGTCTACCATTTCATGGCTGAGCTGTTGTTGTTCCTAGTTGCTTCATCTTCACAATAATATAACACTTGCAGAATTAGCAAGGTAGAAATTTCACACACTGACTTGTGGCAAAGGTGACGTCCTATGACAGTGCCACCTTTGACGTCACTGAGCTTTGCAGTACAACCCATTCTACTGCCAGTGTTTGTCAATGGTGACGGCACACCTATGTGCTTAATTTTATGCAGCTGCTAACAATGACACAACTGAACTCAATCATTTGGAGGGGTTTCCACATTCCTTTGGCCATATAATGAGAAGATCTAAATACTGAAGCTCTTCAGTCAGTTCATATTTTGTTACAAAGGACAAAAATAATAGCAAAATAACCAAGAGTTTCGACATTTTTCAAAAGTTAAAACTTTATTAGTCAATGGTTTATACTATAGAATAGTTAATGTTTCTTTACGTTGATGGTATCAATTTTAACAAAACCAAACTCATTCAATAGTTTTGTACATTGGTGGTGTAGAACAATTAGTTACCATTTTAAAAATGAACAGGAAAATTAGTACAGGTAAAAAATGTACATATTTCTAATATAATACAGAAAATGGTTACACCAAATAATGGTTGGAACATTTCATATTTTTATGCAGCGGTAGTACAAAATAGCTTTAATCACCAATGGAATAAAGTGACAGGTTATTAGCTTTCTTGCACACTGCGAGTGTAAAACAATTAACTGCAAATTTTACACACTGACAGGAAACCAAAATCAGAAAATGGTTAGATTCATTGGCAATTGTGGTCATTGAAAATATCTATGTAAAATCACTTTATAGTTCTAAAAAATGAAAGCATAAATAGTTTTACATTATATATTAATGTTTTTAAGAACCAAAGATGTAAAATAACTCGATAGCAATCATTTTTGAGCATTCACATGGCTATCATGATTGGCAAATAGAGATGGAGTTGTCCTACATAAATGATAACTGGAATTCATCGAAACGAAAAACAAAATTGAGAAACACACAAGAAACGCTCACTAAATACAACTTACCTTCAGTAAATCAGGGAGAAAAATCACTTTATAGGCTCACACAGACCACTCCAGACATTTCTTTATTTCCAGTACCATACAGTTTTTTCGTAAGAAATATCAGACTAAATTAAACATGTAGGGATGTAGGGTCACTCTCATTACTAGGCAATATAACTGTAGAGGTAATTCACACTGCCAGAACATCACAAGTAGTTTACAAAGCATTGTTTTCATGATGTAAATACACTCATTGAGTAAATTCTTAAGATCACTATACTAATGCTTGGTAGGGCCTCCTAAAACAGCCTCAGTTCTTCATAATATGCATTCCACAAGATGTTGCCAACATTCCTGTGAGAGTCTGGTCCATGTTGACATGATTGCATCACGCAGCTTCTATAGATTGTTCAACTGCATATTCATGCTGTGAATCTCCCCTTCTACCACATCCCAAAGGAGTTCAGAGCCGGTGACTGGGTAAGGAATTGAAGGACATGTCATGTCATTGTCAGGTTCATGAAACCAGTCTGAGATAACTTTCGCTTTGTGACCTGGTGCATTATCATGCTGGAAGAAGCCGTTTGAAAATATGTAAAATGAAGGGATGCACATGGTCAGTAACAATACGCTGTAGCATTTAAACGATGATTGAGTGGTAATAAGAGGCCCAAGAAAGCACTCCTACACCGTTATATCGCCACCAGCAACTTGGACTGTAGACGCAAGGCTGGTTAGGTACATTGATTCATGCTGTTGGCACCAAATTCTAATCCCCTTGGTGTTCCCCATCAAAAATCGAGAGTCATCAGACCAGGCTGCATTTTTCCAGTCTTCATCTGTCCAGTCTTGGTCAGCTTGTGCCCACTGCAGCCTCAGCTTTCTGTTCCTAGGAGACAAGAGTGGAGCCTGACATGATCTTCTGCTGATATAGCTCAATATTCGACATGCTGTGCATTCTGAAATGCATTTCTGCTCACTGTAGTTTACAGAGTAGTAATCTGAGCTGCCATTGCCTTTCTGTCAGATTGAACCACTCTAACCATTCTCCTCTGACCTCTTTCATCGACTAAGTGTTTCTGTCGACAGAACAGCTGCTCACTGGCTGTTTTTTTCACCATCCTGAGTAAACTCAACAGACTGTTGTGCATGAAAATTCCAGGAAATCAGCAGTTACAGAAATACTCCAACCAGACTGTCTGGCACCAACAGCCACGCCACGATCAAAATCAATGAGATTACATTTTTCCCCCATTTTGGTGTTTGATGCGAATGTTAACTGAAGCCTAATGCTTTAGTTTATTCGAGTACCTTTAAGCAACTCCATAATCATGCCCACCTTTTCTTGATACACAGGTAATACGAGGCATGTTCGAAAAGTTTCCATACTTTTATATTTTCGTTGGAAATGGTGAAGGCGGGAGTAGTAATTAGTTATGTCTGAGAGTGTCATGTAACTAGTTCTGTCTGGCAAGCTGGCTGCCCTTGCAGTTTAGCATAACAGTTGTTTTGTTTTTGTAATTCTTAACAAATAGAGTTTAAAAAAGTGCGGAAACCTTTTGAACATCCCTCGTACATACTGAAAAATTCATGATTGCATGGAAAAGTAGGTGTTCCTAAAAATTTGCCCAGTGAGTGTATTTCATAGTTTTTTGTAACTGTTAAATTCTTGTTTCAGCGTGTTTTCTTTTTATTTGTTTTTGTATAGAGCTAATAAGGTGAATTGCATGCTTTCTTGTGTAAATATGACTAGAAAAAAAATGTTAAACTTTAAACCTTAAAGAAATATCACACCCAAAAATGATATTCTCCTATCCCATGTTGTTTGTAGAGATGGCTCAGAAAAATTTTAAATCACGTTTTCCTGAATAAAATCTCAAATTATTCGATTTGCACAATCCAATTATCCAGCCGTAACTTCACAAGTTCATTATTTCTTATTTTTATGTAGCATATATGACATGAGTTTTTCATGAATGTTTTACTGTCATTTGCTGTTTTTCAGTGTTGTCCTTTTATCAGAAACTTTGTTATTTCTATTCTCCATGAAAACATTCAATTAAAAATTTTTCTCAGCCATCACTACAGATGACATGGTCTAAGTAACAGATAAATAAATATCATTTTAGTGTTCAGCATTCCTTTAAATCTCACCCAATGGCAATTCTTTAGTCAAATCTATCCTTGCCTTTTCTGGATTCATTTTCTCCTTTACAGACTTACGCTACAAACCAACGCTTGACAGATTCCCATCAAACACTAGGCACATATCCACCACTCACTTTGGGACAGTTTAGTGTCTCTAGTTACCAAAAATAGAGAAACCGCATGCAGACACAAGAACTTGGAATATACAAGTGTATATTTGTTATATTTAAAATTGAAAGGCAATTACACCATAGAAAGAAATTCAGCTCATATGTTTATAGCACTTTCCTTGGAGTGCAAACTCCGAGCGTTTGCATATCTTTACAGCTATAATAATAGAAAGCCATACTTCATTTACATTCATCAACACACTAATTAGGTTAAACACCCAGTAAAGTAAAGCAGCAGATTAGACACAATAGTATAAACGAACAAAATAATACATCTGTCAATTTCTTTACGGATTAAATATATGGATGAGTTAGTCACCAGGCAGACAAATGAAGATTGAGAGGATGGTCTCCTTTGTTGTAACTTTCTGATATCCCTTTTTCAAAGTTGGAAAAACCAGCAACACTGAACAAACAAGTCAGTCTCCTTAGTTTGCCTAGTTCTGGAGACGACGTCAGTCCTGGGACCAGATGTAATGTTGCCGGATGGGGTGCCACCTCCTTCATGGGAAAAACGTCTGACACACTCCAAGAAGTCAATGTTACTGTCATAGACAGAAAGCTGTGCAACACCAACAGCTACTATAATGGATTAATATCAAAAAATATGCTTTGTGCTGGTGACAAGATTGGAGGAAAAGACTCGTGTGGGGTAAGTAAGTGATTTTATAAACTGCACAATCAATTTGTCTCTTTAAATTTTTGTCTGTCATTTCAAACATGAGCCTTTTCATCTTTAAGCATAACGTTCAGTATGCCTACTATTTTATTTTGCACACTTTTTAAAATTTAATTCTGAGATACACTGGAATCTCATAAAGGGCTTATGTTGCCTTTCAATATTATTGCCATAATCAGTTCCTGAACATCTGAACCCCTGACTAGGATTCAAAGAATATGGAAAAAGGCTAAAGAAACAGATTTATAGCATATTAGTCTTATCTGTGTCTAGAGATATTTATGCAAGCTGCTGTTCGTTTTTCTATTATTCTAGAGTTTGAGCAGTATTAAAATTACCTTACTGTCATTATTTAATTAATTTGCAATCAGAGTATTGTAAGGTACTACACAAAGAATGATAACTTTGTTAATGATAAAGTTCATACAACTTGATTATATCCTTTATGTGTCATTTATAATTAATCCCTAAATGTGGCACAATAGGAGCCCCTCCAGACTTAGACGGCTATCTTTATTATTAATGAACCCATTCCAGCTCAATCATCCCTTTCTTTATGCAGTACTGGACATGTTAATTGTAGCAGAGACCACAGCGCACCTTCTAGTGGATTCTCACGCTATTCAAAATTGGGTCCTGTCTTATTGTGCTGCAGTTGACTGCAGCAAAGTAAATTGTAGCCTGTATGAATTATTTTGGTAACATGAGGAAAGTTAAAAATTAAATATACTACTGTATATAAAGTAATACATCCAACCATCCATCTTTTTTGAAAGAACTTCTCCTGGTCATGAATGTTGCAGACATATAATTTAAAGTGTATCCCTCCATTCAACTTTAAACCTGATTAGTCCAGGCTATGGAGGCCTGCTTTCATTGCAAGGAAGTTACCAGATACAAATGACTTGCCAAGCCATCACAGCACTTCAAGTCTTTGGGAGGGTGTAGGAAAACTGGGTTACACAGAGAAACACCCCGTGTAAACAGGGAGCCTTGCAAAGTCCACATAGTGTGATAAGCCAAGTCCTCAGGTAATTTAAAAGTAGAGATTAGTATAGCTATTTATAGCTTATCGTGTTCAGATATAAACTTATTGAGGTAAAGTTACTTACCTGTTTTAGCACTTGAGAAATTAAGGTAGAATGGTGGCGGACAAAGTCGCATCGATGTTTGGTATCCCCTTGTGTGTCATCCCACTGATGTGAAGGCCTACAATTCAGATGGCTTCTCCGGGCTTGAACCCGCACTTTGCCGAGGTACGTGTCCAATTACACTATATTAACCACAAGAGAATTGGAGCAGCCCGATGGCCAAGTGTGTGCCCAAAGTCACAAAGGGGAGGAAATATCAGAGCACTGAGTTTAAGAGGTTGCCGGTAGAGAATGTGTGCATAAAAAAAGAATGGTGTGAAAGTTCACAGCATAACTTACCTGCATTGGTGAATAAGCAGCTGGTGTGAAAGGTGAAAGGAAAGGTGAAAGTTAAACACATTGGCATTGAACCTCAGGACGACATAGGGCAGCGTTTAGGTTTAGGTTTAGGTTTAGGTTTAGGTTTCTTTATTTAGTCATGTTTACACACGAAAACATGAAACTTTTCTCAACCGTTTCTCAACCTTTAAGTATTTGCGACCCGAGTTTTCATAACAGTTTTAATCGCGCCCCCATAACGTTTTTTTGAAACCCTAATAAAATGTATTCCTATATTTTTTGCTGCCGATACACCGCTACAAGTTTAAAATTTTCCTACGAATAGCGAAATTACGCCACATATGGCAACATTCGCACCCCCTTTTTTGTTACTTCGCGCCCCTCTAGGCGCTGACATAGGACATGACTCCACGTCATTTGCTATTGGGCGACCCCGGAAGACTTGAGTAAGGATTGGCTAGGAAAGTGGGCTAGCTGTATAAATCTCAAGTTCAGACCACCAGGGGTCATCTTTTGATTGGTTTTCAGGCTTGCTGATCCTTCTTTACTGCTAAGCTGGTAAATATTAGTAAGAACAGTTTACTTCTGATTTGATAATATTTTCTGGGTGGAAATAATTTGTGTTTGTTGGCACTCGTTGTTGATTTTCACGTTTTGTTTTTGATTATTGTTCTGTCTGAGCTTCGTGAACTGTCTGTGGAAGAAGAAGGAGAAAGAGAAGGTTTTTTGTTTATCTTTTGGTCATATGTTGTCATCACTTTTTGCTTCGGAGTCGCTCTAATTATTGTATAGGGCACCTGCACTTATTTATCTTGTTTTTGTTAATGTTTTTGCATTAAGCAGTATATTTATGCAATGCCTTACTGAAAATAGATTTTGGCACCTCTGGAATAAACCAGAATTCTGATTTTTTATTTTTAACTCAGTTCATTTTTTATCATTGTCGGTGTCTCAGTTCTCCCATCCCCTTATTGTTTGGTTACAGCTCAAAGTGCCCGGAGTATCAAACCGTGCAAAGGTGCCATTGCATGGGGCATAACACACAGACAAGTGACCAAGTCAGAACTAGAACCCAGGAGTCTGGAACTTACAGGCGCTGTTTTATATAATGTGCCACAGCACTGATAAAGTGTACATTCTCATAAAAAATACTTTATTTCACACAGTTAATATAGGAGTAGTGGAGTGTTTTGCACTGCTGCCTCACATCTTCAGGGTCCAAGGTGTAAATCTTGGGGTACTGGTAACCATAAATCAATATTGTCCAGGAAACTCGGAAAATCTGTCAGTGTTTTGAAATGAGTGCTTGTACCCTGAGACAGACAGGTGACCCATCCATGGCTGAATTTTATAAAGCAGCTTCTGCTGCTGGGATTCAGTTTCCTGTGGCTTTATAGTTGAATAAAATGAATAGATGAATGGTAGGTCAAAATCTTTAAAAGAATGCTCGGCTCAAAAAAGATTTTTTTAAAATGTTAGTTACCCCTTGTGGTTTGCCGTCATGGCCGAGAAAAAAATTTTAATCTCAGGTTTTCATGCAGAACAGAGGTAACAAAGCTTATGCCAGTGGCGTCTATTCTTTGCACGGGTGTCAAACTCCAGGCCTGGAGGGCTGCATTGGATGCAGGTCTTCATTCTGACTTTTTTCCTAATCAGTGACCAGTTTTCACTGCTAACTAACTTTTTTTCCCTTCATCTTGTCTTGCTTTTAAGGATTCAGTCCTCTGAATTTATTCCTTTCTTCATTAAATGACTGACAAACAGAAATGAGGCTTGAAATGAGCTGACAGATGACCAGATAAATTGGGATTTCAAACTCCAACCAATCTCTTAATGAGAAGCTGATTCTTACTGTTAATTGGTTTATTGCTACTCTCATTCTGCCACAGCAGACTTTTACAAATCTGTCGATTTTTCTGTTTTTTCTAAGAACACTGTCAAAGTAGTTTGGTAACCTGAGAGATCAACCTTACCGACACCATCACCTTTCTTTATTTTCAGATATTGTGTGATGTGGCAGCTTGTTTTGTGTCTCATTATTGTTTGGCTGTTAATTAAGGAAAAAGAGACAACTAAAGGGGCTGAGTCAAGTTAATTACAATTAAGGCAAAATAAGTTAATTAGCAACAAAAACTGATCACTAATGAAGAAGATGGTTAGAATGAAAACCTGCAGCCACTGCGGCCCTCCAGGACCGGAGTTCTATACCCGTGCTTTAGAGGGTTGAGACCCTAAACTATTGAGCCAAGGCCCTGATCCTTTGTCCCTTAATTCCAAATTCCCTTTGCTTTCCCACTCTTTGATGCTCGATATGTATTGTATCACAGATGAAACGCATAGGGGGACTAACCCTCCTGATCCTCAATGGTATATTTGAATATCAGTCCTTGAAACCCCTATGTAGCCAGGAATAATTATTGAAGTGCATTTCAAAAAAGTAGTCAGAGAAACTGGATAAAAAAAAAAATACTAAAATCATCACAGCAAGCAAAGTCGAACTTAATAAGTAGAATTCACCAAGTGTTCAACAGACAAGAGTTCAAAAACTAAAAGAAAACTTAAACAAAAATTAAATTGATCAAGAAGCTAATCTTCTGTGGTAATGAGTCTTATCTTAAAAAAACAAAGTGTGGACTGTGGAAGCTAACTCCCACCACTCAAAAAAAACAAAATTGTGTTTACTCTTTCATAGCGGATGTCGACTTTTGACAAAAGGAGGGGTTGATGGTGGTAATCAACTATAAATGGTGACAAAACCCACTGTTATGATTTAGTTGGACTCTCTTTACTAGAAGGAAAGTTAGCTTCATTGGCTAGTTCGAGATACCCTACACTTACGTGAGCAGCGAGGAGCAAACAGCAGCAAACAAGGCATTGACATCTGGCAAGAGATCGAAGCGAGTGTGGAAAGTAGAGTACTCCACAGAAAACATTTTGAATAGTATAGCTGAATTGGACTCTGACTTGTCTGACTCTGATTTTGATACATGTGATCGAAAATGGATGTGAGGTATCAGTAACAGCTGATCCGTCCACAGCTGATCATGGTTTGTGTAGCTGATGCACCTACAGCAATATTCACTTTCGGGGGTTTGCCACTTATAATGGCCAGAGGTACAAACCAGATTTCAATACACTCGCATTCCCAGTGAACCGGCGGCCATGGCATGCAGCAACATATGTTTTATGTTGATTTCTGTGTGAAACCCTTGCTTTGTGTGCTTTTCAGTAAACTGTTTTTTCAGAAAAAATATTCAGCCCTCAAAGAGTTAATTCACAAAATTAGTAATATCTTAATGTTTATTGCATTATTCCACCAAGATATTGCCTGCTTACCTTTAGGGTCATTGTTGCGTAGCACAGTGTAGTGGAGTGTAGGCTTTATAGGTATATGCAATTTTTTTTTTAGTGGTCAGAATAAGCTTCCAAAATGAATATTAAAAGATCCGTATCTTGGTCTTTGAAAGCCTGTCCTTGTAATATTATATGTGAAATAAGGTACAGGTGGGCAGCACGGTGGCACAGTGGGTAGCGCTGCTGCCTCGCAGTTGGGAGACCTGGGGACCCGGGTTCACTTCCCGGATCCTCCCTGCGTGGAGTTTGCATGTTCTCCCCGTGTCTGCGTGGGTTTCCTCCGGGTGCTCCGGTTTCCTCCCACAGTCCAAAGACATGCTGGTTACGTGGATTGGCGATTCTAAATTGGCCTTGGTGTGTGCTTGGTGTGTTTGTGTGTGTCCTGCGGTGGGTTGGCACCCTGTCCTGGATTGGTTCCTGCCTTGTGCCCTGTGTTGGCTGGGATTGGCTCCAGCAGACCCCCGTGACCCTGTGTTCGGATTTAGCAGGTTGGACAATGGATGGATGGATGGATGGATGGATAAGGTACAGGTGCTAACACAAAATTCCTAAAAATGGTAATAAAATTAAAGAGAGGAACAAAATGACGAGGGGGAGTCAATAGGATAACAAGGTTTTTATGACTCTTTTAGACCCTTATTCCAGATTGGAATGACCTCCAGTTCACTACAGTTAAACAGACAGACTAACATTTATTAACTAAATAAATCCACGTATTCAGTGGTTAGAGCTGCTGCCTTGAAGATAAAGGGAGTCTGTGGTCTGAATTCCAGCTCAGTTATTTTCTATGTGATGTTTGCATCCTCTACCCTCCTATTTATGTGATCTTCTCTGGGGACCCCTGATTTCCTCTCATAACCCAAAGACATGCAGGCAAAAATGGCAACACTTCCGAATAAGTACAGGCCAGGCAGGAAAAGGTGGGCCCAGGGGAACAGACACGAGCAAGGAAGAGTCATTGGTAAACAGTGCCATCTTGTGGATGGGCAAGGAATTACCACCAACAAGGCTTTTAAGTTGTCCCCAAGGCATACGTGTGTGACAATTTATAATTCTTATTTCACACCCCCACCATAAGAATGTAGCCTGGGGGGTCACCTTCAAAAGCAGCTCATCCAGTGATATCTCATGCATATGTCTTCCAACCCATTCCTTCTTCTACAGTACCTTTTTGTAACTCTGGTCTTCTTGGAGATTGTTCACTTTTCCTATGCTTCTCTGGTTACTCCAGTCCTCTCTTGTAAGGGAGAGATTGGGCTTAAAAAAGGAATTTTATTTTAAAAAGGCATTTTATGAAAAGGGAATTTTATTAAAAAGGAATTAAAAGAAATGTATGAAACCTCAGCGTGAATCCAACAATCAGACTTCCAAAAACAAGCTGCGCAATCACAATAATAAATAATTCTTCTTTCATTGTTTCATTGAGTGTTGCCCACTGCCTCATATCAATGACCTGGAAATGCTACTGATGCTATGCTGTGTCTTCCTGGAAGCACTCCTGGGCCATAAAGAAAGTAGGGAGGTCGTTTGCAGGGCCCTGTTTGGAAGCATTTCTGCCACACCCGGAAGTGCTGCTGGAAGAAGCTCATTGGGAACCTGGACTCCTTCTGGGCGCCCTATAAAAAGGGGCCAGTTGCCAGCATTGAACAGCTAGATTCGGAAGGAAGAGGACAAAGCCTGAAGGCAAAGGGACTGTGTTGGTGATTAGCACAATGTGCTTTACCTTGTACTGTCGAGTGCTGAACTGTGTAAATAAAACCGTGTCCGGTGTGGACTAAACCTGTGCCCAGTCTCTCTGTGTTGCAGTTAGGGACCCTGGATATAACAATATATATACAGTATATACAGTAATCCCTCCTCCATCGCGGGGGTTGCGTTCCAGAGCCACCCGCGAAATAGGAAAATCCGCGAAGTAGAAACCATATGTTTATATGGTTATTTTTATATTGTCATGCTTGGGTCACAGATTTGCGCAGAAACACAGGAGGTTGTAGAGAGACAGGAACGTTATTCAAACACTGCAAACAAACATTTGTCTCTTTTTCAAAAGTTTAAACTGTGCTCCATGACAAGACAGAGATGACAGTTCTGTCTCACAATTAAAAGAATGCAAACATATCTTCCTTTTCAAAGGAGTGCAAAGCAAGCAGTCAAAAAAAAAATCAATAGGGCTTTTTGGCTTTTAAGTATGCGAAGCACCGCCGGTACAAAGCTGTTGAAGGCGGCAGCTCACACCCCCTCTGTCAGGAGCAGAGAGAGAGAGAGAGAGAGAGAGAAAGTAAGTTGGGTAGCTTCTCAGCCATCTGCCAATATCGTCCCTTGTATGAAATCAACTGGGCAAACCAACTGAGGAAGCATGCACCAGAAATTAAAAGACCTATTGTCCGCAGAAACCCGCGAAGCAGCGAAAAATCCGCGATATATATTTAAATATGCTTACATATAAAATCCGCGATGGAGTGAAGCCGCGAAAGGCGAAGCGCGATATAGCGAGGGATCACTGTATATATATATATATATATATTTTGATAAAGGTGCTATATATCGCCTGACCCAGCACAGACTGACGCAGAGGCACGTGTAAAATAAACAGACTTTTTATTTTCTCTTCAGCTGTGGGGCACGTCTTTCCCATGTCCCACAGGTCCAACACAGTCCCAAGCACAAACAATCCTTCCTCTGGCATCACCACTCCTCCCAGGCAACCTTGTCCTCTTCCTCCCGATTCTGGCTCCTGAGTGGTGGACGCTGGCCCTTTTTATAGCCCACCCGGAAGTGCTCCAGGTGCTTGATCACCTGTGGCTAATTGCACTTCCGGGCGGAGCTGTAGAGATGTCCAGGTGGGTTCCGGGATCCATGCAGCACCCCCTGGCGGCCATCCCAGATCCCCACAGGGTTGTGGAGAACTCCATTTCCCATGAAACCCTGGGGGAAACAGAGGCTCCATCGTCAGCCAGGGAGGCTGCCACCAAGCATCCCGGGGGAGGTAGTGAGGAGCCAATGGCTGCTCCCCCGGAACATATACAGCAGGGGTGTCCCAGCTGGGCATGGGACTGGCCGCCCATTACTATATATATATATATATATATATATACTGTATATATATATATATCAATCATTAATTGCACTATTCTTAAATGAACATAAGCTACATGTTTCTCCATTATTAGAGAATTAATCATTTTTATTTTTCAATTTTACTATATTTAATACAGGGAGATTCTGGTGGCCCACTGATTTGTGATGGCGTCTACAGAGGAATTGTTTCATTTGGTGCTGATTGTGGGCTCGCCACAAAGCCTGGAGTGTACACCCTGCTCACAGACAAATACCTGAAATGGATTCAGGACACAATATCAGCTTAGTCAGTGGCTGCCTTCGTTGACTTTTGCTTTCATATTTTATCTTGCATGCTTTTTTGCAGTCAGCAGGAGTCACGGGCTGAATGCTTGCCTGGTTTAATTAAGCACACTTTATTGTTTTCACTTTAACATTCTTCTGTCAAAAATTTGCTTAATCCCAAAAAAGCATTCTTTTATATTATGGATGAATAACTGCTATTTGTTTCTGTATCTTCTCATTAAAATGAACTATGTTGCATCATTTTCTTGTCTATATGAGTTAGGGAATTCTTTATTATAAGAGTCAACTCATCTTTAATGTTAATAAAAATGGTATACTATATTTGGCCTAAAGCAAAACTAAAGCACAGCCATTTGCACATTAGTAAGAATATTTTTTAATATTTTTTACATGCAGAGCACACTACTGTTTGTTAAATTAATGTTTCATAAAGACCTTCTGATTGAGAACAACTACTGACAACAATGTGTGCCCTCAGCTTGCCAGAGAAAATGAGTTCAAGTGAATGAAAAGGGAAGGTGTGCAGCAAAACTCTTTAACAAATGTGGGATTTAGGAAGCATCTCAAAGTCCCAAACCCCAGATGCAGCTACACAGATTACTGTCCCAGATGCAAGTAAATTATTTTATTTGCACTATACCTTCAGAATCCACAATACAGTTTTTTGGTCTTCCCTATCCCTATCCTTTCCCGACTCGGCGAAGTGGCTCCATTTATGTCAGACACGGGAGTTCTTCCAGTGGCGCCGTTTACAACCAGACAGCACTTCCAGGTCAGGTGAAGCATCCTTCATTGAGAGAAGTTCCCCCTGGTGGCACCCAAGTACTCCAGCAGGCCTGCACCTTTTAGGATTACACCTCATATGTTGCCTTGACGGTGTACAAATGGGAGCTCCTCCATGGAGATGCTGCCACCCATTGTGTCAGGGGAACACATGGCCCTGGGAGGCAGTGTCCCCATGTCCTTCCATTATTATGGCCTTCTGGGTGGGAAAGGTACTAGAAAGCAATCTGGCTTGGATGCCCAACCATCCATATCTCTCTAACACAAAGGCAGCCAGCCAATGTGTGTAATCTGTGACAAAATTAAAGCAATACTATTACTGTGACAGGCCATTTAAATGTTACAATTCTTGTTATATCAGGTGGAATCTAAAAAGAAGCGCATTAAACAAGTTTACCAACAAAAATAACAATTGGGCTATTCAATGGGGAAGTGGTTAGTCAGGCACACGAATAAACCTGCAAGTAGACTGAAATCAACGGGGATTGGGGTGACGTTCATTTGAGACTCAAAGCTTTTCCTGATGCAAGTATCTATCTATCACACAACCTAAAAAATGTATTTGTCGATATGGAAATCTTCAGCTTTTCTTTGGCTCTCAACTTTCTTATTTGCCTTCCACACCGTATTTATCAAACATCTCGGAGTAGGAAAACAGGCCCAGCTGGCTCAAAATTCTTATTCTTGATGCAAATTTAGTTCTGCTCTTAGAAGTAGGAGTAAAACAATCTTATCAGTTTTCCTACTTGATAAAATTACTCCTTACTTCACCAGGATATAGGAGAGTTGTGAGCTGTGCTGACTTGCTAGGAGCTGCCAGAAGATGCCATTCAGGTGGAGGTCAGCACAGATGCCCTGGAAAAGGAGGAATGCTTTGGAAATGCTGGACAATGCTAAACTTGTTAAGAGATATTCATTGAACAGAGATGGAATATTATTTGTAACAAATCCTGTACATTATGTGAATCCTCTATCTTCTTAAAGAAGCTATCTATCTATCTATCTATCTATCTATCTATCTATCTATCTATCTATCTATCTATCTATCTATCTATCTATCTATCTATCTATCTATCTATCTATCTATCTATCTATCTATCTATCTATCTATCTATCTATCTATCTATCTATCTATCTATCTATCTATCTATCCATTTTCCAACCCGCTGAATCCGAACACAGGGTCACAGGGGTCTGCTTTAGCCAATCCCAGCCAACACAGGGCACATGGCAGGAACCAATCCCGGGCAGGGTGCCAGCCCACCGCAGAACACACACAAACACACCTACACACCAAGCACACACTAGGGCCAATTTAGAATCACCAATCCACCTAACCTGCATGTCTTTGGACTGTGGAAGGAAACCGGAGTGCCGGAGGAAACCCACGCGGACATGGAGAGAACACGCAAACTCCACGCAGGGAGGACCCAGAAAGCGAACCCAGGTCTCAAACCGCAAGGCAGCAGCGATACCACTGCACCACCGTGCCGCCTGCCACCCATCTATCTATATATAATTTATTAAAGGACTGAAAGATAAGACAGTAGATTTGAATATGTAAAACTTTTTCTTATATAAATTCATAACTGTATCATTTACATGATTTAACATGATATAGCTATTAAAGCATGAATCTTTTAATTCACAGGATGCTCTTATTTGATTATAGAACCACAGATTATCACATTATATCCCAGCAGCAACTGTCTCAAGGCAAAAAACTTACTTTGAAAGCAAGACTCACTCGCATTAACTCACACTGAGCAAATTCAGAGTCGGCAATCAGTCTAACCAGTGCATCTTGGGATGTGGGGTTCAAATCATAACAATATAAGAAGAAAGGTGGGAAGATGCTGCGGTGGGCTGGCACCCTGCCCGGGGTTTGTTTCCTGCCTTGTGCCCTGTGTTGGCTGGGATTGGCTCCAGCAGACCCCTGTGACTTTGTAGTTAAGATATAGCGGGTTGGATAATGGATGGATGGAAGATGGGAAGATGTACAGACCGCACCATAGTGCTTCACACTGCCAATCGATATTAACAAATTAATATGCTGCTTGTGTTTTTGGATTTGTCTTTATAATGAAGTGACATACATGTGAAAGATAATAAAAAATCAAGATTAAGGGTGTTGCTCATGCAGGATTGTTTTACCAGAAGCAGTAAACTTAAAATTGGCACAATCTCTTTACTGGAGAATATTATCTTCTTATATAATACGCTACCGTGGCTGTCCATTTGTCTGTCCAGGATTTTAAATCACCTGTAGCTTGCAAACTGTTTGACCAAATGACATAAATTTGGTACTCATATACTACGTGACCTCTACTGTCTGCTTTCAGGGTGATGATTTTTATTACATTTTTATTTTATTTTATTTTATTGTAGAATCAACTCTCGGCAGCACGCAACAGGGTGGCCGTGCGGCACATGCATATGGGCTCCGTTGTCATTCCCTACCACCTTTGACGTCACTTCCTCTGCCTCTTCTTATCTTAAATCATTCTTGAGGCTGATTGAAGACTTAAGTGCCATCTTAAGTGAAAAATTAAGGAAAACATACTAAGTAATTGCAACACAAAAACTGACTTAATCAGTTTTAACGTGAAAAGATGCCAACGAAAGAAGAGAAGAAGTGGGTCACTAGAGTAGAGAAAAGAAGAGCTGCTCAGGAAGCAGCAAATTCATCAACCTCTGAGCAAACAAATGCTAAACGTACAGAGAAAGAGGATGAAAACTATAAGTCAAGTGTATTCCTGCACATTATCATCCAGTGCGCCGTTACTGGTCATTCATATTTGAAGATTTCTTTCCCAGATTGTGTGTTTCATTAATTGCTTCAATAAAGCGGTTCTTAAATGTATTAATCTGAGGACCCAAATAAGAAAATCTATACCATACTGAGATTCAAGAAGAGGATTATTACCTTAGCCATCCATCCATCCATCCATTTTCCAACCCGCTGAATCCGAACACAGGGGTCTGCTGGAGCCAATCCCAGCTAACACAGGGCACAAGGCAGGAACCAATCCCAGGCAGGGTGCCAGCCCACTGCAGGACACACACAAACACACCCACACACCAAGCACACACTAGGGCCAATTTAGAATCGCCAATCCACCTAACCTGCATGTCTTTGGACTGTGGGAGGAAACCAGAGCGCCCGGAAGAAACCCACGCAGACACGGGGAGAACATGCAAACTCCACGCAGGGAGGACCCGGGAAGCGAACCCAGGTCCCCAGGTCTCCCAACTGTGAGGCAGCAGCGCTACCCACTGCGCCACCGTGCCGCCCCTACCTTAGCCATTCATAGTTAAATTACTCTGATAAAAACAGTGGAAGGTTTTGTTTCTGTTCAAGCATTTAGGGCAGAGTGGTGGCTCTGAGGCTAAGGATCTATGCTGGTATCCAGAAGGTTGCCGGTTCGAATCCCTGTCACTGCCAAAAGAGATCCTACTCTGCTGGGCCCTTGAGCAAGACCCTTAACCTGTAATTCCTCCAGGGTTGCTGTAGGGGTATGCAATAACTAACAAATTCCTAATACAAAAAATTGTATAAGGTGAAATAAAGAACAAAAAAAACAGTGGCACAGTGGTAACGCTGCTGCCTAGCAGTAAGGAGACCCGGGTCCTTCCTGCATGGAACTTGCATGTTCTCCCCGTGTCTGCGTGGGTTTCCTCCGGGCGCTCTGGTTTCCTTCCACAGTCCAAAGACATGCAGGTTAGGTGGATTGGCGATTCTGAAGTTGGCCCTAGTGTGTGCGTGTTTGTGTGTGTGTCCTGTGGTGAGTTGGCACCCTGCCTGGGATTGGTTCCTGCCTTACACCCTGTGTTGGCTGGGATTGGCTCCAGCAGACCCCCGTGACCCTGTGTTCGGATTCAGCGGGTTGGAAAATGGATAGATATTTCTCACTTGAATTTAACTAAAAGAGGAAGGTGGAGGGCAAACACATTGTTCATAAAACAACAATTAACACTGAAAATGAGGAGAAGGTTTCTGAGGTAAATCTTTGCCAGTGTGAATGCTCAGTGTAAGTTTTAGTAGAAGTCCATTAATGAGAATGAGATAATTTTTGAAAGGACAGTGTAAATGGTCACTTAACTTACTTGCTTGACTTATGGCACCGGTTAAGCAATAAAGTAGACAAAAAAAAAAATTGATTAATGCAGCCTATGATGGAGGAGTCATCATGTTGTATTTATATAAAAGGCAGAATAAGGGTTCTAATTAGGACTTTTAATTTTTATTTTGTTGTATGTTTGTGGTGTAGCAGAAAGAAGGCTTATCTGTCCCCTGTACAACTGATATCAGCTTTTCTCAGAGGGAGGAAAACAGATTAAAATGTTTTTCTGTGATCACTTTAGTTTTGTGTACCAGTAGGATTGAGCTTATCACATCAGTGTATCATACTTCAAATGTATTTTTTGCACAGCTTCCATATCTTTATATCACTACCACCACCTTTACACCAAGACTGGTATCAGATCTAAAATCAAAGATCAACATCCTATGCATAGGTGCCCACACTTCAAACACATTTTTCCTTTTATTTTCACTCCATTCTAGGAGCATTTTTAAGTATGTTGCACAAGCTATGGACGGGGTGATCAAGTTCAGTCCCAGACGGCTGCAGTGACTGCGGTTTTTTGTTCCAACCCAATTATTTAATTAGAATCCAATTATTGCTGCTGACTCAATTATTCCTCAAGCAACATTGTTGCATTTCCTTTTAGTTCATTCACTTGATAAGATTTCCAAAGCGTCATTGCTTCTTTTAGTCTTGAGCAGCTGCATTCACTTTTTAATGCTTCTTGTTTTCTTATACAATTAACAATAAGATTCAAATAACACAGGAGACTGCAGATAACCATTTTGGCCCCATTTAGACCTCTGTGTGTTCATCAAGGGATATCCATTAATAAAATATTTGGAAAGAAATGGAGGAGAAAAAGTAATTGACTAAGGATTACTAATCTGCTCTGCATCACAAAATACTTGAACGAGATCATCATGAAGGAAAAACAAGCCATTCAATTAAATATGTTCTGTTAATGGCAAAGACGAGCTTTCTTATTAAGCATTTGGGTTGGCATAAAGTCCTCCAGTTAACCCTGTTAAGGAGTTTTCTTTAATTTATTTTTTTTTTACATAAATCACATAACTCAACTCTTTTAAGTCAGTGGGTAACTGATGTTACAGTATATACTATTTGAAATTGGAAAAAATTGAATTCTCTCTTAGAGGATCTGTGCAAAACTTTTTAAAAACCCGACAGGATCTAATCAATAAGTATTTAATAAGCATTTAAATTATGCAAAAGGATGTTCTTCTCCCTTTTTTTTTCCTACTCTTTACAGTTTTACTCTGGCTGTTGGCCTAGCTCTCTTTCTCATGGGTTGCGGGATGATTTGATTTGAACTTAGTTTTGAGAAGTTTGGCTTGCTTGTATGGAATGTTACTTGCTTTTAATAAATTCAATAAAATGATAAAAAAAAAATCACATTTTACACTTGTTTGGTTAATTTTGCTTGTTCTGATGGGAGACAAAGCTAACGAAATCATGTTGCTGGGTAAGAAAAAGCTTCAGAAAAAGAGAAAAATTAGAAAATCCAGTATATTCCTTTCTAGGGTATACATAAACATTATGAAAAACATTTTATGGTATATATGATGGGGAAGTTTATTGCCTCATGTACATTGTATAATGACATTCTTACTTGCGTGTCATCCCAGAAAAGTTGACAAAAATACAATATAAAAAATAATGAAATAGAAAGTGTATTTAGAATATAGGAACAAAGCATGCATAAGACACAGGGCGGCCACGTCTGCAGATCTCGCTTTTTGAAGATTTCTATAACTCTGTGTGTGTATGTGTGTGCATATATATACATATATATGCGCACACACATACACACACAGAGTTATAGAAATCTTCAAAAAGCGAGATCTGCAGACATGGCCGCCCTGTGTCTTATGCATGCTTTGTTCCTGCTTTATACCAAACAATAGAAGGACAAGCTGGGACCTCTCAATTCTGATCAGGACAAAGTGAGTTTCTAACATGCACGGATGAAATGAAAGAGCACATATGAAGACTACATACAAAAATGTCCTCAAAACAGGTGTAAAGAAAAAGCATGATGGTGCATTTTAAACTAAGAAATATACCCATTTTGCACCACTTCCTTTAGATTTTCCTAAACCCCAACATAGACTGATAAAGATGGTGGTAAATTGAATCAATTAAGGTGAGATATTTACTCAATCTTGTACCACTCACAATGGTCATCTTGGCTGTCAGGTAATCAGCTGAAAGCTATCAGAACATCTTTTTCAGTAATAAGAGTCAGCGAGTCAGTGCCAATATCTGAAGCAAACACCATGAAGCAGTGGGTGAGGTTTCCGCTTTTAGTTATAGCCTGCTTGTTGACTTATGAGAGTAAGTTTTATGATTTTAAACATTTCAGTTTTGTAATATTTACAATGTGACTTAAACTGATAAAAATGATATCTAGGTAATTGTGCAGAAATTGTTGGTGGAAGTGAGGTTCCAAGTCATTCAAGACCCTACAAGGCTTATCTCAGCACTATGTGTGGTGGCGCTCTGATTACACCAAATTGGGTTCTGACAGCAGCACACTGTAATATGTGAGTACTGCCATCTCTTGTGTGTTTTTTAGAAGTGGGGTACATGATTTTAGGTGATTGTTGGCAAGATATTTCCAGGAACTTTTTTTTTTATATTTAGTGAAGACACATTCACTGGGGGGGATAAAAAAGGGTGTAATTTGCTATCAATATCCATTTATGAAGTTTGAATACAAAACATGTATGGATTTCTAAATATATTTTGCAATGCTAGTATATTCTGATGTATTTAAATTGTATAGATGAAAATATTTAATTACCATTTTGTATTCTGTCAAAAGTGCCATTTCACTTTGTTGATTGTGAGTAGACCTGGTGAAAAATACGTCTAAGGAATGGGCAAGAAGATTGCAACAAAGACAACCCGTGATTTTGTTCAAGAATTGTTAGCCTCACAATGGTTAAGTGCTGTATGTAATGTCTCTGAATATTGGAGATAAATTATATGTACTGTGGTCGTGAGAGGTACGGCAATTGGACTGCAGGAATGGGGCACCAACTGGTTCACACCGTTTACTAACACCTAATGTATTAAAGAAAAAAAATGGTGCAATAATGGAACATAAACTGCCCATGGCAGGGAATTTTAACCAGATTAGGTCTGGTTTGGAGCTCCTTCTCTCATGATTATGGGTACAGAATGAGATGCCACTGTCTGTGAGAGTCTCCTCTGACTGGAAGTGGCGGAGTCAATTGCCTTCATTGGGACTCTTCACCCGCCTGCAGGAAGAGAGAGATGATACTGGCAGCAATAGCACCTCCCTCTTGTCCCAGGATGGAACTGCTTACCTATGATGGAACTGGAGGGAGATACACATCTATGACAGTACTCTCTTGAAAGGTTCAGCTTCCAAAGGTGATTGGGCAGAATTTAAAAAGGTATTAAGACAACTTTTAGAAAATTCAGTATTTTACGGTATTTTTTATATTAATTTTCTAAAACCGCTTGTCTCATTTTTTGAACTGTGACCCAAAGTTTGAACTGGGTGCGAATCAGTTACACGGCACATTTTCACTCATGTGCCCACACTCTGCTAATTTACAATCCCACAACAATAGCCTGGAAATGCAGCAGAAGGTTAATTGGATATTACCTCGGATGTAATTACTGTTGTTAAGTAATATTTGGTGTGTAGTAATCCGTAACACAGAAAAGTAGTTCAAATAAACAAAACACAAACAAAAAAATCGACTAATATAAAATGAATATAATAAATGGATGGCAAGTTATGTGGACTGCGGTGGGTTGGCACCCTGCCCGGGATTGGTTCCTGCCTTGTGCCCTGTGTTGGCTGGGATTGGCTCCAGCAGACCCCCGTGACCCTGTGTTCAGATTCAGCAGGTTGGAAAATGGATGGATGGAAGTTATGTGGAGTAAGACTTTGTAGAATTAGAATACACCAAATAAGATTCTGAGACACACCCTACATAACATATAACCGAGAGTGTAGATAATGTTAGAGATACAGAGACAACACTGCTAATGTACAGAATTGACGTTCTCGTAACACAATATGGATCTTTACCAAGTTAGGGAATGGGGAATTGTTTTTATTGGATTAAAAATAGGTCTGTAAAGTGACAACATTAGCTTTGAGTATAGCTCTTCTTTAGAGACTAAAATTTGAATGTGAAAGACAACCAAACATTGTCACATTAATTAGTCTCTTTCAAGACTAAGTGTGGAGATAGACTTGTAGATGAGTTGCGATTTGGAGAGGTTGTTTGGCAATGAAGCAAGAAGTGTCTTATATACAACTAGCAAAATACCCACGCTTCGCAGCGGAGAAGTAGTGTGTTAAAGAGGTTATGAAAAAAAAAGGAAACATTTTAAAAATAACGTAACATGATTGTCAATGTAATTGTGTTGTCATTGTTATGAGTGTTGCTGTGTTTTATATATATAAAATACACACACACACATATATATATATACATATACATATACACATATATATACATATCTACATATATATATATATACATATACACATCCACATATCAACATATATATATACACATATATACACACACACACGCTTTATGGGTGATGATTGTTTTACTCTTTTTATCTTTATTTTATTTTATTGTAGAATCAACTCCTATCTGCGCACAGCAGGGCAGCCGTGGGCGGATGCGTATGGTGTATTCACTCCATGTTATCGTGCATTGCGCTGTCAGTGTTATTTTGATAAAAGAATTTGAACAACATATAAGAAGCGTATAAATTATTAAACAGTAAAACATTAACATTTAAGAAGTAAAGTTACATTAAGTACTACTGCAGTGCCTTCGGGTATACCTCATTTTTTGTTTGCCCATTACATGCTTAAATGTATACATTTTTTGGTGCACCTACCCGAGAACACGCGACATATAACCGAGTGTGGGAGAAGCATGGATTTTAAACACGCGTTGAGTTCATCTGCTGGTCTCCCTCGTGGAATAACTGGTAATGTTTGACTAAAATGTACAGCGAGTAAAACGACATTACCTCCTATTTTTTTTTTTTACGATCTCTGAGATCTTGCTTTTTTCGGTTCAAGGCTTCATAAGCTCTTTTATGTTGTATGGTGTACTTATCCCAAACCATCATCTTTGAATGTTGCAAGACTTTCGCCTTGTATGTAGATCGGGGTAATTACATTCATTGCATTCCTAGTCTGAATCACAATCTGATTGTATGGGTGGTTACCTGGCACTGTAGGGTTGCCACCCGTCCTTTAAAATACGGAATCGTGCCGCGTTTGAGAATGAAATTGCGCGTCCCGTTTTGAATCAATACTGGACGGGATTTATCTCGTATTTTTTTTATCATTTTTTTTTTAAAGCAGCGTCTCATGCAAATCATCCCACACGCATTTTATGAAGATGCCTCCTTTCCTACTTTTGATTGGGTAATACTTGATGTCATCGTTAGTTTGATTGGTGTTTTTAACTGTCCAGTGAGGAGGGCGTGTCTTTTAAGTACAGTCTGCAAAGTGTTGGCACTGAGATGTGGCGTCAGCGCCATAGTTGAAGCCCCTAACGTTGCGGTCAGCAAGTCGGCTAACATCCGCCATGTGCCGTCTTTCAGTTGCGAGAAGCAGATCATAGAATGGTTGAAACTGTTGCCCCTAACGTTGCGCCACGGCGTGTGGTTCGTTTATACCTCGTGTCTTCTCATTAAACTTTTATCTTGCGAATATGTTATTGCAATCCACAGCGGGAGCGTTTCTATAAACTTAATTTAAACTTACGTTTTATACCGTGCTTTGTTTCCCTTATGAACATGCTTGTATTCTTAACTCGCTCCGTTCTCAATTGTTTAATTAATTTTTTGCTCTTCGCTGTTTGCGGCTGTTCCTCCATTTCCCCCTACTTCGTTCTTTTATCTCGCGAATATGTTATTGCAATCCTTAACGGGAGCGTTTCAATAAACTGATTGAAAATAGTTTTGCATTTACCTTTTTAGTAAAAGGCGAGCTTTTAAGCCTGAGAAATCACCCCGTAAATGCACACGTTTAATTGGACATGTGTTAATATGTATGGTTACACAGTATTAAAAGACAGTGAACAATGTCAGTTACCTTTCTTCCCGCGTTTGATAAAAGGTGAGCTTTTAAGCCTGAGAAATCACCCCGTAAATGCACACGTTTAATTGCACATGTGTTAATATGTATGCTTACACAGTATTAAAAGACAGTCAAATTAACGTCATTTACCTTCGTTCCCGCATGTGACTCGTGCTGTAAATGTCTTCCTTGTTTTTAGTTCACGTGATTACGTAGGAGGCGTGATGACGCGATACGTGACTCCGCCTCATCCATTACAGTGTATGGACAAAAAATATGTTCCAGTTATGACCATTACGCTTTGAATTTCGAAATGAAACCTGCCTAACTTTTGTAAGTAAGCTGTAAGGAATGAGCCTGCCAAATTTCAGCCTTCCACCTACATGGGAAGTTGGAGAATTAGTGATGAGTGAGTCAGTCAGTGAGTGAGTGAGTGAGTCAGTCAGTCAGTGAGGGCTTTGCCTTTTATTATTATAGATTCGTTAGCAGTATCTCTACTGAGCAGGTACACTTTACAGGTTAATATTTATATATTTTTTTCTTTTCCAGCTGAAAATTCCATGTCAAAATAATTCACTGCCTTAGCAGTGTTTTTGAATATTTAAATCTCTCTCTCCCCACATTTCTACACAACCTTCAGAAAATACTGAGACACCATTCACTTTCAAATTTTGTTGCAGACTTGTACTAAACTCATTTACATTTTTTTTTTTTCTCTCCGCACTCTATCTCAAAATGAAAAAAAAAAAAAAACTAGGATTTTACAGTTTTGCAAATGTGTCCGTGATATTGCAGTTTATTTTCAATACAAGTATTCAGACCTTTTTACTCAGTACTTAGTTGAAACCCCTTTTGCAGTGATTACAATCTCGTGTTATGTCAAGCCTAAGACAAGATTTACACACCTGGCTTTTGGGTTTCTGAAATTCTTCTCTGCAGATCCTCCCAATCTCTGCCAGACAGTATGGAGAGCGTCGGTTGACCGCTTTTTTTAGATCTCACCAGTGGTCAAGTGTGGACCATTTGAGAACATTCATAGAACTGACCCTAATCCATTCCTGGGTTGTCTTTGTTTTGTGTTGTGTGATGTTCAGCGGGCTCTGGAGCAGGTTTTCATTAAGAATATCTTTGTACTTTTTCTCCATCTTTTCTTTAACTCTGTCCAGTCTCCCAGTCCCTGCTAATGAAAAACAACCTCACTGTATGATGCTGCCACCATCATGCTTCACTGTTGAAATGGTATTCTGCAGATGACAAACAGGGCCTGGTTTCCTCCAGAAGCGACTCCAGATATTTAAATCTGGGTTTAATCAGACCAAAGAATCTTGTCCTTTTTTAGGTGAATTTTCAGACTCCAAGTGGGCTTTCATGCATCGTCTAGCCACTCTGCCATAGAGCCCCAGTCGGTGGAATGTTGCAATGGTGGTTGTCCTTCTGGAATTTCCAATCACCTCGCAGGTTCTTGGTCACCTCTCTTACTAAGGTTCTTCTCCCCCAATGTTTCAGGTTGGCCAGATGGCCAAATATAGAAAGAGTTTGGAACAACCAGAACTAATTTCATGTAAGGACTTTGGAGGCCACTATAATCTTGAACTTTCAATGCTGTAGAAATCTTTGTAGCCTTCCCCCAATCTGTACCTTGAGACAATCCCGTCTAAGCTCTGCAGGCAATTCCTTTAACCTCATGGCTTGGCTTCACATTTGGTATGTGTATCAAAGTGAAAACCTTCAATAGACCGCTGTGTGCCTTTCCTTTATCTTGTCCAATCAATTGACTTGACCACAGGTGGACTCTGAACAAGTTGTAGAAAAATCAATGGAATCCCCCATCTGAGACAAATTTCAAGTAGCATGGCAAAGGGTCTGAATACCTGTATCAATGTGATATTACAGCTTACTCATTCTGGCTTATTTAGTGTTTAATGGGGGGCTGGAGTTAAACAATTTAGCAACAGAAGAAAGTGAAGGAGTCTGAATACTTCCTGAAGTGACACTATTAGAGTAGTCTGTTGGTTTTTTTTATTTATTTATTTTTTTTCTATTGCTTACTCTGGCACTTCTTGCTGTTCTTGTCTAATGCCAATGTAAGTCTTGATAAATTCTAAGGTTTGACATAAGATTTATTGCTATGGCTCCCTTGGTACAGCCTGGTGGGGCACAATCAATGAAATTGGAGTGTGTGTGAATCCTCCCTTTGGTTGACTGGCATCTGTCCATGGTTGATTCCTACTTTTGTTAATTCTTCTCCTTGGTTAGGCTATATTCTTGTTGCTCTTTAATAAAACAAGTGAAGTAGTGAAATTTAGATGGATGAAATCATTAAAGAAATGTCTGCACAATGGTAAATAAGAGTGTTGCCACATTCACTAAATGGGCTCAAAAATTTTAGGTTATGTGGTTATAGAAAGGCAATGATAAGTCGTTTAGTTAAGAGTATTTTCAATTAATGTAATCACTTAAAGATTACAATATAATGAAATGAGTCTTAGGTGTACTAAGACAAAAAGGAAAAAAAAATCCCCATAATTTCAAGTGAAGAGCAAGTCATTCATTTACCTGTTTTTATACATTCTATGTTTCCACTTTTTAAGAAAGAAGAATATTGAAGTGACACTGGGAGCTCATTCGCTAATTGAACATGAATCTACGAAACAGATATTTCAAGTGAGGACTGTGGTTGTTCATCCTGATTTTCATTCCTCAACTTTGTTGAACGATCTCATGCTCCTTGAGGTGAGTATTCACTTTGTCAATTTTCCTTCCAGCTTACATCCAACTCGGACAGTTTACAAATTGATATTTTGAGCACCTCAATCTTAATGGGCAAATGAGGACTTGGAGACCGCAAAAAACTGGACAGGCCTCATTATCCTAATTTAAGACAAATCTTAAGAGTAAAAATTGAAAAGTGCATCCATTGTATTAAATGCTTACATAAAATACAAATTGAACAGCTCAGTCAAAGAGTTAATCCATTGATAATAGACAGTGTTTCAAAACATTCCATCAAGCTGAACATTTGTTTCTTAAGAGAGCCAAGTCTAATGTATAGTTTGTCACATACATTAAGACAATGGAGACCCAATGTGCTTAATTTAGAATAGCATTCAAGAATGCTCACTACAATTCAAAAACATTTTGACCCACTTTCTTGTGAAGAGAATTGCATATTTTTTTAATATAAGGTAGTATAGGATATCATTGTCACACGGAGTTACAGATGGGGGTTTGGATTCTTCTAGTTAAGCAAAGTGGGTCTTTGTGTAAGTAATGTTGTGCAGGATATCACAAGAGATTTTATCACTTGATGTTTAATCATCTGGTGTTAATCCAACCCTTGCTTTTAGAGGATTGACTCTGAGAGCTATGCAAATATTTTAACCCAAACTGGACTAACTAATGTAGTCAAACAACACATGACCTAATGTGGTGGGTGTTTAGATGACCTCGTTCATAATTTGAAACCACTAGATGTTTTTTAATCATTTGTAAATAAGGTATTTCCATGATGCATGTTTTGCACAGATTGAAGAATGTATTTTTAATGAATTGCTGAATTCAATTTTTTATCTTCAATTCTACTTCAGAATAACTTCTAGTTTCCTAAGATCATCTATTAACAACATTAATTATCCATCCATTCTCCAACCCACTATATCCTAACACAGGGTCATGGCTGGGATTGGCTCCAGCAGACCCCCCCAACACCGGGCACAAGGCAGGAACCAACCACACCACCAACCCACCACAGGACACACCCACACCACCAAGCAAGTGCCTTGAAGGAAGGATGTTGCTGTATTCTTCCTTTTGGAAGCTGTGGGGAGTGTGCACAACCTCGGATTGAGATGACCGCTTACATATCAGTCCAACAATGACCTGGAGTCTCATTTGTAAAACATTGTGTAGATTTCAGCGTTAAATTGTGCTTGCACCAAAAAAAGGGGGGACAATGCATACATCAATTAAAAATTGGCTTTATAAAATTGAGAATTTGAACATTTCTACACAATTTACTCTTAAATCACAATCATCATGTACATTCACCTTAAACCTCATGTAGTTACCCTGAAACAACCATATATGGTTCTGGTATTGAATCTCATAAATATGCAATCATGATGCTGCTGAGCTTCATTTGCTGGTAGAGTAGCCTCCCTATTGATGCATTGAGTCCTATGCTGAGCTCCTTTGAGTATGGAAGAGTGTGCGGCATTGTGAACACTCTATTCTGTGTCCTGGGGGCCAGGGAAAGGTGTAAGGCACCAGTGTTTGAGCGCGTGACCACTATCGGTGGCTATGTAATGATATGACTGCTGTTACAATGAATATAGGCCATTTGAAAAACTTAGGGTTTAACCAGTTACTTTACCAAAAAGCCAGCCACAATGCCAATACCATCATGTATGCTAAAGCTGCTTTGCCTTTGAATAAATGAATCGTGGGCTGATACAGGCCACCAAGCCATGATATTTGTCAGTCTAACCTTGGCATCCCTTTGCTTTAATTGAATGTAATTGCTTACAATTAACAAAAGCAGCTTCATTCTCAGTAGATGTCCTTATTGCAATATGAGAGCAATAAACTGCTCTTATGCATTCTTTAATATGTTGGCAAAATATCTTCTATGTATGTACACCCACACCATACAAAAACCGTGTAGCACCTCACTTGTCGGTTAATGGCTTTCAGCACAGCAGACCTACTAGAGTGAAGCTTGACTGAGATATTCCTGACTTGTCTGTCAGTTCCCGCAGAAGTGACAATAGGTGGCTGATATAAACTGATGAAAAACTAAAAAAGTTCTTCAGTGCAAATATGCAGCATTGTTCCCCTTAAAAGGGAACTGTCTGTACATCATATTTGTCACTTTTGAGGTTTAAAAGGTTTGTTACATCACGCACATTATAACTGGTAGATGATATGAATTGTTCACGTGAATCATCAGTTAGCTGGTTTGGCTGCATTTCCCTGTTATACGAAGTGTCATTTTTCCAGTTTTTCAAAATGTTGCAAAGGAATGGGTCAGAGATGCCATGAATATACGCAAGTTCTGCCATCAAAAGTTTACTTTGATAAATTACAGCTCTTGCATGGAAAGTTGCTTGCGCACATTTCAGGCTTCTTGTACATAAGTTTGATTAAATCTGACAGTCCTTGAGTGGCCCAGCCAAAGCCCATACTGAAACGCCATAGATCTGTGGAGACCTGAAGATGGCAGTTTATAGAATCTTCCCATCCAATCTAAAAAAGATTTAGAGTATCTTTCAGGAAGAATTTGATAAACTGGGTTATAAATTCATATACATGTTGTTGGTGCTTTTTCTTTCTTTGACAGTCCAACACAAAACACTTTTTCCACCACCTAGCATTACTCGCATTGGGCCAGTATTAGGGTTCATAGTTACAATGATATGGAGAAAGCACAAACAGACACCGAGCAAATGTTTAGCCAACATTGAGAAACTGTTAGTTTTATTATGAGGGACTTTCAAAAAGTTTCCACACTTTTTTTTTATATTTTCTTTGGAAACCGTGAAGGTGGGAGGCAAAGTATAATGGTTGTGTGTGAGTGTCATGTGACTGGCATAATTGCATCACAAACGAAGGTGACTATGTAGAAAACTGATTTGCTTTTGACAGTTAAGTGATGAAACTTTTGAAACGTCCCTCATAGACAAAATGAAGAGTTCTATATATAAATGAATTTGTACAATGAATACTTGTACAAATTTACAGCTGTATTACAATAACAGAAGTAGCTAAACCATACATCTACTCGCATGAAAGCACAAATTACGTTTTTACAACCTATTTAAGTATTATCTTTTCACAAACAATAAGGAACTTTATGGATGCTGGATAAGCAAATGAGAATAGGAAGGATGGCCTCCTTTATTACTGCTCTAATATTTTACAGCTAGGAAGACCTGCAGATCTCAACCAATATGTCAATCTTCTTGATCTGCCTAATTCTGGAGAGGATGTCAGGCCTGGAACCAAATGTACTGTTGCAGGATGGGGAAAGATCTCCTTCTATGGACAGACATCTGACACGCTCCAGGAAGTCCGTGTTACCGTTATAGACAGAGAGCTATGCAGTAACTTCAAATACTATAAAGGACGAATAACAAAAAATATGCTTTGTGCTGGTGATGAGAATGGAGGAAAAGACTCCTGTAGGGTAAGTGATTTCATAAATTGTACAATAAAATTCATCCGCATCCCTTTTTAGTCTAGCATCAGAATATTAACCTTTCTATTTGTAAATATAAAGTCCAGTCTTCTGAATGTTCACTATTTTAATCCCAATTGTGACATGGACTGAAATCTCCTCAAGAGCTTATTTTGCCTTATGGCCATGATCAGCTCTTGAATGTCTACAGACAAAATTTTAGGTTGAAGAGAATATGTAAAGGGCTAGCCTTTCCTGTAGCCCCCCTAATTGAATCCCCCCACCCCTAAATTCCCCCAAATTGGATCCACAAAAGGAATGGATGTGTTTGTAGCTATTAGAATATTTACCATCTGTTTTTAAAGTTTTAGGACATAAATTATTTTATTATATTTAATCCAGGGAGATTCTGGTGGCCCACTGATATGCAATAATGTCTACAGAGGAATTGTTTCATTTGGTTATAAATGTGGGCTCCCTAAGAAGCCGGGAGTGTACACCATGCTCACAACTGAATACCTGGAATGGATTCAGAGCATAATATCAACAGCCTAGTCGGGAGATGGCTACGTTGACTTTTATTTTAGTGGTAGTGTGGGTTTTGTTTTTCCCCCCATGCTTTTCTGCAGTCAAGGAGAGTCAGCCTGAATGCTTGCTTGGTTTAAATACACATATTCTCTATATTAACAATCTTCTGTCAATAAATTTACTGTATTCTAGAAGAAAACACTTTTTTTTTTAACATTATTGATGAACTACTACCTTTTTTCTGTATATCTTATTAAATGTAATACTATGTTGCATAAACATGACAACTAATGGCACCCTGTAAAGGAAAATGAGTTCATGAGGGCAAAAATGGAGGGGGAAAGGTGGGATACAAAACAGATTAAAATGGGATTTTACCTACACCCTGACAGTCCATTTCCCCGTTACCATCCTTGTTAAATGCGTTTGCATATAATGCATGAAGTACCTATTGTGATAGCACATGTCTGTCTGTTTGCATGAAACAATATTTTGAGGCAAGCCAAATTTGAAATGTGGCCCACTTATTCTTCAAAGAAATTTATTACAATAAAATTTATTTTTGTATAGCTCAAAATCACACAAGAAGTGCCGCAATGGGCTCTCTAAGAAGAAAGGGGGGGACGCTACCAAAAAAACCCTTGTACAGGAAAAAAACAGAAGAAACCTTGAGAAAGGCAGTGCAAACAGAGACCCCTTTCCAGGTAGGTTGGGCGTGCAATGGGTGTCCAAGAAAAGGGGACAAATACAATATACAGAACACAAGTAATCCTGAATATAATAGTACAATAGAAATATTACAAGTACATGGCAGAACTCAACAGTAGATGATATTCCACAATATGATTAGTTCAGAGACATGGAGACCTCGGCCATCAAGCTGCCATCCCCCTATTGGCTATTCCACAGCTGAGACCGTGCTGGGCCAGCCAATCCAATGGAAGGACTCCTCTACCTGATGATTCCTGTGATCCTCCATCAGTGATGATTTTACCTTAGGCAGGCAAAACAAGGTGGCAGGTGGGCAGTGGCACCAAGTGTCACATTTGAGTACCGAGAAACAGAATAAGTGAGGGTTAGTAACAAATTACTTCTGTTTTAGTGCTAATGACTAACAGAGATGCAGTATGTACAGTAAATCGGCAGCTATAGTCGGGATATGCTAAACTCAAGTAGTGAGTCTTCAGTCGGGATTTGACAGCTGAGACCGAAGGGTCATCTCTTATCCATCCATCCATTTTCCAACCCGCTGAATCCGAACACAGGGTCACGGGGGTCTGCTGGAGCCAATCCCAGCCAACACAGGGCACAAGGCAGGAACCAATCCCGGGCAGGGTGCCAACCCACCGCAGTCCACATAACTTGCCATCCATTTATTATATTCATTTTATATTAGTCGATTTTTTTGTTTGCGTTTTGTTTATTTGAACTACTTTTCTGTGTTACGGATTACTACACACCAAATATTACTTAACAACAGTAATTACATCCGAGGTAATATCCAATTAACCTTCTGCTGCATTTCTAGGCTATAATCCCAGCCAACACAGGGCACAAGGCAGGAAACAATCCTGGACACACGCACACACACTAGGGCCAATTTAGAATCGCCAATCCACCTAACCTGCATCTCTTTGGACTGTGGGAGGAAACCGGAGCACCCGGAGGAAACCCACGCAGACACAGGGAGAACATGCAAACTCCACGCAGGGAGGACCCAGGAAGCGAACCCGGGTCTCCTAACTGCGAGGCAGCAGCGCTAGCACTGCGCCACCGTGCCGCCCATCATCTCTTATAGTATCTCTTATTAAGACAGTTAAGTTTTGTTATCTCAAACAGATCACATTGTATGCAGTTTAAAAACTTCAATTTCCCACTGAAAAGCATTGGTGAATTTGTAATCTCATCCATTTTAAAGCAAAGAAACATTCTGTGAGACTTCAGCTACACATTAGTCTGCTATATCAATTTTATTTTGACAGTAGTTAGGCTAGCTGGTCAATTTTCCATCTCTGAAAGCTGCTACTGACTGTAAACTTCTCCCCAAGCCACATTAATGCCGCACGTGGGATGCTGCCTGAGCTTGCATGGCTTGATGCAAGCAGAAGAGAACAAATGTGTCAGCACCTCGGTCCTCTTCATGCTTTAACTCTTAATTGTAAATGTATAAAATAACCGCAAGGAAAACACAACATTACATATAGTGTGTATTGTGTCAGCGGTTATGCATAGAGTAAATATTTACTAAGCATTAACTTTACACTCAACCAACCTCACACTTCCATTCTCCATAAATTGTGATTAACTATTTCACTGACACTATAATTCACTAGTGTAACTAGACAGCGCGCTGACAGAGACTGTCATTTTCACACTGTGTTTACACAAATGCACGCCACAGAGTTGTTTCCCAGCCTCCTCAAAGGTAAGAACTTCCATCCCGGGACACAAGGAAATGCAATCGCTAACCACCTTGACTTCCTTGTCCACCAACAAATCTAAGAAGGGCAACTGACACCATCCCTTCTGCTCCCCAAGTTATTAAAGCAGGGCACCCCTGAAAGGAGGTCTCATTTAGGAGATGAGCAACCCACACAACGGAGCTCCGATCCTAAAGTTTGACTGCATTTCATGACAACCTTGCCATAAAGGTTTTGTTTTGTTAATCTTCGCGGCCTTGAGTGCCAGTTATTTTTGTTTCTGTTTTACCAAGTAAACGGGGTGGCCCAATTACTTCTACTGATTTAATTACAGCATCTCAATAAATAACTGAAAAATATCAAAATGTCAGCGTTTTAACAAACTACCGATTTAAACGTTTTTTAGTGCTGCATATTCTCACAATACATTTACAATAGTAGTGTGTGTGGGTGTGGGTGTGTGTGTGTGTTCCCGTCCCCCAAACCCCAACCAAGGCATGAAGCCTATCCTCATATTTTAATACCTACTTTATGTGTGGGGATACTTTCTACCTATGTGCCCTAGTTTGAGACTTTGAAAATCTGGTTGTCCCATAATTTAACCATCAATATTAAACAGGATTACTAGCAAAGATAACAAGTGAGCCCCAGTATATAATGGGGAAGCAGTTAAACACATGCACAGATCAATGAGCAAGTTGGGTAACATTTACTTGGGACTTCTAGTTGATGTAGTCAACCCTGGTAAAGTCCATGGTATTTTTGAAACTGGTCAATTCCACCCATTTGGAGCAATATAGTGTTTTGTCCAAAGGAAATGTAGTACAACAGATCAATTATTAGTGCTGTTACCTTAAACCTGCACAACACACATTCAATTTCCATTGGGTTTGTGTAATGTTTGCACATTCTCCACATGTCCATGTGAAAGGATATTGTAGTTTCCTGACCTATCGAAAAAAAAGTATATTTTGAAATGGAAATCTTCAAATGAGATATTGGGACAAATGAACTATTCAAGTTTTAGTGGACTGAATGGTTTTGTCTCATTTTCAAATGTGTTCTTATTGGTGTTAAATTTATTGGCTATTTTTAATTTTTACTGTATAAATAACTAAAGGTGTGTGTTTATGAACTTGTAAACTACAAGGTGTTTGCTCCAGCTTGGTGCCTGGTCTTTGATAGACTAAGTCCCATCTCTAACCTAGCAGCTTGCTTTTTTTTTTTTTTTTTTTAAACGTGGTATATATCAGCGTTTCTCAACCTTTAAGTATTTGTGACCCGAGTTTTCATAACAGTTTTAATCGTGCCCCCCTAACGTTTTTTTGAAATCCTAATAAAATTTATTCCTATATTTTTTTTGCTGCCGATACACCGCTACAAGTTTAAAATTTTCCTACGAATTGTGAAATTACGCCACATATGGCAACATTCGCGCCCACCTTTTTTATGTTACCATAGTTTGAGAACCACTGGTATACAGTATATGCACCACGACTCATCTCTAGATAAAATCATTCATTTCTGTCTGTTTCTGAAAGGTAATTTTATATTGAGACTCGAGGAGAACTGGAACTCCTCCTGGTACCATTGGGCCTAAAACAGAAGCCAACCTAGGATGTGGTGCCAGTTACAAGCCACACTCAAACTTGCAATACCAATTCAAAGTCACCAAACACCCTAACCTGGCACATCTTTGACATAAGGGTGGAGAACTCTCCAGATGAAGTTTAAAATGAAGGTATGACCAAAATGTATGCAACAGTTTATTTAAACAGAGTGGCAGTGGGCAATAGTTTATACGAGTGGAAATGTTCTGACCTGTTTTTCTAACTTAAGTTTTATATATTTTAGGGTAAGACGTTGTTTCCTTTGCTCTTTGAAATAATTTAGATTGTCTAGGTTTTTGCTAGTTGAATTTAATCAATAGAAGAATTTCAGTTATTACGGAAGACAGAATAAGTCCTTGTATCACAAGGGCATATATCATTCCATATCGTATATGTATTATCGTTGGATCAGTGGAGCTCACTGGATTTGATATGGTTTGACCTACATTTGTGCCCCTTAAGTTTAACACACTCTCACACAGGAAGTTATGTCATTGCTTAACACTGATTAGGGGTGTTGCCTGCACAGTCTACCACTCTTCAGGACCACATCAGGACTCGCTAGCTTGGGCTTGAGCAGACTAGACTGGTGTCCCCTAGACACTGGTTTACTGCCACACCTTAATTATTGCCACTTATCAAGTACAACAACAACAACAACAACATTTATTTATATAGCACATTTTCATACAAAAAGTAGCTCAAAGTGCTTTACATAATGAAGAAAAGAAAAATAAAAGACAAAATACAAAATTAAAATAAGACAACATTAGTTAACATAGAAAGGAGTAAGGTCCGATGGCCAGGGTGGACAGAAAAAACAAAAAAAAACTCCAGACGGCTGGAGAAAAAAATTTAAATCTGTAGGGGTTCCAGGCCACGAGACCGCACGGCCCCTCTAGGCATTCTACCTAACATAAATGAAATAGTCCTCTTTGTAGTTAGGGTTCTCACAGAGTCACTTGATGGTGATGGTCATACAGACTTCTGGCTTTTAATCCATCCATCATTGTTGGAACATCATGGTGCTTTGGGCAGATGGTGGTGGCGCACGCCACCACCAAAAGGACACCGGAAAAGGAAACAGAAGAGAGAGTAGGGGTTAGTACAGATTCTGAATGAATAGTTATTATAATGAATTGGATATACAGAGTATCAGGATTAAATTACAGTGAAGTTATGAGAAGGCCATGTTAAAGTAATGTGTTTTCAGCAGTTTTTTTTAAAGTGCTCCACTGTATTAGCCTGGCGAATTCCTACTGGCGGGTTATTCCAGATTTTAGGTGCATAACAGCAGAAGGCCGCCTCACCACTTCTTTTAAGTTTTGCTCTTGGAATTCTAAGGAGACACTCAGTTGAGGATCTGAGGTTGTGATTTGGAAGTATGCATTATGACGTCTTATGCTGCTCACTACTAGAGGTGTCCCTTCTCAGCAGCTACCCCTCTGGGCAAGAAGTGGCAACCTACCCACACCAAGTGTCCTGTATTTACTTGAACAACCCAAGATGTGCAAAGGAATTATAGAAATTTAAAGCAAAACAATATTTAGGTAAGAGGAATAAAAGCAGTGAAATTGAACAATAACATCAAACGTTGTGCCCCACATGTTCTTTATTGGACTGTGCACCCCATTGTCTCGTCGTTCATTGATACACCTGTTTTAAATACCCATGAAGCTCTTGGTAAGGCATGTAGGTTGCATAGTGGACATTTACATACAATGCTCCCCTTAAGCATCATGTAGCATAGACATCCAATTGACCTCTTGTCTTGTTTCAGTGACATCCAAAACATCGTTAAAATATATAAACTCCAGGGTCTGGTTAGTTTTGGGGCATGGAAATCTGCATCTCTGTCTACAAGCATTTCTCATCGTAATCCGACCCTGGAAATCAGTCGCCTGGTAAGTGTGATGGTCTTATGCCTTTGTTACAGCTTTATTGCTTAATGTCTACTGTCTGTACTGTGTTGTAAATAAAATTGTTTATTGGCTCGGTCATTCCCCTGTAGATACCTCTATGTTCCTTTTGTATGTATTTCATTTTTTTTGTTTTTGTTTTGTTTTTTTTTTTTTTTTTTTATTGTAAAGAAAAATAGCATTATATACACTCAAGTCGAACATAACTAAACGGAATTCAACCCAAAGTGTGAGAGGAGAGCCAACAGCATGGGCAAAAATTAAAAACAACAAAGAAGGGAGAATGTCCTTTTCCCCCCCAATATAAATGCTTATTGAAAAAATGTATTAATGAGACCTTGCCATGTTTTTAAAAAGCTTTGAACAGATCCTCTAAGCAAGAATTTGATTTCAGCTTATGAGGTATGTCCAGTAAATCTTTCAAGAATCCTTGCCATTTTATTAGGATATGTCAAGTTGGATAAGCTCTCTGTGGCCATACTGTACAACAGAGGAGTTCCCATACATGACATGGAGTGTGCAGAATATCAAAAAATATACAAATTTAAAAAAAACAAAAGTGAATAGCAACAATTGAATGAAAAGTTCTATGTATACCATTGTTCCAAACTCAAAAAAGCTTAACCAATACTTTCTAAAAGGATATGGAAGTAGAAGAGTAACATCAAAGAAAACATCTGTGCAAAAGCATGAGAAAAAACGAAGAGAGGCCTTGTAATTCAAGCAGTTTGTTTTGGCTCAGATGGCGGGCTGACTTATAGACTGCAATTGCAATGTTCAGGTCAATGGTTCTCAATATCATGCTTGAATATTCCATTCTTTACGCCAAAACCACTCTGTCAGGTTCTAGACCTTGTGATATTATACACAGATAATTGGCTGACTACTTTCATGATGGAGAGCGTTCTCCAGAAACTTTGAGTATAAAAGTATGTGTTTGTATGTACGGTATCCAGTTGTCTTGGAAAATACATATTTTCATCTGAAATTTGATATATAGACGGAGCAGGCATTCTAACCTAAGATTAAAAGTGAGTTATACAGTGAAAAAAAAATATGCATAAGCTTAAATGAAATACATTAAAATGATTAAGTAAAATATTAAATCTATTGCCAGTGTTGCTCTGCATTAAACAGTTCTGAGAATTTGTCCAGATTAGTAGGGAAAAAATTACTTCAATTACAATTTATCATGGAATTTTGAAGAAATTAAGAATTGTTTGCACCTTAATGTTAGCAAAACCAAGGAACTGGTGGTTATTGACTTTCGCCACACCAAAGAGCTTCTACGTCCAGTCACTGTTCAAGGAGTGGATGAAGAGGTGGTGTACAAGTACTTGGGGGAGCACATCAACAGGCAGGTTGGAATGGTCTCACAACACAGAGGAACTGTGTAAGAAAGGGCAGAGCAGAGCAGGCTCTTCTTCTTTAGGAGACTGCATTACTCTAATGTGGGAAGTGATACCCTTCACACCTACAGTATGACTCTGTGATGGCCAGTGATTTTTCTACACCATGGTGTGCTGGGCTAGTAAGATCACTTCTAGAGAGGCTCACCAAATCAACAAGCTAATCAAAAGGGCGGGCTCAGTTATGAGATACATTCTGGACCACTCTGGTTGTAGCAAAGAAGAGTTCCTTTATGTACAATGCTACACTCTAACAAACCAACACTGAGGACTTTCAGACAACAAATTATTCAGCAGAAGTGTGTCAAGAAACGCAAGTGAGGGGGCTCCTTTATACCTACAACAATACATCTGCATAATGCCTCACTGTGTGACTGGGACTGCTGAGTCTGAAGTTTTCTTTCTTTTTAATTTTCTTGCTTTATAGTTATGCTACTGTGTGTGAAGGCCAAAGTGGGTGTGTGTGTGTGTTTTATTTATTCACTTATCTACACATTTATGTATTTATTTAAATAGCTTCTGCAAAAAGCCAAATTACCCCTGGGGACAAAAAAAGTTCTCTTATTTTTTTTTAATTAAGAATGGAACTATTTTAATAGTCTTTGTGGATTTTGGATGGTTAATTTGCAATATTAATGAAAGAAAGGATGCTGAATCCTGGCTGCTCTTCTGTTTATCAATTTCTTCATTTTTATTTTAAGTCACATCTCGGATTAAACACAAAGATCAGATGAGATTGAGTAGTGTGGTTTCCTGCCAAATATACAACTATATTTCAAATCTGCTGTTTAATCATAAATGCATCAACCCTGTCTCAGATAGCTTCCTATCTGAAAGAAAATGCAGGGTTTTTGTGCACATCTCTCTCACAGTGTTGATCATCAGTCTGAAATTGACTTTGTTTTCACCTTCTCGTTGTTGTTTTTCTCTTTTTGTTTGTCCTTGTGGCCTGATGTTTTCCACCAGAACTGATAGGAGCCCTCTGAGTTGGTTAGGCCAAGGATGTCCAACTCTGATCCTTAATCAGTGACCATTTTCTGCTGCTAATTAACATCTTTTCCCTTCATTTCAATTGCCATGTTTTTGTAAGACTCAGTCCTCTGATTGGGTTCTTTTCTCCTTAAATGACAGACAAACAACAATGAGATGGGAAGTGAGCCAACAGATGACCAGCTAAGTTAGGGCTGCAAACACCAACCAGTTTTCCTCCAACCAGTTTCTTAATTAGAAGCTGATTCTTAGTCACGTTACTTAATTCCAAGGCCTGCTGGAGCTCTCATTCTGCCAGAGCAGACATTTTAAATTGTTGATTTTCTTTTTACTTTCTCGTATATGTTTTAGACATCCTTGACTCTGAAAATAGCATTTTTGAAATTATGTCTGTGTGTCTGTCTCTCTGTGTGTGCGTGTGTGTGTGTGTGTGTGTGTATGTAAACACGATCATTTGAGTACGCTTTCACTTAGGTCAATCAAATTTTGCATACAAGTATTAGGTACAAAACATAGATTTCTATTAACTTTTGAGCTATTTCCACTAACCAGAAGTGGTATTTTACCTGAAACACTTTCCCAAAAATATTAAAAATTTGATAATTTCACATCACATTATGGTAAAGCACCAAATTCTAAGCATGTTTGTCTTTACATTACTTTGGAAAAACAACCATTTTTCGAGACAAGCAACTTTTGACCCACTTCCACTTACCTGAATTGTTCACCAAAATAAAATTATCATGGCAAAGTTTTTATTCATGCAGCTGCAGAGTCCGATTTATTCAACTTTTATAATAATTGTTCAATATATTATTAATTTGATTTGTTGTTAATAATATAAAAATAATATCTGAGCATACGAGAAAGTCTAGGGGAGACCACTTCTGATTTTTTTCTAAGAGCACCGTCAAAATCTTTTGGTGACCCGGGTAGATCAACATTACTGAGACCTTCACCTTTGTTAATTTTCAGTTATTGTATGATGGACACAGCTTAGCTGGTCAAGTGTTGGCTCATTTTGTGTCCTATTACTGTTTGGCTGCTGATTAAGGAAAAAGAAACAATTAAGTGGTCCGAGCCGTACTTAGCATGTCAAATAAAATGAAGGTAAAATAAGTTTAATTAGCAGCAAAAACTGGTCACTAATTAAGAAAAGGGTTGGAATGAAAACCTGCAGCTACAGTGACCCTCCAGAAACTGAGGCTTGAGGTGTTTTTTTTTCTGTCGTAGTAGAAAACCTAGGATGACACAAGAAAATGGTAATGCAGGTTAACTAATATTCAAGACAGAGTTTTTGACAGAGTAATAAGTTTAGCCATATGGAATAGCTAGACAGAAAGAAGAAAAGAGAGAATGAGAGGTGGAGGCACAGCTTTAAGCTGGAGTGGAAAGAGAAGCCCTCTGTTGTCTTGGATGTCCTGGGAATGCAAAGGGAAATCTGGAATCAGTTTCCAAGGAAAGGAAATCGAACATTGTGCAAGACTGACACAACACTGTTGATTTTATTTTAAAGACGTGATGATTGATTGGGTCATTTTTATCTATAAAATACTGTGACACATTAGGAAAGTACATATCTGTGGAGAATCCATCTCATACCACCACAAAAACCCTTTGATTAGCCTTTATTGAACAGTATACAATTCTCATGGCCATTTATCAAAAATAATCACATTTTAAGTCACACCATGTTTTAAACACCAAGTGTATAATATGTAAAGACTCGCATTGCATAATCCATGCTAGACATTTCAGAAGTGCCCCATGCCTGATGCTGATGTGCTGGTAGAGATGATGGGATCTATGCTAATATTTTCACATTAACAGCATGTGATTTGTCTCGACTGCCTTGTGACGCATCTTTGTAGTTACTATATAAAGGAGTGATGAAGCCTCACGCAGCATCAGATTCAAACCATGAAGCTTATAGCCGTCCTCGCCATTTCTTCATTTCCTCTTCTCTTACTTTTTCCTGGAGGTAAGCTACACTAAGATAGAAATCTAACAACAGTGTAATGCTTTAAAATACACATATTGGCATTATATTAAATATAACAATGTCATCCTTGACTCCTTTCAAAGGAAAATGTGGGAAGATTTCTGGCGGTGAAGAAGCTGTTCCCCATTCAAGACCATTTATGGCCTACCTTGATGGCCCCTGTGGGGGTGCATTAATTGAAAAGGACTGGATTCTGACAGCAGCCCGCTGTTACAGGTTCAATTTTATATTCACCTTTTTGCCTGCCTTATTATACTTAGCCTTATAGCAACTTGTAGCAATATTTACTGTAAGTGCTCATTTAAATTTACTTTGAGAGTTTGATAGTAACAAGTGAAAGTGTGGTGTTAAGGAGTCATTGCAGTGTTTTACTGTACAGCTGAAATTTACATCTCAGATTTACAGAAAAGTAAAGGGGCAATGATGTGAATGAGCATTGAAGCTTCACAAAATTAGACAAATTTTATATTGTCATTTGTTCCTATTTGGCCCACGACACTAGTAACAATTTTAAACACAACACATTTAAGAAGCACATATATTGATGATGATGCATGATAAATATTTGTTGTGTCATTCAGAAATATTTGGTATGAGCAGAATGAAAACCAAAAGCTGTTGTAACAGGTAGTTCATATGATTGTTTCAAATAACACCATCTTTTTGGCACACTTCTTCCTCCTAGTTTTTATCCTGCGTTGGGCCGGGTGAGCTGTCGAACAGGTCAATCGCCATTTGTTTCGATCTAGGGCATCTTCGGGGGCAACATCACTTTAGTCTTCCATGCAGCCAATTGCAACAGGGGCTTATTAATCATAGAGCTGTCTTGGCCACTGAGTTGGCGTACTACATGACCATACCATTGATGTCATGCTCCACGCTTCTTCTCATTGATCGGCACTATGCCCCATGATCTTGCGGATGTCTTCATTCATGATGTGGTAAAACTACAGCATCCGCATCTCCATGACGTGGAGTGTTTGCTCATGACTGGCGGGGGCTGGCCAGCATTCGATCCTGTACATGGTCATTTTCATGGCACACTGCATTCCGAAATTAAATATAATACAGTATTTCTTTGCAATATAGTAGAATCTTCTGTTTCACTGGCTTAAACTTCTCATTTTAGACTTTAATTTTAATTCTGGAGAGGTTTCACCTGATGTGATTAAACAGATTGGAAAAGGCAGGAGTGGCGCTGGAGAGTTAAGTGAATAAGCAATGGTGAAAAGTGAGAACATTACAATTTAGGCTAAACAGACATTGAAACACTGATGGAATTTGTCTATACATGTATTGCTGCCTAGGGAGATAAGTTACTGTACATATTGGTTTGTCTGTTGGCTCAGACATCTCACTGAAAGATCTATTGTCTTAGATACATTTCTAACAGGGGGAAGAGCCTATCCCATCTAGTATAGGGCGCAATGCAGGAACTAACCCTGGACAGGGTGCCAGTCCTTCACATGGCAAACACACACACACCAGTGACAATTTAGTGTCACCAACTCACCTAACCTGCATGTAATTGGACAGTGTGAAGAATCTGGACCACCCAGTGGAAACCCACACAGACATGGGGAGAACATGCAAACTCCACATAGGGAAGGACCCAGGATGTGAACTGTAGTCTCTTTACTATGAGACTGCAGCGCTACCACTACGTCGCCATGCCACCCTCAAAGAACGTGTGTGTGTGCTTTTTTAATTAATTCATTAGTTTGTCAAAGATATTTTTTATGTTGTTTCATTTTAAGTCTGTCACGCCACTATTTCAGAGTCCAGACATTTTGCTGGTAAGGTGCACAATACGAGTTTTGCACCATTCCTAAGGCACTGTGTGTCACGTCCTAGAAGCACCGCTAATAAACTCAATGCTTTAGCAATCTGTCCGAGGTTATGGATTTAAAAACTTGAACCGTGTTCATCTCAGTTTGTATTCTGGCAAATGACTGATACTGTAGCCTCCCACTTCCCGTTCAGTTCAGTTCATATTCTGAGCAGTTTGTTTCTTCTGATATTCTCATTGCTTTGTTAATGACTCCTGGCAGTTTTTCTTTTGACTTTATTTATGGGTTAGCCCTCTTGATTTTGTTTCTGATATCGATAGAGAGCTGTGTTTGTTCCTGTTTTTCTAAAATGTGCATTTCCTGGTCCTTTATTAACAACTTTGTGGTTGCTCTCTACATCAGGGGTCGCCAACTCTTGTCCTGGAGGACCACCGTGGCTGCAGGTTTTCATTCTATCCCTTTTCTGAATGAGTGACCTGTTTTTGCTGCTACTTAACTTCTTTTGAACTAATTTCAATTGATTTGTTCTTGAAGACTCAGACCCCTTAATTGTTTCTTTTTCCTTAACTGGCAGCCAAACAATAATGAGATACGAAATGAGCCAAAACCACTGGTGAAAATAAAGAAAGATTAAGGTCTCGGGAAGGTCGATCTGCTCAGGTCCCCAAAACATTTGAACAGTGCTCTTAGAAAAGAGAAAGTCAGCAATTTTGGAAATGTCTGCTAATGCACAATGAGAGCAGCAGCAAGCCATGAAATTAAAGAACGGGTTTAATTAATGACAGGAATCGGCACCTCATTAAGCAGCTGGTTGGAGTGAAATTGGTTGGAGTTTGAGGTCCTGACTTAGTTGTCTCCTGTTGGCTCACTCACTTCACATTTTGTTTCTGTTTGGGTGCCATTTAAGAAAAAAGGAATGAAGCAATTCAGGGGAACAAATTTTAAAAAAACAATTCACAAAAAGTTAATTAGCAGCACAAACAGGGCACTCATTAAAAAAAGGATTAAAATGAAATCACGCAGCCACGGTGGTCCTCCAGGAACGGAGTTGGCGACTCCTGCTCTACTTGCTGAAGAAATGAAGAGGTCAGCTGGCATATAAAAAAAAAAAAAGCAGGAAGATCAAGTCTGAGATGTGGTTGAGCCAAGCTGCCTTGAGTATTCACGTCTGCCATAACATAATCTGCCTCATTCATTATCATAAATTGCATTTTCCAGATGCAATGAGAGGCTGCAGTTTTATTGCATTTATCAGGATATACAATCTCTTTTGATTTTCTTACAGTTATTCTGGTAGATAAGAAGTTTTACTTTATCTTCTTCTTGTTCTTTTGCCTGTCATAAATGAGAAGAATGTGTGATCTTATTTTTCGTTAACAGAAACAAAACTTTAAAAGTGATGCTTGGGGCTCATTCAGTTATGGAATATGAAGATAAAAGGCAAATAATCCAATCGGAGAAAGTGGTGGTTCACCCAAACTTTAATCCATCAACCAATGACCATAATCTCATGCTGGTGAAGGTAAAGTGCCATTTCTGATAATGTTTTGCATTCAGGAAAACAAAATGTAGGAGAACCATTATAATATTAATATATAGGATAACCAGCCTTTTTCTTTTGCTATGTGGTACTTTTTATATTTCTGTTTTGTTAAAACAAACAAAGTCATTTGACTGAAATAATGGTTTGTCTCACGTTCCTTCTTTATGACCATGGCAACAGTGTATCCTGGCACCCTTTGCTCTTAGGTTACCTCATTCAGAGTCATAGTGGAAAATTCTATTTGCTGTTCTTTTATGCTCCAAGGACACTGGTTTTTATTACCCTTACTGTTTGTGTGAGTGTATGGATGAAAAAGAAAGCCCAAATAAAGTACATGTAAAAATGGTGCCAATGTAAGTATCTACACCGGCTCTTGACACTCTTGTCAACTTAAAGTAATTGCAGCTGTAAGCACAGATTTGATTTTTAAGGAACAGTAAAATTATTGTTAATTTCTGAGACAACGATATCCAGAATAATGGTTTTGATTAAAATCAGCAACATGTATAACATTAACTTACGATATTACTTGCAATGAACATCTGCAGTGTCACGGTGGGAACTTATGCATACTGTAAAAGAGATGAGAGAACACGTTAAATAATTTGGGGTGTTAATGTGATGACCCTATTTAATTGAGTTGGTTCACAGTGGTGCACCTTACCCTATGCTCAAAAGTTGACTGATGCCATCTGGCATAATCTCATCATAAGTAGCAAAGGTGGGTCTGGGGCACGTGAAGTCTCATGTTATCACTGACATCTTGGCGTTTTTGGACAGAAGTGAAAACTAGTAAGTGATAGTGGTACGCCCAGATCTCTCAGTATTGTCTCTTTTTAAATTCCTCCCCGTGAAAGGTGAACCAGAGTGACATGTGACAATATATGAGGCATTCATAGAGCAGAACTCCATTAAAGGCTCACTAAAGCCATTTAAAGTGGATGATGTGCACACAAAAAAGGCAATGACCAGTAATAAGCCTAATAAGCAATAAAATAAACACATAAGTAAACTAAAACAAGTATTATCCAATGGACAAATGTAATTAAGAAAACGATTCAAATCAGTTTCATCATTGTAGCGTCCATAATCAATAAAAACTACACCAAAATGCTGTGAATGTGGGAGTTTGTGAATTAGGCATACTGATTAAAAGAACGTGAGAAATTTGACAAACGAGAGGAGACCATTCAGTCCATCAAGCTTGTTGGTCTACCTAATAGCTAAGCTGTTCTAATATCTCATCCAGATTCTTCTTAAACATTATCAAGGTTTCTTATTCAGCCCCTTGTTCAAGTAGTTTTGTTCTAGAGTCCCACAAGTCTTTGCATAAAGAAGTGCTTTCTAGTGTCAGTCCTAAATGCACTTCCCCTAAAGTTAAAAAAGTTGAAACTGAAAGCAGAAATAAACACAAAGGAGAAGTTCAGTGGTGCAGTTTTGTATAAAGTTCAATAATTTGAAGAGCTAACACATTCTAGAAGGCATCTCATTTTTTATAGTCCTTATAATGTTAAACCAAAAAAGCAATAGTAACAGGTCTAAAACAATCACTGTTACTTCCTTTATCAGTGCTATGTCAATAATACACTACTGTACCATGGTTCCCTCCAGCTAGAATCTCTGCATGTCTCACTGATATTGCAACCTGGATGAAGGAACACCCTTTCTAGCTCAGCCTGGCAGAGATGGACCTTATTGTTACCCCAGCATAACCGTCTATTCAACATCCCATTGCTGTGCTTACTATCTCTAGTTGGTACAGAACCTTGGGGTGGTTATTGATGACCAGCTGTCTTTCAATGACCATGTTGCTATGGTCTCTTGGTCTTGCAGATATACTCTGTACAGTATCAGAATTTAAACAACACAACTTGTGTTCCAGGCTTTGGTCTTGTCATGTCTGGACTACTGCAACTGTCAGTAGGCAGGAGTACCACCAAATTTCACCAAGTTGCTCAAAATGCAGGATCACATCTGGTGTTCAATCAGTCGAGATGAGCACATATCACTCCTCTTTTCAGATCACTACATTGGCTCCATGTATCATCATGCATTATGTCCTTGATGATTGCCAACAGAGTAGTCAACGGGTCAGCATTTAAATATATGGAGGCACTTGTGAGGTCCTGTGCTCCATCTTGCCCACTCAGATCTTCTGATAAATGGCAGCTCTTTTCATGTGTAGTTCTTAGCTTGTGAAATTTCCTGCCTACCTCCATCCAAACTGCTGACTCCCTCAGAAGCACTTGAAGACTCTTTTACTTGATGAATTTCTGTCAAACTGATATTATCATTATTAGGTTTTTGTAACCAAGGAAGTGGAACTCCCTTGCAACCTGTCCAATTTGTGATCAATGTTTAAACCTTGTCCTGTAGCATATGTTCCCAAACAGTCCTTCAGACTAATGTTTTACTCAGTTATGTTGACCTCTTTTCGAAGACACCTTGGATAAAAGAGTCAATTAAGCAAATAAATGTAAATATAAACATACATTAATGCAAAATTTCTGTAAAAAACATAGAGACAGTGGCACAGTATTTTGCACTGTTGCCTCAAGTCTGGTTTGAACCTTTTCCTTCTCATTCACATATGAATGTTTCCAGACATTCTGATTTTCTTTCCATACCTCAAAGGCATGTGTGTCAGTTTAATCAGGTCCTCTTAATTAGTTGTTCTCAAATTCATTCTTGGGGTCCTACTTTGCCTACTGCAACTGGCTTCTGCATTTTAATTGGACTGCCACCTTAATTAAGCAAGCTTTTATTTCCCTGATTCTGTATTTGGGTATTAATCCACACGTTAAAAGAAAAGTAGATTTGCTCCATTTCTGTTGAAATGAAGAAAGCCTTAACTGTTTGTATAATCCATAGGGCTAATTTAGTGCTTTTGATCTTTGTTTTACAATCATCATCATCATCATCATCGTTATCAACTTCATCATGATTTTCATTACACCTTTGTAAGTGTTCTGGTTATTTAAGCAATTAGTGGGTATGACACTCCAGTAGCTGCAGCTTTTTAGCACTAATATTGTTTAAGGGAGCTGAGGCTGTAAAACGTTGGTGGACTAATAGGAAAATTACAATTTGGAAGATATGCATATATTTCGAAATTTCTTTATAATGTTAATCTCATGTTATCAAGCTTCTAAATGCAGGATGAGATAATGAAAAAAAAACTGCTAATCCATATAAATAATATCAGTTGGATATCTGTTTGTTTATCTTTTTGTTTGCTAATCAAGCAAAAAAAGTGAACTGATTTCCACAAAATTTTACATGTGCCCTGCCATTGGTCCAGCTTAAAATATAGGCTATATGTCGTATCGAGAAGAGGGGTTACAATGAAAAGGGGCAACTCAAAAAAACAGCACAGATTCAGGGACTGCAATTCCCATCATGCAGCAGCATGATTACATTGTCCTCACGGGTGGCGCAGTGGTAGTGCTGCTGCTTTGCAGTAAGGAGACTGGAAGATTGTGGGTTCTCTTCCTGGTTCCTCCCTGTGTGGATAGCGCTTTGAGTACTGAGAAAAGCGCTATATAAATGTAATGAATTATTTATTATTGGGGCTGATGTGAGGATATTGTCATTAGTACCCACAAAGTTTTGTAGTCGGCACGGTGGCGCAGTAGTAGCCTCACAGTAAGGAGACCTGGGTTCGCTTCCTGGGTCCTTCCTGCATGGAGTTTGCATGTTCTTCTCGTGTTTGCATGGGTTTCCTCCAGGTGCTCTGGTTTCCTCCCACAGTCCAAAGACATGCAGGTTAGGTGCATTGGCGATTCTAAATTGTCCCTAGTGTGTGCTTGGTGTGGGTGTGTGTGTGTGTGTGCACCCTGTCCAGGGTTTGTTTCCTGCCTTGCGCCCTGTGTTGGCTGCGATTGGCTCCAGCAGACCCCCATGACCCTGTAGTTAGGATATAGCGGGTTGGATAATGGATGGATGGATGGAAGTTTTGTAGAGGCCAAAGTGGAATCTCATCTGTGTATGTAAGTACCATATCTAACAATTTTATCATCTCAAAGGATTACAGCTTTTCTCCAAGAGTGGGTCTTTTTGTCTCATCGTGGGTTATTTTTAGCCATGTTGAATTTCTAAAAGACAGTGTATTTATTCCCAAGCAATGCCTGGTACTTTGGCTAGTTGAACAATAAGATCCATTAAAGGTAACATACTGTAACTTAATTATTTAAAATTTGTTGGGATAAAAACTTGCAGCCACTTGGGCCCCTCAGGACTGAACTTGAGAATGTCGACTTTAAGTGTATTTTGTTATGGATTGGCACTTCAGCCAGGGTTGGTTCATGCCCTGCTCCTGATGTTGCCAGGATATTGTTTCATTATCCTGAATTAAACATGGTAGCTTTGATTATAGGTATCTGAATTTTACCATAGAATCTGTGTTCAGCATATTTGTTGATACTACATAAAATACATACTTAAATCATTCAATAGTTACTCACGCTTAGGTCTTTGAAATCTGAACTCTATTAAGTATTACGTTTCAAGTGCATACCTTTCCTTTTAAAGTAACATTTTTTTTCTTTCATTGTATCCCTTTCTGCTTAAAAGCTGAGTAAGAAAGCTGTTCTCAACAAGTTTGTGTCGCTGCTCCCACTACCAGCTGCTGCAGGAAGTCCCCCTGATGGAACCCAATGCAGCATTGCCGGATGGGGGATCATGGGGTATAATGGACAGCTAGCAGACAAACTTCAGGAAATAAATGTTGAAGTTATAGATAGAGATATCTGCAGTGGACCAGACTACCTTAATAAACCAATAAAGTCAAGCATGATATGTGCTGGACATCCCAACGAGAGAAAGGCTTTTTGTCAGGTAAGGTTTCCTATCTGCCTTCCTATTGAATTGGTGTTATCATTATTATTATTATTATTATTATTGTTTTTGTTATTATTATTTATTTTGTTTGTTTTTTTGATGAAGAAGCATTTTTGACATATGAAACATGAATATGGGTGTGAAATTTTGGTAGTAACTAGGGCTCTACTAAAAATCACATAATTATTAAGAGTTCTGGACTTAGTGGAACATCCTGTCTCTCCAGGGTCAGCACCAAAACTAATTAAGCAGAGGGTGTTTGGTTTTTCACAATGTGAAATTTGCCAAAGCGTTTTTTGCAGCAAATATGCTGTGCTTGATTTTATAATGCTTTGTGAGGCCAGCATGGCATCACAAAGCTATAGCAGCCATATTGGACGGGGATGTCACTGTTTTTACGTTGCTGTCTGATCTGTTTTGTGCATCACTACCCAATCTGTACTCCAGACGGATTTGCACCCCGCTTTTGTTTATAAACAAAATAAATAACTTGCAGTATTTTAATCTATGCCTTAATGTGTAGCACAGATCAGGTACTGACAGGGGCACTTCTTGAGTATATAACACTGATACCTAACATGACAGACTCTGCCAGCACTCCAAAGCTCTAACAGAGAAGTGTCAGTACAGTGTAGCACATTCTCATTATGGTGTGTTGTTCAGCAATGGTGCTATGCCCCAATCGAGCATCAATGTTCATTTGACCTTGGCTTCAACTACACTAATGACAGAGCACTGGGCTGTGAGTGTTTAAACTACCCATAAGCCATCGTGAATGTGTTGAATTGTGTCAGCCTCTCTCTTTTGTGATTACCATGTAATTTTCAAATTGCACAACCCCAAATCAGAAAAAGTTGGGACAGTGTGGAAAATGTGAATAAAAAAAGAAAAAAGCAAGTTATAAATTCTCCTCAAATTTTATTTCATTGCAGACAGTATGAACACAAAATAATTCATGTTTTTTTTTGTCAACATCATTTGATTTGTAAATAAATATCCATTCTTGCCATTCAGGCTTGCAACACATTTCAAAAAAAGTTGGGATGGGGGCAATTAAGGGGTAGTAATGAGGTATAATAACTAAATAATGATGTGATTTGAAACTGGCGATGTTAACAGGTGATTGCAATCATGATTCGGTACAAAAGCAGCATCGAGGAAAGGCCTACTCCTTTAGGAGCAAAGATGGGCAGAGGATCGCCAGTTTGCCACCAAGTGCGGGCAAAAATCTTTGAAACGATGAAGAAAAACGGTCCTCAAAGACAGATAGGAAGAGATTTGGGCATTTCTCCCTCTACAGTGCATAACATAGTGAAAAGAATCAGGGAATCTGGAGAAATTACCGTGCGCAAAGGCCAAGGGCGCAAGCCTAAACTGAATGTCCGTGATCTCCGAGCCCACTGCATTAAAAACCGTCATTCATCAATAAATGATATAACTGCGTGGGCTCAGGACTACTTCAGGAAGTCACTCTCAAGCACTACAGTACGTAGTTACATTAGGAAATGCCAGCTAAAACTGTACTGTGCCAAAAGGAAGCCCTACATAAATAGTGTCCAGAAGCGCTGTCGACTTCTCTGGGCTCGGAGGTATCTGGGATGGTCCATTTTGCAGTGGAAACGTGTATTGTGGTCAGACGAATCGGTTTTTCACATCTTTTTTGGAAGAAATGGACGCCGTGTGCTGCGGACCAAAGAGGAAAAGGACCATCCAGACTGTTACCAGATACAAGTCCAAAAGCCAGGGTCTGTCATGGTATGGGGTTGTGTCAGTGCCTTCGGCAAAGGTAACTTGCACTTCTGCGATGGCACCATCAATGCTGAGAAGTATATCTCAGTTTTGGAGGAACAAATGCTGCCTTCAAGACGACGTCTTTTCCAGGGACGCCCATGCTTATTTCAGCAAGACAATGCCAAACCACATACTGCGCACATAACAAAGGCATGGCTGCGTAAGAAGAGGGTGCGGATGCTTGACTGGCCTGCCTGCAGCCCTGATTTGTCTCCTATAGAGAATGTTTGGCGCATTTTGAAACGAAAAATGCGTCAACGAAGACCCCGTACTGTTGCGCACCTAAAATGTTGTTTGCAGGAAGAATGGGACAAACTAACACCTGCAACACTTAGTCACTTGATTTCTTCAATGCCTAAACGTCTTTTAAGTGTTGTTAAAAGACAGGGGAACTGTACAAAGTGGTAAATGCTGTGCTGTCCCAACTTTTTTTGAAATGTGTTGCAAGCCTGAATGGCAAGAATGGATATTTATTTACAAATCGAATGATGTTGACAAAAAAAAAACATGAATTATTTTGTGTTCATACTGTCTGCAATGAAATAAAATTTGAGGAGAATTTATAACTTGCTTTTTTCTTTTTTTATTCACATTTTCCACACTGTCCCAACTTTTTCTGATTTGGGCACTTGAATATCATTGCATAATAAATGCATGTTGGGCTATCTGATTTCAAAGCTCTCCAAAAGGGGCTGAACATGGTGTTCAAGCAAAATTTGACAATACAATTGGGTATGCATTGTATGCTCTTTTGTTCTTAATATACATATTGTAATGTAATCTTATAAAACTAACGAAGGGTCATGCCAGACACAACCATCACGGTTGCAGATATCTGAAGGTCAATGGACAGCTTGCATTAAAACCGATGCTTCCTGCCAAGAGCTGATTTTGTTCACAGTGACTTCATTGAAGTATGGCTGACAATGATAAGATAAGCAAAACTCTTGTGCTTAGTTAACAACGTGGGAAAGTGAAGGAGTAGAATAATGAGACTAACTATTGTGATTAAAGTGTAATTTGATCAATCATTTCTAATCTTATAGAAATCATTTTGTGGGTGTTCTGATGATGCTAGTCAAGTTACTAGTCAAACCCCTGGCGACAGCTGATGGCTCATACAGCCCCTTCAGAAAGTACTCGGAACCATTCACTTTTTTTCACATTTTATGTTGCAGCCTTGTGCTAAAATCATTTAAATTCACTTTTACCCTCAGCAAGTAACACTCAATGCCCCAGAATGACAAGGTTTTAGCAATTTATTAAATATGACAAACTGAACTTTCAAATTGACAAAAAGTATTCAGGCCCTTTACTCCGTACTTATTTGAAGCTTCTTTGGAAATTGCTTCAGCCTTGAATCTTCTTGGCTATGACACAAAAATCTTCACACACACCTATTTTGGGGGATTTTCTGTTATTCTTTTCTTTTCAAGCTCGATCAGGTTCGGTAGAGACTATTAGTGGACAACAGTTTTTCAGGTCTCTCTTGGAATGTTGGATTGGGATCAAGTTTGGGTTTCGGCTGTGCAACTCAAGGAAGTTCTAAGAACTGATCATAAGCCACTATTATGCTGTGTTGACTTTGTGCTTTGTTGGAAGGTGAACCTTCAGCCCAATCTGGAGCCCTCAGGAAAAGGTTTTCATTTAATATATTTCTGTACTTTGCTCCGTTCAGTTTTCCCTCAACCTTGTCTAGTCTGCCAATCCCTGCTACTGAAAAATGACCCAAATGCATGATGCTGCCACCGCCATGCTTCACTGTTGAAATGGTATTCCACAGATGATGAGCAGTGCCGGATTTCCTTCTGAAATGACACTTAGAATTGAGACCAACAGCTCAATCTTGGTTTCATCAGACCAAAGAATTTTGTTTCTCATAGTCTGAGAAGTAAAATATTACATGTAGGAAGTAAAAAATGTTAGGTTTGAATACAAAATGGGAGGTCTGAAAATCAAAAGGATTAAGGACTCGTCATTATCAGTTCCCAGACAGTATTTAGAAGCCATCAAGAGGGCTAACAGACTGTTAGGTTATATAGCACAGTGTGTGGAGTACAAGTCCAAGGAGGCTATGCTGAAGCTTTATAATGCTCTGGAGTACTGCGTGCGGTTTTAGTCTCTAAGCTATTAAAAGGACATAGTAAAAAAATGTCCAAAGAAGAACGACTAGGCTGATTCCAGGACTGCAGGGGATGAGTTATGAGGAAAGATTGAAAAAGCTGAAGCTTTTCAGTTTAAACAAAAGAAGATTAAGATGAGACATGATTGAAGTGTTCAAAATTATGAAGGGAATTAGTACAGTGGATCGAGACTTTCATTGAAATGAATTCAATAAGAACACAAACTTTGAAACTTGTTAAAGGTAAATTTCATATAAACATTAGGAAGTTTTTGTTCACAGAGAACGATAGACACTTGAAACAAGATACCAAGTAGTGGGGCAGACAGTAGAATTTGAGGGACCTTCAAAACTCGACCTGATGTTATTTTGGAAGAATTAAGTACACAGGACTGGTGAGTTTTGCTGTGCTGAATGGCCTGTTATCATCCAGATCAGGGGTCCTCAATCACAGTCCTGGGGGGCCGCAGTGGTTTTGCTCCAACCCAGTTGCTTAATAAGAAAGCAATTCTTCTCAATAATTTAATTTCATGGCTTGTTGAACACTCTGCTGTGTCAGGTCATTCTCATATCCTAGATTTTCTTCTCCTTTCTAAAGATATCATCCAAATGATTTGAAGGCTAAAATGGAGGAGTAACTCTCAGTGCTTTTACTTTTTTCTCTTCACTTTCCTTCCAAGTATTTAATTAAACCAATAGTGCATGATAAGTACACAAAGGTGTAATTGGTAACAAGCTAAATTGAGAAATGCTGTACTCTTTTTGTCATTTACATGTTATTGCTAATTAGTAGCGATTAAAAACCAAGAATACAGCTGTTTAAGACTGAAATAAGCAATAAGGTTTCAAAATCTTAATGAGTGAGACCACTAAAGTGAAGCAGAAGTGTTACTTGAGCAATACGTGCTTCTTATTAAGCAACTGGGTTGGAGCAAAAACCTGCAGCCACTGCGGCCCTCCAGGAATGTGATTGAGGACCCCATATCCAGATTGTTCTAATGTTGTAGAAAAGAGAAAGTTAAACTAGAGAAATTGAAATGAGTTTGTAAAGACTTGAACATCCTGAACTATCAAACAAGTCCCCCACTCTTTTACGTGTTACCTTCTTTTTCTGCAGTTTGTAAAGGAAATTTTAGTCACATTCTTTAGTCACCATTTTTTTCTTAAAGAGTTTTTAATGTTTTTGTGACTAATGTAAGGCTTTCTTTTCATTCAGGGAGATTACGGTGGTCCACTCATCTGTGATGGCACTTACACGGCCATTGCATCATATGGTTTTAAATGTGGAGAGAAAGCAAAACCCGGAGTCTACACGCTTCTCACTGATGGCTACCTAAAATGGATAAAGGAAAAGATACAGGAGTATTGAATGTTTTATGTGTGTATTAAAAAATCTCCCAATTTTTGAATTATATTCCAGCTCCTATAGCAAAGTAATTTCAATTTAAATGCTTCTTTAAACTGTTTAAGTCAGGGGTCCCCAACTCCAGTCCTGGAGGGCCCCAGTGGCTGCAGGTTTTCATTCTAACCCTTTTCTTAATCAGTGCCCTGTTTTTGCTGCTAATTAACTCCTTTTCCATTCATTTTAATTGACTTGTTTTCGTTCCTCTGAATTACTTAATTTTTTTCTTTCCTTAAACGGCACCCAAACAGGAACGAAATGTGGTTAGTGAGCCAACAGAAGACCAACTAAGTCAGGGCCTCCAACTCCAACCAATTTCACTCCAACCAGCTGCTTAATTAGGCACCAATTCTTGTTGTTAATTAAAGTCATTATTTAATTTCATGGCTTGTTGCTGCTCTCATTGTGCAATAGTAGACATTTCTGAAATTGTTGATTTTCTCTTTTCTGTTAAAAATGTTTTGTGGACCTGAGCAGATCAGCATTCCTGAGACCCTCGCCTTTCTTTATTCTCAGATATTGTATGATGGACACCAGTTGTTTTGGCTCATTCTGTATCTCATGATTGTTTGGCTGCTAATTAAGGAAAAAGAAACAATGAATGGGTCTGAGTCTTTAAGGGCAAGTCAATCAAAATGAATTCAAAAGAACTTAATAAGCAGCATTCTAAAGGGTTAAAATGAAAACCTGCAGCCACTGGGGCCCTCCAGGATCGGAGTTGGGGACCCCTGGTTTAAGTACTGATGTGAGTGAATGAGGGTCACAGATGGTTTTGTAGACCAAAATTGTGTGGTTGACAATTAAACTCCTTATGCACAACTTCTTAGTTCTTTCTTATTAAAATCAGAGAATTCAAGCTAGGCAGATATTTGTGTGTCATGGTGGCACAGTGGCTAGCACTGCTGCCTTGTGGATTCAGCCTCCAGGGATAAAATCCCATGCCTGGTCACTGTGGCTATGGAGTTTGCACATTCTCCCCATGTCTGCATGGGTTTCTGGGCTGTAGACAAGCTTGCGTAGTTCATTGGCAATTCCATTTTGGCCCTGTTGATGTGCACGTGAGTGGACCTTGCAATATAATTGCTCCCCATCACAATGCAGCAGGAATAGACACAAGTTACAAATAACAGATAAGTGCAACTATGGATTTATTAGGTTTGTCTAACCTTGTGTTTAACTAGTCATGAAGAATGGCTTGAAGCACCCCCTTAGCTACAGTGTCCGCTATCAAGCCCCATAACTCTTCACTTCTCCATTGAATTCCTTTGTCATCAATGTGGAAGGCTGGTCAGTCTTGTCAACATCAAGAGATTCCCTGCCAAGATGGAATTCTGTAGCCCGTCTCTTGACTGTGGGACAGGACCCATTTGGGCTGACTAAAGAAAAGTGAATTTCTGAATATGATTTTGTTCTTTAGCATTAAAAATCCAATGATAGCACATTACTTGGATTTACAATTTTTGACCACAATGTTGATTTAGATTTGAAACAAGATGCACACATTTTAGCTGCTTGAAATTTACATATAGAGCAGATAATCTTTGGACACTGACAAGATCAGTAGTATAGATTACCCCTGTCAGGTTTGGGCTGAAAACCTTTTGATCACCTTTTATAAACACTTTTTATGAAGTAATACATTCCTGTCATGTGGGAGATAATAAAACTCATTAGTCAACCACATACAGTACAGCATTCTTCATAGTTTGCTCAAAGAAAGTATATTTCTGGAACCCAAATTCATTCAATTTTTGCTTTTACACATTAAGTGCTTAGATGTCTAATATTCTTATGAAATGAATGTGGTTTATAAGTAAAACATGCTGTGTTGTCTTTAAGCTTCATGATGGAATAAAGCAATATGCTGAAAATCAAACTACCCCTACTGTGATTCTTCATTTTTAATTTACCACATTATCACTAGCTACAGAAATTTCCTGTTAGCCCAATGATTACATTTTTAGATGGGATTTAATCAGCATTAGAGATTCCATCATGCATGTAAAACACACTGATGATTCCTTTGAATTAGAACTCAGGTTTACTGATTTAACTAAATGCTTTGCATTCCCTTGCACAGACCAAAGACCTGCAGGCTTCTTTAAATGACAATGCTAAGCCAGCCTGGTATGTGTGGTAGGATTCTCAGAGTGAGTATGTCTTGTGATCTAATAGTGCTCACTCAAGGGCTGGTTCTTGTCTCTTAAAAGCCTGCACTAAACTAACTGAGTGAATGGAAAATGGAATAACTAGATGATAAAATTCATAATACAGGTGGGTCTTGGGCTTTGACAGTCTCACAGATGTGAATATGTGCATAAAAACCCCACATTTTTCTTTTTAACTGAACTTCAATAGATTATAACCTAGCAACTTCCATTTTTGAATAGAAAATGAAGTAAACTAGTTTCGATACCATTTAATACATAGCAGCCATCACTAACACTACATATTAGTAATTATACTGCACAATACATGGGTAGAGACTATTAGCGGACAGCTGTTTTTCAGGTCTCTCTTGGAATGTTGGATTGGGATCAAGTTTGAGTTTCAGCTGGGCAACTCAAGGAAGTTCGAAGAGTTGATCCTAAGCCACTACTCTGTTGTGTTGGCTTTGCGCTTTATTGAAAGGTGAACCTTCAGCCCAGTCTGATGTCCAGAGCCCCCAGGAAAAGGTTATCATTTAAGATATTTCTGTACTTTGCTCAGTTCAGTTTTCCCTCAACCCTGTCTAGTCTACCAATCCCTGCTACTGAAAAATGACCCAAATGCATGATGCTGCCACCACCATGCTTCACTGTTGAAATGGTATTCCACAGATGATAAGTGCCTGATTACCTTCTGACGTGACACTTAGAATTGAGGCCAATAGTTCAATCTTGGTTTCATCAGACCAGAGAATCTTGTTTTCCATACTCTGAGAAGTAAAGTATTACACGTGAGAAGTAAAAAATGTTAGATTTGAATACACAATGGGAGGTCTGAAAATCAGAAGTACACCATTATGAGAAGGATTAAGGACTCGTCATTATCAGTTCCCAGACAGTATTTAGAAGCCATTAAGAGGGCTAACAGAATGTTGTATAGCACCGTGTGAGGAGTACAGGTCCAAGGAGATTATGCTGAAGCTTTATAATGCACTGGTGAGGCCTCCTCTGGAGTACTGCGTGCATTCCATTTTTCTTTTTAACTGAACTTCAATAAATTATAACCTAGCAACATCCATTTTTGAATAGCGAATGACGTAAACTAGTTTTGGTACCGTGTAATACATAGCAGCTGTCACTAACACTATATATTAGTACTGTACAATACAAAACTTTGTCCATTTCAGTCCATTTGTGCTTTTGTGCACGTGTGGCAGCACACACAGCCACACAGTAAGCCTAGTGATAGGTAAGCAGCTCGATCAGCCACTGGCTGTAATTTACGATGCCCTAAGTCAGTGGTAGTCAACCTGGTCCCTACCGCCCACTAGTGGGCATTCCAGCTTTCATGGTGGGCGGTAGCGGAGCAACCAAACGGCGCTGTGATTACATACTAATCGACTAATTTAACTAGTAAGTTGTTTTATAAAAATTTATTCTGCCAAACTTAACGAAAATCCGACATAAAGTACTTGGTAAGTAATTATTATTATATGCTTTAACTTGCTGTAACTCTGCTTTACAAATTTTATAAAGTAAAGTTACTTCCCTACTTTATAAATCACCATTACTGTGGAACCGGTGGGCGGTTAGAAAATTTTACTACTAACAGAGATACAAAAGTGGGCAGTAGGTATAAAAAGGTTGACTACCCCTGCCCTAAGTATACAACCCAGCCTTGCTGTTGTAGGGAGAAAAGCTGCTGAGGGGAGTGAGGAGGATGTGACACGCTCAGCAATCCCACAGAAAAAGACACCATGTGTCACCAAATATAACCTGCAGCATGCATAACTGGGCAATAAGCTATGACACAGGTTAGCAATTAAATCAGCAGTTGACTATTAAACTGAAATTCCCAACATCTTAAGAACATTAGAACAATCTGGATGAGAAAAGGCCATTCAGCCCAACAAAGCTCGCCAGATTCTTCTTCTATCCACTTGATTCTTCTAGGTGTGATTGGCTACTTGACAATGCCAGATTGTGGTTAGTGATTAGACGACTTGACAGTTTAATTAAAACTTAAAAATAAAATAAAGAAAACATTACTTTTTAATTGATTGCAAATTATAATGTAATTATGAATTTGCAAACATCATATTTAAATTTTGTTAACATTCATTAATTTGATTTAACAAAACTGTTTTACATCCAATACTGTCAGTTTAAATAAGTTGGAGTAACTCAAACAGGTTATTTGAACATTAGAACAATCTAGACAAGAACAGGCCCAAAAAAGCATTCCAGTTCTATACACTTAATTCTTCTAAAAAAATATTAAGTCGAGTCCTTCTGTCTACCACATTACTTGGTAGCTTATTCCAAGTGTCTATGGTTCTCTGCGTAAAGAAAAACTTTTTAAAGTTTGTGTGAAATTTACACTTAACGAGTTTCTAACTGTGTCCCTGTGTTCTTGTTGAACTCATCTTAAAGTAACAGTCTGTTTACTTGACTAAATCCCTTCATAATTTTAAACACTTCAGTCATGTCACTTCTTAATCTGCTTTTGCTTAAACTGAAAAGGCTCCTGTTTTTGACATGCATTGCTCAATCTTTTCTTTAATAATTCCTTCTATTCATTTATTTCTGATGCAGTATAAGCCAGCTGGTCTATAGTATCTTGGATCTGCCTGGTCAACCATTTTATATAACAAGATATCTAGTCCTTCGGAATTTTCCCAGTGCACAGATATTTCCTAAAAATATACGTCAAGGGTTTATATACAGTATGTACTTGCTAATGTTCTTAAGCACTAGATGATAAATATTATCCAGTCCTAGTGATTTGTTAGATTTCAGCAATTCAAGCCCTTTCAAAGATCCAAGAGGACAATGGGAAAAAGATCTTTCACTCAACATATCAGAAAAGGAGTGGAAGGTAGCAATGCACAGAATTTATTCAAGCTTCATATGCGCAAAGCATACAATATTTCAATGTAAAGTCATCTATCGAGCACATCTGTCTCGCTTAAAACTGTCCAAAATGTTTCCAGGGCAAGATCCAACCTGTGAACGCTGCAATTGTCCCTGCCTCACTGGGTCACATGTTTTGGGCCTGCACCAAATTAACATCATTCTGGACAAAAAATTTTAAGTGCCTTTCAGACAGCCTTGGTGACACAATCCCTCCTAATCCACCAACAGTTGTGTTTGGTGTTCTTCCAAATGGGCTTAAAGTGGAGCAGGGCAAACAAACTGATTGCCTTTACTACACTATTGGCACACAGCCTTATTTTGCTAAACTGTGTGAATTGGGCGGCCCGGACACAGACAGGCAGACACATTTAAAGCCATCACCACATGTTTATTTACACTATATACAAAGTTTTAAAGTGCACCGCCACACAAACCCCAACAATCTCCCAAAGTCCAGGCTCCTCTTTAAGCCACCTTTCTTTCTCTTTCTCTTCTCGCCAGGCCTCTCCTTGCCGCCTCCTCTCTGACCTCGTCCTTCTCCTCACCCGACTCCAGCCTTGATTGAAGGGAGGCGGCCCCTTAAATAGGCAGGCGGCTGATGATCACACCCGGCCACCTGCCACAACTGGAATAATCCTAACTCTCCTCTTTGAAGTCAGTGGGTAACTGATGTTTAATACTTTTTGAAATTGGAAAAAATCAAATTCTCAGTCAGAGGATCTTTGCAGAACTTTTTCAAAACCTGGCAGGATCTAATCAATAATATTTTAGAATAAGCTCTTAAAGCACTGAGGAAGTAACTCTCTTCCCATTTCTTTTTCTTCTCCATTTATCTTTAACCTGCCTATTAAACTCATCAATTTATGTATTTTTACAAGCTTTAAGTTTTACTCCGTTGGCCATGCTCTCTTTCTCAGGGTTGGGGGTTGATTTGTTTTCTATCCTATTTTTTGTAAAAATTGATCTATTTGTATGGAATGATTACAATAAAATCAATAAAATTATATAAAAAAAAAGATTTCAGCCATTTAATCAGAGCATTGCTTCTCCCTCAACAATTTCCAAATCACACAGAACCTCCTTAGTAGTCCCTTTTACCGCTGGGAGGTTATCCACTTCTTCACATGTGAAGACCACAGAAAAATGCAAGTTTAGAGCATCTGCTATTTCATTGTCTGTATTTTTTAATTTCCCCCTACTATTCCTGATACACTTCACCTTTCAGTTATCTTTCACCTTTTCCGTTATGTTCCTTTCTAACTGCCTTTTAGCTTCATTAATATCCTTCTTGATGGTGGCCCTGATGTTTTAATATGTATACAATTGACATTGGAGTTATTACTATTAAATGCGTATAGAGCTGTTTTTTACTTTGTTTCTTTTTCAACTCCTCACCACACGTTCTGGTCTGGTCATCTTTATGTTATGTGGTGGCCATTAAAACTTTCTGAAAACTGAACAGAATGACTACTGAGGCATCTAATAGTCTTTAGTCCATTCTAATGGTCTCTCTATGATAGATGGATAAATAGATAGAAAATTTGGCATTTTATATAAGTAATTTAAATAAATTAATTTATTAATTGATAAATAGATAGATACAGCTATATACACACACAAAATAGACCTAACACATCCCAGAATGACTAAGAAGGAAGCAAAACATCTGATGTGGAAGTCACATTCACAGTGAGGCATTATGCAGGCATATTTCTGTAGGTATAAGTGAGTCCCAGTAGCATTTCTTGACACATATATGCTGAATAATTTGTTGGCTGAAATGCTAGTGTGTTAGAGAGAGGGTGTGCAGCATTGTTCATAATGACACTTAGTTTTGTTTTAATTCTCCCCTTTGCTACTACTGCCAAGGGGTCCAGAGTGCATCCCATAACTGAGCCTGCCCATCTAAGACAATATGAAATCTAAATAATCAACTTAGACCTCATGTTCTTTATTCGATACATGGTTTGTAAATTTGGCCTGGTGTAATAATACGCACCTGATCCCTTTCCCTTCCTGTGGCCAATTTGGCTGGAGCCACTCATTTCCAATGTTTCCTCTCTCTGTTACTCATCACGTTGACCACTTTTATAGTTGAAGTGTTTTGCTGGGAAAACACAGCACTGGTCTCTATCACATTGGCCTGATTTTGTAAATCTAGCATAGTCATATTTGGGCTTTGGTTTATCAATGTGCTTGTTGATTTACTGTTATTTTCACTGACCCATTGCCCAACATGCAAAGTTTTATTTTATTATTGTTTTTGATTATTTTACACTTCTATGTTTTGCCTATTTTTACATTTTTCTTCCTAGTCCCAAACAATCAGACAGACACACACACGCACACACACACGCACACACAGACACTTGTCCTTTTAGTAAAGTAGATATTTGATTATTTTATTATCATTTTTTTATTTTTTGACCCTTTTCTACATGTTTTGTCCATTTGAAATTTTTTCTTCCAAAATCTAGCAACACACACAGACACTTATCCTTTTATTAGGGTGGATAACCATTGTTACATTATACAGATGTATTTGTCTGAAGTCAGCACACATCTGCCCCAGAAGTGATATTTGAGTCCATATAGTGTAATATTTAAGACACCATGCAAATTTAAAAACCACAGTATATATAGAAGTTTTTTTTGTTAAGTCTTGAATGTGGAATCAAACATGTTAGACGTTACTAGAGCTCCCTCTAGTGCTTCTAGGTTGTCCTGGACTACTTTAACACTTGAATCTCTTAAAGCAAGGATGTCAAACTCGTATCCAAGAGAGCCACAGTGACTGAAGATTTTTATTACAATAACTTTTTAAATCAGTAACCAACTACTGCTGCTAATTTAACATATTTCTTTTGCAGTAATTATAATTGATTTTTTTTTTGTCTTAACTGTATCCAAACAATCAAGGGATACAAATCAAGAGAACACACGACTAGCTAACTCTGGGGTCTCAGACAGACCTGGTGCGCCACATCCTGTTTAGCTGTTAATGAAGCCTGTTACTTACAGTAATTATATGGCTTTTTTATTATCATAATCTGAATGCTTTGTGAGTCACAGTAGATTGTTTGTAATATCTCTCAGACCTTTACTTATTTCCTTCTCAAATATTTTATTGACAAAGATATTGTATGAAAGATACAAATGCAAAGGGGACGTAAATTAGTCTGGTCATCTGTTGATTCACTTTGCATCTAATTATTGTTTAGGTTTAAGGAAAAACTAAACAATCAAAATACAAATCAATTAAAATTGATAAGCATTAGTAATTGGTTACCAATAGAAAAAAATGGCTGGAAAGGAAACCTGCAGCCACTGCAGCCTTTCCAGAAACCGAGCTTAACACCTCTGCTTCAAAATAGCTTTCTAGCTGTGCACATTAAACAGATGACACGGCCAGCACTCATTTCTGTAAGGCGTCCTTTGTAGGTGGGAGAGTACCAGTACTTGATGCATTGATTCCAGGCCTTGCACTGCAATGGGCAGTATGGTCCAAGCATCTCTGGCTAGCAATTATATACCATCATGTGCCAAACTGGTAGTGTGATAACCTCTTGGTAGCCATCTTCCCAGCTATAAAATACAAAAGGCTTATGAGCTGTTGGTGGTCTTATTTCCCTAACAATAAAAGCAGGCTCACAAATTGGTAGGATCATCAGCTCTTTTAATTTCAGACTCTGTCTTTCTGGCTTAATTCAGTGAATTTCAACAGGTTTCACTCCCTCACTGTGGCGTGTTGTTCAACAATGGTGCAATCCCATAGCAGAACGTCCATCTTCATTTGACCTTGGCTTGAACTAGACTAACAGCAGAGCACTGTGCTGTGCATTTTTGAACTATGCTCATTATGAATAATTTTCAAATGCATAATTTTCAAATTGCCTTTACTTTTCAACTATCCCTTTGTAAAGGACGGCATGTATGGGTGGGCGTTCCAGAATGGGGCAAAGTTCATTACCCGGACAGGAGGCCTGCCTGTCGTACACTTAAAAAGAAAGGCAGACATTATTGCACATACCGTATATATTCACGTATAAGACGGGTCTTGAAACCCAAAAAAAACAATCATAAAATCAGACCCCGACTTATGGTCCCGTTCAAAAATGCAACGCTTAATTTTTATAATTTTTTTACATCTTCTTGCCTCCTCCAATCTCGCATCAGTTTGTCAGGCACATCGAAGTTTGTTGCAGCAGCACAGTTACCAATTTCTTTCGCTACTTCAATGACGTTTAAATTAAATCAGCTTCATATTTTCTTCTGATCGAACACTATATCATAGATAAGGGATACTCTTACGATAAAGGTGTATGAGGGTGTGAGATACAAAAAACACAAAACAGTACAAACGTTGCTCCGGAATAGTTTGGGTATTACCATGTGGTCACGTAGGCACAATAGAGAGAGAGAGAGAGGTGAGGAGCACACGCTGATACAGCACATTGTTGTACCCACATAGAAACAAAAGGCAGTGTGCTCCGTGGCTACTCTCTCAGGTGGGCGTTAGCATATCATATTCTCTTGGACCAATAGCGTGAGTTTTCCACATTTGACTTATATGACCAACATTACAAAATACCAGAAATTATACGTTGAAATCAACTCCCAACTTATCTGCGGGAGAACTTATCCATGAGTATATGCAGTATGTACTTATTTCTTTTCTGATCATGTTCACTTAGTATGCAGAGGTGTGACGGTGCGGGTCAGCTCCATGCTCCCACTTTTATTTGGGAACCTCTTGAACCTGACACTGTCGATAGTTATGACTGGGATCAGCTTGGCAGATGAGGACAAACACATACAAAGCAATGGGTAGGTGCAAAAGTACACTAGTGTTTTTATTAAAAGCACTCCAAAACAGTGATCAAAAATGCAGTGCTTTCAAATGCCAATAAATAAATAATGCAATAAAACAAAGTGCCATGGAGGTTAAAAACAATCCCAAAAATAATCTGTTAAAATGAGGTTAAAAACACAGGTGAGAATCATCTACAAAATGTACAGTCCCTGGTGCTTCCTTTTAAAACTGAATACCTCTCTGGCTTATCCTACTCAGACCCTGCAGCATGAAGATACATCAACCAACAGGCGCAGACACCTTTTCTGTCCTGCCCCGTGTCTTTGCCGCCTGATCCAAGGCATTCCATGGGGAGTCACCGGACCCTGCTCTACTCTGCACTCACCACCGCCGATCATGGCTCCGCCTAGTGAAAGCGCGCCAACCTCCCACCATTGCTGCTCATTTGCTCCTGTAGCAGATAGAGGCGTGGTCCACCTCTTGAACCCTCAGGTACCACTCTGAACACCAGGTGAAAGTGTAACTATTATTTATTTTACTGTTACACTGTGCACAAAGCACCCTCCACTCCACACTCATAAACTACAAATAATTCTTCCAATAAACCAATCCTCCTCGCCCAGACACTTCACCCTCCTACCTCCCAGCTCAGCTCAGTGTACTGGGCTTCCCAGAGTCCTTTTATATCCCCTGACCCGGAAGTGGTTCCTGTCCAAACCCACAAGTCCTTATTTCTTCCGGGTCAGGGTAAACAGTCCTTTTCTTCAGCCCGGGAGCACGTCGTTCCTTCCTGTCACATGATGATGATGCACTCCCGGGTTATAGGGCACATAAGAGCCCACTAGCCCCCCTACTGCGACTCCCGGTGGCCCTCAAGGTATCCAGCAGGGCTGTGTATACAAACTACAAAGTCCATGAGGCCCTGCTGGAACTCGGGGCACGATCATGCTGTCCGGAGGGCTCCTCCTGGCGGCCTGGGGGTGGTGACCGGAGTCTGTAGCCGGCCGTCCATCACACTCCCAAGATGCTCAACAGGAGTGATCTCCACTCCCCCTCCTAAGCGCTGGTCACGTGGGGCTCCATTCCTGTACACCTGCTTCTCTCACTAAGTAACAGCCCACCTGACTTTCTTCTCCCTCTCGTTAACCTCTTTTCTTTCTCTAGTCTCTGGCTCTTCCTTATATGTCTGTGAGGGCACAGTATCTCAATCGCACACCGCAGGAAGCCGATGAAGCAATTGAGACAGACTACCCCAATTACTCCACCAACTCCATGCCCATGAGCACGCGCACCCATGGAAAATGAGCTGGCCAATTCATTATTCATTTATTAAAAATGGCCACTTTTTCTGAGTCGCGGACCAACTATACCACAAGAGATTTTTTTCAAGATCCCCTTACATTTCAAGGTGGCAGTATCCATACAACTGTAGCCCAGGTAGAAATGTGCTTAAATAACTGATTGATGTAAATAAGTTATTGATGTAAAAATGTAAATGTTTGTGTTTTAAACTGTTAACTTTAGTGTAGTAGTTTGTTTATGTGGTTATGCAGACTTTTATTTTGATAACCGGATGTTGTAGAGAAAACGGAAGGGGGTGGAAAGGACCAGCTGTAGGAGAGAACGGAGAAGAGAAAAGAAGAAAAAAGAGAGCGTGACGCCGAGGTGGTGTAGCAGAAAGTTTGGGAGACAAATTATCAGCAAGATAATTTACCGGAATACAAACTGCTGAGATAGACGGAGAATTTCGATTAGACGTTTGCAGAGTCTATTCGGCGAAGAACCCTTCATTAACTCAGCGAGGGGAAGTAGCAGCGTGAAGAGGCAGCAGCTAACTCAGCTCAACGCGCTTCTGGTGGACGTTCGCTTATTTGGAGACGCTTTTGGATTCGCTCAGCAGCGGTTCCCAGCTCATGGACAGAGGCAGAGGGGTCAGAAGGATTTGTTGGACTGATACCACCATTGCCAAGTAAGGTACCTCTTTCATTTTATTTGTTTGCTCCTGGTGGAGTGAAATGACTGCTAAGTTTTTGGTTGCAATGCTCACAAGCACCGAATCAGGCCTGCAACGTTTTGTTTCAATACGAGTGACAAGACTGAATGTGTTTTTATTTTATTATTAATAGTGTAATATAGATCCTGATTATTTCCAGTTTATTAATTGTGTTTTGTTGGTTTATAATTAAACGGGGAGTTTATCATTGTTGTATAACCCAGTTTCTTGGTGTTTATTATAAGTTTGTGTATTGTAAACTATTGGTTTGGGAACGAATGTTAACGGGTAACTTCTTCTACCTTTATTTGTTATTACCTGACCAGTATATTGCTATATATAATTAATAATTTTTTGTTCATAGTGACCCGAGACACAAAAGATTAAAGTAATTAGAATCTTAATAAATTAGGCATTGGAGTAAAGAACTCAGGGCCCCTTTCTACACACAGTTAGAGTAGACGGGCTACACAACATTATCATAAGAGCTTCATGCTTTGCAGACATATGGCAAGTAAAAAAAGTCTGAATATGATTAATAATGTAGAGATGTGTGTTGTGAGTGCATATGGCTCGCAAGGATTTAAGCTCCTTTTTGTGGCTGATTTTATAGCTCGCTATCCTAAATAGTTCTTGTTCACTTAGCTGTAAATTCTAGACTAAAGACAAGACTGCTGGGCAGCTATTTCTTCTCTATAGAGTGCACCTGTGCAGTCACAGGCTTAGGTTTGGGCTCCAGTGGGCTTCTCTTCTAAAGTGGGACCCTGCCTTCTGGGAGAATCTCAGCTTTATAGTCTCTGGACCGGAAGGAACAGAGTCAGCTGACCTCATTGGGTATCTTCTTGGAGCTATGGGTGGAAAAAGAGGCAATGTCATCACAACAGCGTCCCCTCATGTCCTGGAGTGGTAGTGCTTATCTCTGATTAACCTAGAAAGTGACCATCTGATGCACATGAGTGACAAGGTACACTATATCAAATGAAGTCGGACCAGTATACAAGGGTTACCCTTCCCCTTAGTCTCTCTTCTCTTTTCTCCTCTTGCTCTCTCTCTATATTAGGCCATGAAGAGACTATCTCAGCAGGCCTGTTTCAGTATTCTTTTCAAGTATCATATGGTCACAAAGACAAAGCTAGACTGAAAATAAGCTGAGAGCCACTTATGGACACAAGAGGCATTATAGCTTAGGCTGTAATGGTATATTTTCATCACACTCACTTTATTTACTTAGGTATGTTATTTGTAACACATAATTAATTTAAAGTGAACTGTTACTTCACTCTAATCTCCTAAATACAAGAAGGGGGAAGGAAGTACTAAAATGCAGTATCTGACCACAGAGTTACCACAGAGTGGTAAGTGTATGGGATTTGAGGCCTTCTGGTAAAGTCTTCACTATAAAGATTATAAAGGGGGAAATAGGATCACCATTAGAGCCCATCTGGCAAATTAATTAACAGACTTTTGCTTTAAATTGAATGGTTCACAACAGTATAGAAGTAATCAACATATGAATAATCAGGCAGTAATTACAATTAAAATCTTTGTAATTTGTAACTTCTTCTTCTTCTTTTGGCTGCTCCCATTAGGAGTTGCTACAGCGGATCATCTTGTTCCATATCTTTCTGTCTTCTGCATCTTGTTCTGTTACACCCATCACCTGCATGTCCTCTCTCACCACATCCATAAACCTTCTCTTAGGTCTTCCTCTTTTCCTCTTGCCTGGCAGCTCTATCCTTAGCATCCTTCTCCCAATATACTCAGCATCTCTCCTCTGCACATGTCCAAACCAACGCAATATCGCCTCTCTGACTTTGTCTTCCAACCGTCCAACTTCAGCTGACCCTCTAATGTCCTCATTTCTAATCCTATCCATCCTCATCACACCCAGTTCAAATCTTAGCATCTTTAACTCTGTTTCCTCCAGCTCTGTCTCCTGCTTTCTGGTCAGTGCCACCATCTCTAACCCATATAATATAGCTGGTCTCACTACCATCCTGTAGACCATCCCTTTCACTCTTGCTAATACCCATCTGTCACAAATCACTCCTGACACTCTTCTCCGCTCATTCCACCCTGCCTGCACTCTCTTTTTCACCTCTCTTCCACAATCCCCATTACTCTGTACTGTTGATCCCAAGTATTTAAACTCATCCACCTTCACCAACTCTACTTCTTGCATCCTCACCATTCCACTGACCTCCCTCTCATTTACACACATGTATTCTGTCTTGTTCCTACTGACCTTCATTCCTCTCCTCTCTAGAGCATATCTCCACCTCTCCATGGTCTCCTCAACCTGCTCCGTACTCTTGCTACAGATCACAATGTCTTCTTTGTAATTTATATATAAGGATAAAAAAAAACATACACTTTAAAACCAACTAAAGTCTAATAATTTCAGTATTCAATGACCAAAGGTGCCTTTGAGGTGGCCAGTAAGTGACACTTACATTATGTCTCTCAAAAGTCCATACTTAAGTATATGACTAATGACTAATTAATGTTTAGGAAAACCAAATTAAGCTCCTTTACCAGTTATTCACTATATTACAACACAATCCAACCTCTGCTCCTTAGGGACAAGCTGACAGAGATGGGATTAGAATCATTCCTAGTGGCATGGATCGTGGACTATCTTAAAGACAGACCTCAGTATGTGCGTCTTGGGAACTGCACGTCTGACATTGTGGTCAGCAACACAGGAGCGCAGCAGGGGACTGTACTTTCTCCGGTCCTGTTCAGCCTATATACATCGGACTTCCAATACAACTCGGAGTCCTGCCACGTGCAAAAGTTCGCTGATGACACTGCTATCGTGGGCTGCATCAGGAATGGGCTGGAGGAGGAGTATAGGAACCTAATCAATGACTTTGTTAAATGGTGTGACTCAAACCACCTACACCTGAACACCAGCAAAACCAAGGAGCTGGTGGTGGATTTTAGGAGGCCCAGACCCCTCATTGACCCAGTGATCATCAAAGGTGACTGTGTGCAGATGGTGCAGACCTATAAATATCTGGGAGTGCAGCTGGATGATAAATTAGAGTGGACTGCCAATACTGATGCGCTGTGCAAGAAAGGACAGAGCCGGTTATACTACCTTAGAAGGCTGGCATCCTTCAACATCTGCAATAAGATGCTGCAGATGTTCTATCAGACAGTTGTGGCGAGCACCCTCTTCTACGCAGTGGTGTGCTGGGGAGGCAGCATTAAGAGGAAAGACGCCTCACGCCTGGACAAACTGGTGAGGAAGGCAAGCTCTATTGTTGGCATGGAGCTGGTCAGTTTAACATCTGTGGCAGAGCGAAGGGCGCTCAGCAGGCTCCTATCAATTATGGAGAATCCACTGCATCCACTAAATAGTATCATCTCCAGACAGAAGAGCAGCTTCAGCGACAGACTGCTGTCACTGTCCTGCTCCACTGACAGATTGAGGAGATCGTTCCTCCCCCAAATTATGCGACTCTTTAATTCCACCCGGGGGTGTAAACGTTAACATTTAACATTATACAAAGTTATTGTCTGTTTTTCACCTGCATTATTATCATTTTTTAATTTAATATTATTTATTGTATCAGTATGCTGCTGCTGAAGAATGTGAATTTCCCATTGGGATTAATAAAGTATCCTATCTATCCATCTATCCATCTATCCATCCATCCATCCATCCATCCATCCATCCATCCATCCATGCTCTTAATATGCCACCCTGCAAAAACATGATAAACCATCCTTATATTTTATATGTCTTTTAAGACCAACTGAAGCCCTTGTTAAGTTCTTGCTATGTCACAGTATTTAACTAGTAGATTCACTAAAGGTAGACCCTACACTAAAGTGCTAAATGCCATTACTTGGGGAAAGACATTGTTAAAACACTCAGAGAATATCCAATGTTTTACAAAGAATAAGAATGAAGTAAACCTCAACTAAACCAGGCACCCTAACATCCTCTGAACCAGCCAAATGAACAAATATATGCATCAAGAGATTGTACCTCAAGTGACAGGTGAGGATCAAAACCCTGTGACCAGTATCTCCAGGTCTATGAGTGAATCTGTGTATAATTGTGGGTCAGAAGATATCTGGACTTATATTTGACCATTAGTGTCAGTGAGTTACAAATAATCAACAGAACATCAGCTTTTTCTGAATTGCTACCAAACTAAATCTGATTATCAGAACAAAACTGTCAAAGGTCAAAACTAAGCAATCAAATCAGTCCTTCTTTTGGCCAAATCCTAAACAATGTGCATCTAGTTAGGCTTAATGTGCAGAGCTCATTCACACTTTTTGCAAAACTCAAAACACATCATCACTCACAAACCACAGTTCTCTTCAAGTTTGCAGTTATGATGTGATGTAAAATGGAAAGCACAGACCACAGAAGTTATGTGCAGGCAAAATACAGCTGTCAGCATTTAGACACAATAACTCCAAATTGTTCAACAATGTAACAACGTTAAAACTGGCGAGATGTGCTCAGTAATCTAGATGTCTAAAACCAAAAGCATGAATTAATTCTTCAGCATCTTGCAGTGTTATAAGAGGTCTAACTTTTGCAATATTCCTTAAGTGAACAAATGAATTCCTAATAATCTGGTTAATGTGAGATTTAAATGTAAGGTCAGATTCCATGATTACACCTAAATTCTTTACCTCCACCTTGACTTTTAAAGATAAGGGATAGAGTTTATTTCTAATACCCTTGCTATTTCCATTATTACCAATTACTAAGATTTCTGTTTTTCATCATTTAGTATGAGAATGTTACTCCTCATCAATCCAGAAATACTAGTAAGACATTGAATCAGGGAGCCAACAGCATCAGGGTCATTAGGTACTATAGATAAATAAAGCTGCGTGTCATCTGCATAGTTGTGGTAATTCACCTTATGTCACCTTCTGTTTTGAGAAACCTTAAACTCCACCATAAGCAAAACACTGTATAGCCACACCGCATTTTGCAAATGACAACACACAGTTTACAAAACCGTTACATTTAATTTCAAACTTTAGGACACTATTGAGTTCTACATCACTTTGCCGAATACATAAATATTCAAGAACCCTACCATAACGTACCACCATAGTACATTTTGAAAATCCATAGCAAGTACCAGGCCCGGTCTTAGGTATTATGGGGCCCTAGGGGTCCAGGGGCCCCCTTATGGGGGCAGAGCCCCCCTGGGAGCTCTGTGAAATGCGTGAAAATTAGACTAAGGAGTCGATCCGGGGCCCCCCAGACGCCGGGGCCCTAGGCGGTCGCCTACTTCGCCTATGCCTAAGGCTGGGCCTGATTGGGACAAATAATGCTGTAGTATATTTAAGTATACTGTATATGACAATTGCTCACTCGGACAATTTGTTTTGGGGGCCCCCAAGAAGGCGGGGGCCCTAAGCTATAGCTTGTGTAGCTTATACGTAAATCCTGCACTGGCAAGTACAAAAATAAACCAACCCCAGCTGATATCAATTGCGGCCCTTGTCCTTCCTAGGTCACACCTAGCTATGAGTGTTGTTTTAGCTTTCATTACCTTCTTTATGAAATGTGGCATTGGACAAGTGGATGACAGTTGAAGTAGAGCACCAAGAAAGAGAAGAGGTGTAAATGTGCATGGTGAAAAGCAGAGTAGAAGGATCAAAAACCATAGTCTCAGATGAGATTAGGGCAACAGTGATTGATCCTGTTATAAATCATGGTCAATCCATGAGAGAGGCTGGTCTGTAAGTACCCAGGACTTGACGGCCCACCTGTCAAGTTGTTTTGCCTGCATAAGGTAAAGTCATCCCTGATGGAGAATCGCAGGAATCGTGGGAAAGAGGGGTCCTTTCATCGGATTGGCTGGCCCAGCACTGTTTCAGCTGTGGAATGGCCAAATGGGGGAGGCCGCTTGATGGATGAGGTCTCCAGGACTCTAAATATATCCAAATCTTATTATGTGATATCATCTACTGTTAGATTCTGCTCCATACTTCTAAAATTTTTATTTTTATACTGTATTGAGGATTTGTTCTATTCTGTGTATTGTATTGTATTGTATTGTATTGTATTGACCCCCTTCTTTTGACACCCACTGCACGCCTAACTTACCTGGAGAGGGGTTTCTCTTTGAACTGCTTTTCCCAAAGTTTCTTCCATTATTCCCTACAAGGTTTTTTTGGGAGTGTTTCCTTGTCTTCTTAGAGAGTCAAGGCTGGGGGGCTGTCAAGAGGCAGGGCCTGTTAAAGCCCATTGCAGCACTTCTTGTGTGATTTTGGGCTTTACAAAAATAAATTGTATTGTATAAATTGTTTTGTACTACACTCTGCAGTGGCATCCATAGTGACAATTTTTCAGTAAACCAACAAGTAACAAATAAGTAAGCTCTGCAAGAGCTTATGACTGAACGTCATTTACTAGTGCAACTGTAAAAATAGCAATGCCTACAGAAGCATGTTTTTGAGTTTCTGCTCTACTGTACGACCCAATGACTATCTCCCACTGGAGAAAGAAGAAATATTTTCACTGCTGGACAAGAAACTGCCATTGTTGTATTGTTGGTTGCCAGCATTGCTATTAAACTGTGAGATGTTCAAGACAGAGTTCTGTTAGATTACACTACCTCTAGGAATATCCAACATGTAAGGACAACAACAATTTCCAGAGTCTTGAAAAAGCACCAAATATAGATGAAATAGTTCCATATTGTCTTCTTTGAAAGACATTCTGCCTATGTGAAGGAACTGAGATATCAATATGTTCAGGTAGGTTTAGGTTTAGGTTTATTTGTCATATATAGGTTAACACAGGGTCAACATACAATGAAATGTGTATGACGAGAAAAACAAGTCACTCAGCCTAGATCCAATAAAGCTTAAAAAAAGATTACAAGTTAAAAATAGACAAGCCATATAAAATAAAATGTGTATGTTTTAAAAGAAGTTATAGAGCAATATGAGTTGAATGAGCAGCAAGTACAAATGACAGTTATTGCACAGATAATGTTTTATAAGTACAGAATGTCTAAATGTAATAAATATGGCACAGAATAACCATAACTGTTTACAATAAGGTATAATGTGACTTGTATGTATGTTTTTTCTACATTTTAAATAGTTATAGACATTGGAACCAGGTAAACACCTCACATATTTTCTTCATTGATGAGGCTGGGTTCAGCTTGAATGAAACAAGCCATTGACAGAGGAATGAGCTTAGCTAACCAACCATGAATGTTTTTGGTCGTAGGCGAGCCAATGTCATAATGTTTGCAGCAATACCTTCTGCTGGACTTCTGCTACACAAACCAGTGACTGGGCCATACAAAACAGAGAGGCTCATTTCCTTTCTGCATAACCACTCTACTAGGCTTGTTCCAGCTGATCACATAGGGCAAGAAAGTCTTGTCATCATATAGGACAATGTGGTATTTTACCATTCTTCTATCGTTAGGGAGTGGTTTGGAGTCCAAGGTATGGTGGTGGTGCTATTTCTCCCTCTTTACTTACCTTTCCTCAATCCCATAGAAGAGTTCTTTACCTCATGGATGCGGAAGGTCTGTGACTAACATCCACAAGATCATATGTCCTTCTTGGATGCAATGCATGCTGAGTGCCTGGACATATCTGCAAAAGATTGCTAGGGATGGATCCAGCAGGCAAAAATGTTCTTTCTCAGGTATATGACAAGAGAGGACAAAAGATGTTATGTGCATTAAATCCTTTGGTGCACAGGACAGGTTTAACTATATAAATATAAATATACAATGAAACTTACTAGAGGAGGAGTGGAACTGGAAAAAGGAAAAGAAAGAAAAAAAGAAGAAAAAAAGTACTGTGTGCCGTACACACTGTACTGTACTGCTTATGGGAACGGTTTGGGGAGCCTTCCCACTGAAAAAAGGTGTTTTGTGTTTGAACTTGTACCTAGTGCCTGCGTGTGTTGGGTTTGGGTGACTGGGTGCGCCCCCGCCTGCCAGGCGTGATTATCTGGTATAACTACCAAAAGGGAAGGTAACTCTTTGCCATTATTGCTTGGATATTGCAGGTTCAGCTTGTAGTGTCTAATATTGTAACGCACTGATAGACGTGTGTTTTCTTGTTTGAAATCAGCAGCATTCAGAATGATTTATCATTAAGACATTAGCACAGAGCCAATCATTTCTGCTGTTGAGTCAGCTAGGATGATGCAGCTTACATTCCTGGGCAGTGACATGGATGAATTCAGTTCGCATTTCAATGTATTGATCACCCATTTTAGTTTTAATTATACTGTGCTCTGTTTTTTCACAATTGCACATTCACAAATTAATTAAATGTATTTTTGCATTCGGGTGGTCTCTTTCTCCTAGACATAGGTTTCAGCTTTATCATACACTAGCAAAATACCCGCGCTTCGCAGCGGAGAAGTAGAGTGTTAAAGAGGTTATGAAAAAGAAAAGGAAACATTTTAAAAAGAACATAACATGATTGTCAATGTAATTGTGTTGTCATTGTTATGAGTTTTGCTGTCATATATATATATATATATATATATATATATATATATATATATATATATAGCAAAATACCCGCGCTTCGCAGCGGTGAAGTACTGCTTTAAAATTTTAAATAATAAACTGAGGGAAATTATACAAATAATTATTTGTTTAGGATCTCTTTGTATACCATGTTGTCAGTTTGCCCCTCCGGTTGTAATATGACCAAGTTGTGCGCTGAGCTTACTCTTGAGCATGCAACGTATACTTGGCCATGTGAAAAGGAAATCAAGAACAGCAAGACCGCGCCAGCTGCGGAGCTCAGCTTGGAGCGAAATGAAGTGAATGAAATGAGGTGAATGGGAGGGGAGATGATCACGTGACTCCAACAACCGCCTTAACTCTCCATCCCTTCACAAACACACAAAGACAGTCTCTCGGATCCCAACTCTCCTTTATATATATATATATATATATATATATATATATATAGATAGATAAATAGCAAAATACCCGCGCTTCGCAGCGGAGAAGTAGTGTGTTAAAGAGGTTATGAAAAAGAAAAGGAAACATTTTAAAAATAACGTAATATGATTGTCAATGTAATTGTGTTGTCATTGTTATGAGTGTTGGTGTCTTTTATATATATATATAATATACACACACACACATATAAACATATATATACATATACATATATACATATATATACATATCTACATATATATATATATTACATATACACATCCACATATATATATATATACACATACATACATACACACATACACATATATATATATACACATACATACACACACACATACATATATATATATATATATATATATATATATATATATATATGAATGGAAGAGAAGGTCTGTGATACGGTTTGCATATTTGCAGTTGGAGATCCACAAAGGGAGAAAAAACGAATCACGTATCATAAAATAGTTTTATTCCTGAGCTTTCAACCCCTGTCAGGGGTCTTCATCAGAGGATAATGCTTAGACTTACAAGAATCAAAGACAATATATAGCAACACATTCAGTGGGGGGTGGGTGGAGGTGACTAAGTCAGTATGATCAAAGGGGGGGGGGTGTATCGTTTAATTAAAGTGCATATGTCCTTCTTAAGTTGGCATATGCTGGGTTTATGTCCAAGTGTCTGTTGATGGCATTTTCATCTGATAGCCAAGACTCGGCCAACTCTCTGGCGCTTTTTGTACTGGGCTTAAATTTAACTTTTACGTTGTCCCAGTTGAATGTGTGTCCTGTCGATTTAGTATGTGCATATATCAAAGATAGTGCGTCCTTTCATACATATATACATCTGTGTGTATATATATATACACACACATATATATATATATATATATCTCTGTATGTGTATATATATATGTGTGTGTATATATATAATATATATCTGATTATGAATGGAAGAGAATAAATATATATATATATATATATATATATAGCAAAATACCCGCGCTTCGCAGCGGAGAAGTAGTGTGTTATAATATATGTGTATGTGTATATGTATATATATATGACAGCAACACTTATAACAATGACAACACAATTACATTGACAATCATGTTACGTTATTTTTAAAATGTTTCCTTTACTTTTTCATAACCTCTTTAACACACTACTTCTCCGCTGCGAAGCGCGGGTATTTTGCCAGTATATATATATATATATATATATATATATACATACATATACACACATACATGCAGTTTCAATAACATAGAAATCAATATAAACAACATTAACATCATTATCATATGAGAATATGAAGTAATATATAACAAGCACATTTCATATAAATATAAATTATTAAACAGTAAAATCTTCTTCTGTAATTTGCTACCGTGGCTATTCGTTTGTCTGTCCAGGATTTTAAATCACCTGTAGCTCGCAAACCGTTTCACCTATTGACTTGAAATCTGGTACACATAGAACGTCACGTCTACTATCCGCTTTATGGGTGATGATTGTATTACTCTTTTTATCCATCCATCCATCCATTTTCCAACCCGCTGAATCCGAACACAGGGTCACGGGGTCTGCTGGAGCCAATCCCAGCCAACACAGGGCACAAGGCAGGAAACAATCCTGGGTTTTTATGTTTATTTTATTTTATTGTAGAATCAACTCCTATCTGCGCACACCAGGGCGGCCGTGGGCGGATGCGTATGGTGTATTCACTCCATGTTATCGTGCATTGCGCTGTCACTGGTATTTTGATAAAAGAATTTGAACAACATATAAGAAGCGTATAAATTATTAAACAGTAAAACATTAACATTTAAGAAGTAAAGTTACATTAAGTACTACTGCAGTGCCTTCGGGTATACCTCATTTTTTGTTTGCTCATTACATGCTTAAATGTATACATTTTTTGGTGCACCTACCCGAGAACACGCGACATATAACCGAGCGTGGGAGAAGCATGGATTTTAAACACGCGTTGAGTTCATCTGCTGGTCTCCCTCGTGAAATAACTGGTAATGTTTGACTAAAATCTACAGCGAGTAAAACGACATTACCTCCTTTTTTTTTTTTTACGATCTCTGAGATCTTGCTTTTTTCGGTTCAAGGCTTCATAAGCTCTTTTATGTTCTATGGTGTACTTATCCCAAGCCATCATCTTTGAATGTTGCAAGACTTTCACCTTGTATGTAGATCGGGGTAATTACATTCATTGCATTCCTAGTCTGAATCACAATCTGATTGTATGGGTGGTTACCTGGCACTGTAGGGTTGCTACCCGTCCTTTAAAATACGGAATCGTCCCGTATTTGAGAATGAAATTGCGCGTCCCGTTTTGAATCAATACGGGACGGAATTTGTCCCGTATTTTTTTTATCATTTTTTTTAAAGAAGCGTCTCATGCAAATCATCCCACACGCATTTTATGAAGATGCCTCCTTTCCTACTTTTGATTGGGTAATACTTGATGCCATCGTTAGTTTGATTGGTCTTTTTAACTGTCCAGTGAGGAGGGCGGGTCTTTTAAGTAGAGTCTGCAAACTGTTGGCACTGGGATGTGGCACCCGCTGCAGTATGTGTCCCTTATTTTTTTGTATTAAAAGTGGTAACCCTACCTGGCAGGTAACACTTATGTTTGGTCATGAAGTCGTCTAAAATCAGCCACGTGCCCTCTTTTAATTGTGAGAAGCAGATATATATAGCCAAATTCTCGCGCTTCGTTGCGGCGAAGTACTGCTTTTAATTTTTTAAGAAGAAAGTAAAACCTTTTTAAACAGATCGAAAATATACCAATAACAATTTAAGGATCTGTTTTTTTGTGAACCTCGCTTTTCACAGCTGTCCCGCTACGGCATGTGTTTCGTTTATTTGACAGTATGTAGATCGAGGTAATTAAATTCATGACATTCGTTTTCTGAATCACAATCTGACTGTATGGATGGTTACCTGCCAGGTTACGCTTGTGGTTGGTCAGGAAGTCGCCTTACATCCGCCACGTGCCCTCTTTCTGTTCCCAGAAGCTGATCATAGAATGGTTTTAATAGTTTACTTTCAAATAATGCAAAGAGTATGCGACACGTGTTTCTCCTTAATTCTGGGTTCATCAGGCATACACACTCACTGCGTCCCCTCTCGAGAATCGAATATCGTCAGCGCCAGAGTTGAAGCCCCTAACGTTGCGGTCAGCAAGTGGGCTAACATCCGCCATGTGCCGTCTTTCAGTTGCGAGATGCAGATCATAGAATGGTTGAAACTGTTGCCCCTAACGTTGCGCTACGGCGTGTGGTTCGTTTATACCTCGTGTCTTCTCATTAAACTTTTATCTCGCAAATATGTTATTGCAATCCGCAGCGGGAGCGTTTCTATAAACTTAATTTAAACTTACGTTTTACACCGTGCTTTGTTTCCCTTATGAACATGCTTGTATGCTTCACTCGCTCCCTTCTCAATTGTTTAATGAATTTTTTGTTCTTCGCTGTTTGCGGCTCCTCCTTCATTTGTCCCTACTGCATTCACAGTCTTTTCACGTTATTGCAATCTGCAGCGGGAGCGTTTCTATAAACTGAATTTAAACTTACGTTTTACACCGCGCTCTGTTTCCCTTATGAACATGCTTGTATGCTTCACTCGCTCCCTTCTCAATTGTTTAATGAATTTTTTGTTCTTTGCTGTTTGCGGCTCCTCCTTCATTTATCCCTACTGCGTTCACAGTCTTTTCACGTGATTACGTGGGAGGCGTGATGACGTGACACTCAACTCCTCCTCCCACGGCCATCGAGCTGCCGTCCATTACAGTATATTGTGAAAAAAGAGGTTCCAGTTATGACCATTACGCGTTGAATTTCGAAATGAAACCTGCCTAACTTTTGTAAGTAAGCTGTAAGGAATCAGCCTGCCAAATTTCAGCCTTCCACCTACACGGGAAGTTGCAGAATTAGTGATGAGTCAGTCAGTCAGTCAGTCAGTCAGTGAGTCAGTGAGGGCTTTGCCTTTTATTAGTATAGATTTCCACTCAGAAAGTGGTGATATGGTGCTTGTTGTTTCATGTGAAACCACGAAGGGACACTACTAGGCCCCAAACTGCAGACAGAAAGTCACCAAACACAATTCCGGATTCAAATAAAAGGTTTTTATTTGTCACCAACAGCTTTCCTGTTTGGGCATCAGCCAAAATACACAAATATAATTGCAGATGCTCTCCTTCCACCTCTACTAGAGTTGTTAACCACTGCTTTCTGACTCTGACTCCTCAAAGTGAAGCTGCAGGATTCCTTTTGTAGTAGATCCAGGAATTTCTTAGTGTCACATCCAGGTAGTCTGGAGCACTTCTGGGTTGTGTGCAAACCAGGACAGTCCTCTCCTGGCAGGACCCTCTAGCGGTACTCAAAGACTCTGACAGGGCTGCAGTTTCGGACTCCAGTTCCAATGTCACCCTGATTAAGTTCAGTGCTGAGGAACACTGCCACATGTTGTATGAGGGAAGGAACTGCTCCCAGCATGCATCTTCACCCAGTCCATCCATTACGGTCTCCTATCTGAGCAAGAAATCAACCTCCATCCCTGACAGGAGGCCCATTCTTCCTCAATGGCACCTACACATGCCTGTTAATAAATTGTAAGTTTTGTGAATTCATCACTGCCTTGAACTGAATCTCTGCACATGGAGTGAACAAGAGAATAACAAAGTTGCAAGACATTATACTGATAAAACAAATATAGGTTCTAGGTCATGCTTGATGCGGCTTCACAAATAGTTACTGATCCTCACTTTTAGGAGAGCTCATTCTTGCAAGAACCATTTAGTTTCATTTTGGAAAATTGGCTTTTTTTTGAAGATATATGCCTTATTTTCATGCTGAAAGCAATTTTAGAGCAAAGTCAAAGATGGATTACTTCAGTAGTGAGTGCAACTAGCAAATAAGGAAGAAGTCATCTTGAGCTTAATTCTAATCTGTTTACCAATCAGTTGATATCTTTAATCATGTATTTTTAGAAAACAAAGAGAACGTCACCTCAAATACGCAACATATCTAATGCCACATCCTTGCAGTCACATTATAAATAAGTGATAAAGGCTATTGTGCATCAGATCTGAATCATGAAGCTTCATACACTAACCACCCTCTGCACGCTCCCTCTCCTCCTACTTATTCCTGGTGGTAAGTACTACTGAGTTAAGATTTGTAATAAAATATAATGTCTAAAAATGCAGACCTCCCAAATGAAGTACAATTTAATTTATTCTTGGCTTTTGCTTAGGGCTATGTGGGAAGATTGTCGGCGGTAAAGAAGTTGTTCCCCATTCGAGGCCTTTCATGGCCTATCTCAGTGTCGGCTGTGGTGGTGCTTTAATTGAAGAAAACTGGGTTCTGACAGCAGCGCACTGTAACAAGTTGGAGCCTACATTTATTCTCTTAAGTTGACTGATCTTGTCATTGCCTGAAACCCTAGCACATTAATTTTAAGTATTTGAAGGAAACCTTTGAAAGTATGGAGTTAAGCTGAAATTTGGAATTTTTTGAGAAATGTGCATTTTAAAGTTGATGGAAAAGTCATTGATATATAATGTGTAGTAAGCTTGAATTCAGAAAATTATAGTACAGTGAAGAAACATCTCTTGTATAATTTTACTTTTTGAACAGCACCTCTGAATCCACAAGCAGACTCTTACATATATCCTCAGAAAACTGTACACATTTTCATAAAAACACACCAACTCCAATAATCTGTACATTTACTGGACAACTTTATTATATTTTGAGTCCAGATGAGTTACAGCTTATTCTAGGAACATCAGATGCACACAAGACAGAAACCAAATCTGGGTGGAACACCAGTCTGTTGCAAGGCAACCCTGCCCATCTCATGTCAAGTCCGTTTTCATGCCACTAATCACTCTTGACACGTCTTTGGGCCAATAGGAAATGCAGTCATTAGACAGAAAAGAAACACTCAAGAATTAAACAAACGGCTAAGCACGGTGAAGTGGCAATGCAATGTAATGGAGGCATTTATTAAGAAAAAAAATGAAACAATACATGTTTAGTGCAAGTGTGATAGCAAATACTCAGCATGGGCTCAGATGAGGAAGGCCGTGTTTCACTAATAGGTGGGAATTCTATGAGAAAGCAACAAGAAAATACAATCAGAGCGGTGCTTATGATTATATTTGTCGTGATTTTCAGAAGGTATTTGATAAACTATCGCATGAAAGTGATTAAACTGAAAAGAAGTGGAAATTCAGGACACGGTCTGTAGATGGGAATAAAATTAATTCAAACACAGGAAGCTAAAGGTAAAGGTGATGGGAGTTTTTATAGAATTATATTAAATATGGTGTCCAGGTTCTGGGGTTCGTCAGGGGTGTGTTCTTGCTCCTACTCTGTTCAATGCTTGTATGGACTGGGTGTTGGGCAAGGTCGTGGGGTCCAGCAGCTGTGGGGCATCTGTTGGTGAAGAAAGATTCTCAGATCTTGACTTTGCTGACAATGCTGCGATCTTCACGGAGTCAATGGAGGCTCTGATCGGGGCACTTGAGAGACTGAGTGAGGAGTCTGAGTTTCTGGGCTTGCAAGTGTCCTGGATAAAAACCAAGCAGCAGCACTAGAGAAAATCCAGAGAAGAGCGAGTAGGCTGAATCCACGACTGAGCGATGAGATTACAGGAGAAGTAGTTGAACCTTTTCAGGTTAAGCAAAGTAGTACTAGGGTGTTGTACCGTGTTAGCCATTATGAATGTAGAGAAATGCCAAGCAAAATGACACCTTTTATTGACTAACTAAAAAGATTACAATATGCAACTTTTCAAGGAAACTCTTGCCTGAAGAAGGTGCCTGAGTTGCCTCGAAAGCTTGCATATTGTAATCTTTTTAGTTAGCCAATAAAAGGTGTCATTTTGCTTGGCTTTTCTCCAGGTTAAGCAAATGACGATAAAGAGGAAATATGAGTGTTTCAAATTAAATAAGGAATTAGTACACTTGATCCCAGTTGCTACTTTAAAATAAATTCTGCAACAAGTACATGGGGACAGGGTTGGACACTTTTTAAGGGAAAATTTTGTTCAAATGTAGATTTTGTTCACGAAAAGAACCATGAGCACATAAATTACCAAGCAGTGTTGTGGTGAGTAGAACATTTAAAGATAAATGTGAGGTGCCAGGGCTGGCAGGACATGAAAGATTTTTTATATTTCCTTTGTATATGCCTGTAGTGGGCTTCTAGTGTCACCCAATTCTCCTTCATACTCTCTGTTGGGTAGACCATAACAGAATGACACAAATCCCTTACTCTTATCACACTGTCAGGATTGACTGCTGTTGCTGTTAGGCATGTCCCCCTTCCTTTTACATCTGTAACACCAAGCAATTAAACAGAGTATCAGAACAGGCAGGAGATAAAGTCACACTTTTATTAAGCATTACTCAAATAGATTATGCCATAAACCAAAAGTGAAGTGATGTGTGAGCACCATACAACCTGGTGCTTCTAGATGTTAAAGGAATTAATACAGTGAATCCTACAGAAGAGCATTATTACAGTTAAATTACAATTGCAAACTTTATAAATTACATAATGCACACATAAAAAAAATAAATGTTAGCTAGACTGACTGACTTGATGTCATAAAACAATATATATCTGCTAGCATTCTGATTGAGATATGGCCAGTCAGCAGCAACAATGGAGAAAATAAACCACAGGGGGTTCCATGGTCAGTTATAACAGATAAAGTCAAAGACAAAGTCAGACACATTCATAGTTCTGAAGACCGAGGGTAACAGTCTGCAATATTTGCTATTAAGGTGTTTTGTATTTGTATTTCTGTGTCTATATCAGTGCATGTATTATTATAATTACATTTCCAAAGCTAAATTTTATTTTTGATGAATTTTTGAAAAAATCTTTTACCCTATTTTATTTTTCATTGTTCACACACTGTTTTTTTGATGATCACCATATATCTGATTGCAAGAATGCAAAAATATACAGTACATGTGCAGAAAGTGTGCCACTGGATTAGCAGTAACAAAGAGGCAAATGTTGCATCAAGTGGCCTTGTTGCTAATCTGAAGAAGGGGGATACTTATGAAAGCACCGTTTGAGCTTTCAGGGACTTATTTGACGCACCCAACCTGCCAGTATTAACTAAACCCCAGAGCTAGAGCAAAAAAGCAAAAGAAGAAGTTAGGCATAAAATAAATGTGGTCATATGTGACAGAAATAGTGAGCAAAATATAAGAAACATAAGAAATTTGACAAATGAGCAGAGACCATTCAGTCTTTCAAGCCCGTTCCTTTGGCTCAGCGTTTCTCAACCTTTAAGTATTTGCAACCCGAGTTTTCATAAGTTTTAATCGCGCCCCCCTAATGTTTTTTTGAAAGGAGCCCACTAATACCAATTTGTTCTTTTTTAATTAATGATATATCATAGATGCATACTTTATTATACCTACTTAACTTTTATCGACATTTATGTAACTCTTTATTTATTTTTCTAGTATCAGAATGTACTTTAAGTTACTTTGTTTGGGTTTTCAATAGATGTATTTTTCATATTTTCGATTCTTGTTTTCTTTTTTTCACATCTTCGCGCCCCCCCTTTTTGTTACTTCGCGCCCCCCTAGGGGGGCCCGCCCCACAGTTTGAGAACCACAGCTTTAGCTAATAAGTAAGCTGTCCCAACATCTCATCCACTTTCCTGTTAAAGGTTTCCACTTCAACTCCGTGTCTTGGTAGTTTGTTTCAGAGTCCTACAAATCTTTGCATAAAGAAGTGCTTCCTGGCTTCAGTTTTAATGTCCTCGGCTACGTGATTCACCCTTAAGCTGAAAGAACATTTCTAGATCCACTTTATCAATGCTTTTGAGGATTATAAATGCCTGAATCAGGTCCCCACGTAGTCTTCACTGTTTGAGACTAAACAGGTTTAATTTTTTGAGTCTGTCAGAATAGGACATGGGATGCACTTGGTACAGTACAGTCAAAAATGTTTATATTTATTATACAGTACCCTCCAATATTGAATATGAATGTAATTAATTTCATTTGACAGAAAAAGACAACTTGGCAAGCTCATAAGAAAAACACAATTTAATTATTTTTATTTACCTAATTCAAAGTAAGGATAGAGTTTTGTTATATTCATAGATTTACGTTTTATTCTGTATTTCTGGCAAATAAAGCGAAATTTACAAATTTTAAAAACACAGAGGTAGGGATAGAGTGAATTTCACTTTCTATAAATATTGTGCTCCTGTATGGGCTCCATCACACTTTTGCATTTCCAAGCAGTGAAGCGACAGTGTTTAAGGAACGATAATCTATGAGCTGGTTTTGCTGAACATGTATGGAGGTGGTCTGACAACCTTTAGATTTTGAAATAGGACTTTGCCTGGAAATAATATAAGACATTGTTTCTTCTTTTTGCAAACAGTGAAACAAATATAAAAGTGACTCTTGGAGCTCATTCAATTGATGAAACTGAACCAGAAAGGCAGATAATTGATGTAGAGAAAAGGGTGATTTACAAAGGCTTTGTAAGGGCAACCCACGTCCATGACATCATGCTGTTAAAGGTAAACTCTATTTTCTATTAAAGATTCACTTTAACAAAGATGAATGATGTCAAACGTGTTTAAAAATATAATATTTTGAGTACAAGCAATTGTGTTATTGATACTTTTATTTATATTTTTTTTGCTAAAACATGGACAAGCTATTATGTTGATATGATGTGTACGTTGTCTTCATCTTTTTTGCTTATTAATCAGCATTATGGAGTACTTTAATGAGATTAGATCTGCTGCATTAAGGCAACTGGATAATGGGAACTTGTGATCACCTCCCTGCAGAGTGGGGTCAACAAGATCTGCTTGTGTTTGTCAGTTTCTCTATTTTAGCAGCCCTCGGGTTGATTATGCATAGTAAATGACTGTAATATGTGTGTGAGTGTGTTTGTGACAGAGAGAGTACCCCACAATGCACTAAAATTCCAGCTAGGATGAGCACAGGCCTTAAGACAGTTGCATGTACGAGAAGGCACCAATTCATCCATAATTAAATGATGAACGTGTACCGGTAGGACAAGTAAAACTTCTTGGATTGAATTTGTTTTTCAGCAATTAAGAGCGATGAAAAAAAATATATACATTTACGGAGAAAATTATTAGGAACCACTATATGAATAGTGGGTAGGGCCTCCTTTTGCTCTCAAAACAATTTCAGTTTTTCATGGCATAGATTCCACAAGATGATGGAAACATTTCTTTGAATGCATCACACAGTTTCTAGATGTTTCAGCTGCACATCCATGCTGCAGATCTATTCTATCACATCCCAAAGATGTTGTACTGGATTCAGATCTGGTGACTGGGAAGGTCATCGTCATGTTCTTGAAGTCACCTTGAGGTGACTTCTGTTTCATGACATGGTACATTATCATGCTGGAAGTAGCCATTAGAAAATGTGTAAATCATGTCCATGAAGGGCTGCACATGGTCAGGAACAATTCTCAGATAGGCTGTGGTATGAAAGTGATGATAGACTAGCAATCCAAAGTGTGTGAAGAAAACATTCTGCACAGCATCACACCACTTCCACACTTTCACACAAAGCAGGGTGTGTGCATGGATTTATGCTGTTGGTGTCTTACCATCTGTGTGCCTCAGCAGAAATTAAGATTCATCAGATCATCAGGCCAGGCTATGTTTTTGCAGTCTTCAGATGTCCAACATTGGTGAGCATATGTCCACTCCAGCCTCGGATTTCTTTTCTTGGCTGACAGTAGTGGAGCCTGATGTGGTCTTAGGCTGTTGTTGCCCATCCACCTCAAGGCTTCATATGTTGTGCATTCTGAGATGCTTTTCCACTCACCACAGCTGTACAGATCGGTCATCCCAGTTACTGTAGCCTTTCTGTCAGATTGAACCAGTCTGGCAATTGCCATGCTCCTCAGACCTCCATCATCACCAATGTGTTTCTGTTTGCAGGACTGTCACTCACTAGATGTCTTTTGTTTTTTCACACCATTCTGAGTGAACTCTAGAGACTGGTGTGTGTTGAAATCCCAGGAGATCATCAGCTATAGAAATACTCAAACCAGCCAGTATCATGTCATGGTTGAAATCACCGAGATCACATTTGCTCCCCATTCTGGTATCTGATGTGAGCATTAACTGAAGCTTTGGACCTGTGCCTGTAGGATTTAATGCAGTGAGTGCTGCCACTGGATTGACTGAATTGAGAAATGCATTGATAGACAGGTGGACAGGTGCTTCTAATAATTTACTCAGATAGCAAATGAACCCCAAACTCACTCAGTATGTTCTCACTGCTCATCTGTTGACGCAAGCCTGGAGAGCAAAGACAAACAAGCCCCCTTTAAGAAAATTACCGTCTACCAGACAGAGCCATAACACTAAGGCTTGCTCATTGTCAGATGTAGGTTTCTGTGTTGTGGCCCAATATTCAGGTCTATACCAGATGTTATCATTTTTTCCACATTGATTTGGAAGGTTTGATTACTAACGTTTTCCAAAGCAAAGTAAAATAAAATTTAAACATGAAAATGATATTTTTAAGGTAAAACTCTAGAGGTCAGGAAAAAAATATTACCCCAAGGAATCTATTCTTTGATTTTGCTGACCACCATTCCAAGACTGAGTGGAGTGGTGGCATTTAGTCTAGGGATCTGCCTTGACAATTGGAAGGTTGTCAGTTCAAATCCCGTAAATGGCAGAAGTGATTCCACTCTGTTGGGCCCTTGAGCAAAGCCCTTAAACTGCCATTGTTCCTTCCTAGGTATGACGTCACCCTGCATCTAGCTCTGCAAGAAGGTCTCCAACTTGTAGGGAACACTTGAGGGTTGGTGGCAGGATTGGCACTCCAGCTACTGTAATAAACCTCACATTGTTCAGTGTGGTGCTGAGGTGTCTCCCATTGAATGACTGCATTTGGGTCTTAATTTGGGATCCTGAGGTGCTGTGTTGTGTGGTAGGTGTAGCAATGTGTTGTACTATCACTACATGCTCCAAAACCTCATTCCAAGACAACAGACTATGTACTGTAAATGCTTGAATGTGTTGTTCAATAATGGCGTACATAGTTTTCATCACTCACTATCAAACCTTATTCTCAGAATTTAACAAACTGGCACACTAGACTAGATTTTGACTGATAATGAAACATTCTATGATATGTTGATAAAAAAAAGGTAAAGTATGCGTGAACATGTGCTACAGTTCCTGAGAAACCCAAGGAAGTGATGAGACTGCTTGATTGCTGCAGTTATGGAGCTGGTCTGAGTTAGATTGTTGGTGATAAAGGCACACAAAGTCATGCAACTCTTGCTCATCTCTGCACCACACCCATTGATGCTGTGCAGGCATTAAAAAACCATTGAATTCTCTAAAAAATATTTAATTTAAGTCTTATTTTTCCACTGCACTCTGTTAAATTTAACGTGATATTTTTTTCGTCTTTCTCATTTCCGTTAAAGCTGAGCCACAAAGCTGAGCTCAATGATTTTGTATCAAAACTGCCACTGCCTTCTGGTAAAGTAAACCCTGCAGTTGGTACAGAATGCAGGATTGCAGGATGGGGAACCAAAGAATATAATGGAAAACGAAGCAGTAAACTTCAAGAAGTCAGAGTTACAGTCAAAGACACGGAAAAGTGCAATACAAATTACAATGGAAAAATAACAAAGAATATGATGTGTGCTGGAGATGACAATGGAGGACATGATTCCTGTCAGGTAAGCTTTCTCTCCACTATGGCTGGTGGTTAATAAGAAGATGAGAGTGGTTTATTAAAATTTATTTGAAAAAGAGGTTGTTTTACTTTGTGATTTATTAAAGACTAACATACAAGGGCTGCTTCAGCAATGAGTTATTTGAACAACTTGTCCTAAATAGTGTCTTGCCAAATTCATGGATGCTTCAATGGTCATCGTTTTAAAGGAATATTATGCATCTTCATTTTAAAATCCAAATTTGGGCATCAACTAAACAAGCCCTTTTAAAGGAATTAGTGAAGTAGATAGAGACTGTTACTTTAAAATATAGTTAACTAGAACACAGAGACACAGTTGAAAACTTGTTAAGGGTGAATTTTGCACTAAACATTAGGAAATTTTTCTCCATGCAGGGAACCACAAACACATGGAATTAGGTAACAAGTACCTTAGTCAACTTAATGTTAATTTGGGGGAATTAAGTGGATAGGGCTGGCAAGCTTTGCTGGGCTGAATGGCCTGTTCTCAACTAAATCTTTCTAATCTTCTATAATGTTCTAAAGCTGCAGCTTTCAGTTTAAATGGGCCTCCTAAAACTGCAGAGTTTTTTTTTGTTGCTTACAGTTTTATTACAATTTTATCAGTGATAGTCTCCAGGACCCTCATTAATTGATTATAATATGCTTTGTTTCTGCATGATTCGCATGATCAGTTAAAGAAGTTTAATGTACAATGCCTCACACCTGTGTATATAACGTGACTTTTCACTTAAGCTGAGGTCACATTACACATCTTCTAGTTGAGCAGGATGCCAAATTTGTTGACAGCAGTTACTGATCTCATCACCCGAGTATGTCAATTTGCACAAGTAGAAATCACTAGGAATGTTAATTTTGTGACAGCATGAAAAACTTTCCAGCACAGTCTCACGTTTCCAAAGTAGTAAGAGCTCAGCCCTTTTTCTGAGATGCAAGTGTACTGCTTGATAAAGCCATTATCTGTGTGAGGGGTTGGCCTAGACCAGGGGTGTCCAACTCCGCTCCTGGTGGGCCACAGTGGCTGCAGGTTTTCATTCTAACCCTTTCCCTAAACAGTGAGTAGTTTTCACTGCTAATTAACTTCTTTGCCCTTCATTTTAATTGCCCTGTTTTTAAGGATTTAGTCCTCTAAATTGATTTGTTTCTTCATTAAATGGCAGCCAAACAGACATGAGATGTGAAACGAGCCAACAGATGACTAGCTACATTGGAACATCAAACTCCAGCCAATTTCACTCCAACCAGTTTCTTAATGAGAAGCCGATTCTTGCTGTTAAACCATTGTTGAATATCATGACTTGTTGCTGTTGATTTCTTATTTTTTCTAAGACCACCGTCAAAATGTTTGGTGACCTGAGCAGACCAACATGGCTGAGACCTTTTCAGATTAGATGGTCATGTGGCAGCTTGTTTTGTGTCTCATAATTGTTTGGCTGCTCATTAAGGGAAAAGAAACAACTAAGGGGTCTGAGTCACGTCAATTCAAACTAAGGCAAAAGAAGTTAATCGTTGGCAAAAACAGCTCACTAATTAAGAAGATGGTTAGAATGAAAGCCTGCTGGGAAAAGGATCTCTTACTCAATATTTCAGAAAAGGAGTGGAAAGTAGCAATGCACAGAGTTCACTCGAGTTTCATATGCGCAAAGCATAGAATTATTCAACTTAAAATTATATATCAAGCGCATCTCTCTCGTTTAAAATTGTCCAAAATGTTTCCAGGGCAAGATCCAACCTGCAAATGATGAAATCAAGCTCCGGCCTCACTGGGTCACATGTTTTGGGCCTGCACCAAATTAACATCATTTGGGACCAAAATCTTTAAATGCCTATCAGACAGCCTTGGTGTCACAATCCCTCCTAATTCATTAACAGCTGTGTTGGGTGGACTCCCAGAGGGGCTTAAAGTGGAGAAGGACAAACAAACTGGGATTTCCTTACCACACTATTGTCACATAGCCTTATCTTGTTCAATTGGAAGAATCCTAACTCAGCTATTCTAAGTCAGTGGCTAATTGATGTTATTTACTATTTGAAACTTGGAAAAAAATCAAATTCACACTTAGAGGATCTGTACAAAACTTTTTCAAAACCTGGCAGGATCTAATCAATAATATTTGACAATAAGCATTTAAATTGAGGAAGCAGGTTCTCTCCCCTCTTTTACTCCATTTATCTTTATTCATTTATTATTTTATCTATGCATTTGTCTTTACTAGCATAAAGTTTTACACTGCTGGCCTAGCTCTCTTTCTCAGGGATGGTGGTTGATTTGTTTCGAATTTGATTTGTTTTCTTTCCTTTTTTTTCTTTTTGTAAAACTCAGGTTATGTGTAGGGAGTGTTATTTGATTTTAATAAATTCAATAAAATTTAAAAAAAAAAAAAAAAAAAGAATGAAAGCCTGCAACCACTGCAGCCCACAAGGACACCCCTGGCCCAGACCTTTGTTTCTTCTTTTTTCCATTCTATTGAGGTACAAGAAGTTCGGGAATCAGACAGTCGAGCCTCTCCGCTGAGTCTGTGTTACTTATTCTGTCACTGCATTATATGCATTGTATTTTCAGGTGAGCGCTCATTCGTTGTCAGCTTTCATGCACACAGAACCCCAACAACTTTAGACAAAAACTCCCAGAGCAAGTTGCAGACTAGTGTATCACACTACACCACCTGCCATCATGAGCACGTGCTGCAACTGATCCCAACTCACTAAGATTATGTAAATGAAGTCTTGGACTATAAATTGCTGCAAAAGTTGTGTAATGTGACATGGCTCTTTCTGGTTTCTTTTGTTATATTAGTGTTAATCAATTACACTTCAAGGGGAAACATAAAGGTGACCAGTTCTACTAGTTCTTCTAATTGAACTTCTGATGTTCAAAGAATGCTTATTAATTATCCAAGTCATTTTGTTACACTTTTTCAAAGCTAACTTTGGATATTCTTTCTTTGTAGGGAGATTCTGGTGGTCCTTTGATCTGTAATGGAACTTTCACAGCTGTTGCCTCATTTGGTTATAGGTGTGGGCTACCTAAATATCCAGGGGTCTACACACTCCTCACAGATGACTATCTAAACTGGATCAAGCAAGAAATAAAACAATTTCAAAACAATACAATATCTTTAACCAAGGAATTTTGATGGAGCAAATCTTCGTAGTTTGAACTATCAGAAAACAGTTATTTACATTGTATAGAAACATGTTGTAGGGTTCATTCATATATGTTTAAACAGCCTAAGTACTCAGATTGACTGCTCAAGCAGAGATTTTACAAACAGTTAAAATCATTGACCACTGGAAAACCTACCAGTTAAGACCATTCAATCACAAGAATAACTATTATAGCAGCATTGAGCAGCTACAGCAACCAACCCTAGATAGACTCCAGTTTCTTGAAGGCAGACTTCACAATCTCCAGGCCATGTAAATGAATAATGCATTGAATGATTTAGCAAATAAACATCTTTGTAGAATATGGACTTCACCTTTTCCTGCAAATTTGAGTCTTGTTTTAAAAAGAAAGAAAAGATAAACTATTACAAGGTGGTTTGTCATATAAGGTTCTATGATGATACTATTTTCCCCTTAATAAAATGTCTTAAATTTCATACACTTACCACTCTGTGATCAGGTACTTTTTCCCCCTTCCCTTCTACATCTGTAAGCTCAGGTAATTAGATAGAGTAAAAGAACAAGCAGGAGTCAAGTTACACATTTTATTATGCATTATTAATAATATGCCCAAAAATATTAAGGAAGCATTATACAAAGTGAATATTGGCAAACCATGCGCTTACAGCCTAAATAGTAGTGCATCTTGAATCCTTAGGTGGCTGACAGCTTATCTTCAATCTAGTTTGCTTAGCTAACACATGACCTTTGCATAAAGTATTGAAACAGGCCTGTCTGAATATGGCTGCTGAGATAGAGTTGTCTTCATCATGGTCTTTGTGGCCAGATGGTGAGAAAGAGAGGCAGAGGCAAGATGACCAACTGTATACCATTCCTACTACAAAACACAAACCAATGGAGTGTTGTGGTACAGAATAGCCTCCGATGCAAAACCACTCATAAACAACCATACTTCAGACCAATAGAATTAGTTTACCTGTTCCTCCCTGGGCCAATTACCAGTGAAAGTGCTCAGGTCTTCCATTTATGGCCTTCTTGAGGTGGATGGCTTATAGGCTCCTGTAAGTCTAAACGCAGTCACCTTTGCCAAGCTGCTCTGATGCATGCTCCACCTTTCCCCACCATAAATTTCACATACTGAGTCAGTCCTAAAGAATGGGGGGAGTTGGTCAGGTAAAGTAAATCATGCCTCCTGAAATACTATTTGATATTAAGCTTTGCTTTGTCTAGCTTACAAATATAGACATACAAATTATTTATGAACTTATATGCTAAATGTCACTCCACCACATAAGCTTTCTGGATATTATTCAAAGGATTATACATGTATTTATAAGGTCTTGCAAGGAACCTTCATAAAGATTATATGCCCAGTTTAGCCTGCTTAATTAATGCTTATTTCTGGGGCAAAGAACAAATTTGATATGTAAATTTGTCTAATAATAAAAAATTGACAGTCATAATTATTTTGAAACTTTTCTGATTGGGAACACCTAATCTTTTAGCATTGTTCTGAAGAGATACAATTCAATGTTGAGACTGCATGCCACATGTATCAATAAAGTGCTTTCTGACCCAAATTGTCAACCAGAGACTGAAGCTTTTCTTTCATGGGGATAGTTAACAGTTGTCATTCAATCTGATATTTAATATTTTCATAAACCAGAGTACCAACACTAAGACAGGCGTTACAAGTAAACTCCACACGGACAGTGCCCTGAAATGTCCTGTGGACCCACAAATAATGAAGCAGTGATGGAAATCACCACGTCACGCTCAAAAAAGATAAGCTATTCTTCATTTAGTTAAAGAAATAAACATTTTAATGTCTGTCAGTTTTTGTTTTTTAAAGCAGGCCATTGTATCCAACAGGATCCCCATGCACCATGGGAACTGCAGTTCATACTTTCAACTTGTAAATATCCCTTTCCAGTAGCCACAATGGTGGTATAACAAAAAAGAAATATGGTACAAAAGAAAGAATATATTTAACTAACATTGAAATGCAGCTTTCACTCCATATGTACATAGCAGCATAATCTAATATATAAATACAGCTAAAGACAAGCCATAAAACCATACAATTCTTCAGTGAGGACTTTGATGATTGATTCTATTCATTTATCTTAACACAGACTTGGCAAGATGACTTACATCTTTATAGTCATCGCCACTATCATCATCACCAGTTTAATCATCAGGAATACTCTCCTCGGTCCTAGGCATCCTTTACAGTGAAAATTCATTCTTTTCATAGTATGAACCCACCTCCAACCAACTTTGTCTTCATCCCTCCACCCTCTGCCTTTTACTCCATATGCATGAACCACATTAGTCTGTTTCTTCTCAGCACAGCACCTCAACTACACGTAATGTTATATTGGTAATAAAATTTTGACCTTGGCATTGATATTAGTTTTTAGACCTCAGTACCAGTACCAAAACAGTTCCAGAGCAAATAACAGATAACTCTCCAACTGTTTTACTCCAGCCTCCTTGGTGTGCCACCCCATAGCGATGCACTGCTTCCCTGTTGATTACAATGTAATCCAGATCGAAGATGTCCAAAAACACAAACTCAAACATGCTAAGAAAATCCATATGAGAATCAAGAATAACTGAAAAAATCTGCTTAAAGCTAATCCGCAGTATGAAAGTTTATGAGTCATAAAAAGAGCTTTGCATTCATTGAAACATGTTTGTGATATAATCAATACAAGCGGGGCAAGCTGAGTCATAACTGAGTAAAAAAGTGCTTACACTTTCACCACTATCTGCAATTAATCTAATAATGATAATGTCAGAAATATACTGACATCTAAGTTGCAAATAGAGAGAAAAAATTTCTCAAGAAGAAGTAACAGTGTTTGGATATAAATGATTGTTTTACTTCAAAGTAATTTGCATACGCACTATCGACTTTCCAGTTTCTTCATAAGTGCTCTGCGTCAAAAAGACACTGCATTTAAAGAAAATACATTTTTAAAGGTTATGCCACTTCAGACTAAAGCAGCTACATAATCTACTCTCATTTTAAAATAACCTATTCATATAATTTTCATATTTAAAAATTAAAAAATATATATTTTAACAAAATAACTAAATATTTTAAATATTTCAGTCCTGTTCTTCATTTAAAGAAGCAGTAGGCCGCTTTAACAGTGCCCTCCATAATATTTGGGACAAAGACACATTTTTCTTTGATTTATCCCTCTGTTCCACAGTTTACAATTACAAATCAAACAATTCATACATCGTGATTAAAGTGCATATCGCAGAATCTCATTTAAGGGGATCTGCATACATTTCAGTCCCACCATGTAGAAATGACAACATTTTTTTAGACAGGGTTCCTCCCATTTCAGGGCACCATAATGTTTGGGATAATTGGTGTCACAGATGTTTGTGATTCCTCGGGTGTGTTTCATTGCTCCATTAGATACTTCAGCTTGATTCTATCCTTTGGAGTCCATTTTTCAACATGAGGACCACAGATGCAACAATGAAAGTCAAAGAAGCCTTTAAGAGGCTGAAAAACAAAAACACAACCATTTAAGACATCAGTAAAACCTTAGGATGACCTAAATCAACTGTCTGGAATATCATTAAGAAGAAAGAATTCACTGGTGAGTTCAGTAATCGCAAAGGGACTGGTAGGCCAAGGAAGACCTCCATTGTTAATGACAGAAGAATCCTCACTATGGTAAAGAAAAAGCCCCCAGCGCCTCTCCAACAGACCAGAATCAGTTGTCAGGAGGCAGATGTGGATGTGTCAGAGACAAATTATCTGCAGAAGACTTCATGAACAGAACTACAGAGGTCACAGTGCAAACCACTAGTTAGCCTAGAAAAATAAGATGGCTAGAATACAGTTTGTGAAGAAGTGCTTAAAAAGGCCTGTAGAATTCAGGAAAAAGGTCTTGTGGACAGAACAGACAAAGATGAACCTGTATCAGAGTGATGGCAAGAGCAAAGTGAAGACGAAAAGGAACTGCCTAAGATCCAAAGCATAGCACCACATCTGTTAAATATGGTGCTGGGTGTGTTATGGCTGTCACAGGTACAGGCACACTTCTCTTCAGTGATGATAGAACTGCTGATGGCAGTGGCTCAATGAATTCTGAGGTGTGTGGAAACATCGTATCTGCTCAAATTCCATTAAATGCCTCGAAACTCGTTGGGTGGTGCTTCATCCTACAACAAGATAATGACCTGAACATACTGCTAAGGCAACACAGGAGTTTTGCAAAGATAAAAAATTGGAAAATTCTTGAATGGCCAGGCCAGTCACCTGATTTAAATCCAATTGAGCAGGCCTTCCATGTGCCAAAGGGGATAAGAACCTGAAATAAGCAGTAGCTGAACATTGCTGCATTAGAGGCTTGGCTGACCATCACCAGAGAAGATCCTCAGCACCCGGTGATGTCTATCAATCGCAGACTTCAAGCAGTCATTGCATTGAAAGAATATGCAACAGAGTTGTAAATATGATGGCTTTAATAGACCTGCCTTTGCTGTGTCCCAAACATTATGGTGCCCTGAAATGAGTGTCCATGTAGAAAAAGTGTTCTCATTTCTAAATGTATGCATATACCCTTAAATTAAATCTGCAATACACACTTTAATCACGTCTGAATTGTTTGATTTGTAATTTAATTTTAAACTGTGGAGCAGAGCAATAAATCAAGGAAAAACATGTCTTTGTTCTAAACATTATGGAGGGCACTGTATGTCTACTCAACACACATTACCTGTTCGGTGATCATCTTTAGTAAACAAACATATATAGACATATTGAAGACGGGTACAAAAGATAAAAAATGCATTTTCTAACATCAGTCTAAGAACAATCAACAATGTAATGGCATGCCAGCCATAGATTTTACTGTATTCCTTTGGAAGTATTTACCTGGTGTAATGTTTGTTTTTAGTAGGCAAAAACTTCTCATCTTCCATAAAGCAAAACTAAGTTGCCACTTTACAATCCAACATAAGAACACAGAACATAAGAAATTTGACAAACGAGAGGAAACCATTCGGTCCATCAGGCCTGTTTCTTTAGCTAATAGCTAAGCTGTCCCAATATCTAATCCAGATTTTTCTTAACGGTTGTTAAGGTCTCTGCTTCAACTACCGCAACTCTTTCCATAAGGAAGTGCTTCCAGGCTTCAGTTTTAAATGCACTTCCCTTAATTTCCACTGATGTCCTTGACTATGTGATTCACCCTTAACATGAAAGAATGTTGCAGGAGCAACATGATCAATCTCTTTGAGGATTTTAAATACCTGGATTAAGACAACACACATTCTCCTCTGCTTGAGACTAACCTATTTAATTCTCTGAGTCTGTCAGAGTAGGACATCTCCTTAAGTCTTGGGATGCTCCTGGTTGCTCTCTTTTGCACAACTTCAAGTGCTGCTATGTCTTTCTTGTACTGTGGTGACCAGAACTGCACACAATAAAATAATATAGATCTGGTCCTAGAAGTATATTATATAGTTTGAGTATAACGTCCCTTATCTTTATGATATAATTTAACATTTTTTTAGCCTTTTAATTGCTTCTATGCATTACTTAATCAATGAAAATGTTGCATCAACATAAATCCTTTTCAGAGATGTCTTCCTGTATGCCAGTGTGTTTATAATTGATGTTCCTTTTGCCCACATGTAGCACTTTGCACTTTTGTGCATTAAACTGCATTTTCCAGGCATTTGCTCAGCTCTGAAGCTTGTCCAGGTCTTTTTGAATTCTTTTTGCTGCCTGCTTCATGTCTGGCATTCCTCCATTTTAGTCTCATCTGCAAATTTGACAAGTTTACTAACTATACCAGAATCAACATCATTAATATAAATCAAAGTAATGGTCCAAGAACAGACCCCTGAGGGACACAATGGATGACATTGCTCCATGTGAAGCATTTTCATCTTATCTGTACTCTTTGTCTCCTGCTGGTTAACCAACTAGAAATCAAAGTTTGTAGGTTACTTTATCAAATACTTTTTTAAAGTCTAGGTAAATTATATTGTATGCTTTGTTTTTGTCAACTATTGTGGTTGCTTCTTCACAAAATTCTAAAAGATTGGTTCAGTAGTACCTTCCTGTCATAAATTCATACTGGCTGCTATTCAGAATATTATTTTCACATGGGGTTGCAAGTGTGCACTGTCTATTCCAGCATACAGCCAGTGAGTTAAAGTAATCTCATTTAAAGTAATCTCATTTACTTTAAGTATCTACACCATTTAGTCATCTAAACATTATCTGATACATGTTTTGTGACTCAGGTAGCATACTGTAACATTCTGGCCCTTCTGGAAAAATCTACAGCAAAACAGCAACTTTACATAGCACTTAGGAAACAACACTTACTGTCTAATAAAGCACTTACAATGCTATCTGCAGCATCCTTTTGTGTGCCTTGGTAGTGGTCCTTACTTGGACCGGTAGTTCACAGAGATAAACAATGAAATGTGTGTCATACTCAGATCCTATGTGAAGATTGTGTGACTTGAGTCAGCACATGAGAATTTGGATTGAGTTTACAGTGAAGCAGTGCAAAACAGCATCAGCTGAACCATGGAGCTGACCCACAGTCAAGGACACAGACTGAAGTGGTACATTAGTAGGAACAATGACAAATACTGTATTTGAGGCAAATTCTCTAGGAAGCGGAACTGTCATTATGAATTCTGAAATGACAAAATTTAAAGATGTTGTTGTCATCTTAGGGATTTTTGATACTTTGATCTTTCAGATGGCCATTCCATTCTTTGCAGTGTAGACTGCAAGAAATAAATAACAGCCAAAATTGATAATCCTTGGTATTGATCCCTCCATTGCTTTTGCCCTTCAACCAACTGATTAGTCCTGATGACTTTTGCAGGTATGGAGCACAAAATTTGTGAATTTCCCCTTGGGATTAATAAAGTATCTATCTATCTATCTATCTATCTATCTATCTATCTATCTATCTATCTATCTATCTATCTATCTATCTATCTATCTATCTATCTATCTATCTATCTATCTATCTATCTATCTATCTATCTATCTATCAAAATGTAAAATAACACGATGTAAATTAAAGGAAAGCAATCTTTATATATAATACGCTACCGTGGCTGTCCGTTTGTCTGTCCAGGATTTTAAATCACCTGTTGCTCGCAAACCGTTTGACCTATTGACCAGAAATTCAGTACACATATACTACGTGACGTCTATGATCCACTTTCGGGGTGATGATTGACCTCCAAGGTTATTCCTCTTTTTATTTTTATTTAATTTGATTGTACAATCAACTCTCGGCAGCAGCCAGCAAGGTGGCTGCGTGGTGCATATGTACGGGCGCCATTCTCATTCCCCTACCTCTTCATATCTTAAATCATTCTTGAGGCAGATTGAAGACTTAACTGCCAGCTTAAGTGAAAAATTAAAGAAAACGTACTAAGTAATTGCAACACAAAAACTACCTTAATCAGTATTAGCACGAAAAGAAATGAAAGAAGAGAAGAAGTGGGCCGCTAGGGTGGAGAAAAGTAAAGCTGCTCAGGAAGCAGCAAGAACATCAACCTCTGAGCAAACGAATGATAAACGTACAGAGAAAGAATATGAAAACTATGAAGTCAAGTCAAGTGTATTCACTGCACGTTATCGTGCAGTGCGCCGTTACTGGTTTAAAAATAATAACTGTGGTGATATAACATGAGACATTGTAAATCATTTATCTTAAGTGAAAATAAAGCTATTAGTCATCAATAAGCAAAACTAATTTTACGTCTTTTTAAGTATTGTTAAGCAAGGCACAAAAAAGTAAAATTAAGACTCAAGTCATCTGATATTTCAGTCAAGTCATTTGGAGCAGCTGCCCTAGGTGCATTAGTTCAAGTATGCTGGGGTCTTGTTGATGAGCGAAGAAAGAGATGATCATGGGAATGATCAACAAATCGGTGCACTGACAGCAGTTTTGTGGACATTGTACCAGACTGTAGTGATGATAGTGATGAAGTATGAAATTCCTCTAATGAAGTCTGTCTATATCCAAATCAACAACTTTGGTCAGAACCTCTGAACAGTGACCCAAAGTTTCATGAATTTTAGTTTTGAATTTCTGAATTTATCTTTGAAATGTTTTGCACATTCATTTATTTTTGTATTTATTATACTGTTGTTTTGGTAATACCATTTTGAATTCTGTTATTCAAATAGTCTCTGCTATTTCGGGACCATTTTGTACAGCCACAAGCATATTGTTTATGGTCACTATACATGTTGCCAGTGTCTCACACACACTCACTTGGGAGGCAGTCTAAGGGCTTAACTGAGTGTAAGACACAGAGTCAGGGTTTGCTGAGCTGCACTAATGCCTTGACTTCCTGTTTCACAGACCACCAGAAGGAAAGTCCAACTAAAGCTCCACCCACTTCCACTGCCAGACCACACCCTTGTACTGACCTCCCTTCCACCAAAGACCCACATCTTCCTGCCCACCACCTATAAAGATCCAGTTACTTCACCTTCTGACCCAGTCTTAGTTTGACTCAGTCTCATATGATTACTTGGCAAATTGCTTATCTTCTTGTTGTGTTTCAATGTACAGGGTGGTATCCCTCAAACCTTTTTCTTTTCTGTTTTGTCTCTTTTACACTAGTCACTTAATACTTTGTACCTTCATGTACTGCTTATAAAAGATACCAGTTTTTGGTCCTTTGCTAAACCAAATTTTGTGGAAATGATAATTAGCAAAAAGAAAGCCAAGATAGTGGTAGGACTGAAATATTCTTTGTTTTTGAGTTTGTTCTTTTTTTCCTTGTATTTCGAATCAAATTGCTATAACAGAAAATACTTTAAACCAAAACAAAAGCCAAACCAAGAGAGTTAAAAAGAAACTACAATAATATGTGCCATAAAGTGTATTGATTCAGTTTTGACCCTTCTAGCTTCTCCATTGACTAGGAATTGCCCTGTCATTACTGATGCTTTCTATCTCCCAGTTTTCAGCAAGCTCAAAAAATATTTCTGAAAATCTTCACCTTTCTAGGTGTTCACAACAGAAAGTAGATCACAAGCACAAACAGGCAAAATTATGTTCCACTGTGGAGTTGCTGGGCTTAATCTCTGTTGAGAGAAGCAATTTGAGGTGGTTTGAGCATGTAGATAGGATGACTAAGTGCCTCCACCAGAAGGTGCAACAGGCATTTTCCACTGAGAGAAAACCTACAAGCAGACTCAGAACACACACGAGGGATTATATTTCTCAGCTGGCTTTGGAGCATCTGGGAATTCCCCAGGAGTATCTAGAAGAAGTTGTGGTGCAGGTCTCATCAGCCCATCTTGGGTTATTCTTCACCACAGAATGAAAATGAGTCAGGGGGGCAGTGGTAAAAAAAACTGAGTGCTCAGAACAAATATAATTGAATCAAGAAAGATGTAGATTCCTGGGTGCAAATCTCAGAGATGTGAACAGATTTATTTACTGCTCTGCTATTAGAAGATGTCACACTCTGTTTCTCTCACTCTGTCTACCTCCTGATGTCCACAACAGGCCTGATGTTTGACTGTTCAGAAAACATGACCCACAGAGGTTCTCCTTGGATCAAAGTAAATGGTAGCCTGTGTTTTCCATAAGCTTAAACAAGGATTGGTGACTATAGACAATGTCCATAAGACTGAGAGATTCCCAAATATTTTACTTATCGGAAAATAGACCGCAAAAAACATGTCAAAAGAAAATGAACAAGACTGAAAACATAATATGACACCATGGTCTTCTTATAGGTCAGGTTCCTGACTCATTCTGTGTGTGTGTTTGAACTATTGTGACTACTCTGACTATCCACTGACTTGATGTGAACATCAGTCTTGTCCATTACAGGTAATGTTTGTCTTCCAAGGATGGCTATTTAAATCTTTATTAATCCACACTTCAGTCTGCTTTCATCATTCATTGTGTGTGGCAGAAGGCCAGATGAGCACTACTGTTTGTCTAATCAAAGGTATGTGGTGGGCACTTTGGTAAACCCCCATACTGTCTTGTGAACTGCACGAATATGGCTTTCACAGTCATTAGAGCCTGTGTGATTTGAGTAAATTCTGAACCATTTTATTATGTCTTTACTGATGACAAAGTAAAAAGTAAGGCAAAAGACTTGAGTTGGAAAGCCTGATGGTCTTTGATTTCCCCAAATGGTAATGTTGTCAGTGAGCAGCAGAAAAAAAAATGCATGCATGCTTGCATATTTCTTATCATTGTTGGTAAAATGTATTTTGCGATTTTGCCCATTTATCTATGCTTTAAAAAGTATTCTAAAGAAATGCTGAAACCAGAGTTCACAACCACAGACGTCAGCTATTTAAAATTTACTGAAAATGCATCAAGCTAAAGGGTCCCAAATGGTAATTTTACATCAATAACACAGGGCTGTTTATACAGTGCTATAATTCATTTTATGTCACTTTTAACTAAAACAAATGATTTACCTCTTAAATGATCTACAAAAAAGATTCTTGGTGTGTGTTGCCCTACGCTAGTAATTAACGCTACTCACATTTAGGGTCCTTTATTTCTTCTTCTTATACACTATGGAATAAACATTTAGAGAGGGAGACGTTTGCAGGACTTTCTTTGTCTTTATTAAATTCCAAAAGGAGCCAAAACACAACCAGGCATCCTTGCACGGAATGCCACCGCTCACTCACTCTCTCTGCATCCCTGACCTTTCTGAATGTGACAAAAAGTGGTGGTTGTTTACCCAGAAAGATATTTGAATAATTATACTTTGCAAACCCATATTGAGACATTTAACCGTACATTGCAATTCCTCAGCTAATTTAAATTGACTTTACTCAAAATGAAAAGGCTTTAAGGCTTTACATATCCATTTCTAGTGCAGCTGACTCACATTAAGAAGTATGATAAACATACAAACAATATGAATGGATTTAACCATTTTAATTAAGAACACCATTTACAGAGATCATTTAGGGTACAGTATATTGTCATTACCAAATTCTCTTAGGCTGACTTTACTCAAAATTAATATGTTTGTAAGGTTTAAAAAGTTTTTTTTTTAATAAAAAAATGCGTCACTGTGCATCTACTTTAAGCTGATTGAAATGAAAATGAGTGTGCTTGTAGAGATTACATAGCTATTTGTAGTACAACTGATATCATTTGTTTGATAATCATAAGAACGCGATTAATTTATGTTTATAAAAACCAAATAAATGTATTTAGCAATCATGTTAGTATGTAGTGTTGTCAAATCAGGTAATTCTCTTTTGCTACTTTTTCCAGTAGGTGAAAAAGAGGATTTCACATAGAGCTATTTTTGAGAAGTTTCCAGAAAATGTTTGAGCAGTTTTGGGTTATTTTTGGTAAAAAAAAGCCTTATTAGCATAAGCTGAGTTAATTTTCATTGAGTGGCCATCCTTTTTGTAAATATAGTGCAGAGTTTTAACAGCCTTCACACATCTGTCTAATGCGAGAGAAAGGTGACGACTGGACATAACAGTTATTTAACTCTTTGAGGGCTGAATATTTTTTTCCAAAAAACTCAGTTTTCTGAAAAGCACACAATGCACTGGTTTCATACATAAATCAACATGAAATGTCTGTCGCTATGTGCTGTGGCTGCTGTTGGCACCTGTTCGGCATCTCTGACAGCAGTGGCTGTGCAGGGGCAGCTCGATGGCTACCTCTTTGTCTTCGCACAGCAGGTGTGCGATGGTGAAACTGCAGTGTGACGCAATATGGTTTGTACCTCTTGTCATCGTAAGTGGTGGTCCGCCTAGGCAAACGCTGCTGTAGGTGTATAAGCTACACGAACGTGTTCCGCACCACGATCAGCTGGGGACTGATAGGCTGATGCTGGCATCTCACTTTCATTTTCGATAACCATCTCCAGATCACTTGCATCAAACTCAGAGTCCAAACAGTAACAGTCCAATTCAGCGATAATACGTAAAACGTCCATGGAGTATTTTGCTTTGCATGTTTGCTTTAGTCTCACCAGATGTCGATGCCATTTTAGAGGCTGTTTGCTCTTCACTACTCATGCATGAGCAGGGAATCAAGGTCAAATCAACAAAGCAACTTAACTTTCCTTCAACCAAAGAGAGTCGAACTAAAAGTAAGGGCAAGTTTTTTTGCAGTTTACAGCCGATTACCATCCTCTACCCCTAAATTTTGACAAAAGTCAACATCAGCCCTGAAAGAGTTAAGTGCCAAAGATTTGTGTGGTTATAAAGGTGGCTTTGAGCGCATTTTATCTTCGACAGTCTGGCAAATCGATTGCACACACTACAACACATGAACAGGGTTTTCTCGTTGTGGCAACAGAAGGAGATTTAATATGATAATTATCTAGGTATCATTGGCTACTTGACAATGCCACTTAGCAATGATGTGGTTGTGGTTAGTGATTAGTGACTTTCCAGTTTAATTAAAACCTAAAAATAAAACTTAAAAAAAATTACTATTAAATTACTAATTAATTGATTGGAAATTATGATGTTAAGAATGAGTTTGAAACCATCATATTTAAATTTTGTTAACATTCATTAATTTGATTTAACAAAACTGTTTTACATCCAATGCTGTCAGTTTAGATAGATAGATAGATAGATAGATAGATAGATAGATAGATAGATAGATAGATAGATAGATAGATAGATAGATAGATAGATAGATAGATAGATAGATAGATAGATAGATAGATAGATACTTTATTAATCCCAATGGGAAATTCACATAATAAGTTGGAGTAACTCAAATAAGTTATTAGAACATTAGAACAATCTAGACGACAACAGGCCATTCAGCCCAAAAAGGCTAGCCAGTCCTATCCACCTAATTCTTCTAAAAAAATAAGTCTAGTTTTGAAAATCCCGAAAGTCTTCCTGTCTATCATGCTACTTGCAAGCTAATTCCAAGTGTCTATGACTCTCTGTGTGAAGAAAAACTTCCTAATGTTTGTACGAAATTTACTCTTAACAAGTTTCTAACTATGTCCCTGTGTTCTTGATGAACATATTTTAAAATAACAGTCTCAATCCATTGTACTAATTTCCTTAATAATTTTAAACCCTTCAGTTATGTCTCCTCTTAATCTTCTTTTGTTTAAACTGAAAAGGCTCACATCTTTTAATCTTTCCTTATAATTCATCCCCTGTAGTACTGGAATCAGCCTAGTCACTCTTCTCTGGACCTTTTCTGGTGCTGCTATGTTCTTTTTGTAGCTTGGAGACCAAAACTGTACACAGTACCCCAGATGAGGCCTCACCAGTGCATTATAAAGCTTTAGCAGAACCCCCTTTGACTTATTCTCTCCACATTGTGCTATATAAACTAACATTCTGTTATCCTTCTTAATGGCTTCTGAACACTATCTGGAAGTTGATAGCGCAGAGTCCACTATGACTCCTAAATCTTTCTCATAAGATATACTTTTGATTTTCAGACCTCCCATTGTGTATTCAAACTTACCATTTTTACTTCCTAGGTGTAATACTTTACATTTACTGATTACTGACATTAAATTTAACTTGCCACAAATATACCCAAGCCTGTTTGCTGTCCAAGTCTCTCTGTAATGATTCAATGTTTTCCAGATTATCTGCCAATCCACCTATCTTGGTATCACCTGCAAACTCAACCAACTTGTTATTTATATTACTATCCAAATCATTTATGCATACTGTATATTAAAAATAGCCCTAGCACTGATCCTTGTGGAACACCACTGTTAACATGTGGTGCAGTGGTAGTGCTGCTGCTTTGCAGTAAGGAGACTGTGGAAGATTGTGGGTTCGCTTCCCGGTTCCTCCCTGTGTGGATAGCACTTTGAGTACTGAGAAAAACGCTATATAAATGTAATGAATTATTATTATTTAACATCAGGCATTTCTGATAAGGTTCCTTGCACCATCACCTTCTGCTTCCTGTGTCTGAGACAGTTTTGCATCCATCTACAATCATCACACTGAACTCAACTTTCTTTTGTTTGATGCCCAGCCTCTCATGTGGCACCTTAATGCTTTCTGAAAGTCAAGATAAATAATATATGCTCCACTTTGATCTTATCCTTTTTTTGCTTCCTCATAGAATTCCAGAATGTTAGTCAAACATGACTTCCCTTTTCTCAACCCATGCTGACTGTTCAGTAAAACTCCTGTACTTGCCAGGTGTTGCTTAATCTTATCCTTAATAATTCCTTCTATTAATTTACCTGTGATGCATGTTAAGCTTACTGGCCTATAGTCGCTTGGATCTGCCAGTCACCCTTTTTATATAACGCAATAATATTTGCTATTTTCCAGTCCTTCGGAATTTCCCCAGTGCACAGTGACATCCTAAAACTATGCATCAAGGATTTATATATGTACTTGGTAACCTCCTTAAGAGCTTGAGGGTAAATATTATTGGGTCCTGGTGATTTGTTTGATTTTAGGCTATTTAATCTAAGCAGCACTTCTCCCTCTATAATTTCTAAATCGCTCAGTACCTCCTTAGTAGTCCTTTTTACCAGTGGGAGGTCATCTACTTCCTTACTTGTGAAGACCTCAGAAAAATGTGAGTTTAGAGCATCCGCTCTTTCACTGTCTGTATTTTTTAATTCCACTTTACTATTCCTGTTGCACTTCACCTGCTCGTTGACTATTCTTTTACTACTAAAATACTGAAAGAATCTCTTTGGGTCGTCTTTCACCTTATCGGCTACATCCCTTATGAACTCTCTTTTAGCCTCCCTAATATCCTTCTTAATGGTTGCCCCCATGTTCTAATAATATTCCCCACAATTCACATTGGAGTTATCAGTCTTATACTCTGTTTTTTCTTTTGCAGCTTCTTTTTTAGCCCTTTAGTAACCCATTGCAGAGTTTTTTTTTTATTTCCTAATACCAAATTTAGGTATGTACCTTCCCTGCATTATATGTAAAGTGTTTTTAAACCTGTTCCACTGCTCCTCAACTGTCTCCACACTCCTTGCTAAGGTATGGCACCCACCGTGGCTGACGTATTTGCTTTGCTCTCCCGACTTCAGCGTGTTTTTGTTTTTGTGATATCGTGCCTTTTAAACTTACAACTAGCTTGTGCAGTATTGCGATACAATCGTGAGGAACTTTTGGACATTCACAGAGCCCACATTGTGCCAAAAATCAGCTTGCTGGATTTAGATTCCTTCCCACAGCTGGACTTAACTAACATCAGCCAGGAAGAGACAGTAGCCTCGACCTTGCATAAGCGGCATAGCCAACACTCGGTACGCCGAAGCAGAGGCGAGGAAAGAGAGGTGGGCTACACACCAGGCTAAAGGCAAGGGCTACAAAACCACCGCTGCCTAGACTGTTACTAGCTAATGTCCGCTCGCTTGTAAGCAAGATGGATGAGCTGAGAACCAGAGTAACCACCCACCGTGAGATAAGGGATTGTTGTGCTGTTATGTTCATGGAAACCTGACTCTCGGACTGTACACCGGACTCGGCACTGCAGCTGCACACATATTCCTTGCACTGCAGAGACCGTAAATCAGACTCGGGGAAGAACAGAGGAGGAGGAGGTGTTTGCTTGTTCGTGAACAGCAGATGGTGTGTGAATGTACAGGTATTCTAAAAATTATGTTTCGCCGATATTGAACTGTTAATGGCGAAATGCAGACCTTTATACCTACCGAGGAAGTTCAATGCTGTGTATTTGCTGTCTGTTTACATTTCACTGCTGGTGGACTGCGTAACTGCACTTGAGACGCTGCATGATGTCATCAGCAGACATGAGTCGCTCCACCCTGATGCTGTTTTCATTGTGGCCGATGATTTCAATCACTGCAACCTGAGGAACATCCTACCCAAATATCACCAGTATGTATCTTTTCCAACAAGGGAGCGTAACATTCTTGACCAAGTTTACAGCAACGTGAAGGATGCCTACAGAGCAGTGCCACGGCCCCATTTCGGTCAGTCAGACCATCTGTCAGTGTTCCTGTATCCAGCCTACAGAAAACTCCTTAAGAGAGCTCCACCAGCAAATAAAACAATCAGGATATGGAATGAAGATATTGAGCAAACTCTTCAGGACTGCTTTGAGAGTACTAACTGGGATGTTTTTAGAACTGCCTCTCTAAGGGGAGACTCCACAGTTGACCTGGAGGAGTATGCTGGTGCTGTAACTGGGTGTATCAGCAAATGTATTGACATCATCGTTCCCACAAAACGCTGCAGGCTCTATCCTAATAATAAGCCGTGGATTAATGGGGAGGTGCGGTCTATGCTGCGTGCCCGCTCTGCTGCATTTGCCTCTGGTAATGAAGATAACTTTAAAAGGACCAGATATGACTTGAATAAATCTATCAAACAAGCCAAGAGACAGTACAGACTGAAGCTGGAGGATTATTACATCACCTCGGATTCCCGGCACATGTGGCAAGGATTGCAGAATATTACTGACTATAAACAGAGGACACTGCGGGCTATAGAAAGCCAGGCCACACTGCCAGATGAGCTTAACGAGTTCTATGCTCATTTCGAGGAGCTTAACACCCATTGCCATGGGGGGCCGCTAGTCACTGGAGGCACGTATGATGCACCGTTGTTAGTAACACCAGCAGAGGTGCGTCAGACCCTGAGTCGAATCAACCCCCATACACTCAGGGCCTGCTCATCGGAGTTGACCGGGGTCCTCACTGACATATTCAGTCTGTCCCTGGCACAGGCATCCGTGCCCTCCTGCTTCAAGACCACTACCATCGTGCCCCTTCCAAAGAAATCCCGGGTGAGCTGTCTAAATGACTATCGTCCCATTGCACTCACCCCTATTGTGATGAAATGCTTTGAGAGACTAGTCATGGCACATATTCAGAAGTCAATTCCAGCAACCCTCGACCCCCTACAGTATGCTTACCACTGATGATGCAGTCAATGCTGCCACCCACACAATCCTCACACACCTGGAGAAAGGGACACATATGTACGAATGCTGTTTATTGACTATAGCTCAGCGTTCAATACAGCTGTCCCATGGAAACTGTGCATTTAACTGACATCATCCCTCTGCAGCTGGGAGATGAATTCCCTTACAGACAGACCCCAGTCAGTCAGAGTGGGAAACCAAACATCAGGTATAAGAACAATCAGCACCAGCTGCCCCCAAGGCTGTGTGCTAAGTCTGCTGCTCTACACCCTGTTTACCTATGACTGTGTGGCCTCTCAGAACAACACCAGCATCATTAAATTTGCTGATGACACTACAGTCATAGGGTTGATAACTGGGGGGGGTGAAGGCAGAATATAGGACAGAGGTGGCAGGACTCGTGACCTGGTGTCAGGAAAACAACCTCTCCCTGAATACAGATAAAACCAAGGAGATGATTATTGACCCAAGGAAGAGGAAGCTGCAGCACACTCCCATTTACATCGCTGAGGCTGAGGTGGAGAAGTGAAAATCTTCAAATTCCTTGGAACCCACATAAGCGAGGACCTGACTTGGTTTTACAATACACAACAACTCATTAACCGAGCACACAAAAGACTGTTCTTTCTGAGGAAGTTGAAGAAATTTGGCATGCCAACCAAAATTCTCACCAATTTCTACAGGGGTACAATAGAGAGTGTTATCACCTGCTCTGTTATTGTATGGCATGGTAACTGCTCCTTGCAGGAAAAGGCGGCACTCCAGCGTGTAATTAAAACTGCACAGCACATCTCTCGAGCAACCTTCTCCTTCCTACAGGACATCTACACTAGTAGGGTCATCAGGAGGGCGTGCAACATAATTAAAGACAATACTCATCCTCAACACACACTTTTCACGCTGCTTCCTGCAGTGAGGCATTACAGGAGTGTGAAATCACGCACCACAAGACTTTCACTTAGTTTTTTTCCACAAGCAATCAGACTCCTCAACAATGTTAAAAGTTAAAGTCAATCCAAACCACAACTCATAGCCTCATAAATGGTACTGACTGCTGTGGTATGTCATCAGGCACTGTGCACCTTATTTTGTAATTTTATAATTGTAATTGCTATTTGTTTTTATACTTCTTTTGTCTTTCTGTCTTTGTATATGAAGGTGAACAAGCAAAGTAAGAATTTCATTACATGGTTTTAACATGTGTTTTTACTGTTATATGACAATAAAATTCTTGTATCTTGTATCTTAAAAACTTATCCCAGACTATACTCCATAGATTTTGCCACATCTGCTGAAAATTTGCCCTGTCAAAGTTCAATTCAACAGTTTTTGTCTTAGCATCTGCACTCTTCCAAAACACTAAGAATGGTCACCTGACCCAAGTGGTTCAATCACCTCTACACCCTCAATTCTAGCATGATATTCGTTACTTAAAAGCTCTCCACTTGCACCATTTGTACTCCTTCGTATTAATGAATCCTTATGCTGTCACCCTCTTTTCTACTTTGCTGACCGCTAAGAATTGTTCAATCTTCAAAAACTCACTTAATGCTTGTGAATTTCGTACTGTCTTGTCTGCTCCACTTAGCCACAAAACGTTTGCACCACTGAGCCCTACTCTTTACTTTTCTCAGCTGCTGCCTTTCTTTTTTCCCCATTAAGTAATTGTTGTTTCCGTTACTTATAGCTATTCGTTCGCTACGCTATTTACTTGTAGTGATGCTGGTGTCAGCTAATGCTACTTACTGCCTTGCCTTGAAAACACTAGTCTGAATACACATAACACGAAGTAAGTACATGCATCAAGTAACTTTTCCAAATGCAACTCCAAACACCCAGTTGCTTTTGTTCTTATGTGGGCAAGAAAAAGCAAAAAAATTCCCGCAGGTCTTCTTAGCAGCAACCAAAATGCAAGTTTTTAGGAGCAAATGTATTTTTTAAATTAACTCTCATACTAGAGAAAATAACAACTCTCAGCCGCTTCTCTCTCGTTTGCGAAGATGATGTCAGCAAGTCGGTATGTCTCCTTAGCACCTCCAAAAAACTCCAAATTATGTTCATCTAATTCCTTTCACTCTGATTGGAGTAACTAAACTGAGTTTAAAAAGCTTAATACTTATACATGGAAAATGTACACACAAAATAATTACATCAGTTATCACTATTTTTAGTGGTTTGACTGAAAAAAAGTCCTAGAGCATATTGCAATGTTCTTATCCAACTGCACAGTCTTGTCGTAATACGAAAGACTGTTGTCAACGGATTACCAGTGTAACAAGAACAATAGGGGCCTCATGCATAAACAGTGCATACATACAAAAATGTTACGTACACCCATTTCCACGCTTACTTTGAGATGTATAAAAACTAAACTTGCCGTAAAGTCACACACATTTTCATAGCAGCCTCACACCATATGTACGCAGTTTTCTACTTGGCTCAAAGCAGTGCTACTTTTTCTGTGCGGTTTTTCTTTCTTTTTTAGATTCACATCCATGACACGGGCTTTATCAAATACACCACAATAAATTGCATATCATTTACAGATTTAAGGCGCTTGATTGTCATCATTCTGTAAAAATACAATGGTGCACAGAATAGCCAAACTATTCCAACTACCATAGCTGCTTTAGCGCTGTTAGAAGACTTCGCAAATAGAAGAATTACAAGAAAGTGCATATTTACAGATGATGATTGGCTTCTAATTCAATTTCGATTTTTCTTGAGCTATCCTCTTGGAGCTGTGCGCTGGACTGGTGCTAGCTTTACAAAGGCAGACTTTAAGGAATTGCGCTCTACCTGTTCCTTTGCAAGGTACCCCACCTGGGAAAAATAGCATAAAGGATGGATCACCTGAGACTGTAAAAAAAAGCTCATCCTTTTGGATTTCAAGGGTGCATAGAGACAGGGAGAACATGCAAACTCCACATATAGAAGAACCCAGGACACAAAAAAACCCTGGTCTCCTTACTGCACCACCCTGCAACAACTTGTTGAAAGTATTACTTTTTTATTGAACTAGTGTGACGCTTTTTTACTTTTAGAGAAGGGTGTGTGTTTATAAGGGTTTTATATCCAAACTTATTCATTTATAATGTGCCTCTATTGTCCTATTTTAATGAATACTGCATTTCAATAAACCTGTTTGTCGGCACACGTAATAATGTAATACAGGGTGCGCCCTGATTATGGAAGGACTGGGGGAGAGAGTATTTTCAAGACCGTTTCTCCCTCAGACTGAAAGAGGGCAGCCCACTTGGTTTTCAGTGGGGCCATGGGTCGTTAGCATAGAAGGTCAACACTGTTGGGTCCTGTGACCACCTCTAGGGGGTGCATGGACATTTTCAGGGCCCTATTTGCCAGTACTTCTTCCAAAATTAAAAAGTGCTGCTGGAAGAAGCTTGTTGGGAACCTGGAGCCCTTCCGGGGCAACAGTTAATAAACCGTGCGCTGCCTGCCTGTCTGTACTGGGGTTAGGGTGGTTGTACGCGCCTGAGCTTCTATCTATCTATCTATCTATCTCAAATCTAAAAAGACAGAATTCTAAATACAAAAACAAAAAACAAGTAATTTGGAATTGTGCTTGCTATAGACATATGTGATACAAAATAAAAGCTGTTTCATTTGTGACTGTTGCCAAATGTCTTAGTTACACACATAGCATCTGAGGAATGACATGAAAGGTACACCAGGAAAAAAATTTTAGTGTCATGTGGTCACTCACCTGTTTCTCTTCCTTCTAACAGTTCACACATCCAGGAGACAGAAAGGAAGGACCCCAGCCCACCCCTTCAGGGCGAGCTACTATAAATGTGGAGTTGACCAGAACTAAGCAACCTGATCTGATGGAGAAAACACGAGAGTGGAAGAGAAGAGGGAGTCTTGAGAGACTGCTCTAATTAATTATTCTGTTGTTGCAAAATAAAAAGGGGGTGAGGTGAAACAGAAAAAGCCTCGATAATTGTTAACTGACTCACGCTGTCTAGTGTCTCGCACGTGCGAGTAGGAGGATGTTGTATGGACCAAGTGAAGGTAATCCCATGCCAGGCCAGGGGATGGTGGGGTGCACTAAACCTTCTCCTGTTGTCTCTACAGACCAGCCGCGGGAAAACCTATCTGACTCAACATTGAAGACATCACCAGAAAGATGTCACCTCCAGTCCCAGCACCCAGAAAGACATCACTTCCGGTTCTGGCCCCTAAGATGACGTCAGAAGAAGGTCACTTCTGGTCCCCATACATCACTTCTGGGTTAATCATTTAAAACCGCCATCTTTCCAAACCTTAGTCAGTTCATGTCTAGACTCCAAACTAACCTAACCCATTGCAGCCAGGGATATTATACGGGTGGCTGTGGCTTTTTAAGTGTGTCGGGTCTGATCTTTTTACACTAGCAACTAATGTTCTGACAGGCTGGCAAGAATAATACAGGATAGAAGAAAGAGAGGTGCCCACAATGACCAGGAGAAAGCATGTTGGCCCTTCATGTGTATAAATTGTAGCCTAGGTGCAAACGAGCAATAATTGTCCACTCTGCTGGGCCAAAGGCCACAAAACAGGTGTTATAGATGACAAATTCTCCCCAAACAGAAAGCAGTTGAAAGTACAGTAGATGGCACACAATCCCAGGTAAGGACAAAGTAAAAAAATTGCCTTTTTAAAGATATAGAAAACTCTGGACTGTTGGGTGGTGACACATGTCTCCTAGTTGGAGTGGGTGGGAGTAAGGCTCACATTTATGTTGCATTGCAGGGGAGAAGGCAGAGAAGACGCTTTTACTTTTTGGATGGATTACATTTAACAGCTTGAAACAATAAGTGAGAAAAGAAGGCCATAAATATAAGAATGAGAACAGAAAATGATCAAAATGTACATTGAAGGATTAATAAATATTTATTTGTACAAACGATGCCATTGTGGAGCACAGTTATGGTCAGTGTCATATCAGGACATTATGTTGCCTCAGAAATTATTTTAGTTTCTCTGTTCTATAGCAGTTCACCCTTATCATGGTTGAGTCACAAATTTTATTTCTCAGCTATGAAGTATATTCTAAACTAAATATATTCTATTTTACATGCACAATGTGAATTGTATAAGATATGTGAAGATGCAAAATCAAACATGAAGATTACATAAGTGTAATTAGCAAAGAAGGAAGTCTGCTTAGGCCTGATGCTTATTACTCCACCGATCAGATGGTATCTTTGAAAGCTTACTGTGTTTATATCAATCAAACTTGACGTCTCTTCAACTAAATGGCTTATCACTGAGCACATCTTTTTTGCCAGAGTATAAAATAGTGATGCTGACACATCATAGTGCACATCAGACCTGAATCATGATGCTCCTGACCTTAATCACCATTTCTGCTCTTCCTCTCCTCTTACTCAGTCGTGGAGGTAAGTAGCACTTAAGTAGGCTATTTTTGTAGAATTCAAATTTTAAAAATGTGTGTTTGCAGTAAAAAAAAAATCTTTTTTTTTTTTTTTTACTTTTTTGCTTAGGGATGTGTGAGGAGATAATTGGAGGTAGAGAGGTTGCTCCACATTCAAGGCCTTATATGGTCTATCTTAGTGCCGACTGTGGAGGAGCTCTTATTAAGGAGAATTGGGTCCTGACAGCAGCACATTGTCACAGGTATCACTTATAATTAAGTAATGGCTTTCATATAGTATGATCGTTGAATGTTTGATATGAGTGAGCCTATGCATTCTTTCCTGGTGAGACTGTAGTTTTTCTTAACTAGAAAAATATAGTTTTAAATTAGAGGGAAGAAACATTAATGCAGTATGAATTTATGTGAATTTCCCCTTGGGATTAATAAAGTATCTATCTATCTATCTATCTAGTGAGGGTGCACTGAAAAATAAGAAATATATATATAAATTTGTAGTACCTTTCATTTTTTGTAATAGTACTCCTGAGAATGCATCAATGGTGATTCTACATGTTAATTAAGAACTAATGGATAATAAATATCCATCCAACCATTTTCCAGTTTAGGATTTCACGAGAACAAAGCTCAGAAGCAATTCATGAACAGACACTAGTCCACTGTAGAAAACGCTCATCTACTCTTACTTTTATTATCACCAGTCCAGTTTTAGTGCTGCACGGCTGTGAAAATGAAGGAGGAAACTCAAGCCTCCTTAGAAAACACAAGTCCATCATAAGGCTCACTAACACCCCTCACTCACACAAGTCAATGCAGAGTTTTTAATTAATCCAGCATGCATGTCTTCAGGAAGTGGAAGGAAAATTGCAGTCAGAGAAAACCCACATCGACTCAGGGAGACTGTGCAAATTGCACACAAACACGGCACAAACAGTTGTAAAATGTGCATTAAAACAATTTTATTGTGAATAAACCATTCTAGCAAATACCCTATTTGTCTAATTTCTCTAAATTAACATCAAGTTAAGTCTTCAAAGTCCCCAAATGATGTCTTCTGTCTACTACATACTAGGATACTTATTCCATGAATCTATGATTGTTCATATGAAGAAAAACTGTTTTAATGTTAGTACAGAATTTACTCTTAAGTTTCCATCTGTGTCCTCATGTTCCCGTAAAGAAGTCATGTATGTAAAGGTTGGCATCCACTGCATTAATTCTGTTATATCACCTCTTGTTCTCTATTTGTTTAAACTTAAAAAGTTCAACTCATTATATTATATTATATTATATTATATTATATTATATTATATTATATTATATTATATTATATTATATTATATTATATTATTAGGGGTGCACGGTGGTGCTTCACAATATGGAGACCAGGGTTTGAGTCCCAGGTTCTCCTTGAATGGAGTTTGCATGGCTTCAATGTGTCTGTGTGAGCTTTCTCCCACTGTCCAAAGAAAAAAAGGTTAGGTGAATTGGTGACGCTAAACTGGCTCTAGTGTGTTTGGCATGTGTGTGTGATTGAGCAATGGAATGGCGCCCTGTCCAGGGTTTGTTTCTGCCTTGCACCCTGGGATAGGCTCCAGCACCCCTTGTGACCTTTGTCTGGATTGAGTGGGTTAGAAAATGACATGACATAATATAATATAGGGGTTCTTGAAGTTATCATGGTGGCCTCACATCTCCAAGACCCTCAATGTAACTGCTGGCCTGACTTGCACATTCCCTCTGTGTCTGTGTGGGCGTTCTATAGTGGCTCCAGTTTCCTTTCACATCTTAGAAGCATGCATGTTAGGTTAATGGTCAGTTCTTTCTAGGCATGATGTGAGCGAGTGTGCCAGTGTGGGGTGTTTGCCTACCTTGCACTCTGTGTTGTCAAACAGATTCATGGCATGCAGACTATATATCACCTAAGGTGATTTTCTCCTGTTTCCTCCTTTTGCATAGACATGTGTGTTTGCGTAACTAACAGCACTTGAAGAGTAGATGTTTAAATGTGGCCTTGATAAAGAAGTGCTGCAATGACTGAAGGTTTTGTTACAACTGGTTTATTAATTAAAATCCAACTTTTATTGTTTAAAGAACTGTGTCATGTAAATGGTCACACATTTCCGATGTTCTGCCAAGAGACGTTCCTAGCTGTGCGTAATCACACATTCTTAAAATATTTACCTCTCAAACATTTAATTTTGTTTTGTTATTTAAACAAAACTGCAGATAAAAATAGAAACTGGTTAACTGGTTAGTTAAGTCAGTGTTTGAGATGTATTTTAGTAATGAAAAAAGAACAGTCTCACATTTTTGGTTTTGAATTATCAAGTATCTGAACAGTACCCAATTATTCATCATTCCTTTCTGTTATGATAACCACAGAAACCTTTAATCATCCTTCTGTGATTATTGCTGATTTAATTTAAAGTGACCAGGGTGGTCAATCCAGTTTACTTTGTGCAAAGAAAATAAGACAGAATAACCTAAGAGCACATTTAATAAATTGTCAAGTTCCAGGTTATGTCACTGAAACAATGCTAAACACTGCTGTATATGCAAACAACTAGCAATTATAGGAACAGTGCTTATATACATCTTTCTTTCTTCTGCTTGCCATTGTGATGGCTAAAATTGTAATCCTAAAATGTATCTCTTCTTTCTGATTAATATTAATTACAACAGAAAAAGTCCATTCACGTTTTAAGTAAAACAAGGCCAGTTGAAAGTAGAAAAAAAAAAACCAAAAAAAACAAAAAAACAAAATAAAAATCTCCAGTCAACAGAATTCTTATAGATAATAAATCTCTGGAAGTCCACCTCTTAACAGACAAAGTCAAACCTCTGGATACCAAATGGCAGTTCACAACTCTACAAGGCACTGTACATACAAGTACATTCTATATGAAGGCTCACATGAAGATTAAATACTTGAATCATTGAATTTCAGAGCTCCTGTTGTCTCTGTGTTGTTTTGCATGGATAGGAATAGTATTATGGCAGGTAGAAGACAAATAGAATAAAGGAGGGTCAGTAAAAGGTCAGAATTAATGTTACAATTTTATTTGTGTTCAAAAGACTAATAAAAAGGGATGCAATATGAACAGCTAGTCCACAGCTCTAGTCAGGGTATACTAGACCAAAGTAGCAAGTCTTTAGTCTGGATTTAAATGTTCACACTGGTGGGACTTCCCTTACAGAAGCAGGCAGACTATTCTACACCTTTGGGACCTGTAGCTACTCCCAAAGGTATTTTATTAACCCTTTGAATATATAGTAAATGATCTTCTTGAGATTATAACATATGCTCTAGAATGCATGTATTGATAAGTAAGCCTAGGCAATGTAAAGAGTTATATATAAGAACACATCACATTTCACCACTTGCATATTCCACTCATCTATACCAAGCTGGAGAAGTTGCTAATGAAAACTGACTTACCGACTTAGAGATGTATCTACTGTTGACTACAATGTTTAAAAAGATTTTTGTTTTGCTTCTTATTTTTGGTGTTTTGCATACAGAAATGGGTTTGTGCAGGCAATACTTGGAGCTCATTCCATTAATGGAAATGAAAAGGAACAGCAAATAATCGAAGTAGAAGAGCAAGTGGTCCATAAACACTATGACAACTCAAACTATGCTAATGACATCATGCTGGTAAAGGTAAGTTGTTCCTTACATTTATACTTTCCACCCAATGTTTATATAAGGGATATTCAATTCTCCATTATCGAAACCTGTTTGTTTCATTGGAGGGTTGCTGGAAGGTAGGATTTATCCAGGCACCATCAAAGTACCACCTCTGCTTTGGATGGTACTCCACTGGATGGCACACACTCACACCAGACCAGTTCATAGACACCAAAAACATAACTCACATCTTCAGGATGATACATACCTGGCAGTCGACAGAAACCCTACATGGATGTGATGAAAATCTGCAAAATCCATGTAAACTGCAACAGAACCAGGAATTTATCATAAGATAGCAGCATTATCTATAATTTTAACATGTCACTAATAATAATAATATTACTTAAAAATACTGAATGTTAAAGCAGATGGCAGCAATTATGCTTTTCTCATTTTGTAAGTTACAAACAGTATATTGTGTAAAAATAAAACAGGTGAATTACACCTTCAGTTCTGTTAGGGTTACAGCTCTGGTTTTCTTTTCATTTTTTCACCCTAGCCCCTCAAGTCATACCTTTATCTGCATTTTTTTCTTTGCACTTTTCCCTGTGTCAACAGGGTCAGGGCCTTATAGTGACTCTTAGGTGCTGCAGTCATTAAGGTCACAGTTACCTGAAAGGACTATTTAAGACACCCACCTGCTACCTTCTCTTCACTGTGGCATTAGCTTGCTTAGGAAGCTCTGTTTTACAGGCCCTCCTTGAGCACTATATGAGGGGGGACCCAAAAATAATGAGAATTGTTTTTCAAAAAATTGTATATTTCTCAGAACATTTCCAAAATTTAATCACCCTCAAAATACTCTCCTTGAGACGCAATACATGTGTCCCACCGCTTTTCCATTATTCAAAACTGTTCTGAAACTCTTGCAAAGTGATAGCCTTCAGTGCCTCCGTCATTTGCTTCTTGACCTCCTCTATAGCCTGAAAACGCTTTCCTTTAAGGTCCCTCTTCATTCTTGAAAATAAGAAAATGTTGCAGGGTGCAAGGTCCAGGGAGTAGGGTGGGGGGAGGGACCACTGTCATCCTGTTTTTCGTGAGAAACTGCCACCCGCTCAGTGCTATGTGAGCGGGAGGGTTGTCGTGATCGCCAGTATTCAAGTCACTTTCTCTGTACTGCATCACGCAATCGCTTGAGCACTTCAAGGACGCTGCTTGGCCAAATGATGCAGACGGCAGTCTAGCACACGCACCTAGTACCAAACGTTGGAACTAACACCCCACCAGCCTCCAGAAAAAAATCCTCATTATTTTTGGGTCCCCCCTTGTATTTTCCATTTAAACATTAAGCATGCATCTTTGAGACATTTATTTAGGATATTTTTAACTTGTTTTTGATATTTTTTTACCCTCCAGGATTGACATTTTGTTTTTTGGTAACTGTTGGCATTACTGTTACTAGTTCTTTTCTTATTTGTTTAAGTATTGATCTTTTTATGATTACTTTCTTGCTTGTTGTATTATTTAAATTACTGATTTATTTCTTTACTCCCATTATGCTATTTTTTGTTTAAGCAAGTTGCTACTATCTGGTTCTTAATTATTAATTTTTTTAAATTTATTTAATTATTAAATGAATTACCTTAATTATGTGTTGCATTTTCTATGAAATTTTAATATTTTCCTATTTGAGAAAAATCATAACAAGTTTATGCTTAACATTTACTTTACTGAGTTATTATACTGGGAAGATGCTCAATACCTCAAGTTTCCTGGTACTGGACCATCCTGTTTTTTTGGAGTCATGCAGTTCTCCTGATATTTTTATGTTCTTGCATGCGCTCTCATTTTCTTCCATAATGTACATTAGTGATGAGTGAACCCTGCAGAATTCGTTTGGCTGTGAGTTTGGCAAAATCACAAAAATGTGTGGGGACTTCAACAAACTATGCAAAATACACTGAAGTTAATAAAGAAGGAGAAACTAAACTAGTTTGGGTCATAATGGTGCAATGGTCTTTTAAATGTTCCTAAGGACTAAGAAGACATCTGCCAACTGTGCTTGACTGATTATTGTGGCCAAAAATGTGATCTGTGATTTGAGGCAGCTATGCTAACCACTGTACCTCCATGCCTCACAAACAAAAGACAGAAAAAACAAATACCACAAACAAAATACAACAAATGGTCACAAACTAGCAGAAAATAAATAAAATATAGATCACTGCACTCACAAAGTTCCAAACTTGGATCACACATTGCCATGTTTTCCATGTAATTGTGCAGATGCTTAACACCTTTTTCTTCCTTCAAGGAAAAAGAAACACATTTGAAATAGTAATACATTTTTAGTTATTATTATTTCAAAGGGCTCATTCTGACTAAGGAGGGAGAGGGCTCCTGTATGTTTTGAGCTGCACATGGCTAATTATGCATGCAAATTAGCCACGCTGTTAAATATCAAGACAGTATTCATGATATTCTCATTATGGTTGGCTAATATAACCTTCAAATTATTTTTTAAAGCATTGTGGCCAATACCCACAAAATAATATGCTTCAGAAAATTGTGGTGTATTGACATATTAATAAAAAATTGCATAAAATCAATCAGGACACTGACCAGCTACCATGATTTTGTCAGGTGTACTGCCACAAAATACTGACAGTGATTTTATTTATTAAGGACCACATGAAGAAACCTGAGCCAAAAAACAAGCAAAGATTTATTATTGGAAAGTCAAATACACACTGACATCAAATCAAAAATCAAACATAAAATCATTGTTGAATTTTGGTGCACAACAATAATTTTGTGCAAATAAATCTTTGTTCATTTCTCCATAAGCTCAGAGGATCACTAACTTAAATTGTTTTGTTAATTTTGTTTTTTGAAAGTGAGATTAATACTTTTATTTGTGCAATTACCTTCTATTAAGTTTTCTAGTTTTGAGGTACCTGTTCATAATAGTAGAACATTAGAATTTTTTTTTTCCAAGAACAGGCCATATACCAGAACAACGCTCCCCAGTGCTACACAATTAATTCCTCCAAAACAATATCAAGTCAAGTCAAAGGTCCCTAAAGTCCCACTGTCTACTACACTACTTATTAACTTATTCCTTGTGTCTAAGTCTGAAGAAAAACTTTGTAACATTTTTGCAAAATTTACAATTAACAAGTCTTCAACTTTTCTTGTTGAACTCATTTTAAAGTAACAGTCCCAATCAACCTGTGCTAATTCCCTTCATAATTTAAACATTTCAATAATGTCTCCTCTTAATCACATTTTAATCTATTTTTATCATTCTTCATAACTCATCCCTTGCCATTCTGGAATCAGCCTTGTTTCTCTTCTCTGGACTTTCTCCAACACGGTAGACCAACTGTAGACCATAACTGCATGCAGAATTCCATATGAAGTCTTACTAGTGTGCTATTAAATTTAACCATAATCTTCTTATATTTATACTCTACACATTGTGCTAAATAACGTAACATTCTGTGAGCCTTCTTAATGGATTCTGAACGCTGTCTGGATGTTGATAGTGATGAGTCTACAATGACTTCTAAATCCTTCTCATAAGGAGTACATTCAAGTTTCAGACCTCCCATTGTGTATTCAGATAATATTTTTACTTCTTACATGTCATGCTTTACATTTACTTACATTAAATTTCATCTGCCACAATATCTTATATGCTGTTCAAATACCTCTGTAATGACTGAACAAGTTCAAGATTATCTGTCAATCCACCTATCTTAGTATCATCTGCAGACGTAACCACCTTGTTGTTTATATTCTTATCCTCATGATTTATATATATTAACAACAGCAGCACTCCCAGCACTGGCCCCTGAGGGACGTCACTCTTGACATCACACACATCTAATAAGGTTCCTCACACCATAACATGTCTGCTTCCTGTGTTTTATCCAATTCTGCACTCATCTACATGCCACGCCTTGAATTATCACTTCTTTTAGATTGATGGCAACCCTGGTAATTTGTTAGATTTCGGCCATTTTAATCTAAGCAGTACTTCTCCCTCTACAATATTCAAACCACTAAGCAACTTCTTAGTAGTCATTGTTACTGCTGGAAGGTTATCCACTTTTCTTAGCTGCCATAAATATCCTTTTTTCTTGTATTTTTCATTTTATATTCCTTTTTGTGTTGGGGAGGGCAGGATCCCCGGATGCTGCAAGTTAGCAGTACGTGGCGGCTACTGGAACCATTATTTAAGGGCATAACAGCTCCCAAGCAAGCTGAGGAATTTGTTGTACCATGCTTTTGCTTTATGGCTTCTTTTATATGTTCTTCTGTTTCATAAGATTTTTGGGTTTCTGACCATTTGTGTGTGCTTTTCTGGTTTTGAGTTTTGGATTTGTTTCTCTGTTTTGATTTTTGGCACTTGGATTTTGGCGTTGCAATAACTGTGTAATGTAGCTTAATTATTCATCACCTCTTGTTCTTTCCATACATCTGGAATTTTCATACTTCCACATTTTATGATTTTGAATTAATATTCTTGAAATTCTAGCCATTATTTAAATTTCACAGCTTTTGAATCATTTAGTTATAATTTATTTAATTTATGAAGCTTTAATTCCCTTAATAAAATTTTAGGCTTTATATATTTGAAGTATTCAGGCCCGTTTTAAAGCATTCAGTCAGCATTGAGAGCATCTGCATCTCCATGGGGAGCTCAGCTCACCCATACATGTGAACACCGGCATCCAGGTAAAGAAGTCAGGAGATGAATAAAACAAAATAAAACAAATCAGAAAAAGAAAAATTAGAGGATAACACGCCAGAAAAGATATTAAGTAAGGAAACGCGATCATAGAACAGTAGCTGCTAGGATATACTAACACATAAAAACAAAATTGAAACATAAATTAACAAGACAAGCAGAAGGCCAGCCACACCAGTCAGCACCATCTTGATGATCAGGGATTTGAAAGTGTTTGCATCTAATGAACAATTATGCTTCAAATTTAACTGATCAGCACCACAATTTTTCCACTATTTTCAAATTAGAAGTTTTGTTGAAAGAAACCTACCCAATTTTCCACACTTCCCATCTATCTCTATTCCAGAGGAAATACTGATCAGTCTTGAAAACTCATCTCAACAACATATAAAACATCTCAAAAAATCTTCCTTTCAGTGATCCTAGGGTACAGTGGGAAAAGGACCTTTCAATTAACATCTCAGAAAAGGAGTGGAAGTCAGCCATGCATTGCTCTATATATGCAAAGCACTCAATAATTCAACTTAAAATCTTAAATTGATCACATATATCTTGCATGAAATTGTTCAAATTGTATTGAAGGCAACATCTAACTTGCAAGCTGTGCAGTCCAGCTCTAGCTAAATGTTTTGATAGTGCACCAAATTTACATCATTTTGGACAAGAATATTTTAATGTTTATCACACAGCATTGGTGTCACAATCACTCCTAACCCATTAACAGCTGTGTTTGGTAAACTCCCAGATAGGCCTAAAATGGAGAAAGACAAACGTATTGTAATTTCCTACTACACTACTAGCACATTGATTTATCTGCCTTAACTGGGACAATCCCATTCCACCTCTTATAACTCAATGGGTGACTGATGTTTTACAGCATATAATGTGAAAACTGGAAGAAATCAAATTCTCACTTAGATGATCTGTCCAAAACTTTTTTTTTTAAATAAATGGCAGGACTTAATAAAAAAAGTTAGAATAAACATTAATTTACAGGGGAAAAGAGGTTTTCCCTTTTTGCATTATTTTTTTCCTTTGCTCTTGGCTGTCCAATCTGTCTCTGAGGTATGGTTTGAATTCTTGCTTTGTTACGGTTTGAAATTATGTTTTATGAGTTCTGCAAATTTTATTTGCTTGATTGCATACCAAGTTACTTTCATGGAAAATAAAATTATTAAAAACAAAAAAGAAATCACTGATGAAATTTATTGTACACATCGCATGCATGCAGACATCATATAAATCAAATATGTCCACTAAATTGAACCAATATTATGTTTGCATTGCTTTGAATTTATTATTTCCTTCTGTTCCTCTTTCTAAAAGCTGAGCAAGAAAGCCACCATCAATCAGTACGTACAGATGCTTCCACTGCCTACCAGTGAGGTGGACCCCCCAGCAGGTACCACCTGCAGCATCGCAGGATGGGGGAGAACTGAATATCATGGGAAACCAGCCGATGCACTTCAAGAAGTTACTGTCAAGGTTATAAGTAGACAAGAATGTAATAGAAGAGATTCTTACAATGGGAAAGTAACACCAAGCATGATGTGTGCAGGAGAACGCAATGGAAGAAAGGATGTCTGTACTGTAAGTTTTGCTATCTATCCTGAGTTGATAACAACAGCCTCACAAATACTAATTCATAAAAAAAAAGTTTTTTGGGGGAAAAGAAGACTTTTTGGTTATTTTTTTAAATATTAAAGACAAGACCTTTTATTTGACTTATATTTGTCTTTTATTTGAAATGTTTGCTATAGCTAGAGCTCTGTCAAAAAAGTTGTAAATGTGACAGAACTCCATAATAGTTACTAAACAGTTGTCTTTTTTTTTTTTTTTTCTTTTTTTTTAATGAGAACCATCTTAGGTCCACAGGACTGATTTGACCTTACTAGATAAGTAAAATCCTTAAATGTTTATGTCAGAGTTAGCAGCCTGGATCACAAGTATGCAAAGGAGAGAAGGTAAAACTAGGCCCCATCCACACCAGTGCGATTCCATTTAAAAACGCAGATATTTTCTCCATTGTCACGTTTCATTCACCACCCTTAACTGATTAAAATGAATACTTCTGAAAATGCTCTCCAGAGCCTTGGAGGTGCTTCAGTGTGGATGGTTGTCAATGAAGATTTTTGAAAATGCTGACTCCATCGCACTCTGGTTGGTTTGCGTGTATTATGTAGACCTTCCCTGATGGAATTCTGTTCATTGCAACATCTCATTCCCTGACTGGCCTCACTTCACTGAAGAAAATCATATAGTAAATTTGCTTACCATGATGCTTGTTGAGTTGCTTACCAGTATGCACCAAAATTCAATTTTCTAGTTGAGATGACAGATAATTTGCTGCTCGCTACACTTTGTGCCATTGGCGTCATTGTCGTAAAGATTTCAGAACTCTTTAAAAATCACATTGTAAATAACTTGGTTATCAATGTCAATTACTTAAACTTGATCCATTCAATAAGGAGGTGCACTTTTGGCAGCAAAATTAAAAACAAGGTGCTGAATGAAGTGGATTGGTATACAATGCAGTCAAGCTCACAAGACATACAGGTCAGAGATACACAATGCAGTAAAGTGAAGATAGAGAAACACATGCACATTTAGTTTCTTGTTTACTATTGGGCTAGTTTTACAAATTTGTTACAAAATGCGCTCCAATCACTGTGGACTGCTAATCTTCTCATGAATGAACATAGAGCTGATCAGTTTTTTTAAGTGTCACTTTAACATTTGCATTGTTCTGCTTTAATGACAAGACTGCCGTCTCCAGTTCTGAAGACAATTACTTTCAACTGTGATCAGTGCATTAACGTGACACGGGGGTAATGCACTGCCGCTCATTAAACAATTTCTTTTTCTACACTGTACAAAAAAAAAAAAAAAACACCTTTGTAAATGTTGTGAAAACATTAGTGTGAACATAGATCATTGACATTTAAAAACACCATTTGTAAATTAAAACGTAGTAGTGTGGATGTAGCCTAAATCAAGTATCCACAAAGGAATTAGATTAGATAACAAGATAATTAGGCAATTAGATAACCCATACAAGTATTCACAATGGCATCTGTTCATTGGTACTACAGGTTAGGAACAATCAATATTATAGGAAAAATCACCACAAAGGGGTTTTCAGAATCATGTTAAACAGGACTTAGAAGGCATAACATTGAGTTATCGCTTGAAGACATTGTGAAGGTTAAACATCTTGACGATATTAGCTACTGTTATTGTGTGTTGTTACTACCTGCCACAACCCACTTTTTTTCTAAATTGAAAACTAATCCATCCATCCATCCATCCCAAGATGCCAAAACGTAAGTGTAAATTTCGTGATGAATATTCCAGCGAATGGACATTTATCAAACGAGTGTACACAATAACATGACGCTCTTTGGAGATGGTCTTGTAGCTTTTACCTTGACTTTGCTTGACTATTACCTTCTTCCTTTCCTCCTCGGAACAACACTCTGCTTTTCTTCTCAGGTCCATGTTCAATGTGATGCACACAATGACACAACACACCTTAGTGATGGAGTTTACTCCATTCAAATAGACAGCGACTGATTATTGAAGACACCTGTGATACCAATCAGTGTAATTAGTCTACTGGAGATGTCACCACAATCCAGTTTTGTCTTTTAACTTCGAAGGGATCCTGATAATTTTCACCATGTTATTTTAATTTGTTTTGTTTTCTGAAAATAAATCAAAAGTAAAGTGTTTGCTCCATGGAATCTTGAAAAAAGAGATTCCAGTTTTAACTTTTTTTATGGAAAATTGAGATATTTTCTGAATAGTGGAAGGGTATCAATAGTTTCAGACACATCTGTACATGACACATAACACATAAGAGGTGCTGGTACATGAGATGTAACCTGTTAAACCAGTGTGGCACACTTGCTCTAACTTACAATCATCAACTAATCAGCAGCACCTCCCTGCACTTCATTGAATGAGTGTGTCCATGTACTTGGTTCCTGCCGTGTGCTCAGTTTTACCATAACTTTGTTCCCTGATGTCCTGAAACTGGATGAAGTATATTTTGTAAACAGGTGAACAGACACATTTCAGGAATAAGTGTGTCAAAGCCTTAAACACCATGGTCAGTTTTAGTGTGCTCTCAGTTCGGGGTGATCCCATGCTGATCTGCTCTTAGTACATATTTATGGTTATATGACTAACTTATGAGTTTAGTGCTATTGTAGTGTGCTTCAGAGCTGCAGAGTAGCAGCGAGCCAAGACTAAGACTAAACACAGTTGCAGTGTGCTTCTTGGAGTCAGAGAAGGGGAAAAAAGTTGTGTACTAACTTATGAGCAGGTTCAACAGACTTAGTATGGTGGGTAATGTTACAGAATTAATTCTGATGGGTGTTCTTCATATCTAATATAAGATCGCTCACAATATGTATTATGTAGAAGTTGTACTCTGCTGTGAAGTTTGTACTACGATGATGCATTCTTTATGAATATTGTCCAACATCTGCCTAGGATTTTTTTACTAGTGTTGTGCAAAACAATTCTTTTTAGTGATTTGATGCATTGCATTCAGTTCACCAAAATGATTCAAGTCTTTGAATCACTGATTCATTAACTTCAAAAACAACAACAAGCTATATTCTAGTTTAAAATCTAGAACAGCATCATAACTGTATAACAACATTAACTGCCAAACAATGCAAAAAATAAAAAGCAAGCAACAATATAAGTAATTCACACATAATATTAATAATAATAATAATAATAATAATCCTCTTTATTGAATTTTGACAATAAGTCAAATTTCAACAATAAATAGAAAAAAAAACAATCATACAAATAGAACCTTAGAATAGTGCACACATCACGATAAAGCTGTGATAACACTGACATATGACTAAATAAAATTATTTTCAGTTTTGGATTAATCTCCTGCAATTTCCTTCTTTCATTTCTGATCCAATCTACCTTATCTATATCATCAGTGAATGGAACACTGTACTGTGAATCTCCTGTCTACAGTTTGTGAACGAACTTGCAATGGTTCTCCAGATCAGCAGAGGGCATTCTGGTTCAGTCAATCAGGCCGTTCACTGAGACGGTCATAGTCTAGAGTTGCCAGAATAGAAAATTAGAAATATGGGACACTCTTAAAATCTCTCTCTATATTGCTATATATATAAATTTATACATGCCCCCTACACACCCAGACCAATATATTATATAAAAGTAGAGACATAAGTTAAAAATATAAAGCAAGGATTTCAATGGGTTATGAGGAAAACAAAAGTAAAATCATTTGAAAATTGTTTACTGAAAGTGCAATTACATACACCACAGTTTGCTGCAAAACAGCTTTTTTGATAAATGTCCATTCGCTGGAATATTCATCACGAAATTTACACTTACGTTTTGGCATCTTGGGATGGATGGATGGATTAGTTTTTAAGTTAGAAAAAAAGTGGGTTCTGGCAAGTAGTAACAACACACTTTGTTGACGCTGTATGTTGCAATGCTGATACAGAACTGTACAGCAGCGCAGCTGGAGAGCAAAACGGTAAGAGTGTCACTGTCCTCAGCCAACCATAGGAACTGAACAAGTTGCAAACAGGCAGGAAACACTCGTTTCCTCGTTACATTTGGGTTATTTTCATCAAGAGAATCTGAGAAAAGAAAGTATAATTACTTATAAAGTTACAGCTAAGTATCGTAAGAAGGTAGTAAAAATATATTTTTATTACAAAATTTGAAAATGAACTAAATACGGGACATTTGGGTGTCTCTGAAAGGTCAGTATGGGACAGGGGACAAAATTATAAAATATGGGACATGTCCCGTATATAAGGGATGTCTGGCAACCCTATCATAGTCACTCATAGTGAACTGATCAGTGGGAGGTGCTTGGTGTTATCTACCAAGTCAGTCATTGGCTAGTTGTCGCCATGACCGTTTTGCTGAAACAGTTTACTGTTTTACTGTTTACTGTTTTCCTGAAGATAGCAGTCATTTAAGTGACGTTAAGATGATAGCTCCAGACTGTCACAGAATGTAATATAAAACATAGCAAGCACTGCACGTGCCTCAGAAAGATTAGTTCTTTAATGTAAGAGAACCAGTACATTCATTCAGAGACCAAGACAAGTACAAAATAACTAGTTTGTTCGGTCACTGCACATCACTGTTTTTTACGGTTTTAGTGACTGTTGGACTAACTCGGTTTCTAGGAAAAGCTAGGCACATAATGCAAGTACCATCTGTATTGTCTACGTGAATGGGAAATGAGTTACAGAGAGGCACTTATGCTTCAGATATAATTTTACTAACAGGTATTTCTCATTGTCATTACTTTCCGTATAAGAATTTGAGAGCCTTTTCATATGTTCAAAGTGAATAATGTTTGTAATAATGACAGCAACACTTATTTTGATCTAATACAGCTTAACAATTGCAATTTTTATCAGGTTTACTCAAATAAACCTTTCTAGGAGATTTGTATCTTAATTGAGAGAGGGTGAGACATTAATTGCTGGCATGCCTCATGAACAAACCAAGGAGAGACACAAGGCCTAGTTAAATGTGGCACCGATCTTATTCCACTATTTGCTAAGACAGCACTTAGACCTAAGGATCAACAACTCTTAGTACTGTACTATGTAGCCTGGTCTGGATCTGATGCTGGTACGGCACTATCTCAGTTTCACTGCAACTGACTCTATTTAACCAACCTTTAAAAGTAACACAAAATGACCAAAGTTGATAAATTACTCAGTACACATTTTGATGTTTTATGGCTAACTTTTTATATTTTCTTTACTTTTAGGGTGATTCAGGAGGTCCGCTAATATGTAATGAGATTTACACAGGCATCGTTTCCTTTGGTGTTGAATGCGGGAAGAAAAACTTTCCAGGAGTCTATACTCGCCTCACTGATGACTATCTACACTGGATCAAGAGAGTAACACAATACTGAAAGATTTTGTTGTTTTTGTTTTACAATTGCAAGAAGTGCTATTTTTTTCTTTTAGTTTATGCAACAGATTTCAGAGTCACAAATAAATTTATTTGAATATATGTAAACAGTATTTTACACTGCTGCATGATATACTTCAGTGAATTCATCCGTCTTGATTCACATCTACACAAAGGCTGTATTTATACTGCGACATAGTGCTTAAGTGGACATTCTCTGTAAGCTACAGGTCATAATGCCTAAGAATTAAGACCAGAACAAATTCATTTAGAAAAAAAAAACTCAATAAAATTTGAAAGATATTAAAATGTTTTATAAAGGATACTGAAAAATGTCCAACTACTGTTAAAATAAAACTAAAAATTAGACATGAGACCATACATATATCTCACAATACAACTCATAATGTGATTGAGGCTTCACAATTACAGAACTGTTTGTGAAAAAATAAAATGTAATTTATTTATTTGATAACTTCCATTTTATTTATTTCATTTTGACACAAATGGTACTCCATACAATGAAGTTCCCCTTGGGATTAATAAAGTATCTATCTATCTATCTATCTATCTATCTATCTATCTATCTATCTATCTATCTATCTATCTATCTATCTATCTATCTATCTATCTATCTATCTATACACAATACAGTATTCCCCCGATCTGAAGTTGTCATAAAAGAAATGCATGTTTAGTGTTACTTATTATCAGACATTCATAAACCAAAACACTGCAAAGTATATTAAAATTTGTACAGAAATGCACACGCTTTAATAAAAATTTTTGCAAGCTTTTTCTTTTTATCAAAATAAAATAATCTTAAATATTTACATAAAATATTTGAAGCACAATAACATAATATGTATTGCACGTTAATTGGCACATTCAAGTAAGAATTTCACTGTACACTGTAGTTGAGACAATAATGGCCATATTTATTCAAATTTAAATATATCGTTTTGATTTCTGGGTAACATCAAACATTGCTCAAACAATGGCTGTCCTTTTATTTCCCTCTTGAATGTCTTACTGACCCTGTTAGCTGTGGTCCTGACTAGATCAATGAAAAACGTTTAATGTTATCTTTTCTTTCAAGATTGTCATCTCTCTGCATGAAGCTGAGAACTCCCCTCAGTATCTCCTGGAGCTGAACACACTCACTCACTGGCTACAGACATAGCAAAGTCCGACATGTGATATGAGCATAATAGCAAGCTTTGGGAATTCGGCTGCTTTCTCTCTCAATGCTAGAGGACTGTTTGGAGCAATGCTGTATAGTTCCTCCTTGCTGTAATCTACCCCTACTCTGAATTTGTATTGATGTTTTGAGCACTCGTTCTCATATCTGTGGCTTGTGAGAGTTGCCATTTGAGTGTATCTCCTAAGAACTGCTCCAGTACTATGATAAGTTTATGCTTTGGCAGTCCCAGTAGAGTTCAGTTTGAAAACAATCCTGTGGATGCAGTGGTACACTGATGGAGCAATGTTGCGATTCAATGTACTTGTCCAAGGATGTGATTCAAACTGCGGTCCCAGCCGAATTTCATATACAGTGACACCTCTGTTGTTCATTCACCACCATCCAGACGCTGACTAACGGTTCTGCCAAAGTGCAGTCCGTTTGGCTTCAAACATTATTTCTTGTTTTTCAATTACATTTTTAAATTCCCTGTTTTTGACAGAAGACATTTTAGTTTGCCTTTGTGTTACAATTCAGTTATGTGGTATGTCCTAAACACACGATACAAGACCATAATTCATATTGGCAGCATTTTGTATCTCATATTCTATACAACAAAATGTTGTTGTGTCATGCTTACTGAAATTAGATCATCTGACCACTTTATTAAATGTATGTGAGGTTTGTATCAAATGTAATCTGCTGATTAATTTTAGAGTTTAGTAAAGATATGATTAGAAAATCAGTTCTATCAACCTTTACACACCTTAATCAAACATTTTCCCCCCAGTTGTAGATGTCCAAAGTTCTCCTTGAGGTTGAACTCTAATCATGCTTTGCCTGAACAGCCTATTTTCTCTGGTTGACATGCATCAGTTCTCAATGATTGTTACTTTGTTGATCTTCAATGAGCTTCTTTATGGGAGACCACCATGTTTAAAATGCTTTACCTATCATCTAGCACAGTTAAAACCTATCCAGACAACTTAGTATGAACGAATGACAATTAAGACGATTCCCTTCTTCACAAGAAACCTGACGACACACATTGTTGAAACAACATATCTTTGTTAGTCTTTTTCTCTCATTGAACAATGATTAGCTGACTGTTGATGTGCTCATTACGTCTGGTATGATGGCTGTAGGACTAAGGCAAGCTAAAGACCGGCATTATAAGCGATGGACCAAAAGAGAGTGACTGTAGCAAGAGGAGCAGAGCTGCAATACTGACCCTGAGGTATAAGCAACTCATTAACCCATGTTCATTTTGATGATGGAATATTTAGAAGTGATCCAACTTCCAACACCATCAAACTTTATAGGGAAGAATATTGATGGGGTCACTTATGGTGTAGGGGGGTGCTAGATATGACTTTCCATAGCAGCTTTTTCAAGGGAGCAATTATGCATCTTAAAAAATGTTTATATATTACACCCCAGGACTAAGAATTGTTTAACTGAGTATCTTTTTGTTTGTGCTTTAATTCACTGAGCATTTAATGCTAATGATTTCTGCAACATTTATTGCATTTTTAAAGCAACAATTGTGTAAGACTGTAAGCACAATATGTATTCTATATTGGCTTTAATTGTTTTAATAAAATCATTCAGAATGACTTATTTTTTCAGCTGTGTCAATTTCTGATCCCTGAAAATGTTACATTTGGGAAACAGTTTACTCAGAGTCCAAGAAGTTCAACTTATATTGTGCTGGTGAGAAGGTGAAATAAATGTCTGGGCTTCATGGTTAAAGTAAGCATAACTGCATTAACTGTTTTTGCATAAAAATGTATATTAAATATTAATGACATTTACAAGTTTTTGTATTATGTAATTGATAATATTAATTGAATGCAGAAGGGTGGTGCAGTGGTTATAGTCATACTGCCTTACAGCCCCATGGAATCAATTTTATTAATGATATTCCAGCAGATTGCACAAAACTTCACAGTTAACCTACACCTACTCTCAGAATATTTACATTTTTTTTTAAACTTTACAGTCTCTTCTCAATCTATTTCACATTCAGTATGGTTTTGTATATTTTTTATCTTATAACAATGGACTATTTTTTAGCATTGACTCAACCGAAACAGGGGCGTAGTCAAAAATATGTACAAAGTTTCACAGCCAGGAAGTCAAGCTGATTTTTTATCAAGGCCTAATGCACTAACCAACAAATGAAGGTCTTATTTCAGAAAAAGAGGTCTGAGAAACAGCAAAGTTTACATTAAAGAACTGTTTGCTATCATTGTAAATATCAAAATCTCTGCTAATTCGTATATGATCGCACAAATGAAGTCACAAGATGGCCATTGCAGAGGATTTGGGGAAAGATTGCCCACCAACCAATAAAGTGAACTTCAAAAAATGGAACTACTCTTCACTCATCTTTGAACATCTGCGAACAAACATGACGCCATGAACAACTAAAAAATCAAATAGTTCTATACTTTGTAAAAAATAAATTTACACAACAAATTAAAGAAAAACTCCATTCATGCCAATCTTTAACATTATCTGCCACCATTTTGTTTTCCATACGTTTAAATGGTTGCAGCCATATTGTTCTTTTCAAGCACTACACTGCTGTTATGTGATTACAGTGCCATGTGACATTACTACAATGATGTTGTTTAAATTAAAAATATGTCAGAATCTTTGGATTTACTGTCATAAAAATGGTGAACTCTTCCTATTTTGTTAGGGAAAGAACTGTAGACGAAGACTGGGATCTTTGCTTTGTTAATGTTGTGTAATAAATGTGCATTGCTCTTTAGCACACAATTTTTTTTTCTTTTGGTTTATGACTAGAACCTGTTTGCAGCCACGATTTTTGATTAGCCCCTTAAAGAAATCCCTAATTTGATGATTTTAATTATTCTAGTCTTGCCCGTGTGGCTAGCCTCTTTCTCCAGGTATCACCACCTCTTGGTAGTCCATTTTCAGTTCAGTTTGCACTTCTGGTTGAGGTCTAGTAGGGCTGACATTGAACTGTCCTGGAGGAGATAGGAGAGTAAGCTGTATGAACATTCACAATTCTTAAAATCTCTGTTATAACCTCTGCCCAGTGCTCTTCAGTGACCCAGTCCTGCCTTAAGCTCTGTCCCAGAAATACATGAAATTGCACCCCCTGGATAAGGTATTTTCATTCCCATATCAAGAAGGCTAGCTTTTTAGCATGTAATCTAATGGCATATCACTACAATCAGGTGATCACAAACAATCTGTCTGCTTCATTCCATTTTACTACAAATTCTTCCACATCAGTTGCAGAAATCCTTCTTCCAGCAGCTAAAGTTAAAGTCCATTCTAAATCGTAATGTAACTTGATGGCCTCAGTGAAAATTGTTTTCCATCCAGTCACTGTCTAAAGAAAGGTCGAATGTGCAAACTCAGGTATTCTCAACAGAGGAGTTGAGCAAAAGACCAAATCCCTTTGCATTTGTTAATTTCAATGTAAGCTTCTTAATGGAAAAAAACTAACTTTTCTGAGGAATAATGATATTATTATATATATATATTATTATATATTATTATATACTTATATCCTCTTTAATAAAACCCCTGTGTGCGTCCAGTGTCCGTGTGTGTGTGTCTTCTGGTGAAGTGCGCATGCGCGGGGCACGGTGCGACGCTTCAAAACAGATGCTTCAAAGGCCGCCTGATGCGTCACACAAGACAGAGAGGGTGGGACCTATAAAATATCGCGTGGCCAATCCAATCGGATTTCGGTAAATGAGGTAAGACCTAAAACATAAAACACAAAAAATCCAATCGGGTACTGAGACGCGGAGACCAGCTTCCCCATTGTTGTGCAAGTGTTCACTCTGAGGATGTCAGATTTGCGATTAAGAAGCTTGGCCCGGTAAAGTGTAAAGTGTCAGTCGTTGAAGGGGTTTTCCTAAATATACGAATTTTCATGATATTACAATACAATGACTTTTAAAAGTCTTTTCGCGCACATTAAATCAGTTGCTGGGGAGAATCTACTGATTGCCCACTGTTGTGACAGAAAATTAAACGCATATTACGGACAGCAAAGCCAGTATTACTCTCAGAGAAAATTACAGGCATTTTATGGAAAAAATTAATGAGGTAAAAGGTCCCTTGCCATTTAATATAGACTGTTACTACTAATGTTTATGGACTACTGTTCTAGCACCCGTTATTGTAACGGGCTTAATGTCTAGTTATTATATACGTCCTTAGAAGACTGGTGTCCTTCCGCATCTGCAATAAGATGCTGCAGATGTTCAATCAGACGGTTGTGGCGAGTGCCTTCTTCTACGCAGTGGTGTGCTGGGGAGGCAGCATAAAGAAGAAGGATGCTTCACGCCTGGACAAACTGGTGAGGAAGGCAGGCTCTATTGTAGGCATGAAGCTGGACAGTTTAACATCCGTGGCAGAGCGATGGGCGCTCAGCAGGCTCCTATCAATTATGGAGAATCCACTGCATCCACTAAACAGTATCATCTCCAGACAGAGGAGCAGCATCAGCGAAAGACTGCTGTCACCGTCCTGCTCCACTGACAGACTGAGGAGATCGTCAACCCCCCAAACTATGCAACTCTTCAATTCCACCCGGGAGGGTAAATGTTAACATTATTCAAAGTTATTGTCTGTTTTTACCTACATTTTTATTACTCTTTAAGTTAATATTATTTTTTTTGTATCGGTATGCTGCTGCTGGAGTATATGAATTTCCCCTTGGGATTAAAAAAGTATCTATTGTTCCTGCAGTTTTAAGAACAAGAGTTTTGACAACACTTATTGGTTAACTAATTGCTAATAACAAATAGGTCCCTTCTTTAGCAGTTTGTTCCACATTCTCATGAGTCTCTTTAGTCAGTCTTGATAGCGGGTACAATGAATTAGTCTGTGAATTAGTCTTGTGAATTTCCCCTTGGGATTAATAAAGTATCTATCTATCTATCTATCTATCTATCTATCTATCTATCTATCTATCTATCTATCTATCTATCTATCTATCTATCTATCTATCTATCTATCTATCTATCTATCTATCTATCTATCTATCTATCTATCTATCTATCTATCTATCTATCTATCTATTACAATACTGGATTATTTCATTACTCATTAAAGGCTGTGTATTGTGGATCTATATCATGGCATTTTTCTTCAGTAATTCAGTGACATTTAAGTAAAAAATTCAAGTAACTCACATTAAACATATCTAAGTGGCCATTATCAAAGTATGTAACTCAAGAGAGCGCCAATGGCATCTAATTTTGTCATCATCCTCTTCTACACAACAGCTTCCAGAGTGACCAGCATTTGCCCTGTGATGGAGGAGGCTTTCCTGATAAGTTTGTACACACATTGTGCTTCTTTTGAGCTCATGTTGGTTCCACAGGAGTCCACAGCATAGAACACCACCACACTACTTATGGACATTTCCGGCAGCTTGCTACATACATCAGAAGACCTCAGTAAAGTCTTATTCAGGAAGTACAGTCTGCTATGGCCCTGTGGTGGGCAGTTTTGACAATCCTCCATACTGTATGGTAAACTGCACAAATCTGACTTTACAATCATTAGAGTCTGTGTGAATAGAGATGTTTTCATTTTTTTTAATTTTTAACTAAAAAAGTACTTCCAAACCATTTTATTATGTCTTTACTGATGACAAAGCAAATAAATTTAAATGTAAGCTAAACACTGTGTCACATTACACAACTTTTCTGTCAACTTTCAGTCGTAGCCTTCATTTACATAATCTTAGCCAGTCAGTTGCACAGTTCCATGAAGCCAATCATCTAATGTGACATTCTTCACGACTGTGTCACAGTGAAAAACCCCCCTGATAAATTAGCAGTCAATGAACCAGGCAGGAGGAAGCTTGTTTTGACATATTTATTTTCTTTTTATGAAAAAGGACATGCTGTAGTAAGCAGAAGAAAGGGTAGTCAGCGAGCAAAGGCACGCGCACTTATTTATACTCTGCCTATTTACATAGCATTCTCCTTCCAGAACCTTCATAACACATATTACATTTACATTGATTGGTTCTTTAATAGAGGGTGACACGGTGGGGCAGTGGGTAGCACTGCTGCCTTGCAGTTAGGAGACCCGGGTTTGCTTCCTGGGTCCTCCCTGTGAGGAGTTTGCATGTTCTCCCCGTGTCTGCATGGGTTTCCTCAAGGTGCTCTGGTTTACTCCCACAGTCCAAAGACATGCAGGTTAGGTGCATTGGTGATTCTAAATTGTCCCTAGTGTGTGGGTGGGTGTATGTGTGTGTGCGCCCTGCGGTGGGCTGGCGCCCTGCCTAGGATTTGTTTCCTGCCTTGCGCCCTGTGTTAGCTGAGTTTGGCTCCAGCAGACCCCCGTGACCCTGTAGTTAGGATATAGCGGGTTTGATAATGGATGGATGGATAGGTTCTTTAATAGGACATTGCACCTATTTTTAGCTAATACTTATTGTTCGGATGGAATGGAACAGTGTAAGGTTTTTTACGGTGGCTGGAGTACTAATTTTGCCACCAACCACCAAGTTTTTTCCTTCAGGTTGGAGGGCCTACACGCAGGGCTGGATGCAGATTAACGTCATACCCAGGACGGAGTTTATGGATTAGTTACATTCGTAGAATTTTCTAGAACCCAGACATTTCTGCTTCTTCTTTGATAGGTTTAAGACATTCCATTACATATACAGATAGTTTGGTGTGGGCTGTCAGCTAGAACCTTCTATGCACTTGCACCTTTCATAACTAGAGCATTCAGTAAAATTCTCTGTTATACAACCACCGTTGGCACACCTGCTTAGAGCTTTGAGCAGTATTTTTGTAGCCGCACATGAGAGCTGCACGCACTTCTGCATTCTTTAGCTTATTACCTCCTGCCTATGTTGCTGCCTAAACCTGTGAGAGATAACATGAAATGAAAGCGGTGATCCTGTTGCCCTAGCGGATCATAATGGAGAAGCATTTGGGTAAGTAAAGAGGAGAACAGAGTGGACATCATATTGGAAAAAAATGAGCAGAGAGGAGGTATGCAGGAACAAAAGATAATAAGGACAACAAGGACTACAAGAACTATTTGGAAGTGGTAGGCACCCCAGTTGCCGGACCAATTTTCGAACCATTTGGTCCATATCCAGGTACTTGTGCCAGAATTCTGTTTTCTTGTAGCCGCACCCAAGAGCTGCACACACTTCTGCATTCTTTAACTTAGTACTTGCTGTATTCACACCTAGGGCAATACACCCTTGTAATATTTTGTAATTCGTGTGTGTACTTGTTGTTGTTTGTTGTAATATATCCACCTTGGGTCAAATAAAAATCTATCTATCTATCTATCTATCTATCTATCTATCTATCTATCTATCTATCTATCTATCTATCTATCTATCTATCTATCTATCTATCTATCTATCTATCTACTATATCTCAAATCTAAATAGATAGATGCAAAGAAGTCTAAAGGTTTATTAATAAAAATATGAAGTTAATATAAAATGTTGCTTAAATAATTCTTAAAAATTGATAAGCTGCATTTTAAAGTAATTTGGGATTGTGTTAGAAAGATACAGTATAATACAAAATGAAAGTTGTTTTGTTTGTGACTGTTGCCAAATGTGTGGGTTAAGCTCATACTATCTGAGGAATGACATGAACGGTACACCAGGGAAAGATTTTAGAGTAACGTGGTCACTCACCTCTTTCTCTTTCTCCTAACAGAAAGGGAGAAGCTCAGCCCACCCCTGGCCCATCCGTTCAGGGCCTGCTACTATAAATGTGGAACTGACCAGAACAAAGTTGTCAGTAACCTGATCTGACAGAGAAGACACGAGAGTAGAGGAGAAGAATTAGATCTTTCCTGAGAGGAAGCTAAAATTATACTTTGTGGCAGAAAAATTATTATGTGCTTGCCTAAATTTATTAATTATTCTGTTGTTGCAAAATAAAAGAGAAGTTGGATGAAGCCCCTGTAGCTGTGTTTTCCCAAAATTACCAAAGTTCAGCAGCTCTAGCATAAAAAACGGAATTCAACAAAAGCCTGACACGTTGAAATAATTCCACAGACTAAATATCTTTGTTTTTAAAAGTTTTAGTTAAAATTCAAAGCAAAACAGTTCACACAAAAAAGAGAAAACTGAAATAGCAAAAATTAGAAAAGTTCTTGTTTAAGAGAAGTTCTGTTCAAAGCTTATAAATCTTGTTACATTTCTAATCGTTACAAAATTACTTCTAAACGATTCTGAACCATTTCAAAACGGTCTGAAAACTGTACAGTATGCCTATTCCATTTCTATGTTGAAAATGGGTCTTTTAAGCCCCTGTGTACTGTGACCTATTCAAAACAACAACTGACTCAAATATCACATTATCTTAATTTTAGCAAGAAAGTTCGATCTGAGGAAAAGACTATACCATTGTCTATGATTATGAAAGAAATTTATATTCTATTCAAATTAAGCAAACACTAATATGGATTTAACTCTAAGCTTAATGTTGTGCCAGGCTGGCAGGAATTTCCTAAGGTAAAAGTACCACTAATGTGGTACAGGACAGAAGAAAGAGAGGTGCCCAGACTGACTAGGAGAAAGCATCTCGGCCCTTTATGTGTATTAGTTGTAGCCTGGGTGCAAACAGGCAATAATTCTCAACTCAGCAGGAGGACAGGCCACAAAACAGATACGATGGAAGATGAATTCTCCCCAAAGAGAAGGCAGTTGAAAGTAGATGGCACACAGTCCCAGGTAAGGAGAAAGGAGAAAAATTGCCATTTTTAAAGGTATAGAAACCTTTAGACTGTTGGTTAGTGACACAAGGTCCCTAGTTAGAGTGGGTGGGAGCAAGTGTCCCTTTTACAAACGTAGGTGGCCAAGAAGCTATGTGTATCTGAGATGCATGCCTTCATGAGGCCTGCTGAAAACTCTGCATCATTAGAGCTAAATGTGGAGTCACCTCTGAGCCAAAGACACTTGGGCTTGACCAGACGTTTGACCAGAAGGGAGTTTGAAGCAATCCCATGGAAAGCACACATTTACAGGTTGGCAGGAGAGTTTATGGAGAGGTTGCATGGTGGAATGACCAGATCAGTATGAAACAAAAGAAACAAATGAGAGGTAAGAAAGGAAGTACCAGGCGGGATGGCAAGTATTCAGGATACAGACTGGGGTTCAAACACCATTTAGAAAAATCTAGAGTGGCAGGACAGCATTGTTGTGTATTCTGTTTTACACTTTGATTTTTATTTTCCTTTTTCTGCTTTATTTTCAAAGAGCAGACCATTTTTAATATCTTTGACCAGCTGGGTGTTCTTCTTGATGTGATGGCTGACCGCAACCAGGGCCGACTTAATGCATGGGCACATAGGAGCCCCACGAGCATTGGGGCCCCATGCTAGTCTATGTATGGTGTAACTTGCAGAGAGGTTGTGTAAGTAGGGGCTCCAGTGCACTGCTTTGACCAGGGGTCTATAACGCTGTTAAGATGACCCTAACAGCAAGGACACCCCTTTACTGTTTGTGGGGCTCACACTTATGTTGCAATGCAGGGGAGAAGTCTGAGAAGAAGCTTTTACTTTTTGGAGGATTTATATTTAACAGCTTGAAACAATAACTGAGAAAAGAAGGCCAAAAACAGAAGAATGAGAAGAAAAAATGAAAAATATGGACATTTAAGAGTTAAGAAATATTTATTTGTACAAAGTATGCCTTTGTAGAGTACAATTAGTCGGTGTAATGCAGGGCTTAAGGTTTTATTATTTAATACATCTAAAAATAATGTAAAAAAAGGGCGAGAGATCTCGTGAAAGTTTATTTAAATAAAGATTGAGCACGAAGGGAGGGAGGCTGCTTGTGGAGTTTGGGGGCGGTGCGCCGACCTAAACACCAAAGAGGTGCAGCTGAGATAAAAAGGCACGGAGAAGACGATCGCGAAAGAAAAGCGTCCCGGAGGAATCGGGAAGCGCGCTGTCTTAGTTGATTTTGGAGGAGTCATCGGTATGTTGAAAACTTCCCTTTTTAATTTGGAACGTTTTTTTGACTAGTATTGGCAGCTATTTATGTAAAAAGTTCAGTAAATAAAGTTTATGCACGATATCGCGTTAACATGGCTATTTTAAAAAACTAGCGCCTGTTCGAAAAATGAAGGAGTGTATATGGATACCAAAATGATTGTTGTATGAATGAAAATTGTTTTCTAGTATTTTGTTCGCACATTTAAAGTTATCAAGCTACTTTTGTTACCCTTGCAACCTGCTCATTAAAAATCATGCGTCCTCTTTAATCAGTTTAAATGGCTTTTTCAGGTTCGGGCAGACATTGATGCAACAAACCCAAATAACATGACAGTGCCATATCAGGACATTATGTTGCCTCCGAACTTATTTTAGTTTTTCTGTTCAAAAACAGTTCACTCTCATCGTTGTCATGTTTCATATTTTATTTTTCAGTTATGAAGTGTGATCCGAACCAAACATTCATTTTTACATGCAATTGTATAAGATATTTGAAGTTGCAAAGTCAAATATGAAGTGTAATTAGCACAGAAAGAAGTCTGTTTAGATGCCTGATGCTTATTTTTCCACTGATCAGATGGTATCTTTGGAAGCTTACAGTATTTATAACAATCAAACTGGACGTCTCTTCAGCTAAATGGCTTATCACAGAGCAAATCTTTTTTTTTTTTTTGCCATAGTATAAAAACCAATGCTGAAGCAAAATACTGCACCTCAGATCTGAATCATGAAGCTCCTAACAGTAATCACCATTTGTGCTCTTCCTCTCCTCTTACTCAGTCCTGGAGGTAAGTAACACTAGGGTACGCATTTTTGAAGAGTTTATCTTCTTCTTCTTCTTTTTTTTTTTTAATATTTTATTAATCTTATTGTAATTATTCTGTACAAATAGATCAATTTTTACAAAAAACAGGATTGAAAACAAATCAAACCCCACCCTGATAGTTATAATTATAAGGATTAAAAGGATAGGTCAGGGGTAGGCAACGTCGGTCCTGGAGTGCCACAGTATGTGCAGGTTTTTGTTCCAACCCAGTTCCTTAACGAGAACTCAATTATTGCTGATGAAGCACATATTGCTTAAGTGACATTTTAATGCTTCATTTTAGTGGTCTCGCTTGTTAAGGTTCTCCAACCTTAATTGCTTATTTCAATCTTAAACTGCTGCATTCAGTGTTTTAATTGCTCCTTATTAGCAATAAGATGTAAAACAGGGGTAGGCAATGTCGGTCCTGGTGAGCCGCAGTGGCTACAGGTTTTCATTCAACCCAATTGCTTAATTAGAAACCAATCATTGCCAATCTCAGACCTTATTTAATTTTATGGCTTGTTAGTCTGTGCAATGTAAGGCTCTTATATCGTAGATTTTTTTCCTTTACAAGGATATCATCCAAATGATATGAAGCCTAAAACAGATCATTTTCAGTCTGTCACATTTTTCTATTAAATGTTTTATTAAATCAAACAGTGCATGATGAACACACACAGATGTAATTGGGAAAAAAGCTAGCTGGAGAACTGCTGGCTGCTTTGTCTTTTACATCTTATTGCTAATAAGGAGCAATTAAAACACTGAATGCAGCAGTTTAAGATTGAAATAAGCAATTAAGGTTGGAGAACCTTAACAAGCGAGACCACTAAAATGAAGCATTAAAATGTCACTTAAGCAATATGTGCTTCATCAGCAATAATTGAGTTCTCGTTAAGGAACTGGGTTGGAACAAAAACCTGCACATACTGTGGCACTCCAGGACCGACGTTGCCTACCCCTGGGTTAGATATAGCCTGCTCTCTTTCTTTCTTTAACCTCTAAGAATGCGCATGTATGGAGTAAAGTGTTTTTATTTTTTTTTGCTTAGGGATGTGTATTATTGAAGGAACAGAGGTTGATCCACATTCGAGGCCTTACATGGTCTATCTTAGTGCCAACTGTGGAGGCGCTCTGATTAAGGAGAACTGGGTCCTGACAGCAGCACACTGTTACAGGTAAAATTTACTGCTCAAAAAAATGAAAGGAACACTTTTTAATCAGAGTATAGCATCAAGTCAATGAAACTTCTGGGCTGTTAATCAGTTTTGCTTATTTGGTGTTAATGAAATTAACAATGGGTGCACTAGAGGGACAACAATGAGACAACCCCCAGAACAGGAATGGTTTAACAGGTGGAGGCCACTGACATTTTTCCCTCATCATCTGCTTTTTTCACTAGTTTTCCATTTGGCTACGGTCAGTGTCACTACTGGTAGCATGAGGCGATACCTGGACCCTACAGAGGTTGCACAGGTAGTCCAACTTCTCCAGGATGGCACATCAAACCTTTGAATTAAGTATTATGTAAAGGCTCATGCTAGTTAAATATATTAAAAGTATAAGAAATAAAACTCATATGTAAACTGCTATCAGAGAACCAAAGACAAAGTTAAATATTGTATCTGATCTCATTTTCTAATATAAAGTGCACTGGTATGAATGAAATCAGGATGTCCTTAGCTCAATAGGCAGACACTTTCAAGCACTTTTGTTTTCCCTTACAAATATAATCTACTATATAATAAAACACTAAGGTCTGTGTTTCCAGTCCCTCAGAGTAATATAATTGGTGATGTGACACGTGTGAAATGCACAAGGAGTAAAGGAACACACTGAGAAAGTCACCTTCAAAGACTGAAAGTATAAAAGCAAAGAGGAGGCAAGAAAGCCGCCAGAAAATGATGACAATCTTAGATGGAGGCTTTACAAGAATCTCGGTGACAGAGGGAGCACCGTTTAAGAGCGGTTCAAGCACATACCAAAGAAAAGCGCCGAAGGTACACATAGGGCAAGAGATAGCACATGCTTTTAAACTATTTTATTACTACCCTGTATATTCTGTAATGCAATATGGTGGTGAAGTGGTAACCTGGCAGTATTGAGACCAGTGTTCGATTGCAGAGTCTGCAGGTTCACCCAATGTCCATGTGAATTTCCACAGGGTGTTATGGTTTCCTCCCACCTTTCAAAGAGATGAAAGTTAGGTGGATTGACGATGCTAAATTGGGCCATGTATGTTTGTGTGTGTGTGTAGGGTATTTCAGCATATCTGTGTGTTCTCCCTGTGGTGGGCTGGCACCCTGGATGGGGTTTGTTCCTGCCCCATGCTTGCTGGGATTAGCTGTACCTTACCTGTGCCCCTTCTTAAGATGAAGTGGGTTTAGAAAATGCATAGATAGATGGATGGATAATATAATACAGCACAGTGCTGCAGTGGTAGTGCTGCTGCCTTGCAATACAGAAACTGGGGTTCATGTCCTGAGTGCTCCCTGCATGAAGTTTGGATGTTGTTCATGTGGGTTTCCCCGGGATGCTCCAGTTTCGTTCCACAGTCCAAAGGTATGTAGATTAGGTGAACTGGTTACATTGACAGTTGTGGGTTCGTGAGTGAGTGCACTTTGCAATAGTCTGCCGCCTGGTCTGGATGTTGTTACTATCTTGTGCTCGATGATTGCTGGGAAAGGCAGCTATCAGTGAACAGGAGCCTTTTAAAGGGCCAGTCCATCTCAAAGATCTAGAGTCAACAACATCAATAAATCTGTGGAAGTTCACAGTCACCCCTAAACAGACAAAGTCAAAGTTGTGGATAACAAATGGCCATCTACAATTCTACTGGGCACGGTACATAAAAGAACGTGCTATAGGCAGGCACATATTACATCCTTGAATCACTGAATTTCAGAGCTCCCGCTGTCTCTGTATTGTTTTGCATGGATAGGAATAACATCTTGGCAAGAAGAAAAGATAAAGAATACAGGGGGCGTCAGTAAAAGTTCAGAATAATGGTGTTCCAAAAACTAACAAACAGAGATGCAATATGAACAGCTAGTCCACAGCTCTAGTTGGGGTATACCAGACTAAAGTAGTAAGTCTTCACTCTGGATTTAAATGTTCACATAGGTGGGTTTTCCCTTACAGAAATGGGTAGACTATTCTACAGATTTGGGGCCTGTAGCTACTCTCACAGTTTGTTTACTAAAAGTTCAAAGGTTTAATAAAACATCTTGTTGAGACTGTAGTACATGCTCTGTTTTACATGCATTGATAAGTAAGCCTAGGCAATGTAAATCTTTTATTTTTGTAGTTAGGATATAGCGGTACATACATACATTATCCAACCCGCTACATCCTAACACAGGGTCACGGGGATCTGCTGGAGCCAATCCCAGATAACACAGGGCGCAAGGCAGGAAATAAACCCCGGGCAGGGCGCCAGCCCACCACAGGGCGCGCACACACACACACACGCACCCACACATCAAGCACACACTAGGGACAATTTAGAATCGCCAATGCACCTAACCTGCATGTCTTTGGAGTGTGGGAGGAAACCGGTGCGCCCAGAGGAAACCCACGCAGACACGGGGAGAACATGCAAACTCCACGCAGGGAGGACCCGGGAAGTGAACCCGGGTCTCCTAACTGCAACAGGTCCCTGCCTTGAACCAGACAGAGAGTCCCATGTAAAAGATCGCCCCAGACACAGACAGACACAGACTCCAGATATCTAAATGCACGCTCGTTTATTTTACACGACACAGTGCACAAAACCCCCAATATTGTTCACGGTCCTTTTTGCCTTTCTTTCCTTTTGCCGCCTCTACTCCTCCCGTCGCAAGCTCTGTTCTCTTCCACCCGACACTGGCTCTCCAAATGGAGTGAGGCGGACCCTTTTATATCGCACCCAGATGTGCTCCAGGTGCTTCCTGATAGTCTGACGGCACTTCCACGGGCCTCAACAGGGATGAGCTTCCCAGCTCTGTTCCTGTGGCCCCCATGCAGACCAGGGCAGCTGCCCTCTTGTGGCCCAGGGGAGGTATTGTCCCTCTCATGGTCCTTCCAGGTGTCCCAGCTTGATGGGATCCGCAGTCGTCTGTCACTAATTTAATTTTATATAATATGAACACATCACATCTCTCCAGTTGCATATTCTACTCATCTATAGTAAATTGGGAAAGTTTGCTAATAAAAGCTCACTTACTGACTTGCAGATGAATCTGTTTGACTATAATGTTTAAAAAGATTTTTGTTTGTTTTCTTGGTATACAGAAATGGATTTGTGTATGCAGTACTTGGAACTCATGCTATTAATAAAAATGAGAATGAACAGCAAATAATCGAAATAGAAGAGCAAATGGTCCATAGAGACTATAACAGCGTAAGCTATGCTAATAACCTCATGCTGGTAAAGGTAAGCTCTGCTTTAAAGTTCTACTTTTCAGCCCACCTTTTATATAATGGATATTTATAGTTCCATTATCCAAATCTGTTTCTTGGGAGGGTTGCTGGAAGGTAGCATTTGTCCAGACAGCATTTGTCCAAAATGGGATGCTAGTCCACTGGATGGCACACACTCACATCAGTCCAGTTCATAGACCCCAAAAACCTAATCCTGACATCTTCAGGATGATACATTGCAATCGGAAGAAAACCCAAATGGATGTGGTGAAAATCTGCCACTCCATATAAGCTGCAACAGAACCAGAAATTCACCACAAGACAGCAGAATTTACCAACAATATTAACGTGTCACCAATTATAATATTATTTAAAAATTATTCAATGCAAAAAAAATGTTGGCAACAATTATTCTTTTTCTTTTTTTCTAGGTTACATGCAGTATACTGTGTAAAAGGGAAAAAAAAACTGGTGATCTCCAGAATGACATCTTCAGTTTTGCTAGGATTACAACTCTGGTTTTCTTCCTCATTTTTTTCAACCAGCCCCCTCAATTTATACCTATATTTGCATTTTTTTCCTTGCTCTTTTTCCCAGTGCCCTTTTCTCAAATGTTTTTGTCTACTCAGGGCCAGGGCCTTATAGTAACTCTTTGGGTGGTGCTCCAGTCATTAAGGTCACAGTTACCTGCTACGTGTTCTTCATTGTGGCATTAGCTTGCTTGGGCAGCTGTGTTGTTTGGGCCCTCCTTGTGCACTTTTCCAAAGATAGAATGTGCATCATTGAGACATTTTGTTAGGATGTTTTTGGTTTGTCTTTCATTTTTTTTTTTTTTCAAGGATTGTCATTACTGTTACTATTTCTGTTCTTATTTGTTTAAGTATTGAGCTTTTTATGATTGCTTGTTTGTTGTAGTATTTGTTTTTTGCATCAATTTGAGGTTTCAGGTTTCAGAATATTTTCTCTTTAGGCTGGCATATCGTGCATGTTTAGGATTTTTCCTTCTGGCTTAAGGAAAATGCTTATGGATATACAGGTAGCACATTCATCAGTTTTCTAATCCACTGTTATAATCTTTGGATACAGGAACTCATTCTAGTGGCATAATAAAAAACACATTTGACTTAATGTGTGAGGTGCATAAAAGCACCTCCAAGCTGAATCTGCCTTTCAGTTCCAACACTCAAGTTACATTGCTGGTGTTACGCTGCTCTTTATATACTTATGTTTATTATGACCATTTATTATCCCTTTTCATGATACACATGAACCATATCTGTGATCCAGCACTGTAAGATGTGATTAGTTCCTTTTCTAGTTATTCTAATATAGTGTGTTTTTCTGATAATGGGCCACGAGAAGTTGCCCAAATTTACAATAGTAAATAGAGACAGAAAAGTTCAATATTTAAATGCATAAGCACAGACATCTTTATATGATAGCAGTGCTATGATGTATGGCTTGTGCTTATGAAGAATGAAAAGGAGTGGCTATATTCCAAAGAGTATTGCTTCACCTTATAGCTCTTGTCTGTTCTTGTTTGATTTATTTACTCCGCTTTCCTGTTGTTACCTTTTTTAACACTTTATAGTAAATTAGGTGTATTTGTTAATTTTATTTTTCAAAAGATTAATGCTGCATGTGTCATATAAACACATTTTCTCTATCTTAAAAGATTTTCATTTTTTCTTAGCATAGAGTTATGCACAAATGTTTAAGCAAACTGCTACTATCTGATTCCTAATTATTGATTTTTTTTTTTTTTTACAATTTAATTATTAAATGAATTATCTTAATTATGTGTTCCTCTTTCTCTGTTTTGTCTTTCCTATCTGAAAAAAAACATAAGTTTGTGCTTAACAGGTACTTTACCAAGTTATTACACCGGGAAGATGCTCGATGTGTCGGGTTTCCCAGTACTTGTCCATTCTGCTCTATTTGGAGTCTGCATGTTCTCCTGACATTTTTGTGTGCTTTCATGCTCTCTCATTTCCTTCCACAATTCACATTAGTGATGAGAGAATCATTCCACATCCCAAGAGCCAGCTTCTGTAGCCGAGGATCGGACCGCCAAGGTCCCACCTTCGGCCAACTCACACTGCACCCGACCTCCTTGGCCCTCCCATAGGTGGTGAGCCCATGGGAAGGGGGACCCACATTGCCTCTTCGGCGCTTTGCCCGGCCGAGCCCCATGGGTGCAGGCCCGGCCACCAGGTGCTCGCCATCGAGCCCCACCTCCAGGCCTGGCTCCAGAGGGGGGCCCCGGTGACCTGCGTCCGGGCAAGAGAAAATGCCGTCCAAAGTTTTTATTCATCATAGAAGGTTTATTTAACTGCTCTTTGTCTCATCCCTCACCTAGGACCAGTTTGCCTTGGGTGGCCCTACCAGGGGCATAAAGCCCCAGACAACAGAACTCCTAGGATAAGGTGGCAGTTAAAGGAGGGGTTGAAATGAGTTTCCTCCGTAGGGTGTCTGGGCTTTCCCTTAAAGATAGGGTGAGAAGCTCGGTCATCTGGGAGGGGCTCAGAGTAGAGCCGCTGCCCCTCCACATCGAGAGGAGTCAGATGAGGTGGCTCGGGCATCTGATCAGGATGCCTCCTGGACGCCTCCCTGGTGAGGTGTTCCAGGCACATCTAACCGGGAGGAGGCCCAGGGGAAGACCCAGGACACGTTGGAGGGACTATGTCTCTCGGCTGGCCTGGGAACGCCTCGGGATTCCCCCGGAAGAGCTAGAAGTAGTGGCCGGGGAGAGGGAAGTCTGGGCATCTCTGCTCAAGCTGCTGCCCCCGCGACCCAATCTCGGATAAGCGGAAGAGAATGGATGGATGGATGGATGGATGGATGAGAGAATCCTGCAGAGTTTGCTTCGCAGTGAGTTTGGCAAAATCACAAAAATGTGTGGGGACTTTGACAAACTCCACAAAATGCATTGAAGTGAATAAGCAAGGAGAAACTGAACAAGTTTTGAGTGGATCATAATGGTGCAATGGCCTTTTAAGTGTCCCTAAGGGATAGCAAAATGGTAATACGTAAGTTGCAGCTGGAAAATCATTTTTGTTTTCCATGTATGTGTGCAGATGCATCACAACTTTTTCTTCCATTAAGATAAAAGACATTTTTGAAACCACAATAAATTTTACATTATTATTTTTTTGCAGTTGTCATTTTGAGAGAGGTGGAGGGCTCTCATATGCTTCATGAAGTAGTGGTGCATTGGTATATTAATTAACACTTATCAATGATATTGGTTTTGTGAGATATCCTGCCAAAAAATGATTTTATTTATTAAGGACCGTATAAAGAATCTTGATCTAAAAAAACAAGGAAAAATTCGTTATCGGGAAGTCAAATACATTCTGTCATCAAATCAAAAATCATTCTTTCAATCAAAATCATTGTTGAAATTTGGTGGCACACAAATAATTTTGTGCAATCACTCTATGTTCATTTTCTCCATAGTAAGTTGACTAAGTCAGATGTTCACTAACCTTTGTTTTGTTTTTAATTGTTTTGGTTTTTTTTTGTAAATTATTTTGTTTTTGAAACTGAGATTAATACTTTTATTTTTGCAGTTGCTTTTTAATATATTTTCTAGTTTTGGGGTATCTGTTTGTAATTGTAGAACATCGCAAACTTTTTGACAAGAACAGGCCATTCACCCAACTTAGATTAAAATGAGTTCAACAAGAGCCTAGGAACACAGTCTCAATTCACTGTACTAATTCCCTTCATAATTTTTAAACACTTCAATCATATCTCCTCTTATTATACCTTTTGTTGAAATGGAAGAGGTTCAATTCTTTTAATCTTTCCTCATAATTCATAGCCTGCAGTCCTGGAATCAGCCTTGTCTCTGTTCTTTGGACTTTTTCTAGCACTACTACAGTATGTCTTTTTTGTAGGTCAGAGACTGTGCGCAGCCTTACTAGTGTGTTATTAAATGTAAAAATAATCTCTTTAGAGTTGTGCTATACACATCATTCTGTTGGCCTTCTTAATGGCTTTTGAACAATGTCTAGATATTGATAGTGACATGTCTGCTATGACTCCTAAATCTTTCTCTTAAGATGTACTTTCAAGTTTCAAACCTCTCATTGTGTATTCATTTTTACTTCCTGCATGTAATGCTTTACATTTACTTACATTAAATTTTATCTGCTACCATAGCCTGTATACTGTCCAAGTCCCTCTGAAATGATTGAACGGATTCAAAATCATGTGCCATTTAATCCACCTGGCTTGGTATCATCTGCAGTCTTAACCAGCTGGTTGTGTATATTCTTATCCAGATAATTATATATATATATATATATATATATATATATATATATATATATATTAACAATGGCAGCGGTCCCAGCCCTGGCCCCTGAGGGACGCTACACTTAACATTACCCAATTCTGATAAGGTTCCTTACACCATAACACTCTGTTTTCATGTGTTTTAGCCAATTCTCCACCCATCTACATACCACAACTTGAACATCCTCTTCTTTTAGCTTGAAGGCCAACCTCATCAAGTGTTTTCTGAAAGTCAATATAAATAATATCACATGCAACATTTTGATCATATCCTTTTGTTGCTTCCTCATAGAATTTCAGCAAGTTAATAAAACAAAACCTGCCTAATCTGAACCCATGCTGACTTTTCAATAAAACTCCTCTTCTTGCCAGAAGCTGCTCAATCCTTTCCTTAATAATTCATTCCCTTAATTACCCTTAATACAAGTTAAACTTACTGGCCTATAGTTACTTGGATCAGCCCGATCATTTGTTCATATAAAGGAACAATGTTTGCTGTTTTCCAGTCCTTAGGAATTTCCACAAAGACTTTCTAAAAATATGCTCCAAGGGTTTATATATGCCCTCCTTAAGCACCTGAGGATAAATGTTATCTGGCCCTGGTGATTTGTTAGATATCAGCCCTTTTAATCTAAGCAGTACTTCTCCCTCTACAATATTCAAATCACTAAGCACCTTCTTAGTAGTCATTGTTACTGCTGGAAGGCTATCCGTTTTTCTTGGCTGCCATAAATGTCTTTTTTTCTTGTACAATGCATCCGGAAAGTATTCACATCGCATCACTTTTTCCACATTTTGTTATGTTACAGCCTTATTCCAAAATGGATTAAATTCATTTTTTTCTTCAGAATTCTACACACAACACCCCATAATGGCAACGTGAAAAAAGTTTACTTGAGGTTTTTGCAAATTTATTAAAAATGGAGAAATCCCATGTACATAAGTATTCACAGCCTTTGCTCAATACTTTGTCGATGCACCTTTGGCAGCAATTACAGCCTCAAGTCTTTTTGAATATGATGCCACAAGCTTGGCACACCTATCCTTGGCCAGTTTCGCCCATTCCTCTTTGCAGCACCTCTCAAGCTCCATCAGGTTGAATGGGAAGCGTCGGTGCACAGCCATTTTAAGATCTCTCCAGAGATGTTCAATCAGATTCAAGTCTGCGCTCTGGCTGGGCCACTCAAGGATATTCACAGAGTTGTCCTGAAGCCACTCCTTTGATATCTTGGCTGTGTGCTTAGGGTCGTTGTCCTACTGAAAGATAAACCGTCGCCCCAGTCTGAGGTCAAGAGCGCTCTGGAGCAGGTTTTCATCCAGGATGTCTCTATACATTGCTGCAGTCATCGTTCACTTTATCCTGACTAGTCTCCCAGTTCCTGCCACTGAAAAACATCCCCACAGCATGATGCTGCCACCACCATGCTTCACTGTAGGGATGGTATTGGCCTGGTGATGAGCGGTGCCTTGTTTCCTCCAAATGTGACGCCTGGCATTCACACCAAAGAGTTCAATCTTTGTCTCATCAAACCAGAGAATTTTCTTTCTCATGGTCTGAGAGTCCTTTTAGGTGCCTTTTGGCAAACTCCAGGCGGGCTGCCATGTGCCTTTTACTAAGGAGTGGCTTCCGTCTGGCCACTCTACCATACAGGCCTGATTGGTGGATTGCTGCAGAGATGGTTGTCCTTCTGGAAGGTTCTCCTCTCTCCACAGAGGACCTCTGGAGCTGTGACAGAGTGACCATTGGGTTCTTGGTCACCTCCCTGACTAAGGCCCTTCTCCCCCGATCGCTCAGTTTAGATGGCCGGCCAGCTCTAGGAAGAGTCCTGGTGGTTTTGAACTTCTTCCACTTACGGATGATGGAGGCCACTGTGTTCATTGGGACCTTCAAAGCAGCAGAAATTTTTCTGTAACCTTCCCCAGATTTGTGCCTCAAGACAATCCTGTCTCGGAGGTCTACAGACAATTCCTTTGACTTCATGCTTGGTTTGTGCTCTGACATGAACTGTCAACTGTGGGACCTTATATAGACAGGTGTGTGCCTTTCCAAATCATGTCCAACCAACTGAATTTACCACAGGTGGACTCCAATTAAGCTGCAGAAACATCTCAAGGATGATCAGGGGAAACAGGATGCACCTCAGCTCAATTTTGAGCTTCATGGCAAATGCTGTGAATACTTATGTACATGTGATTTCTCAGTTTTTTAATTTTTAATAAATTTGAAAAACCTCAAACTTTTTTTACGTTGTCATTATGGAGTGTTGTGTGTAGAATTCTGAGGAAATAAATGAATTTAATCGATTTTGGAATAAGGCTGTAACATAACAAAATGTGGAAAAAGTGATGCGCTGTGAATACTTTCCGGATGCACTGTATTTTTCCATTTGTTGTTCCTTTTTGTGTTGAACCTGGGGAGGACAGGATCCCCTGATGCTACAAGTTAGCAGTACGTGGCTGCTACTGGAGCCATTATTTAAGGGGATAATGGCTCCGAAAAGCAAGCTGATGAAGCATTAGCGATTCCATACTTTTGTTTTATGGCTTCTTTTTCATATTTTCCTGTTTCATCATTTTTTGCGTCTATGACCACTTTTGTTTGCTTTTCTGGTTGTGACTTTTGCATTTCTTTCTTTGTTTTGATTTTTGGCAATTGGTTTTTGCCTTTGCAATACCTGCGTCGAGTAGCTTAATTATTTATTAGCTCTTGTTCCTTCTCTAAATATGAAATTTTAACTTTTTGACATTTTATGGTTTTGAATTTGGAGATTTTTTTTTTAACTCTCCATCCATTCATCCATCCATTATCCAACCCGCTATATCCTAACTACAGGGTCATGAGGGTCTGCTGGAGCCAATCCCAGCCAACACAGGGCGCAAGGGAAGAAACAAACCCCGGGCAGGGCACCAGCCTACCGCAGTTTTTTAACTTTTTTTGATATTTGCCATTCTGTTGATTTCGCAGCTTTTGAATTTTTTGATTATAATTTTTTTTGTTCATTTGGACCTTTAATTTTAATAGTTCCCCTTTCTTTTAATAAAATTTTATGTCTTAAACCTTTGAAGTATTCAGGACTTTTTTGAAGTATTTCTGATGTTCTGATTCATAACATTAACCAAATTATTTATTGCTTTTATACATATTAATTTCTTGAAATAAAATTAATAAAAACAAAACAGAAATCACCGATGAAGTTTATTGTACATATCAAATGCATGCAGACATTGTATAAATCAGATAATTCCAATAAATTGGACCAATATTATGCTGAACTGCTTTGAATTTGTTTTCTTCTTTCTCTCCCTCTTTTTAAAAGTTGAGCGAGAAAGCCACCATCAATCAGTATGTACAGATGCTTCCACTACCTACAAGTGAGGTAGACTCCCCAGCAGATACCAGCTGTAGGATTGCAGGATGGGGGAAAACTGAATATAATGGGAACCCGGCTGAAGCACTTCAAGAAGTTAATGTCAAGGTTATAAGCAACGAAGAATGTAATGGAACAGATTCTTACAATGGAATATTAACACCAAGCATGATGTGTGCTGGAGAACAGAACGGAGGAAAGGATGTCTGTCAGGTAAGTTTTGCTGTGTACCCTAAGTTGATAACAACAGATCCACAAATATTTATTAATGGAGATGGTCATCAAAAACCTGATTTTAAATTGGTAACAGTTCTGGAGTGTTCGGCACCAAAATATCAATAAGCATCTGGAAAAACAGTGTCACTATCAATATTTTTGTAACTTTAATTCTAACATTAGCAGTGTTTTTAAATTCCTAACCGTCCCCTAATGATGATGACACTGCAGGAGTCAGGCGATCACGTTTTAGTCACGTAGCTGCATGTGTGGCAAAGTGTGATCTGTGTGTTATATATATATATATATATATATATATATATATATATATATATATATATATATATATATATATATATAATATATATATATATATATAATATATATTTAGTTTTAGTTATGACCTTCTCAAAATCAACTGTTTTTGTATATAGTTAGTAGCATACCGATTGTATGTTCTAGTATGGGTTATACTTAATGTTACACCCCACAGACCACATACATTGGGTTTTTCTGTTAAGCCTCCAGAGGGCTACGTCTTCTCCAAGCCCTTTCTAATTTTATTTTATTTAATATGTATATTATTTGGAGACGCTTGAGTGTGTATTAAGTCATGTGTTTTTTTCCAAAGTTCATCCTTGTAATTTTTGTATGTTTACAAAAATAAGAAAAAGTTTTCATTTATTCTTGTAGCATGGTGACACAGCATTTTGAACATTTTTGTATATTTTGAGTTTAATTTTTATTTTAAATCTTATTTCATTTATTTTGTATTAATAGTCTGGTTTATATTCATTTGTAATTGATTTGACTCATTATTTAATAAGGATAGGGAGAAGCTGTTTGCATGACACCGTCCTTTTTTTTTTTTATTCTACCCCTTTTTTTGTTAACAACAACAACAACATTTATTTATGTAGCATGTTTTCATACAAATGATGTAGCTCAAAGTGCTTTACTGGATGAAGAAATAAAAAAAAGAAAAAAATATAAAAATTTAAATTAGGCAGTACTAATTAACATAAAATTAAAGTAAGGTCCGATGGCCAGGACAGGAAAAAAAAATTCCACATGGCTGGAGAAAAAAGGGTTCTGAGGCCACAAGACCACCCAGCCCCCTCTAGGCAGTCTACCTAACTTAAATGATCTCAGTCAGTCCTCACGGTTTTCAGGCTTGTAAACTTTGAAGTTGCAGATGAATCAAAGAAATGTTTTTTAACAACATACTTCTCATAAATTGTTCCTGTCATTATTTCTATATTAAATAGTAAGAGAAAATGATCTGGTAAACAAATATCAACAATCTGTCTCACATCAACTTGTAGTCCTTAAGTAATCACTAAATCCAACATGTGCCTGTGACGATGCTGGTTCTGCTCCATACTCCATTCTTCTGTTCGGGAGCCCTTAAACCCAACACCGTCAGTAATGTTACCAATGAGCTAAACAGTGAGGCAACAACACAGCAAGGGGATGATGAAAATGTGCAAAGTGCTTTTATTTAAAACAATCAACAAAGTGTCCACAAAGTGTAGAGTCCAAATTTCAATAAATAAATAATCCATAAAAGAAAGGTTTAAAACCATTAGAAAAAAAAAACAATTACAAAAAAAAAACAATCCTTTAAAACGAGGTTAAAATGTTGCTGGAAGCAGTCTTAAAACAATAAGTCCGTTGCTTCTTTTACATTAGCGTCTCACCTGCTTCTCCCATTAGGGCCCTGCAACAGGCGAGACACTCTCTCTGCAGCTGACCTTCTCAGTGTGCTTCCGCTGCCAGTCTCCATCCCGATCCTTGGCTCCGGTCGGCCCCCACCTGACAGTGACATGGGATTCTCCAACGACCAAGGCTCTCATGTTAGGGACACCACGTCCCAACTCCCGCTGCCTTCCGCGGCCTCACATGGAGAGTCTTCCACCTTCCGGTGACTTCCGCCTTTCAAAAGTAAACTCTACGGTAGTGACCACATCTACTACTCCCCCTGGGTGTCGGCCAAACACCCAGGCTGTCTGCTCAGCTGCTGTGAGCCTGCTCTCGCTCGCTTGTTCTCCCACACCGACTTTCTCTCTCTCTCTCCTTGCTCACCTCCTGCTTCCTTCCTCCTGCAACCTCCATTTCCTTCTCTTTTCTTTTTCATTCTTGTTCCTTTCTCTTCTAGCAGACTCATGCTTATATATATATATATATATATATAGTGAGAGGACACAGCAACTGCAGCACATTAGCAGCCCCAGGAACAATCACGGGTGTGGGCAGTCTCTCACCTGTGCACTTAGGTGAGAAACGCCCACACCGCAGATCGTCCTGAGACCCGCTTTAGCCACAACTACCACGCCCCCTCGCTAAGCCGCGAGTGCAGTGATTATTTATTTAAACGGGCCTTTTGAACGGGAGCTGTGGACCCGCTATACCACAGTGCCCTCGTTTGTGTGTTGGCTGACTAGCGTGCTGGCTCTAATCAAGAGTCCAGGAGGTTCATGAATATATAAGATTTTAAAGTCATGGTATTTTAATTTTAGTTTAATTTCCTGATAAAATGTGAATAATATATCGTAAATAGTTCTTTACATAATATGTTTTAACACTAGCATCCACATGAACCACTTACAAGTACAACATTATATAAATGTGAAGAAGAGTAGCGTATTTGACTGCTTGAAAACAGTAGCTACTGAATTGTACTCACTGCTGTCTCCCAGCTCCGATGCTGTTAGAATTAGACAAACTGAACATGTGACTGTCTCGACATCGTCAAGTCAAGGTAACACTCGTTATTATGTAAGTAGGTCTGTAGTTATTCACTCAGGACATATGAGCATTGTTTTTTTTTTTTTTTTTGTGTTCAGACAGTGTTGGTCAAGCGACAGCTGCAACTTTGTCAATATATAGCAGAATTCAGATACCCAAGTACACACTGGTCTCCATCACTTGACATGGATAAATGACAAAGGAAAAACCAGCACAATGTCACAGGGCTGTTTCAAAGTTTATTGTGAAAGATTTACAGCCCTTCACTACAGTGGAGTCGAGTTGGTTTAGGTATGCATAGCATAGCATAAATCGTTAACTGCTAGGTGGTTACCTTAAGTCTGAACTGAGCTGTCCTGACAACCAGGGATGAGTTAATTTACAACCATAATAAGTAATGCAAAAACAAACAAAATTAGGTATCTCAGTTGTGAAAATGTTTTAATTTTTTTCAACTGTAGGGAGATAACAACAGCCTTTAACCCCAGTTACCACCCCTCTTCAAGAGACATGTCATCTAACATCCTCATACCTGCTTGGTCCTCGGTGAGCTTGCCAGAGTGTCAAAAGTAGCCATAAACACTCATGGGTGGACAAGTATCACATCAAACTATTGTATCACAGTCACTCTCCGCTATGTAAATGAAGGACAACTGGGACAGAAAGTTCTAAAGACCCAGGCCGTGTACAAATCTCGGAGTGCTCCTATTGTGACAGGAGATAGAAGAAGTCCTTGTAGAATTTGGTGTAAGAGAGAAGGTTGTAACCATAACAGTAGGTAATGCTGCAAATATGGACCTGGCTGAGCTCCAAATCATAAAACTTGGATGCTTTGCGCATACTCTCAGCCTTGAAGCACAAAAGGACTATATCCTTTTCCATCCAAACCATCTCCGAGTCGGCAGCAAGGATCTGGGATGTCATTGTGTGGATCAAGAGATCAACCATTATGAATTCCTTGTTCCCGGAGAAGCAACATATCCTGGGTAAGAAACTAAACTTCATTGTTTCATTATCCTTCAGGCAGGAATTTGTTTGAATTGACTTGTTTGACAATGAGGTTCTTTTTGTGTTTCAGGGCTGACTGACCATTCTATTGGCCTGGATGTGAGGACAAGCAGGAAGTCTCAAGCTGGAAGTCTCCAAAAGGACACCAGAAAAGGAAACAGAAGAGGGAGTAGGGGTTAGTACAGATTTTAGAGCCACCATGAATAGTTATTATAATGAATTGGATATACAGAGTATCAGGATTTAAATTAAAGTGAAGTTATGAGAAGGCCATGTTAAAATAATGTGTTTTCAGCAGTTTTTTTAAAGTGCTCCACTGTATTAGCCTGGCGAATTCCTATTGGCAGGCTATTCCAGATTTTAGGTGGAAAACCGCAGAAGGCCGCCTCACCACCACAGGAAACAAACCTGTTATTTTTGCAAAAAAAGTTATATTAAAGGAACTGTTGAATCTCCTCACATCGTGTCTTGTTTTTATTTTTTGCACCACATTATGGACAGTAGCATCGATAAGAGTATCAATATCGATATCGGTATTGATAAAATTCTAATGATACCCATTACTACTTATTAATTAAAAATGTATTAAATAATTACTTTATAAGGTTAAAAGGATGCTTTTTAATTATTTTATTAAATATTAAACATAGAAATTGCTTTAACAATACACCTTTTTTTTCCTAATTTTGTATTTTATTTGAAACATTTGCCATAGCTAGAGCCAAATCAATTTCAAAAAAGTTTCAAACAAAACAGAATAGTGACTAAAATAAGCATTTGTCTTTTTTTTTTTTTTAATGAGATCTGTAACGGGTCCACACGATTGATTTGACCTCACTAAATAAGTATAATCCTGGAATGTTTATGTCAGCATTGTCTGCCTGGATCACAAGTATGCAAATGAGAGAAGGTTAAACAGCCCTTCTAATGAAGGCCCCATCCACATAAGTACGATTCTATTTAAAAATGCAGACATTTGTCTCCATTGTCACGTTTCATTCACACTAATTTGACGTTTTCAACAGATGAAAACAAATACTTCTAAAAATGCTCTCCAGAGCCGAGGCAGTGCTCCAGTGTGGTGGGTTGACAATGAAGATTTTTGAAAATGCTGACTCCATCATGCTCTGGTTGGTTTGTGCTTATTATGTAGGTCTTTCCTCATTGAATTCTGCTCATTACAACATCTCACTCCCTGACTGGTCAACCTTCACAGAAGAGAAACATATTCCAAAATAGTTACCATATAGAAAAGTTACTTTCCATGGTGCTTGTTTTGTTGCTTCCCTGTATGAATCTAAATTACGTTTTGTACAGTTTGAAATAATCAAACAATTTACTAGTCAAATTTGCTATTCGCTACACTTATGTGATAAATCCTGTTGCCGGTGGCGTTACCATTGTAGTAAAACTTTCAGAACCCTTTGAAAATCAGATTTTAAATATGTCAGTTGTCAATATTAATTACTTAAACCTGATCCATTCAAGAAGGAGGTGCACTTTTTTCAGCAAAATTAAAAACAAGATGCAGACAGGTCACAGATACAAAAGCACAATGCAATAAAGCAAAGAATGAACATAGAGCTGATGACTTTATTTTTTTAAGTGTCGCTTTAACATTTGCATTGTTCTTATTTAATAACAAGACTGTTGCCACCAGTTCTGAAGACTGTTACTTTCAACTGTAATCAGTGCATTAACGTGACATGGGGGTAATGCACTGCGGCTCCTTAAACAATTTATTTTTCTACACTGTGAATGCGCTGTCGGCGTCCTGCGCAAACAGATACGTTTGAGAATGCATAAAGCACACAGGATTGTCACAGAGCTCTGAATTTTTCCACTACATGTGGTCCCTGCAAGGAGTTTTCTGCTAGTGCGTACATGCCCAGTGTAGGTCATGCGTTTTCAGGAGTTTCATTGTGCAAAAATACACTTTTGTAAATGATGTGAAAACTCTAGTGTGGACACAGATCATAAATAAAAATGTAGTAGCCAAAATCAAATATCCCCAAGGGAAGAAACACTTGAATCTCTCTTAAATATTTGTTGAAAACCCAAAAATCAGCACAAATAGGAATATCCTCTGAACAGTGGAGTTGATTGAGAAAATGTTGCAATTAAAGAGGTTAGAAATCAATGGTTATGAGTGTGGGCTTTCAACAAAAATAAATGTTTTGTGTCAGTGTCCTGCTGGAGGACCCCTAACCTGTACCTGAGACAGAGCTTTCTTATAATGGTCAGTATGTTGTGGTCCTGAATACCTTGATAGTCTTCTGATTTCAGTATGCCCTCCACTGATTCAAGTCACCCAGTGCCAAAGGCAGCACAGCAGCCTCATAACATTATTGAGCTTCCTCCTTGTTTTAAAGTAGAGATTGTGTATTTTTTTAATTTGTTGTCTTCTGTGAACAAAGTGCTGCACCTTAACATAAAGCTCCAATTTAGTTTTATCTGTTCAGAGGACATTGTCCCAGAAAATCTGTGACTTGTCAAGATGCATTTTAGAAAATTCCAGTCTGGCTTTTTTGTGTCTGTCTTTCAGAAGTGGGGTCTTCCTGATTTTCTATCATGGAGCCCACTTTCATTCAGATAGTGACGACTGAGCAACTTGAAAGTGGTGTGCTTTAAAGATGGAAGTCAGCCTGACCCTGTCTTGATGTTTTCCTTGATTCATTCTTACACATTTGAACTGTCCTTCTGTTCAGCATGGGGTCAGTTCTCCTCTTATGGCCTCATCCAGGGAGTTTGGCTACAGTCCCATGGACCTTAGCCCTCAAAACGTATTGGAGTTCAATTTCTCGTATTTTTGTGTTTGAAATCAACACAATCACCCTGCATTGTGTCAGTTTAGGATGAAACCTTGTTACTTTTCCTTTTTTCACATAAATTAAGGAAAAGTTAAACAAGTTAAGACACCCATAATACCAATTAGTGTAATCAGTCGGCTTGAGATGTCACTACAATCCAATTACCGTATATGCTCACGTATAAGTCGGGTCTTGAAACCCGAAAAATCAATCATAAAATCAGACCCGACTTATAAGCCTTTTTCAAAAATGCAACCCTTAATTTTTTTTTTTTTATATATATCTTCTTGCCTCCTCCAGTCTCGCATCAGTTTCTCAGACACATCGAATTTTGTTGCAGCAGCGCAGTTACCAATTTCTTTCGCTACTTCAATGACCTTCAATTTAAAACCAGTATTCGTATTTTCTTCTGATTGAACGCTCCATCGTAGATTAGGGATGCTCTTACAATAAAGGTGTATGAGGGTGTGAGATACCAAAAAACACAAAACAGAGCAAACATCGCTTCGGAATAGTTTGGATATTACCGTGTGGTCACGTAGGCACAATACATAGAAAAAAAGTCCTAAATCAAATTTCAAATAAAGAATGGTGGGTGCCAATTATTTTCGTAAGTTTCAAGTTATTCTATAGAAAATTGTGAATCTTTTTTAAATGCTAGAAGGACATCAATAGTTTTATGTGCATCTTTAGAGGACACATACCACAAAAGAGATGGTAATTGAGATGTAACCTGTTAAACCAGTGTGGTCTACTGGTTCTAACTGTACCAACATCAGCTAATCAACAGCACCTCCCTGCACTCCATTGAACGAGTGTGTCCATGGACTTGGTTCCTGCCTTGTGCTCAATTTTACCAAAACTTGGTTCCCTGAAGTCCTGAAACTGGACAAAGTATATTTTAGATAGATAGATTATTAATCCCAAGGGGAAATTCACATACTCCAGCAGCAGCATACTGATAAAGAAACAATATTAAATTAAAGAGTGATAACAATGCAGGTATACAGACAGACAATAACTTTGAATAATGTTAATGTTTTAGGGGTGGAACTAAAGAGTCGCATAGTGTGGGGGAGGAATGAACTACTCAGACTGTCAATGGAGCAGGACATTGATATCAGTTTGTCTCCGAAGCTGCTCCTCTGTCTGGAGATGATACTGTTCAGTGGATGCAGTGGATTCTCTATAATTGACAGGAGTCTGCTCAACGCCCATCGCTCTGCCACAGATGTCAAACTGTCCAGCTCCATGCCTACAATAGAGCCTCACCAGTTATGCTGCCTCCTCAGCACACCACCGCGTAGAAGAGGGCGCTCGCCACAACCGTCTGGTAGAACATCTGCAGCATCTTATTGCAGATATTGAAGGACGCCAGCCTTCTAAGGAAGTATAGTCAGCAATGTCCTTTCTTACACAGAGCATCAGTATTGGCAGTCCAGTCCAATTTATCATCCAGCTGCACTCCCAGGTATTTATAGGTCTGTACCCTCTGCACACAGTCACCTCTAATGATCACAGGGTCCATGATGGGCCTGGACCTCCTAAAATCCACCACCAGCTCCCTGGTTTTGCTGGTGTTCAGTTGTAGGTGGTTTGAGTCGCACCATTTAACAAAGTCCTTGATGAGGTTCCTATACTCCTCCTCCTGCCCAGTCCTGATGCAGCCCACGATAGCAGTGTCGTCAGCGAACATTTGCACGTGGCAGGACTCCGTGTTGTATTGGAAGTTCGATGTATATAGGCTGAACAGGACCGGAGAAAGTACAGTCCCCTGCGGCGCTCCTGTGTTGCTGACCACAATGTCAGACGTGCAGTTCCTGAGATGCACATACTGATGCTTTTTTTAAGCATTTTGTAAACAGATGACTAGACACATTTCAGGAATAAGTGTGTTAAAGCCTTAAACACCATGGGTCAGTTGCAGAGTGCTCTCAGCTCAGGATGATCCCATGCTGATCTGCTCTTATTATGTATTTACGGTGATATGACTAACTTTCGAGTTTAGTACTGTTGCAGTGTACTTCAGAGCTGCAGCAGACCAAGACTAAGACTAAATGCAGTTGCATTGAATGTCTTGGAATCAGTGAAGGGGAAAAAAGTTGCATACTAACTTATGAGCAGGTTCAACAGACTAAGTATGGCTGGTAATGTTATAGAATTAATTCCTCACATATCATACAGACTGTTTTGAACATGAAAAAGCAGTAATATGCCACTGAGAAAATATGGAAATCATATTTTGCATTAATATTTTGATTGAAGTATATTGTGATACTGATTCAAATATATTTACTAACTCAAAGTCATAGAAAAAGGCAAGCGATGTATGTAAAAACTTACATTGTGTAGTATAAGAAACAGAAAAATACAGATCAGCATACTTTTAGCCATTAGTCTTTTGTAAAAAGATGTGGAGTTTGCATCCATCCATCCATCATCCAACACGCTATATCCTAACTACAGGGTCACGGGGGTCTGCCGGAGCCAATCCCAGGCAACACAGGGCGCAAAGCAAGAAACAAACCCCAGGCAGGGTGCCAGCCTACCACAGGGCACACACACACTAGGGACAATTTAGAATCACCAATGCACCTAACCTGCATGTCTTTGGACTGTGGGAGGAAACCGGAGTACCCATACGGGGAGAACATGCAAACTCCATGCAAGGTGGACCCGGGAAGCGAGCCCGGGTTTCCTAACTGTGAGGCAGCAGCGCTAATCACTGCGCCACCGTGCCGCCCGAGTTTGCATCCTTAATTAAAAAATCTCTTGGCTGCTGGTACAGAAAGCGTGCCAGTTTTTTTCCATGCTGTATTCCTTTGGAGTGTAGTGGAGCCTTCTTTGTCGGTGTTCTTCAGATCAGATATACAATCTTTCACACTATGCATTACATAGAGCTTGTGCTCTGCCGTGAAGTTTATACTGCGATGAGACAGCCTCCAGCCTGTGACTAGGTATTTTATATGCTTTGGTGACTGTTGGACTAATTTGGTTATTAGGAAAAGCTGGGCACATAATGCATTACAAGTACCACCATTACAAGTATTATCTACGTACAGTAAATGTAAAATTAGTTACAGAGAGGCAATTATTCTTCAGATACGATTTCGATTTTACTAATGGTATCTCTCATTGTCATTACTTTGCATATAAGGATTTTAGAACCTTTTCATATGCTCAAAGTGAATAACGTTTGTAATTATGACAGAAACACTCATTTCGATCTAATGTAGCTTAACAATTGTAATTATTTTTTATCTTGTTTACATGAAAACATTTTTTTCCTGAGCTCTATACCTTTAACTCATATTAATTAAGAGTAGGTGAGACCTACATTTCCAGTGTGCCGCTGTTAATGTCAATCAGTTGGCCAACTGAGCAAACTAATGCCAAAACAAGACTAGCTGCAGACTAATTAAACCTGAGATTGATCTTATTCCACTATTCACTGAGACAGCATTTAGACCTGAGGATCTTCTCCTCTTAGTACCATACTACTTAGCCTTTACGTTAGGTAGAATTCCAAGAGGGGGCTTGGTGGTCTCGTGGCCTTGGACCCACCTGCAGATTTGATTTTTTTGTCCAGCCATCTGGAGTTCTTTTGTTTTTTCAGTCCTCCCTGGCCTTTTACTTCATGTTAATTAGTATTCCCAAATTCTATTTTCTTATTTATTTTGTCTTTTTTCTCTTTCTTCATTATGTAAAGCACTTTGAGCTACATCATTTGTATGAAAATGTGCTATAGAAATAAATGTTGTTGCTGTAGCCTACTCTGGATCCATTTTCAGTATGGTATGATCTCTGTTTCACTGCAACTGACTCCATTTGGCCAGCCTTTAATAGAAACACAAAATGACCAAAGTTGAATAAATTACCCAGCAGACATCTTGTTTTGTTTTTGTTTTTGGCTAACTATTTGTACTTTCTTTTCTTTTAGGGTGATGGTGGTGGTCCACTAATATGTAATGAGATTTACACAGGCATTGCTTCATTTGGTGTTGAATGCGGGAAGAAGAACTTTCCAGGAGTCTACACTCGTCTCACTGATGATTATCTAGATTGGATCAAGGGAGTAACACAATACTGAATGATTTTGCTGTTGTTCTGTTTCAATCGCAGGGAGTGATTTTTATTTGTTTATGCAACAGATTTCAGAGTTGCAAAATAATTTTCATTAAACATAATTGAACGTATTTCACACTGCTGCACTCATGCTCTTCAGTAACATGATCTATCTTGCTTCACATTGACACACAGACTGTCATATAGAGCTTAAATGGACATCATTCTCTATAAGCTGCAGATCTAAGAAATAAGTCAAGTATATCTTCATTTAGGCAAAAAAATAACTAAATAAAGATTTGAAAGGTATTAAAATGTTTTTAAAGGACAGTGAAAAATTAAAATAAAACTAAAAATTAGGCATTAGACCATACACATATTTCAAGATTTAATTTATAATGTGATTGAAGCTTCACAATTATGTAATACCATTTGTGCCACAATAAACTGACAATTAGGACAGCACGGTGGCGCAGTGATAGCGCTGCTGCCTCGCAGTTAGGAGACCCGGTTTCGCTTCCCGGGTCCTCCCTGCGTGGAGTTTGCATGTTCTCCCCGTGTCTGCGTGGGTTTCCTCCGGGCGCTCCGGTTTCCTCCCACAGTCCAAAGACATGCAGGTTAGGTGGATTGGCGATTCTAAATTGGCCCTAGTGTGTGCTTGGTGTGTTTGTGTGTGTCCTGCGGTGGGTTGGCACCCTGCCCGGGATTGATTCCTGCCTTGTGCCCTGTGTTGGCTGGGATTGGCTCCAGCAGACCCCCGTGACCCTGTGTTCGGATTCAGCAGGTTGGTAAATGGATGGATGGATAGATAGATAAACTGACAATTATGAAATAAATAATTGCATGCAAAAGTACAGCTATATTCATATGTATTTGTAAATGATCCACAAAATTGTGAAAAAATCTAAAGTAAATAACAGTCATCTAATAATTATGAAAAGTCATCTGATTATTATGTAAAACAATGTCATTATTTTATTATTATTACAGGTTTTATTTCACAATGGCCTTATTTTTAAAGACATTTTTAATTCCACAATGAGACTTTTCTAAATGGCACATTTCCGAATGGCTCTATTAAAGCCAGCGCTATTTATTTCACAATTCCACGTTTCATGATGATTTCATCACTTGTCAATCAAGACCAGTGGGCTGAACCTTTTCCTATTGGCTAATCCTCTGCTGTCCATTACTTTTGTTTGGTATAGCTGGTAGTCTACCAAAGATCTTTTAGTGCTACTTGTACCTTTCTCACAGTAAATGTTTTGCTAGTTAGTTTTACATTCAAAATTAACCAAAGCAGGTTAACATATTGTACCTACTAAGCCATGGGTGCGTTTATTAAAATGATAAATAACTGAAGATTATAAGTCTAATGACTTCACGGTTTTCACTGCTAAAATATATGGGTACATGCCTGGTAAATGAAGACCAACTGGTAATCACATGCTGTTCCCCATCCTTAATGTAATACTGTGTGGTGTAGCTGTGATCACTCTTTCACTGTCATTCTGTCTCTCCCCCTCTTTCACTCTCCCCGTTTCAGTAAGAACAACCCACTATTTTCTCTTAAAATCTCTACCTATCATCTTGAATTTTCTCTAGGCTTGTGGGATGCAGGGGCTCCCTCTCTGTTCCCACTTATGGGTTACTGTCAGTCAAGCATCTAGCCGTATGGAGAGCTGCCTCCAATCTGAAGAGCATTCTGTCATCCACAACATGATGCAATTTTAAGACAAACTGATGAAAAATATTCATGTTGATGAATGGATTTTGGGTAGTTTAGGATCAATTGAGCACCGTGTCTCCACAGAAGGTCATCTGGAAATATGTCATGTGGAATTTCCCGCCTTGGACATTTAACATTAATGTGTGCCTATCTATTTGCAGACATAGCGCTCAGTCAACCTTGAACTACTAAAGACTTCTTCAGAAATGTCGACATTTTGAAGAGCACTTTTATGTCTGAGTATTTTCAGTATGTTGCCAATTTGTCTCAAATAGTAGTGACAGTGCTAAAAAAGCTTTGGTAGCCTACTGTCTACAATCAGTGATAAGTAATCAACAGCAAAGGATTAACCAATAGGAACAAGTTACACTTGGTGGTCTTTGACTAGTATGATTGACTAGAAACAGAACCATTAAGAAAAAATAAAAAACACTGGGAAATAAATAAAAGAGCCATTTGGAAATGTGCCATTCGGAAACATCACAATGTGAAATAAAAATGGCCTTTAAAAATAAAGCCATTATGAAATAAATCCTGTAATAATAATAAAATAATGATTTTGTATTTCATAATTGATGACTTTTATTTGATTGTGCATTTTTTCCACAATTTATGTATCTCTGTACATTTGCATGCAATTATCTATTTCATTAAAACATTAGGACATTGCAATAATCTAGATTAGAAGAGGCTATTCAGCCCAAAAGAGCATGACAGTCCTATCCTCTTAATTCTTGCAAGTCCCAGACTTCATAGATTCCTAGATTTCATAATTGCCATTTTATTTATTTCATTTTGGCACAAATGCTATTCCATACACAATACAATATTTCCATTATCTGAAATTACCATAAAAGAAATTTATATGTAGTATTACTTATTATTAGACATTCATACATCACAACACTGCAAAATAATGTAAAATTAGTGCGCTAAAACATAAGCTTTAATGCAGGTTTTTGCAAGCTTTTATTTTTTATTGAAATAATGTTAAATAAGCACCATACAATATTAGAACTGTAGTAATTTGTATTGCATGTTAGTTGGCACATTCAAGTATGCATTTCACTGTACACTGTATATGAGACAAAAATGGCTGTATGTAAAAAAACATATCTTTGTTAGCCATTTTCACTCATTGAATTATGAACAGCTGACTGTTAAAATGCTCATTTTGGTGTGATGGCTGTGGTACCAAGGCAAGCTAATGACAGGTATTGTAAGCGATGGACCAAAAAGAATAATTGTAGCAAGGAGAGGAGAGCTGTGATACTGACCTAAGGTATAGGCAATTTATTAACCCATGTCCATTTTGATGATGTGATCTCACTGCCAACATCATCAAACTTTATAATGAAGAATATTGATGAGGTCACTTATGGTGTAGGGGGGTGCTAGATATGACCTTCCATAGCAGCTTTTACAGGGAGCAATTATGCATCTTAAAAAATGTTTTTATATTACACCCCAATACTAAGAACTGTTTAAGTGAGTATCTTTCTGCTTCTGCTTTAATTCATTGAGCATTTAATGTGAATGATTCCTGCAACATTTATGGGATTTTTAATGAAACAAGTATGTAAGACTTTAAGAATGATATGTATACTGTATCGGCTTTAAGTATTTTTAATAAAATCATTCAGAATGGCTTATTTTTTCGGATGTGTCAATTTCTGATCCCTTCAACAACTTAAATTTGTGAAACAGTTTACTGTGATGGTAATAATGTGAAATAAATGCCTGTGTGTCATTTTTAAAGCAAACGAATCTACATTAGTTACTTCATTATATTTACTAATAACATACGTTGAAAGAACATTTACATTTTTAATTTTTCTTGCATAAAACATGCATATTAATGATTAGTGATATTTATAAATTCTTGTATTATTTATTTGAACTTCTTAATGGAATAGAGCGGGGTGGGGTGGTACAGTGGTTAGTCATAATGCCTGACAGCCCTATGAAATCAATTTTATTTAATTCTTTACATGATATTTCAGCAGACGGCACAAACCTTTTCTGTTCACCTACACCGACTTTGATAACATTTGCATTTTTTTCAGTATCTTCCTGGTCTATTTCACAGTCAGGTATGTGAGGCAGGCTATAGAAATTATTTTTTATGTTATAATAATGCTTTATTTTTTGTACTGACTCAACAGAGACAGGGGGTTAGTTAAAAATATGTACAAAGTTTCACAGCCAGGAAGTCAAGCTGATTTTTCATCAAGGCCTAATACACTAACCAACAAATGAAGGTCTTATTTCAGAAAAAGAGGTCAGAGAAACAGCAAAGTATGCATTAAAGCAGGGGTCGGCAACCTTTCAGCGGTGTCATGCCGAACCTATGTTACAATGTTATTCCATGTGCCCACATAATTCTACCAATTTTGTTATATATAGTATCAAAATTTGTCCAGTTATAATGGACTTCAAAAGTATATGCTACCAATACTTAATAATGATGAGGTAGGTTTGTTTTAACGTACCACGGCCTGCACTGAACACATGCTTTTTATTTACTTGTGAGTCACATACATAAAATGTAAGTGAGGGCACAAATCTGTGCACTGTAATTAAAATATATTTTTTTTACTATATTTCAATTCAATCAGTGTGCCATTGAAAATCGTTCCACATGCCACACTTGGCACACGTGCCGTAGGTTGCCAACCCCTACATTAAATAATTGCTTGCTAACACACCGAATATTAAAATCTCTGCTAATTCGTAAACAAGTGCATCAATCTTTATATGATCGCTCAAATGACGTCGCAAGATGGCCGTCACAGAGGATTTTGCGTAGAGTTGCCCACTAACCAATAATGTGAACTTCAGAAAATGGCACCACTTATCAGTGAACAAACATGATGCCATGGTAAAGCACAAAAATATTTCAACTTTTTAGAAACACCTACAAAAAACAAATAGTCATATGCCATACTGGGTTTCCGCCAGGGGAGCACTGCCGCCTTTCATGCTGGGAGACAAAACATTCACTTGTCCTTTGTCCATCTATTATTTGATCATCCTGACTGGGACAGAAACTGAGAACCATCCCCACTGTGTTGTGTCTCCAATCTTGAGCTTCATCCAATATGGCCTCCCAACCGGGCAGGTCATCATTCCTGGCCCCAGTTGGAATTCCAGTCCACCAATTTGCAACTTACACTATCTATCTATCTAGGAAGCAAAAAGAAAATAAAAAAGCCTTTGCTGCTGAGCCATCCGAATAGCACTTTACACACACTCATATGACACTGAAGCAGCTAAGAAATAAGCTTTGTAAAGAAGTTAGCGCTTGCTCAACCTCAGACTGCATTTTAAACCAGTTATACTGTATAACTCCTCCTCATCTGATAATTTTGCCCATGATAACCAACTGTTAAAATACAATCAAACATCTCATCTTTTATGAAGGTGGAGAGGCTCTAGAAGTCTAGATATTGTTCCTGCAGTTTTAAGAACAAGAGTTTTGACAACACTTATTGGTTAACTAATTGCTAATAACAAATAGGTCCCTTCTTTAGCAGTTTGTTCCACATTCTCATGAGTCTCTTTAGTCAGTCTTGATAGCGGGTACAATGAATTAGTCTGTGAATTAGTCTTGTGAATTTCCCCTTGGGATTAATAAAGTATCTATCTATCTATCTATCTATCTATCTATCTATCTATCTATCTATCTGTCTGTCTGTCTGTCTGTCTGTCTGTCTGTCTGTCTATGAGTTTGACACAGGATATGAAACGACAATCCTTCCGTCCTTTTCCTAACAAGCAGCAGCACTGAGTATGGATGAAAGACCCATGTAGACACAGCAAGAACATATGGAATCCACAGAGGACTCTGGAGAATAAGGCAATAGGTCTAACCACTACATAACCATTCCACCTTGGGCAAAACAGCAGCTTTTAGAAAAGCCAAAACTTCAACAAAATTGATGCAAATTGGATCCATCCTTTTCTCATGACAAGCAAGAGCACATTGTCATAGTTGTCTTGAATGGCTTGAAGCTGAAGCGGTAGGACTGACACATTTTAAAGTAGCCTGCAATTTAGTAAGAAAAAAACATGATGCAAATAATCTGATGGAGAATATGTTATTGGCAGGTCACCTACAATGGCCTGGAAAAAAATCTGTGATAGGGATGATCACAGGTTGTTTTTGCATTAAGATCTGTACAGAAATGAACACTGAAAAGTCAATGCAGAATTGTGGCTTTTCTGAATTTTCAAGGGAGGGTAATCAGATTCAGCTGCCATTCTTTTGTTATACCAAAATGTTTTGTCCTCACCTTGCTGGTCCTGTCCACATGAACATTACAGGTCTGGGCTTTACCTGCTGGTGAGCCGCCATTCTTGTTAATGCACTCACAAACTGAGTCAATGTCAAGGAAAGTGAGTAAGAATGTAGCTGTGGCAAAGGCTTTCTCCAGAATGAGCACCTTTCATTAGTTACAGGGCTCTTAAAATGTTTTTGCACTTTATTGTTATACAATGTTTAATCACAGTAGATTTAACTTTTTTGACAATGATCAACAGAAAAAGGCCTACATTTATCAGAAATAGATAGATAGATAGATAGATAGATAGATAGATAGATAGATAGATAGATAGATAGATAGATAGATAGATAGATAGATAGATAGATACTTTATTAATCCCGATGGGAAAATATAAGGCACAAAATAATTAATCACATAAGTATTCACACCCTTTAAAATGACACACTTGAGTCATCACTGGGGCAGCCAATTGGACTTAGAAGTCACAGAATTTGTTCAATCCAAGTCACTGAATATCCCTTGGAGTCGATTTAAATCAATCATTAACAAAGGGAAAGAGTATGGAACAGCAGGAAATCTGCTAAAGCAGACCATCTACAAAACTAAATGACAATGCAAGAAAAAAACTTATGAGGAAGGGCTTCAACAGATGTATAAGAACTCTGCAGGAGTTTTGAAAAGACTATGCAGACAACAACGGCTGCCTGGGTCCTTCACCAGTTACAGCTTTACAGGAGAGTGGCTAAGAGAAAGCCACTGTTAAATAATGGGAGAGACTGCAGTCAGCTGGAAGACCACCAGACTAAATGAATTGTTTGAACACTGTACTTTAATGAAAACACACCATCCCCACAGTGAAGCATTGAGGTTGCAGCATCATGCTGTGGGTTTGCTTCTTTGCAGCAGGCCATGGAAGAAGTGTGAGGTTTAAAATTAAAGCTTCAAAATACAGGCGAGTCCTGAAGGAAAACCTGATGCCTTCTGTGAAAATCCTATGCATTGGGAGATTTGTTTTTCAGCAATACAGCACCCTCAAGTATAAGGCCAAAGCTACACAGGGGTGCCTTCAAAGAAACAATGTTAATAATGTGGAATGGTGGAGTCACTGTCCAGATCTCAATCTAAGTGAGAATGTGTGGCTGGACTTGGAAAAATTTGTTCACTCTCAATCAACATGCAGCCTGACAGAGACTGAGCACTTTTTGCAAAGAAGAATGAAGGAAAAGTGCAGTGTCCTGATGTGCAAAGCTGCAAGAAAGAAAGAAACCTGAGCACACAGACTCAAGGCTGTCATGGCTGCCAAAGGTTCATCTACTACAGGGGTCCCCAACTCCAGTCCTGGAGGGCACCAGTGGCTGCAGGTTTTCATTCTAACCCTTTTCTTCATTAGTGCACTGTTTTTGCTGCTAATTAACCTTTTTTGAATTAATTTTAATTGACTTGTTTTTTAAGGTTTGTTCCCTTGAATTTCTTCATCGTTCCCCTGAATTGCTTCATTTCTTTCCTTATGTGGCACCCAAACAGAAATTAAATGTGAAGTGAGTGTGCTGTGGGGAACAGCCCGGACACAGACAGGTAGACATGATGGTTTCACCACACACACGTTTATTTACAATATATACAATGTCCATAAGTGCACAAACCCAGTGCCGCAGCACCAATCACCCCTTAAGTCCTTGGCCACACAACACAATGCCTTCAGTCTCTGTTCCGCCTCCACTCCTCTCCTCTGAGCTCTGTCCTACTTCCACCCGACTCTTGCCAATGACTGGTTGGGAGGCGGCCCCTTTTATACACCCCAGATGGGCTCCAGGTGCTTCCCAATACTCTTCCGCCGACACTCCCTTGTGTGGCGGAAGTGCCGGCTGCGCAACCGGAAGGACTCTGGGTGTCCCTGCTCCTCTTCCCCCCAGCACTTCCGGGTGTGGCGGAAGTGCTGAGGTCCAGGGCTCCCAAGGCATTGGGGCACCCCCTGGCGGTGGCCACGGGCCCCTACAGGGTAGAGCTTCCATGCTCTGTACCCGTGGCCCCCAAAGCAACCAGGGCGGTCGCCCCCTTGTGTTCTGGAGGAGGCACAAGCCCTCCTCTGGTCCTCCTGGGCATCCCGGCCGGGAATGAACCCCAGCCGGGTGCCACAGTGCCAACAGAAGATCAACTAAGCCAGGGCTGCAAACTCCAACTAATTTCACTCCAACCAGTTGCTTAATTAGGTGCTGAATCTTTTTGTTAATTAAACTTGTTCTTTAATTCCAAGGCTTGTTGCTGCTCTCATTGTGTAATAGCAGATATTTCCGAAATTGCTGATTTTGTCTTTTTTAAGAGCACTGGTAAAATGTTTTGTGGACCTGAGCAGATCAACATTCCTGAAACCTTCATCGTTCTGTATTTTCAGATATTGTATGATGGACACCAGTTGTTTTGGTTCATTTTGTATCTCATTCTTCAAGAGCAAGTCAAATAAAATTAACTCAAAAGAAGTTTAATTAGCAGCAAAAACAGGTCACTAATTAAGGGTTAGAATGAAAACCTGTAGCCACTGGGGCCCTCCAGGACCAGAGTTGATCTACTAAATACTGACATAAAGAAGTGAAGCCTTTCCATGTTGTTCCCGTTTAATTCCAAATGCAAATCATAGAAAACTTAACAATACTAATGGCCACTATGACTGCCAAAACATGGATCAAAATGTAAAGGAAGTTGCCATTAAGCTAAGGAAGATTGCTACCTGCAAGGGAAGGAACTCCATCCTGTGGTTAGTTCTGTAGAAGACTGAGCACCACCTTCCGACTGCAGAGGGATTTATAGGTTTAGGACCGGAAGGGGTGGAGTCAGTTGCCCTCACTGGAAGTCTTCTCTGAGCTGTGGTGGGAAAATCACCTGAGAAATGTAGTACCAGTGCCCCCCTCTTGACCTGGAACAGCAGCACATACCTCAGATGAGACAGAAGAGTGGTCCATAGACATGCTTGTGTGACGATTTGTAATAAATTTATACCACCAGGCAGAGATAAGTCTTTTTTCATTGAGCATTATTTTAAAAAAAATTTAAAAAAAATTAAATTCACTGTGATTGAATATTGTATAATCTTCCAATTGGGTGGGGTTGAATACTTTTTTATAATATACCTCCTGTAATGCCACTGGTGATCATCTTTACATTTCCATGCTTGCTTTTTGAGATACAACTCCAGACCTCTGCAGCTCCTCAATTCAGTAGCTCTGCTGAACAGCCAATTGGATTGCAGGCTTTGTCAATTGGTTTACTTGACTTGACTCATATATTTTCATAAAGGCAAATGCATCATAGCCTTTAAACACCTCAAACTTAAAAAGAAATGTGTTGAATAGCACGGCAGGTCGGCAAAGGAAAAGGAAAGGAGGTGGCATGAAAACACGGAAGGACTCATCCTTGAAGATGAAGAGGGTGAGCAGCGTTTCTCGTCGTTAACAGCGGATCAAGGCCCTTTCTTAATGAGACAGCAGCTTACGTTGGTGTGTCCGTCCGCCTCTATTCCCTTCGTCTTCAAGGGTGATTGTCCTCTTGTGGCAGGGATTCACACCTGCCACAGATCGAGTTGTTCTACAAAGTTATCAGACAAAATAATTTAAAGTGGCAAAGTAATGAATGTTATCGCACGCGATTTTGGATAGTCCCAGTCTACGATAACGGATATTTTAAAAACAAGATTTATTTAAATGAGTGTGTTGTTGTTGTATCTTATGCTATACATTATGGCGATTTGTGCCACCACAACCTAATCAAAGCACCGTGATGTACCTACATTGATGGATTAAAGGCCAGAAGTCCACATGACCATCATCATCAAGTTCTTCCATGTGAACCCTGAATACAATGAGTACTGATTGAGGTCATTTATGTTAGATAGAATGAATAGAGGGGGCTTGGCGGTCTTGGCGGCCACTCAACCTCTCTTCAAGGTGTCTTCACGCCACCTTCCTTCTTTTGCCGACCTGCCACGCTATTCAACACATTTGTTTTTATGTTTGAGGCACTTACATGCCATGATGTACTTGCCTTTATGAAAATATGCGAGTTACAAAATCTGAAACCGACATAGGAGACCCGATTGAACAAGACTGGACACAAATAGCAGGTGCCTGATATGCTATGAGACTGGTAGCAAATGTTACAGTAAACAGCAGTGACGTGCCGTGAGGTTCATGGCTGGAGAGGCACTGACTCCTTCAGAGTCACATTTACAAATATATGAACCCAAAAGAGTAGCTTATTCACTATTCAGTTGAGCTGAGTTGAGTTCAGTAAGGTACATATTTGGCTAAGAAAGAACTAAACATTTATAGCGGCGAGAGATGGTGGAGAGAGCACATTTGCTCTGCACTCTCCATTTGTTCTAAATTTGCCATTCCAATTCTACAATTCATACTCATTCAATACAAACAAAAGTATCGAGTGGTGTACCAAAAAAACAGGTTTCAATTTTGATCTTAATTGAAATATTTAGTTGTTTTTAAAAACGTTTAATTCTGATGCTTTCTTCCTCTTCTTCTTTCGGCTACTCCCGTAAGGGGTTGCCACTGCGGATCATATTGTCCGCATATTGATTTGGGAAAATTTTACATCAGATGCCCTTCCTGACGTAACCCTCCCCATTTATCCAGGCTTGGGTTTAATCAATTTTAATACAGACTGTTCAACAAAATTATAACAAGTAAAACAAAAGAATGATTTATTTAAGGTCAACATTTAGTTTTTAAATATTGGACTGTTTATTCTTAGTCTGATCCCATCCATCTATCCATTATCCAACCCACTGAATCCAAACACAGGGTCAAGGGGGTCTGCTGGAGCCAATCCCAGCCAACACAGGGCACAAGGCAGGAACAAACCCCAGGCAGGGCGCCAACCCACCACAGGACACACATACACACACTAGGGCCAATTTCAAAATTGCCAATCCACCTAAACTGCATGTCTTTGGACTGTGGGAGAAAACTGGAGCACCCGGAGGAAACCCAAACTCCATGCAGGGAGGACCCAGGAAGTGAACCCAAGTCTCCTAACTGCAAGGCAGCAGCGCTACAACTGCGCCACCGTGCTGCCCTAGTCCATTTTTTATAAAATTGAAAACCGTTTATGGTCTTACTTTTATTTGTAAACTAGACAAAGAGCCTGTTAAGACAACATAAGATGAAACGGGCACGAGTTTATGTCAGCAGTGTATGAAGAACAAATGATAAGTAACGAACAGGCTTGTACTGTTAGTTGATGAATTTTCCAGGCCTATAGTATAATATTGAATGATGAATGTTCCAGTACAATATGGAATAGTAATAAGTATAAGCACCACAAACCTGATATAGGTGTATTGAATGAATGCATAATTGAATCAGAATGCGTAATTAGGCCTCAAGCTGTAGTCGAAATCGCCTTTCAGGCCTCTACAGCTTTAATCGAAGTCGCCTTTCTGTTTGAATTTTTGCGGCCATAATTCTGCCGCCTGCTGCGATGTTGGGGTTGGATGTCGGCCTCGTAAGGTTTTTCGGGCAGCTGTGCAGAAGGCGACTGTGCATTCGGCTTCGGACGGACGTGAGTGAGTGAGTGAGTGAGGAGGCAGGTGAATTATGTATTAAGATAAAGTCCATGCGCCTATCTTTCTCCACGAAAATCTACGTCAATTTCCTGTAAAAGTCCACCTTTTTTTCCTTTAGTTTTAAAAATCTTAATCTTCCATTTTGGCAGTCAGTCAGAACAAAAAATTAAAATAAACGGACCGCTGCAGTGCACTTGACTTTCTGATATCCCTAACTTATTGGTGCCTCTGCGTAGAACATGGGTCCTCAATCACAGTCCTGGAAGGCCGCTGTGGCTGCAGGTTTTTGTTCTAACCCGGTTGATTAATTAGAAAGCAATTCTTGCCAATAATTTAATTTCATGGCTTGTTAGTGCTTTAACTCTATTATGTCAGGTAATTCTCATATCCTAGGTTTTGTTTTCCTTTCTAAGGATATCATCCAAATGATTTGAAGGATAAAATGGATGAGTAATTCTCAGTCCTTCACTTTTTTCTCTTCACTTTCCTTCCAAGTATTTAATTAAACCCAATAGCGCATGATAAATACACACAGGTGTAAATGGTAACAAGCTAAATGGAGAAATGCTGGTATCTTTTGTCATTTGCATGTTATTGCTAATTAGGAGCAATTAAAAACCGAGACAACAGCTGTTTAAGAATAAATAAGTAATAAGGGTTTAAAATCTTAACGAGCGAGACAACTAAAGTGAAGCAGAAGTGTTACTTGAGCAATAAAAGATTCTTATTAAGCAATTGGGTTGGAGCAAAAACCTGCAGCCACTGCGGCCCTCCAGGACCGTGATTGAGGAGCCCTGGCGTAGAAGAACAGCAGCAATGAGCACCTGTTGGTCTCAAATGCGTCCCCTTCAATGTGTCACGGTAATGTCAACCTCACCTTGTGTCTTTACACTGTGGTTTTATGACCAATCAGCAAGACTAAATATGCCCCACACATTCAATTAAAGATATTAGCCAGACTGTGGAAAGTAAGGGTGTATAATAAACGTGTCTGCAAACATTATATTGGCGACATACAGAGAGAGAGCAAGCACGTGCTAATTGTATGCATCAACCCTGTGTGCAAGGGAGAGCACAGTCCGAGGTGAGGTGAGGCGTTTTCCTCCTGCATTTGAACAGGAAATGTGCCAATTCACTGATTTTGACTATAAAAATGATCAAAGTCATTTGAATCATACAGAAAACAAACTTATAACAGAGACCTATGGACAAATTTATTTTATCATTATTAGTTTTTTTACTTTAATGATCACAGGTGAGGCTCTGCCTCAGTTAAGCCTGCTATGAGATGACAATGTGCTGATTATTTTAGGCATAATTAGAGGAACCCTCAAATACCGTAATTCTGCATTAATTATGAATTCTTCTCATCAATTGCTATCGTAATGACCTATTTTATGATCAGAAAGATCAGCATCAGAGTGGTAAATAATTACTGAAATGTTATAAAATAGTTTGGGTAACTTGGTTCCTAGGGCACAAAGCCTACTGATGCTCACGTCCAAATTTTTTATCATATAAATGGACCACACACATGAGCTGGCATCATGGCCAGAATTGAACAAAGACACTTTGCCAGCTGAGAGGCCAGGACAGGGGAAGGGTTGGGGGAGATAAGGGCTGGTGAATATTCTCTACCCCAATATGTTAGATGGCAGCATCCTTGGGTTAGGATTTCCACAGGGCATGCTGGGACCTGTAGTCCCATGGGCCAGAGCTGTTGGGTTCCAGGGGGAGATGCCAGGTTTCACAATCACTACTTTCAGGGACTTTTATTTGACCTGGAAGTGCTTCCAGTGGGTTTTACACTAGCACCGGAAGTTCTCCCAGGTCGTGGATAAAAGAAGATGCTCTATCTCATCCTTGGAGTCACAGTTGGGAGACAAGCTAGAAAACACTCACCTGGGTAAAGTTGAGAAAGAAGAGAGTTTGTTTTGCTGTGCTGAATTGTGCTGTGCTAAAAGAAGAAGCCTTAACAATGTGACCAGCAGGGGGTGTAACATTACCCTCCAAACTCAGAACATAACCTCACCAATGCAGTCCCAGGTTCAAATATTTTTTATTAAAAAATACTTTTAACATGAGAAGTAGCTTAAAACAATCCTTTACATGACAGTAGGTCACTTTTAATACAGATGATTTGAATCTTTTGAACCACTTCACTCCATGCCGCAGATTGTTCACTCTGTGTTTCCAAGGCCTGGGGTAGTGGATGATTCTTTCTGAGCATTTTCTATACTGTACATCACAGAGTTAACTGCTTTCAGATCCTTGAGTATTTAGATGTTTAATATTGGGCAACCAACAGCTTAGCTGGATTGATGCCAGCTAAGGAAAACAGAAGTTTTGTGGTAAGGTAGTAATTTTCACTGATATGGCACCAGAGAGTTACAACATGTTGCATGTTGATTAGCAAAATAAGAATTTCAATGTACTCTGTACATGTGATATTAGTGACCCTATGACTATAAAGGATTGCTAACCTGCTTGTACTTTTAACTTTAGGAAGTGCTTTTGTTTGTTGGTGATAACCAAAAATATGCAGTTTATTATGGTGCTGTCAGCTCTATGGCTTCTCTGTCCTTCTTTTAATCTGTGCATGTAATGCTTTTAAATTGCAGAGATGCATTCTCTCACCATTGTCAGCTGCTGGACCTGTAGGGAGAAAAAAATACCTTGTGGAACTGACTGCTCAGGTTGGAGGGCTTTTGTATTAATTCTCCCCTTGCTTTCTTAGAGCTTGACTTGCTTTTCCTGATTTAATTGTTTGGCTTCCTGAAAACGTTTTGGTGATTATAATGGACAGCTTCAAGCTGAACACAAATACAAGTACATACATCAGTGGCAGGCAATAGTGACAGTAACCTCTGAGTACATCATGAGTTCAAATGAGCAAATGTGGATAATCTGATGTGGGCACAAAGACCTGAGTCTTCACCTGTGAAAAGATACCAGACTCCAGGATTGTGAGCCAAACAGAAGTACAGATAGAATGCAGGTTTAGTAGACGCTGGTGCTGACTTTGACCTTCCACTGGTGCCTGAGCTTCTGAGAGTAGATAGATAGATAGATAGATAGATAGATAGATAGATAGATAGATAGATAGATAGATAGATAGATAGATAGATAGATAGATAGATAGATAGATAGATAGATAGATAGATAGATAGATAGATAGATAGATAGATAGATAGATAGATAGATAGATAGATAGATAGATAGATAGATACTTTATTAATCCCAATGGGAAATTCACATTCTTCAGCAGCAGCATACTGATACAATAAATAATATTAAATTAAAGAATGATAATAATACAGGTGAAAAAAACAGACAATAACTATGTATAATGTTAAATATTAACGTTTACCCCCCCTGGTGGAATTAAAGAGTCGCATAGTTTGGGGGAGGAACGATCTCCTCAATCTGTCTGTGGAGCAGGACAGTGACAGCAGTCTGTCACTGAAGCTGCTCTTCTGTCTGGAGATGACATTATTTAGTGGATGCAGTGGATTCTCCATAATTGATAGGAGTCTGCTGAGCGCCCTTCGCTCTGCCACAGATGTTAAACTGTCCAGCTCCATGCCAACAATAGAGCCTGCCTTCCTCACCAGTTTGTCCAGGCGTGAGGCGTCTTTCCTCTTAATGCTGCCTCCCCAGCACACCACTGCGTAGAAGAGGGCGCTCGCCACAACTGTCTGATAGAACATCTGCAGCATCTTATTGCAGATGTTGAAGGAAGCCAGTCTTCTAAGGAAGTATAACCGGCTTTGTCCTTTCTTGCACAGCGCATCAGTATTGGTAGTCCAGTCTAATTTATCATCCAGCTGCACTCCCAGATATTTATAGGTCTGCACCATCTGCACACAGTCACCTTTGATGATCACTGGGTCTATGAGGGGTCTGGGCCTCCTAAAATCCACCACCAGCTCCTTGGTTTTGCTGGTGTTCAGGTGTAGGTGGTTTGAGTCGGACCATTTAACAAAGTCATTGATTAGGTCCCTATACTCCTCCCCATATATATATATATATATCTCATCACGGTAACAGCCAGACCAATTCTATGCATGACATCAAGAGAGTACTTACCATCAGAGCTCTGTAGGCTTCTAAACAAGTAAACTTGGTGGCAACCTCAAATTTTCTGGCCCTGAATACAGACATTTCCTGCGAGGTGGGAATGTTTGGAGACCCTGTGCCCTATGTCTGCGGAATTTGCAGGTTCTCACCATTTCTGAGTAAATTATCCACTGGAAACCCCAGCTTTCACCAGCCATCGCAAAAGACATTTAAATTAAGCTACCTGGACACCGTAAATTAAGGGTGCATTCATTAGTATGCCCTGTGATGAACTAGCATCCCTGTTACGTTCAGGGGGTGACAAAATAATGAAATTTTAGCACATAATGGCTAATGATTATTAATTAAAGATATAGGTAGCTTTACTGATAAAAACTGCCTCATTTGCACTGGCAAACAGCAACAGTACTAGCTCATTTGTTTTTTTAATTTGTCGTGCGCATACTCAGAAAAGCAGAGGGTCTTGTCGAAGGCATGATTTAAGTTGTGCATGTGACTCACAGCAGTTTGCCCATAGCTGAACTTCGGAGGCATCGCTGTGGGCTCTTTGCAGTTCTTGTTAACTAGCTTTAAGGAGTTATTTACAGTATTTCTAATTTAATTTAATTTACATCATTGTTTTGAAAATTTGTGACTGGCTACTAAACCGTTGTTTCTTAACTGTCTTTTGGTTCAGCCCTGTGGCTTACATGCATCCACAGACAAACATAGGTCTGGTCTACTGGGTGTGAAATGTTCTTGAGCGTTAATGAGGAAATACATGGACTCGGGGGTCAGTTCTTATCAGGTTAGGATGGACTATACAGCAAGGGAAAGTGCAAAGTTTTAAGGCCTTTACAGAGACACACACACACATAAGCTATTCCCCCTAAATGTCTTTGGTATAGTTTCAAAGATTATGAAGAAAAACTGTACAGACATCAATGGCATTTGTTCAGGAACATGCTATCCTACTGTCCTACTCAGAGTTTTAGGAATAATGGTGTCAATGTGCCAAATCTATGCTATACTGAAATAAACTCTGAATGTGACTCTAAGGACAATGAACTCTTAGCCGCACAAATAGCCATTGTCACACATGGGAGACATTTTACAGGCTCAAATAAATGTGTTTCTCTGCCAGACCAGGGATTTGCGCTGTTCTCTAACACTTTCTCCTCTTTCCTGTGCAGATCATCAGAAGAGTCAGCCTCCTTGAGACATTACTTCTTCTTCTTGTTCCTTAGAACCCTTCTCTTATTGCCTGCCAACTATATAATTGCCATATTTTCTAATATACATTCTATAAAGACACATTGCTGATTTATTTATTCATTTGGCCAAGTATACAGGGTGGAAACCCCAGCTCTCCACAATTTGTTGTCTCTTTATTTCATACCACGTGTAACAAAAGGCGCTATATCACAAGTTTTTATTTTTATTTTTCTTCGCCTGTGGGCAACGCCTTCCCCACACAATCACCATAATACTTTTTCTCTTTTCCTCCTCCACTCCTCTCCAGCAAGCTTAGTCCTTCTCCTCCCGACTCTGACTCTCGGAGTAGTGTCTGCTGGTCCCTTATATTGGTCACCCGGAAGTGCTCCAGGTTCTCGTTGACCCACTTCCAGCACCACTTCCGGGCGTGGCGGAAGAACCACCCATACAGGTTCAGGGACAGTTGTAGTACATCCTGGTGGCACCCCCGGATCCCAACAGTGCTGTAACGAACTCCAATTCCCATAAAGCCCTGCAGGAGTCCGAGGTATTGCTGCCATCCAGGGGGGCTGCCATCTAGCATTCTCTGTCCACACTTGCTCCCCTTTTCCTTTCGAGGTGTGACAGATTAAGGTCTCCGTGACCCCTTGAACCCTTGGATCAGACGTCAGACACCAGATAAAAGTCCAATTATTATTTATTATATAATAATAATGTGCACCAAGCACCCTCCTCTCCACAATACTCAATAACACAACAATAATAATCAATAATCAATCCTCCACACTCCCAGACACTTTGCCACCCTTCCTCCCAGCTCAGCTCAGTGTACTGGGCTTCCCAGAGTCCTTTTATAGCCCCTGACCCGGAAGTGGTTCCTGGCCAAACCCACAAGTCCGTTTTCCTTCCGGGTCAGGGCAAACAGTCCTCTTCTTCATCCCGGGAGCACGTCGCTTCCTCCAGTCACGTGACTGACACGCACTCCCGGGTTATAGGGCATGCAAGAGCCCACTAGCCCCCCTACAGCGACTCCTGGCGGCCCCCAAGGTATCCAGCAGGGCTGTGTCACAACACTACAAAGTCCATGAGGCCCTGCTGGAACTCGGGGCACGAATATGCTGTCCGGAGGGCTCCTCCTAGCGGCCTGGGGGTGGCGACCGGAGTCCATAGCCGGTCGTCCATCACAGAGGCCTACCCATGATACACGTTTAACACAAGGACTATCAATGTCAAAGCACTGGTATTGTCAGAATTCCTTACTGACTGCATACCTGATATACTGTGCTTATCTGAAATGTGGCAAAAAAATGAGGCGACTTCCATCCAGTCATGTTCACTTCACAGCAGCTCATATCTCTGGTAAGAGGACTTGCTGTAATATTCAGATCTGAACTAAATATCAAAAGAATACCAATTAAATGTCCATTTTGCTTTGAGCATTTTGGGACTACAACTGATAACATAATCTCGTTCTATCTTACTTGTCATTCTCTGTTGTCCTCCAAAATACAATGGGCCTTTTTTAACTGATCTGAACTGAACTGCTAATGGAGTTAAGTTCTCCTTCCGAGACAGTTATTCTCATAGATGATTTTAATATCCACATAGATAGACATTCCTGGATGTAAACTGACAAATGAATTGCTATCCCTGCTGGACTGTTTTGACTTGCAGAATTTGATTATCCCACCCTCTCTGGTGGTAACATATTAGGTATTGTCTTAACATGGTGGTAACACACTAGACATGGTCTGCACATCGAGGCCATCTGTAGGCAACACTAACAGCACTGATATGGGCCACTCTGATCATAAATCATTGCTTTTCATTGTCTCAATGCCTCTTCCTGCTGTTAACTGTAAATGTCAAAATTCTTTCAGAAAAGTTAGTTATTTTCCCCATGCTAGATCGGTTTCTGATCTTTTTCTGTCTTGCCCTTCTCCATTCACATTATAAGTTACTATTACTTATTCTTCCATTCAGCAATAAATAAAATAGCTTCTTTAAAACAATGAGATCTCCTTTAAGCATTCAGCTCCATGGTGATATTCAACATTACGGTCTATGAAAGCAGTTGGCCTATGCCCTGAGAGAATGTCACGTAAGACTGGCCTCACTGTGCATGCCCAGGCTTTCTCCAACCATCAGAGGGCTCACAGAGATGCACTAACTGCAGCCAAGAATGCATGCCATAGCAGGATAATACTGAGTGGCAACAATAACCCGAGGGTTTTGTTCTTTCTAGTTATTACACTACTGCATCTGGCCCTATCACTTCTTCCATTAAAGACTGAAACATTCCTTCACTTTTTCCATGATAAAAGTAAAAACCTCAATAATTTACCTAATACAACTTAATTTTCCATTTATGTTTCCAGCCTTCCTTCTCCATCAATCTCCTTATTTCCAAATTCTCAGCAGTTACATCTACATTTATTAATAACCTGGGATCTCATTTATTAACCTTAAGTGCACACAAAAAGAGGCTCGAAATATGTGTATAAAACTTCCCATGCAAATGTCAGGATTTAGAAAAGAAAACGTGACTTGAAAGTTTGTGTATATTCACAGCAACTCTGACCCACGTGTACACAACATTTCAGGGAAACTGCAAAATGAGGGCATGCTTGATCAAGTAGGGAAATGAAGCCAAACCAGCTAAATGAGGATTCGCATGCACAATAACTCATATCACCAAGCCATTATTATCATGTGTACTGACATAACAAAGTACACCTCAAAAGTTTTGAATATGATGCACTGATTGTATTGTAATTCCCTTTTTAAATGGAGCCAATGCTACATACTGAAGAACTTTTGTTTCTAGTTTATATCAGGTAGATGTTGTTGGTTCTCAGTGAAGTGGCTGTCAGGTCAGGAATATCTTGGCTAAGCTTCATTCTATCAGGCCTGTTGTGCTAAACCAACCAACCAGCAAGGCACATTTTTTTCTTGCAGCCGTGTCCATTTCTCCACTCACATTTCACCAAGCGAGATGGACTCCAGCAGACCCCCGTGACCCTGTAGTTAAGATATAGCAGGTTGGATAATGGATGGATGGATGGAGAATGAAGCTGCTTTTGTTAACCATAAGCTGTTACTTTCCATTAATGCACAAGTCATCTATGATGCCATGAGATGGCTGAGACATGTTGTGTCCCCATGAGTCAGCCCTGTGGTTCATTTATTTTGAGGCAAAATAGTCTTTGACAGAGGTGATGGTGCTGTAAGTGGTTGCTCTCTTGCAGGTAAAGTAACTGGCTGCACTCTACTTTTTCATACGGCCTGTACAGTTCATTTTAACAGTAATCACGTCATTACATGTACCAGGTGATAGCAGCTACCTGCTCCGATGCTGACGCCTTACACCTTTCCCTGACCCCTACAACACAGAGGAGAGGTGCTATAATGGCACACATGTTCTTGTGCCATGAGTTGTGGAGTACAACCAGATACTCTTGAATGCAGGTGTGGTGTCTCGAAGCATCAGGAGTGAGGCAGCTCTACCAGCCAATGACGTTCCTCAGCATCGTGATTGCATATCTATGAGGTTGATTAGCAGGCTCCATATAAAGATGTTTCATAGCGGAGTGTGACAGACATTCCCATACACATATTTACAAGGTGATTGTGATTTATAAAGGGTAAATTGTGAAATTGCATAGAAATATACAGAGATCAGGTTTTATTAATCTGTTTTTTTACTGTATGCATTTTCCTGTTTTTTGGCATGCTCATAATTTCCCACTCGAATTCTTGCAAAGTTTTACCAATGAGGACCCTGCTCTGTAACTTGAGGCCTACTGCTCCCCACCTCACTCATCAAATCCTACCTTCATACTATAATCCCAACTCTGTTCACAATAATAAATAAGTCACTTGACAATGGTTTTGTGACAGCTACTTTGAAAATCATTTCTGTAACTGCAACATTAAAAATGTGTGGTCTGACAATCTGAACGATTTTCGCCACAACTCTCACTTACCTGTTCTGTCTAAAGTTCTTCAGCATGTTGTGGCCTCCCACCTCACTAGTTACTTAAATTGTAATAAGCTGATGGAACCATTGTAGTCTGGTTTCAGAGTGCAGCACAGCTACAAAACTGGTCTACTTTGGGTAACTAATAATTTGCTTATGGCAGCAGACTCTGGGCAAATAAACACAATAGTAACAGTAAGAGCAGCTCCTACTCAAAATGGTAATTCTAGAGGGCGCCTGGATTCGATCCCAGGACCACTTGATTATAAGTCAGTAGTTCTTATCGCTGCACCACCCAAGAGGTCATATCCCTGACGTATCTGTGTCGTATCCGCGTCGTACCCTAACCCGATTTCTTTTTCTTCGGTAATATTCTTGAATAAAAGCACACTTGTTTTGTAATGCGCGTACCTTTTGTGAAAGTGTTTATTTGATATTTGGACTTCAGTCTTCACATATTATACAATTCATGTCAAAAGTTTGTCGTTAGTACTATGACATGAACAAAGTTCCTATTTTAGGTACTTGTGCAACATTTCTTGCGTTTCTCGCATTTCCTGTCATTCTACACTTACACAGATCATTGTAGATATGGAACACACATGAAATGCATGTGTTCTAAATAACGATATATTATTTACTCTATACAACTCCAGGCACCTCACACCCAAATAAAGAAGACTTGAGCTGGGAGAACTTTTTGCCTGAGATGAGCTCCAGCGGTGGGGGGGATGGGATAGCAGGCTGCTTGCTGCTTGTGCTGATCGACACATTTACAAAATAAAAGACACCAATGGAGAGATGCAAAGGGATTAAAGGTGGGCCAGGATTATGAGTTTTTTCGTAGGCTTCAGGGATTCTAGTGTTAATTCTTTTAGACCTTAGTGCAGTATTTCATAGTGTCAAGCATGATATTTTACTGTCCAGAATGAAGAACATTTTGGGTATCTCTTGCACTATCCTCCAGTGATCTAAGTTCTGCCTGACAGATAAGCAAGAGTTTATTAGTCTTGGCCAAGGCAGGTCAGTGCCAGTCGGACAAGGATTTCCCTCAAGGGTCTGTCCTCTGCCCACTGCTCATCTTTGTCTACATGCTTCCCCTTGGCCGTATTATTCACAGTTTGGGATTGGCTATCATTTTTAACCCTTTAACCGCCAACTCCCTAAATATTCCCCACGCCAGGCGAAATCTGAACAATTTTCGTTTTTTTACTTTTTTACATTTTTTTTTTACATTTTTTACATTTATTCAAGCAGTATTGACCACTAAATGTTGTGCAAGTTCTAGAAATGGGCAAACACATAATAAAACACAAAATGTACCTTTTCTCAGGCTTGCACAACAATAAACTTTCATCAACTGTAACTGACGGTCCTGGCATGTAGGGCAACTGAAATGCTTCAAATAAATGGTCAATCAAAGGACGTAGCTTGAACAAGCGGTCGCGGTTTGGATCTTTCTTATCTGGCTCATTTCTGTTGTCATTCAAATGAAAGAATTTCAGCAGCAAAGAGAATCGGTTACGTGTCATGATACCTGCAAAAATAGGTGTTGCATACATAGGATCTGTAGACCAGTACATCTCAATATCTGGTTTTCTGATTATTCCCATCAACATCAAAATCCCAATGAATTTTTTCATTTCGTTTTCATCAGTGTCTACCCAAGCACGAACACGGGAATGTGGAGGTAAATTGGGATTTTTCTCAATAAACTGTGCTGCATACAGATTTGTCTGATGAGCAAAATGTCTGATCAAATCAGGTGACACAAACAGCTCATAAAACTGCTCAGCAGTGTAATTGTTTACATCAACAATAAAGCCACACGTTGCCTCAAACGGATGCAGAAAAGGTAGTTCACCTCGGGCAGCAGTCCAGTTGAGATGCTGGGGATACACCCACTCATCGCCGTCATCCGATGCGTCTTCATTCACAGTATCATGCAGCGCACGTTGCTGCTCATCACTGTCACTAAAATCTTCTTCAGAACTGCTACAATCATGATCAGAATTATTGTCCAAAATCGCCTGCAAAACCTCACTTGAAGTCAGTTTACGTTTCGCCATATTCACAGCTTTCACTTTCGAATCACATCACGTGATCGGCCAATACAAGTGCAGAGTTGTCGAAATACAACGTAGTAATAATACCCACGCCAAACTGTCAGTTATACTACGCGCCAGGCATTCACATAACCACAGGCAAATGTGCCGGATAAGTCCGGCAGTAAGGAGTCAGCAATAAAGCTACGATGCCAGATATATCCGGCAGAGGGCGGTTAAGGGGTTAAGCAAATGATACTTAGATTTATTTCAGTGATAAAAGTGAAATGTCTTGCATTAAAATGTATCAAAATGTGTTCAAAAGCATAGGATAAGTGTCCTGAAAGTCAGGACACAATAAAGAAAGTTGATACATTAGTTTAGACTGCTGATGTTGCAATCATTTTAATCGATGAACTGAATGTTCTTTTTAGCTTTCCATGAGAGGTAGTTCATTTAATGTGTGATAAAAGAAACACAATATCACAGTAGTTCTGCCATAAGCCAAATAAAACCAAGTAAATTAGTCTTGGTCCAGTCACTGTGGATGTGTGCACAACGGTGTCTTGTGGCACTGGTGTCCTGTCCAGTCTTAGTTCCTGCATAATATCTGCAGTTGACAGGATAGACTAGGGTCACCACCACTCCAACTTGTTTCAGCAGGTTCAAGAAATGATGGATCAATAGATTTTATTTAATCACTTCCACATTACTTCTTCTCTGTGTCAGTATAGATTCATAAGATTTGTTAAAAATAAAAACAAAAGCTTTAGACATTAAATGGTAGGTGCTGTAACCTTTTCAACTGGCAGGTAAACAGACTAAGTGTGAAAGTCTTGCTGTAGAAACATGCAATGCATTCTAGGAAAGCTAAAAGGCAAACAGAAATCAGAGTAAAAGCGCAGTTTTTGATTCCCAGTTGGCCTTGATTTGGTACCATTTTGCTTGTTTTGAGAAACTGTGAGCTGTTCTAGTGGAAAGAAAGCCAGTTGTGTGTGCTTAGTTGGGTACACTGGAAGAACAGTGGGAGAGGGAGTGAATGACAAACGTTTATTAGACTTTTTTCCAAAAAAAAAATCGGTTTGATTCAGTTGGTGTTTATTGCAAAAATAGAATTTTCAGTTTAGCTGTGATTCTGACTTTTGTAAAGAGCTCAGCTCAGTTCTTTTACAAGGACATTTAAATGGAGCTTGTTATCTGTTGCTTTTTAGCTAATAGACGCTTAGAAAAGGAGCACACTCTCTATCAAGAAATGCTTCTTTTCATTTTCCTTTAAGGATATATAATCTGTAAATAAGGAAATAGACCATCTGGGAACTGGCATTTTGGACTGAAAGAAGACTGCAGGAACCCATCCGGGTTGTAAAATTTGTTGTATTGTTTATACTTACAATTATTAGCAAATATACTATATGTTGTATTATTTATATTTATTGGTTTTGTTGCAAATAAACATGATTTTTTAAGTAAATGCTTGAAGCCAGTCTCTGATTATTACTATTAGTGAGCTGAGAAGCTAAGATTAACTATTTCTTGTCTAGATGCAGGCCCTTAAGGGGGTTAAAATGATGGTCTTGTGAAGTCCTTTATTTGTGGTAAACCTCGATTAAAATCACATAAAGGCAGTTCCAGTCACCAAGCTTCTTGCCATTAGAGGCCCCAAGGGCTGAATACATGGAGTACAACATGGACAGAGACAGGTTACAGCTAACAGGTACATAGCTGGTTTTGACAGTTCTTCTGATCCCTGAATAGGAAAAGAACCTAAGAGGTTAGTTGGAACCTTTTGTGTCTGGTGAATGTCAGAGGTGATCTAATAACTGGATAAAACAGACAATACTGCCTAATGAACAATCTGTTAGCAACCTATGTCAGTGGTTCTCAAACTGTGGGGCGGGCCCCCCTAGGGGGGCGCGAAGTAACGAAAAGGGGGGCGCGAAGATGTGAAAAAAAGAAAACAAGAATTGAAAATATGAAAAATACATCTATTGAGACCAAAACAAATTAACTTAAACTACATTCTGATACTAGAAAAATAAATATAGAGTTAGATAAATGTTGATTAAAGTTAAGTAAGTATAATAAAATATGCATCTATGATAAATCATTAATTAAAAAAGAACAAATTGGTATTAGTGGGCTCCTTTCAAAAAAATGTTAGGGGGGCACAATAAAACTGTTATGAAAACTCAGGTCGCAAATACTTAAAGGTTGAGGAACGCTGACCTATGTTATCATTCTCAAATGAAGAATCCTAGCCCATCTACAATTGCACATTGAGTAAAGGGTCTTGTATTTTAGTTACAATTAAAAAAGAATGAAATAAACTCATCATCAGCAAAGAACAATTTAAAGGTTCTTAACATTGTAGCAGGCAATTGTGGTACCCAGCCGGGATGCCCATGAAGACCGGAGGAGAGCTTGTGCCTCCTCCAGACCACGAGGGGGTGACCGCCCTGGGGGCCACGGGTACAGAGCTGGGAAGCTTGACCCTGTAGGGGCCCGTGGTCACCACCAGGGCGCACCCCAATACCTGAAGGACCATGGACCTCAGCACTTCCGCCACACCCGGAAGTGCTGGGGGGAAGACTAGCAGGGACACCCGGAGTGCTTCTGGTGATACAGCCGGCACTTCCGCCACACTGTGGAGTGTCAGTGGGAGATTTCCGGGAACACACCTGGAGCACATCTGGGTGCTTATATAAAGGGGCCGCCTCCCTTCAGAGGATGACTTGAATCGGGAGGAAAACAGATGATGTCTGGGAGGAGAGAAGGAGGCGGTCTGAAGAAAAAGGCATTGTGTGTTGGCCAGAACTGTGGGGTATTAGGGTTTGAGAGCATTATTGTATGATGGAAGATCACAATAAACGTGTGTGGGTTAATTTAAACGTGTCTGCCTGTCTGTGTCTGGGTCCTATTGCACACAATGTATTAATGTTGTTCTAAATTAGTCAAATTTGCTGAACCATTGCTAACCTTGTGGATATTTCTATATCATTGAGTGATTGTCATTTTAAATATTTTTCTCTTTGTACTTTATAAATTGGAAGATGCTGTAATTTTTTGTGTCAAATGAAATGAGCTGCATTCACTGTAAGAAATGTGCTATGGACATAAATGTATTATTATTATTATTATTACTTGATCTGACTTGACCAAGATGTAGTACTAGAAGTCTAATTCATATGTAATCCTCTCACTATAATTCAGTCCATAAAATTAATAACTATAACAATAAAATGAAAATTAAACTCCTAAAAAGGTAACTTTTCACTTTTGCATTGCTTTTTGAAAGTGTCATTTCACATCTGATCTGTGGCTTGAGGTTGCTCTGACGGTCTATTAAATAAGCCTGAGAGGAAACTCCAGAGCAGAGCCATGACCGGACCAAACTATAGCCTGGTTTTCGCCGTTTGCCTGGCACTGTCTGGTAAGTTATTTGATTGGTGGGGTAATGAAAATCATTAATTTCAGGTCTATTCAGAATATCTCTCTATATACGTACATAAAAGTTATATTCTCTGCTTGTTTGTGTTTTTTTTGTATTTCAAGCATCTGGCTCACAGATACTTCCCAGCATAAGTCAGGTTTTTGACACTTAGCAGAAGTAGAAGTAATAATATTAATAGCAGATGTATTATCAAGTGTAACTTTCAGAGTCACTCTCCCCGGGACCCATCTGTGGTTGGAGAAAGTGGCGTGAAATAATAGAGTGTGATCTGTCAACACAGGAAGAGTGCCACACAGGTTCTGAGGGTTGTCATGTTTCTGAAGCAAGAACTTCTCTAGGTACCTTTGTCATGGCTCCAAGTCAGATCATCTCTGGAGTTTTGTTATTGCAGTTTGGGGTTCTTTGCATCAGAAGGAAAAATTTAGAATATTGTATACAAATGCGATTTCTAATACTAACAATAATTACATACAAAATGCAACAAGCTAAAGGATAATAAAGTTTAGTAATGTATATATTTTATAATTACTTTTTCCCTTTCCACCTTTCAAGTTTCTCACCTGGGCAACACTGGGCAACTCAACTAGTACATAATAATATTGCATTCGCGGAGAAGAAAAATAAGACCAAAATTCTTCAAGAGTGGTGAGTCGTCTCCTTTAGATAGATAGATAGATAGATAGATAGATAGATAGATAGATAGATAGATAGATAGATAGATAGATAGATAGATAGATAGATAGATAGATAGATAGATAGATAGATAGATAGATCGATCGATCCATCCATCCATCCATCCATCCATCCATCCATCCATCCATCCATCCATCCATCCATCCATCCATCTATCTATCTATCTAAAGGAGACGACTCACCACTCTTGAAGAATTTTGGTCTTATTTTTCTTCTCCTTTAGGTGAATCACTGATATCTAGTGTGTTCTCATCACTACTTTATTTCACTTTGTCCTTAGTGACCATCTTCTTATAACCTTTGGCAATAGTGTGCGATGTGAGGTAAGGTTCAGTTGAATTATTTTTTCATGTTTTTGACGATTTATATGTAGGATTTACATATTTTTTCATTTATCATTATTTGATGCTACTTCATTTCTGATTCTAAGTCCCTTACACTAATTGCTTTTCCCTTATTATTATTTTATACTGATTTATGCTTCTGAAGAAAGGGCATGTTACAGCATTCACAAATTCCTCTTTAATCAGTACTTATCCTTAGTCCTGAATGTTTTTGTGTTTTATTCTGATCTACACTTCTGTAGAAAGGGCATGTTACTGCATTCACACATTCCTCTTTTGTTAATCAGTAGTCATCTTCTTTTAACTTCTTTCAGAAGTTTAAGTTTTTTTCTCAACTCTCTGATATTTTATCTGCAAAGTAATATTTTACGCTACATACATAAAGGGGAACTGAGTTACACACTCTATGTCCACCAGTAAGGTCCTTTAAAATTCATCTGATTTTGGGCCACAATTCTTTTAATTGTACTCAGTTTCATTTCTACACAATCATCACATGTTCTCAGATTCATTGTGATTTCATGACATATTTTTGTCCTGTATGTTATTCCTGTTATCTTCTCTTCATTGTATAGTTGTGGCCAAATGTTTTGAGAATGACACAAGCATTGGTTTTCACAAAGTTTGCTGCTTCGGTGTTTTTAGATCTTTTTCTCAGATGTTTCTATGGTATGCTGAAGTGTAATTACAAGCATTTCATAAGTTTCAAAGGCTTTTAATGACAGTTACATTAAGTTTATGTCAATATTTGCAGTGTTGGCTCTTTTATTTTTCAAGATCTCTGCAATTCGCCCTGGCAGGCTGTTAATCAACTTCTGGGTCAAATCCTGACTGATGGCAGCCCATTCTTGCGTAATCAATGCTTGGAGTTTGTCAGAATTTGTGGGTTTTTGTTTGTCCACCCACTTCTTGAGGATTGACCACAAGTTCTCAACAGGATTAAGGTCTGGGGATTTTTCTGGCCATGAACCCAAAATTTCGATGTTTTGTTCCCCGAGCCACCCAGTTCTCACTTTTGCCTTATTGCCCTGGGCTCCATCATGCTGGTAAAGGCATTGTTGGTCACCAAACTGTTCTTGGATGGTTGGGAGAAGTTGCTCTCGGAGGACCATTACTTGTGTCATTCTCAAAACTTTTGGCCACGACTATATGCTACTCCTTTCCATATTTTATTTCTTGTTTCTTGTTTTTGCGATTACGAAAATTTCCTAATCACTTTGCTATGCCCTGAATTAGTGCATTTTTATTTTCTTACTAACACTACACTGAAGTGCTACCAAACAGTTTCCTTTCAGCCCCAATCCACCAATCATAACATAATGAGGAACTGACACCATAATTATAAAAACAAATTATGGGAAAAATTCTAACCTTTATAGAATATTGCAGTGCTTTATCAATGTTGAGCTTGTGGAACCCCTTCTAACATTTTGGATGTTTTGTTATCTCTGACTGATTACATTAAATCTTTTTCTTTGTTCCGTAGAAGGGTAAGAGAGGGGTGTCTGATTTGAGTGAGATTTAGTATTGCCTTTTAATACATACGTTGTAACAAAATCTAATAAAACAGTAATGTATTAAAAAGGTCTTTCAGAAGTCACATTTCATTGGCCATTGTTTTCATGGTCTTATCCAACATCACTGGCACAGGTGCAATTGGATACAAGATCATGGTTGGAAATGAGGCTACAGCCCATAGTAGACCGTACATGGTCTTCTTAAGAATGTAAGAAGTAAATAAAACTTCCAGATGCAAAGGGTACCTCATTTGTCAGAATGGTGTTGTGCCCACTGCGAAGGACAGAAATTTTCCAGGCTCTATCGCAGTTATTAACTTCTGCCTTTGTTGAGTGAAAAGTGTAATGGGAAGAGAGCAGTTGTCCAGAACAAGAAAATAAACATAATAGAATATGCATAAAGCTATACCACATAATTACTCCAAAACAACAATAAAAAGCAAAACACGTCTGTAATATAATAACATTAGAGTGCCCATAGACCCCAATAGGACTGCCCCTAACAGCACAGCTCCCTTGCATGAAGGAACACATGGCCCAAAGCAGTCTCTCTCTATACTTCCATTTTAGTGGAATCCCAACCTGAAAATGTTGACTGGGATAATCATCTACTCAGAATATCCTTTATGAGAGCCTCCTGTCCAAGCAAGCAATCATCCATCACGATTTTAAGGCCAGCTCATCTCTCCTTTCCAGTGGCACTTGGGAAAATAAAAAAACAACATACTTAAACTTAGTTGTGTTCTCCATTATTACTTAAAGTGGACAATTTTGATAGTGAAAGTCTGTCTTACAATTCCAAGTGATTTTTATTATCATGACTTTGGAAGTACCTAACGTATAACATATAGAGACCTACAATACTGTAAATACGGTTGGTAACACCCAATGTCTGGTAGTACAAAAGAACAGTCTCACTGTCGCTCCCAAGTCTTGTCATTTGCACGTTGTACTTTTTAGGATTAGGCCACTGAATACGTCTACATTGATGGTGCTGCAGTGTCACTTATAGCCACAAAAATAATATTCAAAATTTAGACTAATTCTTAAGTAAATGGCCCACAATGACTGAAATGCACACGCAAACTGTTGATGAATCTGTCGACTGTACTGAACTCAAATTTTATTGAGCTCAACTGGACATGTTAGAAAGGTAGAAACAGACTGACTCTTTCTGCAATGACCGCTTTATCTTTCCCTCTCACATCCAATCTTTCACTGGCGATTCTTCCTCCCTTTCAGCAGTGAATTCTTATGTATTCTGTAGCTCCTTATGAACTCCTCTGCCTTGTATGACTGTGACAGACTCATGACATCGCTCCCACTTATACCACTATTTCTGGATGTTTCAGGTTCATTGATCACCCTTAAACCTACTAGGCAACACTCATTTCTGTCAGACCCTGGAGAATTTCCATTGTTCTTAAAGACAAAGAGTCATTTGCATGTTCACATTCCACTTCCCAGCTTTATGAAATGGGGCTTCACTGTCAGATAACACAGACAGAGCTACAACACGTCCTGGTTTGAACAATTTGTGACATACTGTAGGCATTCTACAAGGGACTAGAAATCCCCCCTGTGGGTTAACAACCACACCTATTGAGCAGTACAGCAAATAATACATACTGTATATATAAATTTTTTTTTTAAAAAACATGCTTATATTAAGTTAAAAAGTGTACTAAAAAATAAGTATCTCATACATCATCCATCCATCCATCCATTTTCCAACCCGCTGAATCCGAACACAGGGTCACGGGGGTCTGCTGGAGCCAATCCCAGCCAACACAGGGCACAAGGCAGGAACCAATCCCGGGCAGGGTGCCAACCCACCACAGGACACACACAAACACACCCACACACCAAGCACACACTAGGGCCAATTTAGAATCGCCAATCCACCTAACCTGCATGTGTTTGGACTGTGGGAGGAAACCGGAGAGCCCACGCAGACACGGGGAGAACATGCAAACTGCACACAGGGAGGACCCGGGAAGCGAACCCAGGTCCCCAGGTCTCCCAACTGCGAGGCAGCAGTGCTACCCACTGCGCCACCGTGCCGCCCAAGTGTGGTTTTTAAAAAGTATTTTTTATATATATATTATTTTCAACTTTTTAGTCTTGGGTTTGTTTTAGTACAATTTTGTAATTAATATTTTAACACTTCCTTTGACGTTTATATGCATGCATCTTTCATACAAGATGCAAAAAGGATAGACCCTATGGTTTATCAGTGGACGCCATCTATTGGTGAAATCTTGAACTATTCTTCATATGAAAATTTCATTTCTTAATTAACATGGATTAATTAGTGAAACTGATTATTGATTCATGTATTGTCATCGGAAATAAGTAAGTGTGCAAAATTTCAAGTCATTTGGACAATAGGAAGTGGGTTAAATATCGACAACAAGATTTGTACCAGACAACAAACAGGTGAAGTTAATAGAAGCGTGGTAATAATAAAAACTGAGAGGAAAGACATGTCTTTATAAAGCATAGATTTAGAATACTTGTTTTATGTCTTGAGGAGGCCATGATGGCAAGGTGCCTTTCACAAATCCCCCTCTGGCTTGATGAAACTATTGAGACTCTACACACCAAAACAACCAAGGAGGACCACTCCCCCTATCCCTGCTTGATGAAACGATCCCACGTCCCAAAATGACCAAGGGGGACCATCCCATACGCTGCACCCCCTGCTTGATGAAACAATTGAGCCTCCACACACCACAAGCAACAGTGCGAAGTACCACACCACATTAATCCCAAGGGGAAAGTCAAATACATATAGCAGCAGAAACATAAAAAGCAAAGATACAGACTCACAGGACTGACAATGCAGCCAATCAATTGATAAACAAATAAACAAACAAACACACAAGCAACCAAACAAATAAATCTAAACATACTGAGAACATCGGGTGGAAACATTAAATTACCTGATAGCGGTGGGCTCTTCTTAGCACACTGTGGTGGAATGAGCCTGTGGCTAAAAGTACTGCAAGAAAGCTCCTCCTGGAGGAGATTTTTCATGATGGCGTCCAATTTTGCCATCATCCACTTTTCCACAACCGCTTCCAGTGTGTCCAGGGTTCACCCTGTGATGGTGCAGGCTTTCCTGATACGTTCATTCAGTCATTGTTCTTCTTTCGAGCTCAGCTTGCTTCAACAGGAGACCACAACATTGAACACCACGCTGGCTACTATGGACTGGTAGAACATCTCCGGCAGCTTAATGCAAACATCAAAAGTAAAGTCTTATTCATGAAGTGCAGTCTGCTATGGCCCTGTGGTGGGTACTTTCATATTGTCTGGGAAACTGCACAAATCTGACTTTCATAATTGTCTGTGTGAAAAGAGATGTTTTAAATTTTGTTTATTTTTAACTTAAAAAGTACTTCTGAACAATTTTATTATGTCTTTTGTTATGACAAAGTGAAATGTAAAGCAAAAGCCTTGAATTGGAACCCTTTTTTAGTGAAGTGTTGAGCCTGATGGTTTGTGGTTTAACCAAATGCTAATGTTGTCACTGAGTAGCAGAAAAAAATACTTGCAGACTTCTTATCATTTTTGGTAAAATGCATTTTTATATTTTGCCCACTTATCTCTGCATTCCAAAGAAACAGTCAAACCAGACTTTACAAACACAGACATCAGCTCTTTTAAATTTACTGAAAATGCAACAAGCTAAAGGGCCCCAGATGGTCATTTTACACCATTAGCACAGGGCTGTTTCTACAGTGACACACTTTATAACTAAAACTAATAATGTAGTTCTTAAAAAATGATTCTTGGTATGTGTTCTTTTACGTTAATAATTAGCCCTTCTCACGTTTAGGGTTCTTTATTTCTTCTTCCTCTACAGTTGGGAATAAGCACTCACAGAGTGGGCATTAGCAAGAATTTCTTTGGTGCCAAAACCGGACATCCGTGTGCCAAACTCCACTGCTCACCCACTCTCTCTCCATCCCCCTTCTTCCCTTAATGCGGCAAAATGGTGACTGCATACCCAGAAACATGTTTGAATAATTATACATTACAAACCCATATACAGACATTTAACCTTACAATTCTTCTCTTCAGCTAACTTAAATTGACTTTACTCAAAATTAAACTTTTTAAGGCTTTATTTCTAGTACAGCGGACTCAAATCTCTTAGGTGTCACATTAAGAAGTATGATTTGTGTACAAACAATAAGAATGGATTTAATTGCTTTAATTAGGAGCACCATTTATGCAAATGGGCGGCACGGTGGCGCAGTGGGTAGCGCTGCTGCCTCGCAGTTGGGAGACCTGGGGACCTGGGTTCGCTTCCCGGGTCCTCCATGCGTGGAGTTTGCATGTTCTCCCCGTGTCTGCGTGGGTTTCCTCCAGGCGCTCCGGTTTCCTCCCACAGTCCAAAGACATGCAGGTTAGGTGGATTGGCGATTCTAAATTGGTCCTAGTGTGTGCTTGGTGTGTGGGTGTGTTTGTGTGTGTCCTGCGGTGGGTTGGCACCCTGCCTGGGATTGGTTCCTGCCTTGTGCCCTGTGTTGGCTGGGATTGGCTCCAGCAGACCCCCGTGACCCTGTGTTCGGATTCAGCGGGTTGGAAAATGGATGGATGGATGTATGGATGGATTTATGCAAATCATTTTTAGGGTGTATTGCCATTACCCAATTCTTTTAGGTTGACTCCACTCGACGTGAACGATTTAAAAAGTGATTTTTTTGTAAAATTTGTCATTACGAAGCAGTTGATTGAACTGAAAATAGGAGTGTTTAAAGACATTATGTAGCTATTTCTAATACATCTGACATCATTCATTTATTTGTCATAAAAATGTGGTTGTGATGACTCAGGATTCCCAAAAGCATTTTCAACAATTGCCCTCTACGGTGACTAGACGACTTGCTAGTTTAATTAAAATTTGAAAATAAAATTCCAAGAAACATTACTATTTAATTAATTGGAAAATATCAATTAATGCACAAGTTTACAACTATCATATTTAAATTATAATAACATTTGCTAGTTTGGTTTAACAAAACTGTTTTAAATTCATAGTTCTCAGTTTAAATAAGTCTGAGTAACTCAAATAAGTTACGTTCACCTAATTCCTTTTACTCTGGTTAGAGCAGTGGTTCCCGACCTTTTTTTGGCCATGCCCCACGTAGGCCTCTCTAAAATCATGGTGGTCCCCCACTGTAACATATACCTTATTCTTATTATTACCTATTCAGAAAGTGGACTCTTACTCACGTGGAGGAAGCCCATAATGTTATTAATTTGGTCTAAACAAGCTTCCAAAGAACATGGAAACAAAAGAGGGAAAGGGTAGTTGAAGTACTGACAAAGAAATCACTAAGAAATTGTTAATAAAAAATAATATAATATGAAGTAATATAAAAATACAGCAAATACAGTTTTGAAAACATATAATAAGAGACGTGATATTCATAAATATAAAATAACATTAATGACAGCTTTTTCTGTAATATTTTGATAATTTTATATTTTTGTTATATTGCAAAATTTTATAATCATTGTAACAATTCATATTATTTTAATGGTAAAAATGATTTCTAAGTAGAAAAATCCAAGCCGGTTGTAAAATCTTAAATTAAAGGGTTCTTCACCAACCCTTCTATGTTTATCCATCCATCCATTATCCAACCTGCTATATCCTAACTAGAGGGTCACGGGGGCCTGCTGGAGCCAATCCCAGCCAACACAGGGCACAAGGCAGGAAACAAACACCAGGCAGGGCACTAGCCCACCGCAAGGAACACGCACACCCACACACCAAGCACACATCCATCCATCCATTTTCCAACCCGCTGAATCCGAACACAGGGTCACGGGGGTCTGCTGGAGCCAGTCCCAGCCAACACAGGGCACAAGGCAGGAACCAATCCCGGGCAGGGTGCCAACCCACCGCAGGACACACACAAACACACCCACACACCAAGCACACACACTAGGGCCAATTTAGAATCGCCAATCCACCTAACCTGCATGTCTTTGGACTGTGGGAGGAAACCCACGCAGACACGGGAAGCAAACCCAGTTCTCCTAACTGCAAGGCAGCAGCGCTAATACTGCGCCACAGTGCTGCGCCCTCTATGTTTATATAAATATATAAATGTCTCTGTAAAAAATAAAAATAAAAATTATTTGTTTATTTTTTCTATCATTTTTAACAGTGAATTTCTGGTTCTTCATTTTATAAATTGTTTAACGTACCTAAATTCTTGAATTGCCCCACTAAAAAATCAAATTGCCCCCCAGTGGGGCATGCATCCCATGTTGGGAATCCCCGGGTTAGAGTAACTAATTTACTTCTGGATTTTTAAAATAGGCTGCCTTTGTGTCCTTCACATGTTTCTGTCCATCGTAATGGCCAGTTTCACCCTGTCAGCTGGTGTGTGTGTGTGTGTACAACTTTGGAATAAACTTCACAGATTACAGTGGCACACTTCAAACCTATTACTACAGTAACATCCAAGTTAAAAGGAGGTACCGCCAAATTTCTTACATTTCATTCTTTGTTTTATGTATTTTACTGTTGTCAAGAAATGTACTGTAAAAAATAACAAGATCTTAAATGACTACTGATATAGGATACTGAGTACTACTAGTGTTTGATGATTGGAAAAGTGAAAAATGGTAATGTCCTAAAATGGACACTGTGCTACATATGACTGATTATCCTGTATGTTCACTAAATTATGTTGTACATTGGAGATAGGAAGCCAATTGTCACCTTATGACTGTCTCTGATTTTATAATCTTGTAAATAAATCCAAACTTTCCTATCATTCACGTTGTGTGGTTGTAGTGACAACAACAAACAGGAAGGGTTTGATTGATACGTCAATAAACCAATGGGTGCCATTATATATTCTTAATCTCCCTGTCGTCGCTCACCCAGCTGATCGGCTGTGTTAAAAAACACAAAAAATAAAAAGCAAAACTGACACCTGGTGAGTGAAAACTGAGTACTGATGAGTAATGGTGTGACAAATGATAAATGAGTAGTTACAGTACGTGTGATGAGCAACTATTATTGTTATTTATTCTTTAATATTATTGCTTATTTTTTATTGTTTTCTCTTCTTGTAACTTTCTTTTTGTCATCTTTTAAAACACTTTGAGCTACATTGTGCTATAGAAATAAATGTTATTCTTGTTGAAGTGATGCGAGACGAGTGATGAATGATTACTGATACATGATACGGAGTAATGCTGATGTCTGACATCTCGAAAAGTAAAAAATGGCTACTGATACATAATATGGCATAATACCGATGTTTGATGATTGGAGAAGTAAAAAATGACTGTGTCCTAAACCGTACACTCTACACTACATATATAACACCACAGTATTTATTTTTTTGCTAAGGTCTCAATGTGGACTCAAACATGTTAGATGTTACTAGAGCTCCCTCTAGTGCTCCCATGTTGCTCTGGACTCCTAAGTCACTTATATCTCTTAAAGCAGGGATGTCAAATTCATATACTGGACAGGCACATTGACTGAAGATTTTATTCCAATAACTTTTTAAATCAGTAACCAATTACTGCTGGTAATTTAACATACTTCTTTTGCCTTAATTATAATTGATTTGCCTATTTTTTTTCAACAACAAAGAGATATAAAGCAACAGAATAGATGGCCGACTAACTCAGGGGTCTCAGACCTAATAGACCACCATTTTCACAGTAACTAATCTCATTTTTGGCTGTTAATGAAACCTGTTACTTAATTTTATAGCTTGTTGGTGCTCTGATTCTGCTACACCAGTCATTTCCAAAGCTTTTCTTTTTTTTATGATTGTCACCTGAATACTTTGTGGGTCACACTAGATTAGTATCACTCAGACCTTTACTTCTTATCTTCTCAAATATTTTATGTATAGAAAGACACAAGTTCAAAGGGGACATAAATTAGCCTGGTCATCTGTTGGCTCACTTTGCACCTGATTATTGTTTAGCTGCTGGTTTAAGAAAAAAATCAAACAATCAAAATTCACATCAGTTAAAATAAATGCAACTTAGAATATTAGCACCAATGATCAGTTACTAATAAATAAAATGGGTGGAAAGAAAGCCCTTCCGGACAGCCCTGGCTCAAAAGGGTGGATTTTTTTAAAACAACGTCCAAACTGTGCACACTAAACAGATGACACGGCCAACACTCATTTCTGTCAGGCATCCTTTGTAGGTGGGAGAGTACCAGTCCTTGCATGCATTGACCCCAGACCTTGCACTACAATGGGTAATATGGTTCAAGCTTCTCTGGCTAGCCATCATATAGTATACCATTATGTGCCAATCTGGGGGTGTGAAAGCCTCTTCCTAAGTACAGTATAAAATGCAAGGGCTTAGCGGCTGGTTGTGGTCTTTTTTCCCTAACTATAAAAGCAGACTACAGAATCATCAGCTCTTTTGATTTCAGACTGTCTTTCTGGTTTAATTCAGTGAATATGAGCAGATTTCGCTCTCTCTGCCTAAAGAAATCTCACTATGGCAAGCCCACAGGAGAGCATCCATGTTCATTTGACCTTGGCTTCAACCAAATTAATGGCGGGGCACTGTGCTCTGCATTTTTTAATTATCATCATTGAAGATCTTTTCAAATTGCCTTTACTTTTTAACTTTTCAGCTTGGGCCAGGCTGGGGCAAAGTTCACTACCTGGATAGGAGGCCTGCCTGTCAGACGTTCAAGGAGAAAGGCAGACGGTAATGCATATATGTACTGATTTCTTTTTTGATCATACTACTTAGTATGCAGAGAAGTTTTCAAGATCCCCTTATATTTGCACACAACATTATCATAAGTGCTTCAAGCTTTGCAGATAACTGAAAACTTCATTAATAGACACTTGGACTTGAGCTCAGCATATGCAGGCTTAAGAAGAACATCCAAATAATAAAAAAGACTTTATGACCAGCACCTTCTGAAACCCACCTTATTGATCTACTCCCCACCCTTCACTTGCTATATGATGCCTTTGATTCCTGTATGTCTAATCATCTTCCTCTGATGATGACACCTGGCAGGTTGTCAAAAACTTAGGAATAAGAACTATTTTAAGATACATGACTCATTTTCTCCCTTTGTTGATCTCTGGCTACAAATATGCAAACCGAATCTCAGAGGAAACCAACACAGCCATGGGGAGAACATACAAACTCCATGCAGGAAGGGCAAGGGATACAAACTCTGGTCTCCTTACTGCAAGGCAGCAGTGCCACTGCCACTATGCCACCCTGCTGCCCCTTGTAGAAAGTATCATTTTTTTAACTGGTGTGAAGCTTTTTGACTTAGGCCAGGGTGTGTGCATATAAGAGCTTTACATCCAAACTTATTATTCATTTACAATGTGCCACTATTGTCTTATTTTAATAAATACTACTTTGCATTAAACTACGTTTTATCTACGCATCTTGACTGCACTGAGGTAACAAAGAAATAGAGGTAGCCTGGTGTGGGTACATTGCCATTTCTCCCCCACAAGGTTAGCGGCTGAGGAAGGCCACATCCATTACTGAGCAGCACAAAATAGAGTAACACTGTTGGTAAGTGGCATTAAACTAGGGAACACCCATCTGGTCTGCTCAACCCAAACCTAGACAGTTCTCGTTTGGAATACTGAGGAGTGGTAGGCTGTGCAGACATAATCAGTGCTTACGTGCGTGTATGCATATGTTCTGTGTGTGTCTGTGTTAAGCTAAGTGTGGGGGACAGCCGGCAGCTCATCCCGGCTGGGATACCCCTGAGATGGAAGGATGGGGGAAGGCAGCTTTTCCAGGACACTGCCTCCCCCAGAATGCTAGATGGCAGCTTCCCTGGAGTGTAGCGGTGCCCCGGATTTCCGCAGGACATCCTGGGACTTGGAGTCCAGTTTCTCAGCCCTGTTGTGTGTCAAGGGGGAGCTGTGAAAGGATCTGAGAAGTCATGCTTCCCTTGCAGCCCGGACGTACTAGGAAGTCATGTGGAAGGAAGAACAGAAGCACTTCCAGGTCAAAAACTATTTAAAGGACTTCTGAAAACCCAGCAAGCGAGCCGGAGTCGGGAGAAGTAGGACAGAGCTTGCTGGGAGGTGCGGTGGAGGAAGAGAGTGATTAGAATTGTGTATTTGTGACTGCGGTGCTTGGGGAACTGTACAAGAAGAAAGAAGAATAAAAAGTAACTTCTTGGTGCTTTTAACCTGTGTTCCTGTGTCTGTCTGTTGGGGTTAAAGAGGCACAACAGTGACCCATAGCGTCCACTTCTTACATAAGGATATGTAACAGATGGCTAAACCAGAAAGCATCTAGTGATCCCCACGCACACTACAGTAATACAGTTTGTGTGAGTGGATCTGCGATGGACTGGTGCTGTGTCCGGCATTTACTCCTACCTTATGCCCATTGTTACCAGGATAAGTTCTGTCCTCGCACAAAAAATAAAATGGGGAAACTACAGTAAGTCCAGTTAATAATTACATCCAGCTATCAATTTTCTGAATGCACTTAATCCAATTGTGTGAAGGCAATTAACAAAAAAAGGAAGCTATCCTGAGAGACTGCACTGTGATTCCATTTTGAAAAAGAACTTTTGTTTTTCTTTTTTGTACTTTATTTTTTAATAACCTGCCATTTTTAAATTGGGTGTTATTCTTCATGTAATGAGTGACCACAAGGACACCCCTTTACTGTTACTAAGGCTCACACTTATGTTGAAGGCAGGGAAGTCACTTTTACCTTTTGGAGGGATTACATACAGTATAACCGCTTGAAACAATTTGAGAGAAAAGAAGGCCAAAAAAATCTATAACAATGACAACAGAAAATAAACAAAATGGGCATTTAAGGATTAATAAGTATTTATTTGTACAAAAGATGCATTTGTAGAGTACAGTTAGGATCAGTGTCTGTTAAGTAGAGCTTAAGGTGTTATTAGGGTTACGGGTTAGTCTCTCTATTCTATAGCAGTTCACTCTTATCATGGCCAAGTGGCAAATTTTATTTTCAGTTATGAAACATAATCTAAACTATATGCATTAATTTTTACATGCACAATGTGAATTGTACATGATATGTGAATAGTCAAAGTCAAACATGGAAATTGCACAAATGTAATTAGCAGAGAAGGAAGTCTGCTTAAGTCTGACACTTATCTGTCTGCCGATCAGAAGTTAGCTTTGAAAGCTTACTGTATTTATAACAATCAAATTAGACGTCTCTTCAGCTAAATGGCTTATCACAGACCACATCTTTTTTGCCAGAGTATAAAATAGTGATGCTGATACACCATAGTGCACATCAGATCTGAATCATGAAGCTGCTAACCATAATCACCATTTTTGCTCTTCCTCTGTTCTTATTCAGTCCTGGAGGTAAGTAGCACTCAGGTATGCATTTTGTAGAACTTAACTTTTAAGAATGCATTTGTCTGTGTGGAGTAAAACAAAGTCTTTTTTTACTATTTTTTGCTTAGGGACATGTGAGAAGATAATTGGAGGTAGAGAGGTTGCTCCACATTCAAGGCCTTACATGGTCTACCTTAGTGCCGATTGTGGAGGCGCTTTGATTAAGGAGAACTGGGTCCTGACAGCAGCACACTGTCACAGGTATCACTGGCCTACAAAGAAAATATAAAACTTATTAGTTGAATTATTAATTTATAATTAGGTAATGGCTTTCATATAGTATGACCCTTGAATGCTTGATAGGAGTGAAACTGTGCATTGTTTCCTTGTGAATCTGTATTTTTTCTTTACCATCCATCCATCCATTATCCAACCCGCTATATCCTAACTACAGGGTCACGGGGGTCTGCTGGAGCCAATCACAGCCAACACAGGACGTAAGGCAGGAAACAAACCCCGGACAGGGTGCCAGCCCACCGCAGGGCACACACATACACATGCCAAGCACACACTAGGGACAATTTAGAATTGCCAATGCACCTAACCTGCATGTCTTTGGACTGTACCCGGAGGAAACCCATGCAGACACGGGGAGAACATGCAAACTCCACGCAGGGAGGACCCGGGAAGCGAACCCCGGTCTTCTATCTGTGAGGCAGCAGTGCTACTCACTGCGCCATCATGCCACCCTTTTTCTTTACCAGAAACAAAAAAAAAAAAATTTCATTTAAAGGGAAGAGACATTCATGCAATATTAATTTGAAAAAAAATTAGAAAAGCATATAAATTTGTAGTACTTTTATTTTTTGCAATAGTACTACTGATACAAATAGAATACACTCATGGTGACTCAACATGTTAATTAAGAACTAATGGATAACAAATATCCATCCCACCATTTTCTAGTGTAGGATTTCAAGAGAACAAAACTCAGAAGTGATCCATGAACAGACACAAGTCCACTGTAGAAAATGCTCATCTACTCCAACTTTCATTATCACCAGTCCACTATTAGCACTGCAGGACTGTGAAAATGAAGAAGAAAACACGAGCCTTTCAAAGAAACACAAGTCCATTACAAAGCACACTCTCACACAGTTTCTAATTAATCCAGCATGCATGTCTTCAGAAAGTGGAAGGAAAACTACAGTCAGAGAAAAACCCACATCGACTCAGGGAGACTGTGCAAATTGCACACAAACACTGCCTTAGCAGGTGTAAAATGTGCATTAAAACGATTTAGAGGAGAACAGACAATTCTAGCAAATTACCTATTCATCTAACTTCTCCAAATTAACATCAAGTCAAGTTTTCAAAGTCCCCAAATTTTGTCTTATATCTCATACATAGTAGGTTACTTATTCTATGAATCTATGGTTCTTCACATGAAAAAAAAACTGCCTTAACGTTAGTAAAAAAAATTACCCTTAAGTTTCCATCTGTGTCATCATTTGTTCCTGTTAAAGAAGTCATTATGACTGGCATCTACCACATTACTTCTAGTATTATCATCTCTTATTTTCTATTAATTTAAACTGAAAAGGTTCAACTCTATATAATATAATATAATATAATATAATATAATATAATATAATATAATATAATATAATATAATATAATATAATATAATATAATAATAGGGTGGCATGTTGGTGCAGTGGTAGCACTGCCGCCTCGCAGTAAAGAGACCAGGGTTTGCGTGTCAGGTCCTTCTTGCATAGAGATTGCATGTTCTCCTCATGTCTGTGTGGATTTCCTCCAGGTGCTCTGGTTTCCTCACACATGAAAGTTAGGTGGATTGACTATGCTAAATTGGCTCTAGTGTGTTTGTGGGGAATGTCAACATGTCTGGTGTTCACCTTGCAGTGGTCCTCCTGTCTGGAGTTTGTTTCTATCCCATGCTTGCTGAGATTAACTCTAGCTTACCCGTGACCCTTGTGGAAGCCAACCCCAGACAAAGACAGACAGACAGACACCTCCATGTCTACAAAAGCACATATTTAATTAGCAACTATTTACAATGTCCTGCACATAGCACACGGTACCCCTGCACCAATCACCCTTTTGAGTCATTCACAAGGTCCTTCACCGCCTCCAATCCTCTCCGCCGAGCTCTGTCCTCTTCCTCCTGACTGTAGCTGCCGACTGGAGGGAGCCGGTCCCTTTTATATCCACCCGGACGTACTCCAGGTGCTTTCCGATGGACTTCCTGTGGCACTTGCTGGTGTGGTGGAAGTGCCACATGAACACCCGGAAGCACTCCGGGTGTCCTTGGTATTCCTTCCGCCAACACCTCCAGGTCCCTTACAGAAGCAGGCCTGTAGCTACTCCCTCAGTTGTTATATTATACTTTTCAAATTTTAGTAAATGATTTTGTGGAGATTGTAACGTATGCTCTTGTATGCATGTATTGATGAATAAGGCCTAGGCTATTTAAATCTTTATTTATAAAAACATATCACATCTCACCGCTTGCATATTCTACTTATCTACACCACACTGGGAAAAGCTGCTAATAAAAACTGACTTACTGACTTGCAGATCTATCTACTGTTGATTGCAATGTTTAAAAAAAAAAATATTTTTTTTTTGTCTACAGAGAGAAAGGTATGTATGCAATACTTGGAGCTCATTCTATTAATGGAAATGAAAAGGAACAGCAAATGATTGACGTAGAAGAGCAAGTGATCCATAAACACTATAACAGCTTAACGCAGGCTAATGACATCATGCTGGTAAAGGTAAGCTGTGCTTTATATTTACACTTTCCAGCCCACTTTTATACAGTATAAGGAATATTCATCCTTCCATTATCAAAACCTGTTTGTTTCATTAGAGGGTTGCTGGATGGTAGAATTTATCCAGACACTATCAAGGCACCACCTCTGAATGGAATGCTACCCACCTGGATAGACCACACTCACATCAGGCTAGTTCATAGACACCAAAAACCTAACCCTCACATCTTCAGGATGATATCTGGCAGTCAGGAGAAATCCCACATGGATGTGTTGAGAATCTGCAAACTCCACATAAACTGCAACAGAACCAGAAATTCACTATAAGACAGCAGCATTACCTACAATATTAACATGCCACCAATAATAATAATTTTTAAAAATTATTGAATGTTAAAAAAGCAGATGACAACAATTATTATGCTTTTCTTTTAATACAGTACACGGTGTAAAAAAACTTCAATATTCCAGCTCCAGTTCTGCTTTTCTTTTCATTTTTTCACCCCAGCCCCTCAATTCATTCTTTTATTTGCATTTTTTTTTTGCTTACACTTTTTCTCAGTGCCCTTCTCTCACAAGTGTTTTGTGTTTACAGGGTCAGGGCCTTATAGTGACTCTTAGGGGCTGCAATTGTGGTTGCAGTTACCCGAGAGGACTATTATAGACCCCCATCTGTTACTTAGCATTACTTTGCTTAGGCAGCTGTTTTTCAGGCAGTCTTTGTGCACTTTATTCCATTTAAATATTAAGTGCATCATTGAGACATTTTGTTTAGGATTTTTTAAATTTCTTTTTAACCCTTAAGGATTGCCATTTTGCTTTTTGGTAATTGTTGGTATTACTAGTTCTATATATATATATATATATTTTTTTTTTTTCTGGTTATTTCCTTGTTTGTTATAGCATTTAAATTTTAGATTTATTTCTTTTTTCCCAGTGAGCTATTTTTTCAAATAAAATTCCTACTGTCTGGTCCTTAATTATTGATTTTTAAAAATTTACTCAACTATTAAATTAATTATCTTAATTATGTGTTGCATTTCCTCTGCAGCTTTGTCTTTCCTATCTGAGAAAAATCAAGTTTGTGCTTAACAAATACTTTGCCGAGTTATTGCACTGGGAACATGCTTGATGTCTCAAGTTTCCCTGTACTGGTCCATCCTGTTTTTTGTATGGTGTCTGCTTGTTCAACTGACATTTTTGTATTCTTTCATGCACCTTTGTTTCCTTCCATAGTTCATATTAGTCATCTGCAGAGTTTGCTTCACCGTGAGTTTGGCAAAATCACAGAAATGTTTGGAGACTTTGACAAACACCACAAAAAAAGAATGGAAGTTAATAGAGAAGGAGAAACTGAACTAGTTTTGAGTGGATCTTAAAGGCGCAATGGTCTTTTAAGGGTCCCTAAGGACTAAGAAAATGTCTGACAACTATGCTGGCCTGATTATTATGTACAACAAGTATGATCTGTATTGTGAGGCAGCAATGCTAACCACTAAACCAACAAACAAATCAACAAACAAAAGACACAGACAAAACAAACAGCAAAAACAAAATGCATCAAGTTTTCACAAACTACCATAGCATAAATGAAATATAGATCATTGCGCTCACAGGGATCCAATCTTGGAGCACACAATGGCTATACCATGAAGTTGCACCTCCAGGTCCAGCTGGAAAATCATTTTTGTTTTCCATGTATCTGTGCGGATGCTTCACAACAAGTCAAGTCTCTCTGTTAATGTTTGAATGAATTCAAGATTATCTGCCAATCCACCTAGGTTGTTAACATCTGCAAATTAAAACAACTTTGTTGTTTTGTTCTTTATATTCTTATCCAGATCATTTATATATATATTAACAATTGCAGCAGTTACAGCACTAGCCCATGAGGGACAGCTCTTAACATCACCCAATTCTGATAAGGTACCTCACACCATAACCCTCTGCTTCCTGTGTTTTAGTCAATTCTGCCCCCATCTAGTGTACATACCTCACCTTGAACTCCCACTTCTTTTAGCTTGATGGCCAACCTTTCATGTGTGACACTATCAATTGCTTTCTGAATGTCAAGATAAATAATATCATATGCACCACTTTGATCATATCCTTTTGTTGCTTCCTCATAGAATTCCAGCAAGTCTGCAAAACACAGTCTCCCTAATCTTAACCAATGCTGACTGTACATTAAAACTCTTGCTCTTGCCAGGGGCTGCTAAATCCTTTCTTTAACAGTTCATTTCATGAATTACTTGTGATGCATGTTAACCTTACTGGCGTATAGTTACTTGGATCAGCCCAATCACTCTTTTTATATAAAGGAAAAATGTTTGCTGTTTTCCAGTACTTAAAAATGTGTAAATGTTATCTGCACCCTTTTAATGTAAGCAGTATTAATTCCTCTATAATATTCAAATCACTAAGCACCTTCTTAGTAGTCCCTGTTATTGCTGGAAGGTTATCTACTTTTCTATACCTCTTTTTTGATGTATTTTTCCATTTTCTATTCCTTTTTGTGTTGAAGGGACAGGCAGGATCCCCTGATACTGCAGATTACTGTACAATGGGTCTGCTATTGGAGCCATTATTTAAGGGCATAACAGCCCCCACGCAAGCTGATGAGGCATTAGCGATTCCAAGCTGTTGCTTTATGGCTTCTCTTTAATGTTTCCTTGTTTCATAAGTTTTTTTGGGTCTCTGACAATTTTTGTTTACTTTTCTGGTTTTGACTTTTGGATTTGTTTCTCTGTTTTGATTTTTGGCAATTGGATTTTGCCTTTGCAATACTTGCTTTCAGTAGCTTAAAGTTATGCATTTCTTCTTTTTTTTCTCTAAATCTGGATTTTATGCACTTTAACATTTTAAGGTTTTGAATTTGGCGATTTTTTTGGGACTCTGTTTTTGATATTGTTTTGTCTTGGTAGAGTAATATACATTGCTCTACTTTCCCCTATTGTATTATTAATATGTAGCCTTAGAATGCCTAATCTCACAGACTTGCCACTGTTTATAAGGTATTATTGTATATAACTTATCCCCACCTTCCCTTCTATATCTATTACCTTAGGCAATTAGATGTAGTAAAAAGACAAGCAGAAGTTAAGTTACAGTTTAAATAATGTATTATTGATAATATTCAGAAATAATAACAAAATGCAAAGTATATTTGAATATTGACAACCATACAACCTGATTAAATGATGATACTGTATGTAGTTTAGGCGGCACAGACTTGTAGTTACTTAAATGTCTCTAGTTAAGGCATCATTGGTGCTCAGCTTTCAGCCACATGTCTGTTTTGTCTTCATCATCACAGGTTAGCACGAGATGCTTCCTTCAGATGTTGGTTAGTAAGAGAGAGAGATACTGAGGTAAAACACATACAGTACATTTATAGATGTTCTGTCCAACCCCGAGAGCCAATAGGACATCATGGTACTTAAAGGCCTCTGAGACAAGCCAATTCCAAACAGCCATACCTCAGACCAATGGGTGAAATAGAACATCTTAACACCTGCCCCCAAACCATATGTTAAAGTACACCTTAGCCCATTTGCAGGGGTAGAAATGACTTTAGCAAAGAAACATTTGCCAGACTTGTTTAAAACACACATCCCCCAAATCCTGTCGTAAAATTCAAACAGACCCATTCCTAAAGGGGGTTGGGGGTGTAAACACTAAATTACATTGCTTTGCCCAAATTAGAAATAAAAGACATACAAAACATTTATCAAATTATATGTAAAATCTCACATCACAATAGATATTTTTCAAATTCTAGCCATTTTGTAAATTTTACAGCTTTTTCATCTTTGGTTAGAATTTATTTAATTTGTAAAGTTTTGTTAATTTGGACGTTTGATTTTAGTGGTTCCCTTTTCCCTTAATAAAACTTCAGGCCTTATACCATTGAAGTATTCAGGCCTTTTTAGAAGTATTTACACCTTAACCAAACTCTGACAGAGAGGGGAATTCACATCAGAAATCAATGTATTCCTTGCTACATTACTACCGTGGGATCTCTTTGTTTTAGCTGTACCCAGTCTCTTGGCATGTCAGTAGACTGGGACTCTGGGAAGTGTGTTCTAGTCTCACTTGGAGAGGCAAACTGGAGTATGATTGGGTTAGAGGAAGGGAAAGAGAGAAAATTACTATTTACCTATTCTTTTTACCCCCAAAAATATAAGTGCCAAAATAATGACATGTTGCTTTGCCATAATACTCGTCAATAACAATATCAAATCAGCATAAAGTTATATTTTTAAATAACATACTGTTTTTACTTAAGATTAAAAAATGTTCACAATGTTCAGAAGCAATATTTCCCTGACCAAACAGTAAACTTTGTAAGTTGGAATGTCAAATGCCTCAAACACAATCTAAAGAGAAAAAATGTGTTTTTACAACGTACAGGCCAAAATGCTAAAATAATATTTTTACAGGAGACTCACTTAATAAGTAAGGACCACTTCTGATTGCAAAGAGTCTGGACTGGCTAAATTTTTCACTTCAGCTATTAAAAAAAAAAAAGAGGTATAGGAATTTTAATACATAAAGCAATTCCACTTGTAGTGTCAGTTGTAAATCTGATCATTAAGGAGCTATGTCACGGTGATGGGTAATTTATTTAATTCTAAAGTAATTTTGATAAATATATATGCACCTAATGGGGATGACAGAGATTTTATCCAAAATATATTCACATCAATTCCCAATACAGTAATCCCTCCTCCATCGCGGGGGTTGCGTTCCAGAGTCACCCGCGAAATAAGAAAATCCGTGAAGTAGAAACCATATGTTTATATGGTTATTTTTATATTGTCATGCTTGGGTCACAGATTTGCGCAGAAACACAGGAGGTTGTAGAGAGACAGGAACGTTATTCAAACACTGCAAACAAACATTTGTCTCTCTTTCAAAAGTTTAAACTGTGCTCCATGACAAGACAGAGATGACAGTTCTGTCTCACGATTAAAAGAATGCAAACATATCTTCCTCTTCAAAGGAGTGCGTGTCAGGAGCACAGAATGTCACATTGATAGAGAAAACAATCTCTAGCAAACAAATCAATAGGGCTGTTTGGCTTTTAAGTATGCGAAGCACCGCGGCACAAAGCTGTTGAAGGCGGCAGCTCACACCCCCTCTGTCAGGAGCAGAGAGAGAGAGAGAGAGAGAGAGAGAGACAGATAAAAACAAACAGTGAAAAATCAATACGTGCCCTTTGAGCTTTTAAGTATGTGAAGCACTGTGCAGCATGTCACTTCAGGAAGCAGCTGCACAAAAGATAGCAACGTGAAGATAATCTTTCAGCATTTTTAGACGAGCGTTCGTATCGTCTAGGTTTGCGAACAGCCCCCCTGCTCAATCCCCCTACGTCAGGATCAGAGAAACTCAGCGCAAGAGAGGGAGAAAAGTAAGTTGGGTAGCTTCTCAGCCATCTGCCAATAGCGTCCCTTGTATGAAATCAACTGGGCAAACCAACTGAGGAAGCATGTACAAGAAATTAAAAGACCCATTGTCCACAGAAATCTGCGAACCAGCAAAAAATCTGCGATATATATTTAAATATGCTTACATATAAAATCCGCGATGGAGTGAAGCCGCGAAAGGCGAAGCGCTATATAGCGAGGGATTACTGTATGAGCACTCCTAAAATTATAATGGCTGGAGATTTTAATTGCAGATCTGGTTAGATCATCAACTGCAGTGATGATAATGTCTAATACCGAAAAGACAATCACACAGTGTGTAATAGATCATAATTTTTTAGACCCATGGAGATTCTTCAATCCAAATTCAAGGGAATACAGTAATCCCTCGCTATATCACGCTTTGACTTTCGCGGCTTCACTCTATCGCGGATTTTATATGTAAGCATATTTAAATATATATCGCGGATTTTTTGCTGGTTCACGGATTTCTGCGGACAATGGGTCTTTTAATTTCTGGTACATGCTTCCTCAGTTGGTTTGCCCAGTTGATTTCATACAAGGGACGCTATTGGCAGATGGCTGAAAAGCTACCCAACCAGAGCACATATTACCTATTAAATAAAACTCCTCAAATATATTGGGAGCACAGGGGCTGTTCGCACCCCTAGAGGATACAGCCGCTCCTCAAAAAACGCTGAAAGATTACCTTCACATTGCTCTCTTCTTTGCTGGGCTTAAATGTGGCTGCTTTGTCAAGCGATATGCTTCCTGCATGGTGCTTCGCATACTTAAAAGATCAAACAGCACGTATTGATTTTTGATTGTTTACTTTTCTCTCTCTCTCTTGCTCTGACATTCTCTGCTCCTGACGGAGGGGGTGTGAGCAGGGGGGCTGTTCGCACACCTAGATGATACGGACGCTCGTCTAAAAATGCTGAAAGATTACCTTCACGTTGCTCACTTCTGTGCAGCTGCTTCGTGAAGCGACTTGCTTCCTCCACGGTGCTTCGCATACTTAAAAGCTTGAAGGGCACGTATTGATTTTTGATTGTTTGTTTTTCTTTGTCTCTCTCTCTCTCTCTCTCTCTGACATTCTCTGCTCCTGACGGAGGGGGTGTGAGCTGTTGCCTTCCTTGCAACTCGCATACTTAAAAGCCAAACAGCCCTATTGATTTTTGATTGTTTGCTTTTTTCTCTCTCTCTCTCTGACATTCTCTGCTCCTGATGCGCACTCCTTTGAAGAGGAAGATATGTTTGTATTCTGTTAATTGTGAGACGGAACTGTCATCTCTGTCTTGTCATGGAGCACAGTTTAAACTTTTGAAAAAGAGACAAATGTTTGTTTGCAGTGTTTGAATAACGTTCCTGTCTCTCTACAACTTCCTGTGTTTCTGTGCAAATCTGTGACCCAAGCTTGACAATATAAAAATAACCATATAAACATATGGTTTCTACTTCGCGGATTTTCACCTTTCGCGGGGGATTCTGGAACGCAACCCCCCGCGATCGAGGAGGGATTACTGTATTCCATCTTCTCACCAGAATGTCATAGCTACACAAAAAAGTTTATTTCTTTATTGATAATTTTTTGCCTACTATGAAATCTTGTAAGAACTATACTATTATTATCTCTGACCATGCTCCTCTGATCTTGGAGCTTGAATCATTATGCCCTACACACTTAACTGCCACCTTAGACGCCGTGTTAAGCAGATGTAAAATTTACAGAATTCATCTCCAAACAAAATGTATTATTTCTTAGAATCAAACAAATCCTCAAAGGTTTCTGCAAGAACACTTTGGAAAACTATAAAGGAATTTCTTAAGAGGGTACATTATTTTATATTTCTCTTAAAAAATAAATTGGAGACCGCAAAGGCATCAGAGTTGATCAGCAGGATTTCCAGAACAGATCACGAATACGCCTGGTCTCCAAATGAAGCACATGGAAAAACAGGATCTATACTCAGAATTTAAACTCTTGACAACAAACGAAACAGAACAACTCATCTTGAAATTGTGCCATAATTATTATGACCATGTAGAGAAGGATAATAAGATTTTAGCTCAACAAATCCACAAGCAGGAAGTTCACAGTTCAATGACAGAAACTGCTAAAGCAACAGAAAATAAACGTCATTGACCATAAAAATATAACTTGCACATTTAACAAGTACTGTAAGTTCTTATACTCCACTCAATACAAAGAAGTTGAGACACAATTTGAGTTTTATGATAAAATAAAAAAAAAAATAGCACAGCTTGATACTCATGGTGCAGAAAAAGTTGAGAAACTTCTGACACTCTCAGAATTACTCGATGCTTTGTCCATTGGAATTTCCTAAAAAAATTTTCAAGTAAGTTCATTCTGTACAACTTCCAGAAGACATTTTCTGACAAAGTATGCAGCACAACTTCTGGCCCAGGCTTTGGTCTTGTTGCATGTGGACTACTGGAAGTCACTCGCAGGTGATATCAAGCCATGGCAGATGGTCCAGAATGCAGTGGCCCGTCTTTTATTTAACAAGCTGAGACAGGCACATGTCACTCCTCTCTTCAGATCACTACATTGGCTCCCTGAAGCAGTTCACATCAAGTTCAAATCCCTGATGCTTGCCCTACAGAGTAGTCAACAGGTCAGCACCTGAGTATATGGCGACACTGGTGAAGTGTTATGCTCTTTCTCAACCACTCAGGTCTGCCAAGGAACAGCATCTGGTGATGCCACCAATATGTGACATTGAGTGTCAATCCAGACTCTTTTCGTGTGTGGTTCCGTGTTGGTGGAATGGGCTATCCACCTCCATCCGTACTGCTGACTCTCTCAATGTATTCAGGAAGCAATTGAAGACCCATCTGTTTCTTGAATATCTATATAATTGAAAAAAAATCTTTGTGTTGTGATACTTTATATTCTTGGCTACTTAAGTGTAATTGCTTAATTGATTGTAAATGTATGAGTTATTACATCTTTTCACTTGTGGCAATCAACTTTTGTTACCTGTCATATTACACTTGGTGAACAAGCGTAACATTATTCGATTGTTTACCTCTTTGTTAAGTCGCTTTGGATAAAAATGTCTGCTAAGCAAATAAATGTAAATGTAAGTTAGCTCCATTATTATTAGGAACATTCATAAATTTTAGAGACAACAACATTTTACCACGTATTTCCTACTGTTTTTAAAGAACACTAAGGACTTAATACAGTGTGCATCATACAGACCAATTTCACTTCTGAATAATGGTATTAACTGCGGTGGGTTGGCACCCTGCCCGGGATTGATTCCCTGCCTTGTGCCCTGTGTTGGCTGGGATTGGCTCCAGCAGACCCCCGTGACCCTGTGTTCGGATTCAGCGGGTTGGAAAATGGATGGATGGATGGTTAACTGCAAAAATCCCAACCCACCTCTTATAACTCAGTTGGTAACTGACATTTTATGTAATTTGAAATTGGAAAAAATCCAATTCTTACTTAGATGATCTGTTCAAAATTTTTTAAATAAATTGCAAAATTAATTAAATAAAATGTGAATAAACATTCTGTACAGGAGAAAAGATGTTTTCCCTTTTTGTATTATTATTTTTTCCCTTGCTCATAGCTCTCCTCTCTTTCTCTTACTTGGGATAAAATTCTTGCTTTGTTATTTTTTGAAGTTATCTGTTTTATACAGTAAGTTCTTGGTTGATTGTATACTACATTAACTCCTTAAAATAAAATTATTAAAAAACAAAAAAGAAACCACTGATTAAATTTATTGTACATATCACATGCATAAAGACATCATATAAATCAGATAAGTACAGTAAAATTGGACCAATATTATACTGAATTGCTTTGAATTTATTATAATGATTTTTCCTTATTTCCCTCTTTCTAAAAGTTGAGCAAGAAAGCCACCATCAATCAGTATGTACAGACACTTCAACTGCCTACTAGAGGGGTACATCCCGGAGCAGGAACCATCTGCAGGATCGCAGGATGGGGGAAAACTGAATATAATGGGAACCCAGCCGATGCACTTCAAGAAGTTACTGTCAAGGTTATAAGCAAAGAAGAATGTAATGGAAGAGATTCTTACAATGGAAAATTAACAACAAGCATGATGTGTGCTGGAGAACGATACAAAGGAGGAAAGGATGTCTGTCAGGTAAGTTTTGCTGTCTACTCTGAGATGACTCACAAATACTTATTGATTTTTTGGGGAAAAGACTTTTTGGTTATTCTATGACATTAAACACAGGAAATGATTCAGCAATAGCCCTTTTTCCTGATTTTGCCTTTTATTTGAAACATTTGCCATAACTAGAGCCCTATCAATTTAAAAAAATGTTCAAACATGACAGAACTCCATAATAGTTACTGAACAGTTGTCTTTTTTAATGAAAACTGACTTGGGTCCAGAGGATTTATTTGACCTTACTAAATAAATAAAATCCTTGAATGTTTATGTCAGAGTTGATAGTCCAATCACAAGCATGTAACGGAGAAGAAGGCCTCATCCACACAAGTATGTTTCCATTTAAAAACATAGACATTTGTCTCCATTGTCCCCTTTTATTTACACTACCTTGACCTCTTCAACTGATGAAAATGAATACTACTAAAGCTGAGGTGCTACTTCAGTATGGATGGTTGACAATAAAGATTTTTGAAAATGCTGACTACATCATGCTCTGGTTGTTTTGTGCTTATTATGTACAGTAGGTTTTCCCTGATGAGATTCTGCTCATTACAACGTCTCTTTCCCAGACTGGTCACCTTTCACAGAAGAAAAACATATTCCAAAATAGCAAGCATATAGCAAGGTTGCTTACCATGGTGCTTGTTGTGTTGCTTACCTGTATTCATCTAAATTCCATTTTGTACAGTTTGAGAGTCAAATAGTTTACTAGTCACTACGCTTTTGTGATAAACCCTGTTGCCGTTAGCATTATCATTGTAGTAAAAAAATTCAGATCTCCAGAGGAAAGGTCTACATCATATGTGTTTTCAGGTGTTTAAGTGTGCAAAAAATGCTGAAATGAAAACTTTAGTGTGGACATAGATCATTTTCATTTAAAAACACTATTTATAAATGAAAATGTAGTATTGTTAATGTAGACTAAATTAAGTATTCACATAGGAAGAAACAGTAATACCTCTTAAACATGTGTTTAAGTTGTCGCAAACAGGAATATCATTTGAGCAGTGGAGATGATTGTGAAAATGTTGCAATTAAAGAGGTTAGAAATCAATAGTTATGAGTGTGGGCTTTCAAAAACCAAATATTTTGGGTCAATATCCAGCTAGAAGACCCCTAACCTGTAACTGAGTCAGAGCTTTCCGATAATGGTCAGTATGTTTTGCTCCAGAATGCCTTGATAATATCCCGATTTTATTGTGTCCTGCATAGATTCAAGGCACCCGGTGTCAGAGGCAGAACAGCAGTCCAATAACATTAATGAACCTCCTCCATATTTCACAGGAGAGATGTTCTTTCCTTTTGTAAGTGTCGTTTTGTCATTTGTTAACGCAAAGCAGCTGTGACTCACCAAAAAGCTGTACTTTAGTTTCATCTCTCCAAGTTTCAGTTATTTCCAGAAATGTTCTATTCTTCATGTTGTATGAAGGAGTCTCAAACATGGCAAATAGGAGTGTGAGACCTCCAAAGACATAAAGAACAGGCTAGGACCCTCACTGGTTTGGCCAGATATAGGCTCACCTCCAAGGCAGCGGGTGTTCAATTACCACCAAAACAGAAGTGAAGATAGATAGATAGATAGATAGATAGATAGATAGATAGATAGATAGATAGATAGATAGATAGATAGATAGATAGATAGATAGATAGATAGATAGATAGATAGATAGATAGATAGATAGATAGATACTTCATTAATCCAAAGGGGAAATTCACATACTCCAGCAGCAGCATACTGATAAAGAACAATATTAAATTAAAGAGTGATAACAATGCAGGTATACAGACAGACAATAACTTTGTATAATTTTAACGTTTACCCCCCCCCCCCCCCCCCAGGTGGAACTGAAGAGACACATGGTGTGGGGGAGGAACGATCTGCTCAGTCTGTCAGTGGAGCAGGACATTGACAGCAGTCTGTCGCTGAAGTTGCTCCTCTGTCTGGAGATGACACTGTTTAGTGGATGCAGTGGATTCTCCATTATTGACAGGAGCCTGCTGAGCACCCGTCGCTCCGCCACAGATGTCAAGCTGTCCAGATCCGTGCCTACAATAGGGCCTGCCTTCCTCACCAGTTTGTCCAAGCGTGAGGTGTAAATTACAGAAACCAAAAAGAATCAAAATGAACAATAATACTTGCAATAACACTGAAGAACCTCAATGACAACCTGAGGGAACATATTTCATCCAGCAGAATATAAAGATGGAGGGTAGTCACCCATAAGACACAAGGCACACATATAAACTTAAAGACATCCTACATAAAAAAAATAATGAACATTACCAAAAAATACCAATACCAAAAATACCAAAATACAATGTTTCAAAAATAACCAAAACAGAAAAATACAGACAGTCGAAGCTGTAACCTAAAACTTGGATGCCACTAAATGTATGCATTGGGTCATTACCCTGCTGCAGGGCCCATGACCTGTGACTGAAACAGAGCTTTCTGACAATGTTCACTATGCTTTGCTCCAGAATGCCTTGATGATCTTCTGATTTCAGCGTGCCCTACACGAAAAATTCAAGTCACCCGGTGCCAGAGGCAGCACAGCAACCTCATAACATTATTGAGCTTCCTCCATATTTCACAGGAAATATTGCATTTTTCTTCCCCAAAAATTGGGTTGTCTTCTGTAAAAAGAGTGCTGTGACTTAACAAAAAGCTCTAATTCAGTTTCATCTGTCCTAGGGACATTCTCTCACAAGGTTTTTGGCTTGTCAAGATGTATTTTAGAAAACTCCAGCCTGGCTTTTTTGTGGATGTGTTTTAGAAGATGTTTCTGAGTTTTCTACCATGGAGCCCACTTTCATTCAGATTCAGATAAATTTAATTAAACTGTCAATTTTAATTTCTTTTTTTCAGTTTTACCCATTTTTGTGTTTAAAATTATTACATAAAACCATCCCAAATTACATCTTTTCAGGTCAGAGATGTGAAAGCTTTGAGTAAAGTACCGTAAATTTACAAAAAAAAAAAACAATAAAGTTTCCATATGCCACATTTTTCCATAACTGTCACACATTTTCAACACTGACTGCCATGTCTCTGGGATCAGTTTTTACCCACCATATACTTCAGTTGATTTTATTTATTTCATTTAGAGTGGTTTGTTTGTTCACAACCCATACTTCTTCCTCTTCATCTTTTCTCACTTCTATGTGGGATTGATGTGCTTGATCAGCCTTCTCAGCTCGGTCCTGCACCTTCTTGCCAGTCAAGCCGTTTTCCTGAAGATCTTCTTTTACTTTATCCTTCCACCTCCGCTTTGGCCTCTCTTGCCTTCTCTTATCTTATATTTACATTCCCATCACTCTTTTGCCCACATTTTCACATTTCCATACCAATTCAACCTATTTTCCTGTATATCTCTCTCCCTCTTTTCTTGTACCTTTGATTGTCTCGTTTCTTATTCTGTCCTTCTTTTTTAACTCCAAACACCCATTTCAATATTTTCATTTTTGCCACATCTAACTTCTTCTCCTGTGTTCCCTTTACTGCTCACATCTCAGATCCATCCATCATTGCTGGTCTTACCACTGTCTTAAAAAACTTACCTTTAACCTTGGCCTTAATTCTTAGATCACTCCTGATACATTCCTCCAATTGTTCCATCCACACTGCAATCTATAGGCTACCACCACATCTTGTTTTCCATCTTCAGTTACCACTCAACCTAGATATTTAAATGTATTCACTCTTTTCAGTAGCTCTCCCTGCAGGCTATCTTCTGAATCCTGATCATCATTAAACCTCACATATTCTGTCTTCTTCACATTTATCTTCAACACTCTATCGTCCAAAGCCTTTCTCCATGCTTCCAGCTTCCTCTGCACTCCCTCTTTTCTGGTGCTACACAACACAATGTCATCAGCAAAAAGCCTGCACCAGGGGATTGGTCTTTTATCCCATGATTCAACACATCCATAACCAGATCAAAGATGTAAGGACTTAAGGAAGATCCCTGGTGCGGACCTCCTCTAACTGGGATCTTGTCCATTACCCAAACACTACTTGTAAGTCTTACATAATTCCTTCAAACAAATCCTGGACATTTCTCACATACATCTATGGTCCTTCTTTATCTCTCATGCACCTCCAGACCACTTGACACGGTGCTCTTCACAAGCCATCAACAAATCAATAATCACTATATGCGAACCTTTTTGTTTTTCTCGATGCTTCTTTATGAGCTCTGTCAATGCATCAGTTCTTCCTCTGCCTGGCATAAAACCAAACTGCACCTCCCCTATGGTGGTCTCTTCCCTTAAACTTCTCGCTATAACTCTTGCCCAAATTTTCATTGTGGGTGACATCAGTTTTATCCCTCTGTAGTTTCCACAATCGTGAATATCTCCTTTTTCTTTATAAATGGGTACAATCACACTGTTCCTCCACTCCTCTGGTATTCTCCCCTGTTCATTGATCTTCTGAATTAGACAACTAGATAATTAGACAATTAGACAACCCACGCAAATATTGAAAATGGCATCTGTTAATTGTTAATACAGGTTAAAATCAAACAGTATAATAGGATTGTGGTGAAAAATCACTACAAAGGGGGTTGAGAGAATCAGGTTAAAAAGACTCAGAAGGCACATCATTGAGTCAGCACTGGAAGACATTGTGAGAGTAAAAGGTCTTGATAATATTAGCTACTGTGGACACAGCAACATGACCCTCTTTGGAGGTGGTCTTGCAGCATTTACCTTCCACTTGCTTGGCTATTAACGTCTTCCTTTGCTCCTCAGACAACTCTTTGCTTTTCTTTCTCTTGTCCATGTTCAGTGTGATGCACACAGTGACACAACACAGCTGAGTGAGGACTTGTGAGGCAGTGACTGATTATTTAAGACATTTGTGAAACCAATCAGTACAATTAGTTTGCCTGAGACGTCACTACAATTATTTCTTTTAACTTCTAAGGGATCCCAATAATTTTGTTCATGTCATTTTCTTTTTTTTATTTTCTGAAAATAAAAACAGTCCTAAATCAAAAGTTAATAAAGAATGGTGGATGCTAATTACTTTTGTCAGATTTTTTTTTGGAAAATCACTAGTTTTGGGTGCATCTGTAGATGACACATACCACAGAAGAGATGGTAGTTCATGAGATGTAACCTGTTATATCAGTGTAGGCCACTGGCACAAACTGTACAAACATCAGCTAATCTACAGCACCTCCCTGCACTCCATTGAATGAGTGTGTCCATGGACTTGATTCCTGCCTTGCACTCAATGTTACAAAGTGTAGGACTTGACTCCCTGAAGTCCTTTAACTAGATTGTGCATATTTTGTAAACAGATAAATAGACACATTTCAGGAATAAGTGTTTTAAAGTCTAAAACACCATGGGTCAGTTGTAGTGTGTTTTCAGCTCGGGATGATCCCTTGCTGATCTGCTCTTATTATGTATTTATGGTTATATGACTAACTTTCAAGGTTTGTGCTGTTGTAGTGTTCTTCAGAGCTGCAGAGTAGCAGCAGACCAAGACTAAGTATAAATGCATTTGCATTCTGCTTCTTGGAGTCAGAGAAGGGGAACAAAGTTGTGTACTAACTTATGAGCAGGTTCAGCAGACTTAGTATGTTACAGAATTATTTCCTCACATATCAGACAGACTGTTATGAACATATAAAAGCAGTAATATGCCATTGAAAAAATATGGAAATCATATTTTGTATTTATATTTTGACTGAAGTATAGTGTGATACTGAATCAGATGTATTTAACTCGATGCCATAGAAAAAGACAAGCGGTGCAATGAAAAACATACATTACATAGATATAAGCAAAAGAAAAATACAGATCAACATAAGTTTAGCCATCTTCAGTAAAAATATACAGAGTTGGCATCACTACTTAAAAATTCATTTGGCCACCAGTTCAGAAAGTGTACATAGAGATGCTTCCAGTTTCTTCCATGCTGGATTCCTTTGGAGTGTCATGGAGCCTTCTTTGCAGGTGATCTGATATACCAGGGGCATCGAACTCCAGCCCTGGAGGGCCGCAGTGGCAAGAGGTTTTCATTCTAACCCTTTTTGTAATAAATGACCAGTTTTCACTGCTAATTAACTTTTTTTCTTTACCCTGTTTTTAAGGCTTCAGTCCCCTGAATTGATTCTTTTCTTCATTAAATGACAGCCAAACTGGTATGAGAGACATGAAACGAGCCAACAGATGACCAGTTAAGCTGGGGATTCAAACTCCAACCAATTTCACTCCAACCAGTTTCTTAATGAGATGCTGATTCTTGCTGTTAATTAAACCCGTCATTTAATTCCATAGCTTGTTGCTGCTTTCATTCTGCCACAACAGACATTTCCAGAACTGTTGATTTTCTGTTTTACTGAGACTTTCACCTTTCTTTATTTTCAGCTATTGTGTGATGGGCACAGGTTAGCTGGTCATGTGGTGGCTTGTTTTGTGTCTCATTATTGTTTGGCTGCTAATTAAGGAAAAAGAAACAACTAAGGGGTCTGAGTCATGTCAATTAAAACAAAGGCAAAAGAAGTTAATCAGCAGCAAAAACTGATCACTAACTAAAGAGAAGGTTGGAATGAAAACCTGCACCCACTGCGGCCCTCCAGGACCGGAGTTCGACACCCCTGTGATATACAATCTCTCACACTATGTATTAGATACAGCTTTGTGCTCTGCTGCGAAGTTTGTCCTGCAATGAGACATTCTTTTCGAATATTGTCCAGACTCTGACTTTATACGCTTAGGTGACTGCTGGACTATTTCTGCTACAGTGGAACCTCGAGATACGATCACCTCTGTATACGAGAAATTCAAAATACGAGGAAAGTATGAGCGAAAAATTCAGATCTAAATGCGAGCATTGGCTCGCGTAACGAGCCACAAGCCAGGCTGTGGGTATAGCTCACGGCTTAGTGAGGGGGCGTGGTAGCAGTTGCGAGCCGCGATCTGCGGTGTCTGCTTTTCTCACTTAAGTGCACAGGTGGGAAACTGCCCACATCCATGATTGTGCCTGTGGCTGATGGGCTGCAGCTGCCATGTCCTCCCCGCATATATAGAGAAGCGCGAGCCGGTTAAGGGGGAGAAGAAGTAAAAGAAGAGAGAGAGAGAGAGAGAGAGAGAGAGAGAGAGAGAGAGAGAGAGAGAGAGAGAGAGAGAGAGAGAGAGAGAGAGAGAGAGAGAAGGCTGAACAGTGAGCTGAACAGGCGAGCCAAACAGCTGAAGCAGGACGGTGTAGAGAAGGTCAGCTGCATTAAGAGTGTCTCGCCTGTTGCAGAGCCCGCAGGTGAGACGCTAACAGAGAAGAAGCACCGGGGATTGTCATCTGTTTTTTAAAGACGGCATCCTTTTGACGTTTTAACCTCGTGTTAAAGGATTGTTATTCTTGTGTATTTTAAACCTCCACTTCACAACTGTTTTAAGGATTATTTATTTAAAGATTTATTGAATGCTCTACTGCACTTTGGACACCTGTTTTGATTCTTTTAATAATCAGTTATATTATTTACCAGTGTTATTTATTAAAGGTAGACTACAGTATATATACAGTTTATATAATTTACAAGCTCAGTGCTGGAACGAATTAAACTCGTATCTAGAGGTTCCACTGTATTAGGAAAAGCTCTGCACATAATGCAGTACAAGTACCATCTCTTCTGTATTATCTACGCAACTCTTTAAATTGTCATAATTTAGAGAGGGTGAGACACTATTTGCCACCTGAACAAACCAAGGAGAAGCACAAGGCCAAAATAGGACTATCTGTGGATTGTTCCACTACTCATTGATACACCACTTAAGCCTGGGGATCATCTCCTCTTATTGTACTACCCGGCCTGGTCCAGAGCCACTGCTAGTACGGCACTATCTCAGTTTCACTGCAACCGTCTCCATTTGTCCAGCCTTTAATAGTAACACAAACTGACCAAAGATGATAAATTACCCAGAACACATGTTGATGTTTTATGGCTAACTTTTTGTATTTCCTTTTCTTTTAGGGTGATTCAGGTGGTCCTCTAATATGTGGTGATACTTACACAGGCATTGCTTCATTTGGTGTTCAGTGTGGGCAGAAAAACTTTCCAGGAGTCTACACTCGCCTCACTGACGATTATCTAGATTGGATCAAGACAGTAACAGAATACTAAATGATTTTGTTGTTGTTTTTCAATCGCAGGAAGTGATTTTTTTTTTGTTTATGCAACAGATTTCAACTACACACAAGCTGTATTTATAGTGCCACATAGAGCTTAAATGGACAAATGTTTTTTTTCTATAAGCCTCCAAATCATAATGCCTAAGAATTAAGACCAGTACATCTTCATTTAGACAAAAAAAAAACTCAAAATTTGAAAGGTATTAACATGATAATGATATTTAATGATACTGAAAAATAACTACTGTTAAAATAAAACTAAAAATTAGGCATGAAACAATACAATTATCTCACAATGCAATTCGTATTGTGATTCAGGCTTCATAATACAATATTCTCAATTTCCATAAGAGAAATGTATGTTTAGTGTTACTTATTATTACACATTCATAAATCACAACACTGCAAAATAATTTAAAATTTGTGCACAAATGCTCATGCTTTAATGGAAGTTTCTGCAAGTTTTTCTTTTTTTCTTAAAAAAGTCTTAAATATTTACATAAAGTATGTGAACTGCAGTATCATATCATGTATTACATGTTAATTAGCACATTCAAATAAGAATTTCACTGTACGCTGTACATGAGACAATAATGACCCTATTTAATCAAATTTAAATGTATTGTTTTGTTTTCTGGGTTAACGTTAAACATTGCTCTAACAATGGCTGTCCTCTTATTTCCCTCTTGAATTCCTTACTCACCCTATTAGCTGAGGGTTCAGACTTGATCTATGAAGAACTTTTAAAGTTACCTTTTCTTTCAATAAAAATGAGATTGTCAGCTGTCTGCATGAAGCTGAGATCTCCCCTCAGTATCTCCTGCAGCTAAACACACTCACACACTGGCTACAGACGTAGCAGGGACAGACGTGTGATTTGAGCAGAAAACCAGGCGTTGGGAATTTGGCAGCTTTCTCTGTCAATGCTACAGGACTGTTGTTTGGAGGAATGCTTGCTGTAATCTACTCCTACTTTGAATCAGTATTGATGTTTCGAGCACTCGTACTCACATCTGTGGCTTGTGAGAGTTTCCGTTTGAGTGTATCGCCTAAGAACTGCTCCAGTACTATGATAAGTTTATGCTTTGCCAGTCCCAATAGAGTTCAGTTTGAAAACAATCCTGTGGATGCAGGAGAACATTTAGGGAGCAATGTTGCAATTCAATGTCTTGTCCCAGGATGCGACTCACTAAATTAAGTGTGTGGGCAAAACACTTAATTACGGTCCAAGTCCACTTTCATGTGCAGTGATGCCTCTGTTGTGCATGCACCACCATCTAGATGGTGACTAACGGTTCTGTCAAAGTGCATTCAGTTTGGTACGTTATACTTTCTTTCGTGTTTTTCGCTTAAATTGTAAAATTCCCAGCTTTCAATGGAAGATATTATCGTTTGCCTTTGTTTCAGTCATGTGGTATGTTGTAAACACACAATACAAGGCCACATTTCAGTTTGGCAGTATTTTGTATCTCGAAATTCGATACAACAAAATTTTGTCTTGTGCCTACAGAAAATACATCATCTAACCACTTTAAGAAATACATGTGAGGTCTGTATCAAATGTAATGTCAGTCAGTCATTCTCCAACCTGCTATATCCTAACACAGGGGTCTGCTGGAGCCAATCCCAGCCAGCATAGGGCACAAGGCAGGAACCAATCCCAGGCAGGGCGCCAACCCACCGCAGGACACACACCATGGACAATTAAGAATCACCAATACACCTAACCTGCATGTCTTTGGACCGTGGGAAACCCACACAGACATGGGGAGAACATGCAAACTCCACACAGGGAGGACCCAGGAAACGAACCCAGGTCTCCTTACTGCGAGGCAGCAGTGCTACCACGCGCCACCGTGCTGCCCTTTCAAATGTAATGTTCTCATTTATTTTATAGTTTAATTAAGATATGATTAGAAAATCACTTCTATCAACCTCTGCACACTTCAATATTTTTCCCACTGTTGTCGATGTCTGAAGAATTCTTTGTGGTAGAATTCTAACCATGCTTTGTCTGGACAGTCTCTTTTCTCTGAATGACATTCATCAGTTCTCTATGATTGTTACTTTGTTGTTCTCGAGAGAGCTCCTTTATGAGAGCCCACTGTGTTTAAAGTGCCTTACCCTTCATCTAACACTCTTAAAACCCATTCAGTCACCTTTGTATGAATGAATGACGGTTAAGGGGCTTCCCTTCTTCGTAGGAAACCTGACGACACACATTGTCAAAACAATCTTTGTTAGCCATTTTCTCTCATTGAACTATTAATAGCTGACTGTTAATGTGCTTGTTACTTTTGTATGATGGCTGTAGTAACAAGGCAAGCTAATTACAGGCATTATAAGTGATGGACCAAAAGAGAGTAGTTGTAGCAAGGGGAGCAGAGCTGCACTTCTAACTTGAGGTATAGGCAATTTATTAACCCTTATTCATTTTGATGATGGAATATTTAGAGGTGATCCCACTTCCCACACCATCAAAATTTATAGGGAAGAATAATGTGGTCACTTTTGGTGTGGGGGGTACTCAATATGATCTTTCATAGCAGCTTTTACAAGGGAGCAATTATGCATCTTAAAAGTGTTTATACATTACATCCTAATACTAAGAACTGTTTAACTGAGTATCATTCTGATTCTGCTTTAATTCATTCAACATTTAATGTTAATGATCCTGCAAAATTTATGGCATTTTTAAAGAAGCAAGTGTGTAAGACTTCAGGAATGATATGTATTCTGTATTTGCTTTAATTATTTTAATAAAATCATTCAGAATGAATTGTTTTTTCAGCTCTGTCAATTTTTGATCCCTTCGATGACTTATACTGTATTGTGCTGGTGATAATGTGAAATAAGGACCTATGCTTTATGGTTAAAGTAAATGTAACTGCATTAGTTACTTTATAATATTTAGTAATGACATGTTGAAAGGACAGTTACATGTTTAACTTTCTTGCATAAAATGCATATTGAAAATTAATGATATTAATACATTTTTGTAGTTGATAATATTAATAATGGATTGGCTCCAGCAGACCCCTGTGACCCTGTAGTTAGGATTTAATAATAATAATACATTTTATTTATATAGCGCCTTTCCCATGCTCAAGGCACTTACAGAATAAATAAAGAACGGCAGAATATACAGTATATAGCATTATACAAACCAGATAAATAAACAAAGAAGATTAAGACAGTAAATTCTGAAAAAAAAAACAGACAACATAATTGATGGTCTCGCACACACACACAGGTTACATTAGCATCTTGACAGAGAAGTAAACTGAGAGAAGGGTAATAAAGTCAGGTAGAGCTAAAAGCCTTCTTGAACAGATGAGTTTTGAGTTGTTTTTTAAAAGAATTCATGAAGTCAGCTGACCTGATTAATTTTGGTAGGTCATTCCAGAGTCTGGGCGCTATACAGCTGAAGGCCCTGTCACCCATGGAGTGTAGATTAGTGAGGGGCACAACAAGATTACCAGAATCAGAGGACCTTAGTGGGCGGGCAGGCACATAGTGATGGAGAAGGTCACTGATGTAGTTTGGTGCAAGGTTATTTAAAGCTTTGTAGGTTATTAGTAGAATTTTATATTCGATTCTGTAGGACACAGGGAGCCAGTGAAGACAGAGCAGGATGGGTGTGATGTGCTCGCTGCTGCTGGGTCGAGTAAGGACTCTTGCAGCTGAGTTTTGAATAAGCTGGAGCTGTGATATAAGATTAGAAGGGGCACCTGCCAGTAGGGAATTACAATAATCGATGCGGGATGTGATAAAAGCATGGACAAGTTTCTCAGCATTAGAGAAGGAGAGGAAGGAGCGAACACGGGATATGTTACGGAGGTGAAAGTAAGAAAGTTTCTTAATGTGATTTATGTGGGCGGAATAAGTGAGGGAGGAATCAAAAATGACATCAAGATTTTTTACAGTAGAGGCAGGTCTGATGAGATCACTGCCAAGATGGACTGGGAAGGAGCTCATTTTATTAAGTTGCATTTTAGTCCCAATTTGCAGGAGTTCAGTTTTATTGCAATTTAATTTTAAAGAGTTCTGCTCCATCCAGGTTTTAATTTCACTAAGGCAGGTTGTGAGCTGAGAAAGCTCTGATGAAGTTCCACTTTTAACATTGAAATAGAGCTGAGTATCATCTGCATAAAAATGATAACCCAATCCATAACTACGGATAATATTTAGCGGGTTGGATAATGGATGGATGGATAGTATTAATAATGGAATGCAGTAGAGTGGTGCAGTGGTTAGTCATACTGCCTCACAGTATAGAATCAGTTTTACTTTATTCTCTAAATAATATTTCATGAGATTACACAAACTTTAACTGTTAAAACCTTCACCTACTCTGAGAAGATGTACATTTTTTTTTCTTTGCAGTCTCTTCCCAATCTATTTCACAGACAGGAATGTTTAGCATGTTTTCTGTTATAACAATGCTTTAGTTTTCGTACTGACAGGGGTGTAGACAAAAATACCGTATATACTCGCGGATGAGTTCTCCTGAGTATAAATCGGGACTTGATTTTACCGTATAATTTCTGGTATTTTATAATGTCATTCGTATAACTCAAATGCGGGAAAACTCACGCTATTGGTCCAAGAGATTATGATATGTTAACGCCCACCTGAGAGAGTAACCACAGAGCACATGGCTTTTTTTTTCTATGTGGGTTGGAAGTTAAACACAAAGCAGAACATCATAAAGAGGTTCAAAAACGTTGGCGCGATACACAGACAGAGCAGCTTAGAGATTATGAAAGTACTAAAATTCGAAAGTCTCAAAAAACCGATAGTAAAGATCGTGAAAGTGAAATCCACATACACGGGCAGCAGAGACGCAAAGTGGCTGGCGCAGAGCGCAGGCCGGGGGGTTGACGAGCAAAGTGAGCAGGAGACAAAGCTCCCTAGTATTCTTGAATAAAGGTGCACTTGTTTTGTTAAACCTTTTGTGAAAGTATTTGATATTTAATCTTCAGTCTTCACACATTATACATTTCACGTCAACATTTTATTCACTTTTGCTATAACATGGAAAAAGTTTCTGATTTATTTATGTGTTCAACATTTCTTGCCTCACATTCTCCATTTATCAGACACGGAATACACATGAAATGTATGTACAGCTATTCCAGTATAACAATATACTTACTTAAGACAGGTGTTCCATATAAAAGCAGGTCTTGGTTGGTTACGCCTACTACAATCATCCATTGACTAGAGAGGGGGCCAGGGAGTCTCACTCCTGCTGTATCAAAGTCAAATTTGCTTGATAATATGAATCAAAATATTTAAAGACATTGCCAAAGAGGTTAAAAACTGTCCTTCAGAAGAGGACTGAACTACAAATAGTTGTTAATGGGCTTACCAATGGCAGGCCAAAAATTAAATACATCACCATTGGACAAGAAACAGCTTCCATCAGGCAAATAGTTATTTTCCAAATTAATTTTCTTCTTAACTTGGACCTCGTGGGAAGGAGAAGCAAGCTGTGTCAAGTTGCACAGATCCTTTTTTTTTGAAAATTGAAAATGTCTTTTTCATATCCAATTTCTTGATCCATTAAGAAATTTTATTATTGTTATTATATATTGGAACCTTGAAATAATTGTGACAAAAACAAGCCATTCAGCCCAACACAAGCACCAAGCCGATTCACCTAAATTCTCCAAAAGAGAGTCAAGTTGAGTTTTGGTGGTCCCTAAAGTCCTACTCTCCAATACAACACTTGGTAATTTATTCCACGTGTTAACATTTGTACTGTAAAGGAGGAGGCTGAAGAAAAGGCAATCCCAGCCGGGTTGGTTGGTGGCACCTTTCCTGGCCAGGAGGCCATAAGGGAAGTACAGAGAAAGGCTACCTCTCCAGACCAGGTGTTCCCACAGTACACTGTATGGCAGCAACCCTCTGTTATGGCACCTATTTGGATACTCACATGGCCACATTGGAATTGGAGTTCTGGTGGGCTTCCCTTTTGGGACTCTTGGGTGTTGCTAGAGGAGGCTACTGGGAATAGGTTTCCCTTTTCCTAGAAGGCCCTTCCTGACCTGGAAGTGCTTCTGGGAGGACATATCATTACACCGGAAGTACGCTAGTGTATGGCTCAGAGATAGACACTCTCTGATTTGGAAGCAGAGATGGGCAAAGCTCTCCTGGAGAAAAGGAAGGATAAAAGTAATGGCAGTTGTATTTTGTGTTGTTATCTGTCCTGTCCTGCCTTTCTGAACGTACTGTGACAATAAAGTACATATTTGAGCCTGGGACTTGTTGTGGTACAGCTGTGTCAGGAGTTTTGGGGTTCTGTTATACCCCCGACAGGTCACAGTGCATATACTCCTTTCTCTGTCCTCTCCTGTCATTTTCCTCCATACAATAACTCTTTAAAACACATGCATTATTTTCTCTTACTAAGCCATACCGAATATTTGTGAAATATGCATGAAGGGACACGTGGACAGACAAATATGTACTATTAAGGCATAGTTTTCATCTATTTTTGAATCAAGCTATATTAACAACAGAATTTATAAGTAATAATGGTTCAATTAACAAATTGAACAAAACCCAATTTAAAACATTTTGAGTGAAGCAAGGACATACTATATCTGGCTTTCCTAATGGCTAATTTAATAGAATAAAGAAAATATGCTTTTCAAACCTATGAATATCTCACATTTGGTACACTCCAGCTCATTTACCATGGTAGCGAGGTGTCAACATTCCGGCTGACATTAGAAGCACACTCAACTTTGCATCATTGTGGCAGTGTAGATTAGGGTGTGCAGATGTGCCAGCAGGGGATTTTCAGATGTGTTATGTACTCCTATACACATATATGTATACTTAATGTCATTATTTTAACGCTACTCTAAATGGAAACCTTTGCATCCTTGGTGATAGTCGTCATCTTTATCACATTGTCCAAAGCCTGCTTGAAATGTGATCCCGATTTTGAAAAAAAGTTTGATAGTTACAGATCAAGGACTTGGGGCAGATCTTCATGGGTTGGAGATGTATCAACTTCCAAAAAATATATAGACGAGTGGAGAACAGAACTTAGGGATGAGTGGAGACAGCATATTCGTAAGTACTTGGCTCTCTTGTTGCATTCAAATTTAAGCAAGAAACTTTGGGAGGATTTACACATAAATCAGAGTACAAAATAATACTGTCTGTAGGTTTCCATTCCTACCTCTGTGACTTTACTATCAAAATGTTTATTTCAGACTTTTCTTGATTATTCCACCCTAATATAGTAAGTTATCAGGTAGAACATACCAAAATGATTAAATATTCTTAATTAACAATTATTATGAATCTGCTTGGTTTATTTATTATTATTATAAATGATGTCAATGCAACATATCTCATAAAGAGTTAAGGTGCCTTTAAAATGCTTCACTGTGACTGATCGTATATCTTTACCTAAGCTGAAAGTAATTTTTTTAGTAATTCATGTGTATATTTGGTGAGTGGGGTATTAATGTTTGTTATGCTATTATTTGAGCTTATAATAATAATAATAATAATAAAATAATAATAATAATAATAATAATAATAATAATAATAATTCATTACATTTATATAGCGCTTTTCTCAGTAATCAAAGCGCTATCCACACAGGGAGGAACCGGGAAGCGAACCAACAATCTTCCAAAGTCTCCTTAATGCTAAAAGCTAAATGTCACCCTGGTACAAATAAGGACCTATCTATCTATCTATCTATCTATCTATCTATCTATCTATCTATCTATCTATCTATCTATCTATCTATCTATCCTCACCATGGAAGCTACAAGAATGATAAAATTCTCACATTTGAAAGAATGTAATTTTTCAGATTTTCTTTCTGTTAAAAAGCAAAGCCACCATCTCAGCTGCCAGTTACCCAATATGTGCTGTTTTTTTATTGATTTAACAACAAAACAGTATATATATTTTTTAAATTTTAAGTAAAAGTAGAGTTAAATATACTGACAATGTAGAACAAATATTCACCACTGTCTATCTATCTATCTTCTTGCCTTATAAGTAGGAAACAAGACGAAAGTAAAAACAAACTTTTCTGCTGAGCCATTCAAACAGCACTTCGTACAGTCCTATACGACACACAGGCAGCTAAGAAATAAGCTTTGTCATGAGGATAGAGCTTTCCCAATTGTTGGTAATTATTTTTCAGGATGTGTTTTTAAGCAGTTTCATAACCCCCCTCATTTGATAATTGTACACATGATAAACATAATAAGCTGTTAAAATACAATCAAACATCTTTTATGTCGGTGGGGAGGCTCTAGATATTGCTCCTGCAGTTTTAAGAATACACGATTTGACAAACAAAAAGCAGATCAGTCTTACTGGTTATCTACTAGCTGATAACTAATAGGTCCCTTCTTTAGCAGTTTGTTCCACATTCTATTTAATCTTTATTGCCAATCTTGAGAGCTGGTACAATGAGAGAAACACGGCAGGCGAAAAGACAATCCTTCCATCCTTTTTCTAACAAGCTTAACCAGTTCAAGGGCAGTGGGAGCCAGCTGTATTATGGTGGTCTTTGGGATGTGGATGAAAAGCCCATGTAGACACAGCAAGAGCATGTGGAATCCACCCAAGAATGTGGAGCATGAGGCAATAGAGCTAACCACTACATAACCATTTCATTTCAGGCAATACAGCAGCTTTTAAAAAAGTCCGCGCTTCAGCAGCATTAACTCTTTCAGAGCAGATGTCGTCTTTTCTCAGTAGGAGAGGTCGAGGGCGATAATTAACTGTAAATAGTGACCGAACCCGCCATTACATGTTAGTTACAACTTTCTCTTTGCTAGAAGGAAAGTTTGCTTCATTGATTTGTCCGAGATTCCCTACAATCATGTATGTAGCGGAGACCAAACAATGGCACAGATGGCATCGCCACCTAGAGAAAGATCGAAACGAAATCCCAAAGCAAATTACTGCATGGATGATGCTTTGCATATTATTGCTGAATTGAAATCTGACTTGTTAGGATTCTGATTTTGATGCATGTGATCTGGAGATCGAGATTGAAAACAAAAGTGAAGTACTGGCATCAGTTGATCGTGGTGCTGGACACACTTGTGTAGCTGATGCGCCTACAGCAATGTTCACATAGGATGACTGCCACTTATGATGACAACCAATTGCTGTGACCATGACAACCAATTGCTGTACCCCCGCCCACTGCCACATGAAGATAGCCTGGCAGCTGTTAAAGCCACAAGCGATGGCAAACTGGCGGCCACAGCTTGCAGCAACAGATGTTTTATGTTGATTTATGTGTCAAACCATTGCTTTGTGTGCTTTTCAGAAAACCGTTTTTTGGAGTAAAATATTCAGCCCTCAAAGAGTTAAGGCAAAATGGATCCATCCTCTTCCGTAAACAAACAGAAGCACATTGACATAGTTGTCTTGAACAGCTTAAACTAAAACAGTAGGGCTATCACATTTTAAACTAGTCTGCAATTTAGGAAGAAGAAAAACATAATGCAAATAAACTGATGGAGAAGATATTATTGGCAGGTCACCTATAAAGGCCTGAAAACATCTGTTATAGGGATTTTAAAGATTTGTACAGAAATACACAGTGAAACTTCACTGCGCAATTGCAGCTTTTCAGAGCTTTCAAGGGTAGGCAGTCACATTTAGCTGAGATTTTTCCGTAACACCAAAATGTTTTGCCCTCATCTTGGTGGTCCTGGCTATATGCACATTACCTGCAGGTGAACCTCAATTCTTGTTAGTGAACACCCAAAACTGAGTCCGCGTTAAAGTACTTGAGAAGAATCTTGTAGTTGTAGCAAAGGCATTCTCAGGAATGAGCAACCTTCATTAGTCACAGGGCTCTTAAAAAATATTCACTCCCGTGGACATTTTTGCACTGAATAGTTATACAACATTTAATCACAGTAGGTTTAATTCAACGTTATTGACACTGATCAACAGAAAAAGACAAAGTAATATCAGATCTCTGTAAAATGGTGTAAATTTATCACAAATTGTAAAGCACAAAATGATCACCTAAGTGTTCACCTCCTTTAATGTGACAGACCTGAATCATCTCTGAGGCAGCCAGTTAGTTTTAGAAGTCACAGAAGTTTAATCCAAGTCACTGAACATCCCTTGGATTTGAGTTAAATCAATCACTAGTCAATGTATAGAGTAAGGAACAGTGGTAAATTTGCTAAAACAGGCCATGCACAAAACTAAATGATCATGCAAGAAGACGACTTATGAGGAAGGTCATCAACAGACCTATAAGAACTCTACAGGAGTTATGGAAACACTAGATAGATAGATAGATAGATAGATAGATAGATAGATAGATAGATAGATAGATAGATAGATAGATAGATAGATAGATAGATAGATAGATAGATAGATAGATAGATAGATAGATAGATAGATAGATAGATAGATAGATAGATAGATAGATAGATAGATAGATAGATAGATAGATAGATAGATAGATAGATACTTAATTAATCCCAAGGGGAAATTCACATACTCCAGCAGCAGCATACTGATACAAAAAACAATATTGAATTAAAGATTGATAACAATGCAGGAAAAAACAGACAATAACTTTGTTTAATGTTAACGTTTTGTGTTTTATACAGTATTTATAATTAATTTAGTCCACTTTGCAGAGATATGCTTTTCCTTTGACATTAAAGCATTTTTCTGCTGAAGTCAGAAAACACCAAATTAAATCCACTGGAATTCAATGTCTCTCTATTATAAAAAAAATCTTGGAAGGAGATGAGACGTGATTGTCTCAGAGACATTTTCACGTCCCGCGAGACAAGTCTTTGTGCCAAGCAATGTAACCACGCCCGGGGCCGGAAGCCCCGCGAGACAAGAGCTTATGCAAAGAGATTTGGAAAAGTCCTGCGTGGTTATGTCAGACACATTTCTTATAGAGAGAAAGAAACGATACTCACTCACAGGCAGTTATACGTTGCGTTGTCACGATGTAATTCCAAACACGGAATCAAAATTCAATGCGATACTGATGAAAAAGTAAAAGCGAAAACAGATCGAATATATGGACATAGGTGATATGGCAGAAGTGCGCCTCACGAAATGCAATTCACGTGGCACAGCAACAGTAAGCCAGCAGCTGATTGAGCAAAGAGGAGGTAAAAAAAAATTATGTGTTTCCCATTGTATCACAGTTTAAGAGGGGGTGTCGGAGGAGCGATCACATCTCCTTGGGGTGCATTCAGCCCCCCTCTTCACAACGCGAGCGACAGAGACACGAAGTAGTTGGCGTGTAGCACCAGGGTGAGGAGGTGGGTGAGCGAAGCGAGCAGGGGGGGAAGCCCCCTAGCTGTATAACAATAAAATGTGAAAGCTTTCAAGGGGGTTAATACTTTTATTAGGCACTATATACCTCCTGCAATGCCGCTAGCAATCATCTTTAAATTTCCAACCCTGTATTTCTGTCAGCTCCACACACATTGACAAGTAAATTGGTACACACAACCTACGGAAAATCAAAAATGGCAAGAATATGCGTATTGAAACAATAAGTACATAAAACTTGAAAAGATTTATAATTTTTTTAAGAATATGAATGAAATTTATATAAAAATAATAAGTAGGAAAAAGAAGAAGAAGCAGAAGACAAAGAGTTTTTAAAGTGGCGCATGCTAATTTATCCCTTTCAGAACAACAATAAAATTAATTCTATTATGAACACCCTGACATACAAGCATAAAACATAAACTGTGCAAGTTTTGTTTTCAAATATATTTATGAGGTTAATTTCTTTAAAATCTTTTAAAATTTTGCAGCTAAAGAAGATCTTAAAGAAATTGCTGAGGACATCTATAAAGCAATGGATGAGCAGTACAAGCTGTCAGGGACTCGTATGGGTGAGTAAAAAAGCTCAAACCAGAAGCAGTGCATTATATGACAGAATCAAGTTAAGTTGCTTTACTTAGCCATATACAACTTTCTAATACGCTTTTGGTCAAAATTTTCCAAACATCTTGAAGATGGCTATGTTTAACCATTGAACATGGCAGTTCATTTTAAAGGCTTGCTCATTCACTCTGTAGGATGAATTGATGATGCATTAGTTTGTCTTCTGCCTCACACATTCATCATCTTAAGTTTAAATCTTGTGCCATATGGAGTTAGTAATTTCTCCACTTATTTGCATGTGTCTTCCTTTTGGAGGTCTATTTTTCCTCCTGTATTCCAAAAACACACTTCTGAGGTTAATTCAATACTTATAGACGTGAAGTAAATGCCTTTCTTCATCTGTGAAAGGCACAGATTTCACTGGAAGTGAATTTACAGACGTTTGCTGTGAATTCAGTTTGCATATCAATACTTACTATGATTTTGGGGTTCTGATTCTGGTTAGATGAATAATAGAACTTTTAAGTTTCATCTCTCTGCCTCATTTATGTTTCTTCCCCTGGTCATCCCCTTTACCTTTGGTAGCCTTTTCCTTATGGAAGGCCAGAATGTGCACCATGATAAACATGGAAACTGTTACATCAAGCGTTCCAGTCACAAGAAGAGTGGTTATAACTTCTTGCAGGTGAGCAGCTAACAGGGCTGCCCTACTGAGACCTTATTTAAGGGCATAACTGGTGCCACATTGATCTCTAGGGCATTGACATTCTTTTTTGTGCTTTCGGCTCCCAATTCACTCTCTCAAGTTTAGACTTCATAAGAATTACATACTGTATGAACACAGTACAAGACAATTTTAGCTTATTGTGGATGTGTGCTTCAGTGGGTCATGAGATGTTGTCCTTTGAGCGAACGTGGGCAGTTTCGACACTGTTGTATGTATTATCTGCGCAGACAGGAATGAGTCATCATAACTGATAGTGAGTGCACAAGATTAGGACATTATATTTTGCTAAACAGTCAGACTAACCTCTTAAGCAATGCATCACTAGCTTATAACTTTGCTCCAAAGTGACACAATGAAGATGAGTATCACAAGATGTCGTCATAATCACTACCTAATCCGACATGGTACAGCAGTGATCCTTCCTGTTTGAACAGCACACAAGACACAATGGAGCACGTCTTTAATCTCAGCACCTAGTATGTCTACTCACATTTTCTTATATGAAGTCTCAAGCTGTCGTCTTCTTCAGACACTGTGAAGTGTTCACCTCCCCACCATCATCAATGCCTGTTACTGTGTGACATTCTGTAATTAGTATTAAAATTGCTTGTCATGTGAGTGAGTATGAGATGAACATAATAATAATAATCATACTAATACATTTTATTTATATAGTTCACTTTATTCCACAGGGCACCACAAATGATCTTTTCCCAAATTACACTCCCATTGAACAAACATCAGCAGCTACAGTGTCTGATCATCATAGGTGGAACGAGTTGCATCCATGTTTTGGTTTAAAAAGACAAGGTTTCTCATGGCATTTTTCTCTGAGTTTGTTTCCTTTGGTAGATGATCACAGCGAATCAAAGCCTGTGAGTAGTACACACATTTTCCTTACACTCTGGATGTGAAAACACAAAATAAAATCAAAATGATAATAAAGGAGCAACACAGAAGAATGATGGTCATCTTATTTAATGAGTCGGATCTGCTCAGATGGCTCTGGGGTCTTTTTTTCTGAAGAATCTGCTACATTTAATTGCCTGTTGTGTAGAAACTTCAACCCATGTTATATTGCATTCCTATTGCTAAAGTTGCTTTGGATAACAGTAGTCGCAGTAATCATATTGTCAGGGTATAGTAAAATTCTTACGTGTATGTAACACATCTCCACTCTCTGGCTGTTAAGATTAGATATGATTGGCATTTCTTTGGCCACTTTTTTAAGCCTTTTTCTTATTGGTTATTTCACATGAAGGGTCTTTTCAGGTGCTGAATCAGACTTTTGTATTTAGTTTCATTTTAGAAATTGTTTTCAATTATTAAAAATAACTTTGTTGATTTTATCACCTTTTTTTCCCCTCAAACACATTGGTGCTGCCATTTTCAGTTGTTGTCATCAGGTCACGACGACAGTTGTTATGAAATGCTGTCCTGTTGACGTCATCAATACAACTCTATTAAAATCACAAGCTGAATTCGTCACCATCTACGTTTGTAGATATTCTAAGAAAATGACTTTTGTGCATGTGTTAAGTTACCTCTCTTTAGATTTCACAGTCCTCGACTTTTTCTTGTGTATTACTTACTACAAGTGATGAGTGACACAGGCAAGTTTGGATTCACATACAGTTATGCAAAACTGACAGTAAAATTCATTTCGTAGGCATTTTCGCAATATGAAATATGACACTAAAGAGTTTTTTGTGGTTGTAAAGGAATGTAGGTATGTGTAAAGTATATAAGTCGCAACAGATCAGTAAAATCAGTTCTATTAATGTCACTTGTCCATGTTGCTGTGGAGGGGTGCAGTACGTTTTTCAAAAATGTGTTATGTCGCATATTTTACATACAAAGCCACACTAACACACCATTGGGCACATTACGTTGTTTTCTATACAGGAGAAACTCGCTACACAGAAAGTCGCTGCTTCCAAAACCTACTTAGCAATTGGGTTATCCTACTTTGAGGATGTGCACAATTCTAGTGAAGTTTTGTTTTTCCACTGGAGATCTTTATTTGAATACTAAATGACGAGGTTGATGCATGTGGAATTAATACATAACATTTACAGACATGAACTAAATGGCCTTCTTCTTGGGTGAATGGCACAAATTTCACTGGAAGTGAAACTCAATTTATTTTGCCAAGCTTTTTGTTAAGCAAAACAGTGTTTCTCTGTGGATTCAGTGTGCATATCTCTACTTGCTACTATTTTAGATTTTGGTTAGATGAACAATAGAACTGACTTTAAGTTTCATTTCTCTGCCTCATTTATGTTTCTTCCCCTGGTCATCCCCTTTAACTTTGGTAGCCTCTCCTTATGCAAGGCCAGAATTAGCACCATGATAGACATGGCAACGGTTACATCAAGTGCTGTAGTCACAAGAAGAGTTACAAGAAGAGTGATTATAACTTCTTGAAGGTGAGCAGCAAACAGGGCTACCTACTGAGGCCTTATTTAAGGGCTTAACTGGCCCTACACTGATCACTGGGTATTGACATTCTTTTCTGTGCTTTCGGCTCTCAGTTCCCTCTCTTAGTTTTAGTGTTACTACTTGCCAGTAACGGCGCACTGCAGAATACACTTGACTTGAACATTCATCGTTTTCATCCTCTTTCTCTGTACATTTAGCATTTGTTTGCTCAGAGGATGATGCGCTTGCTGCTTCCTGAGCAGATCCTATTTTCTCCACCCTAGCGGCCCACTTCTTCTCTTCTTTCATCAGCATCTTTTCGCGTTAAAACTCATTAATCAGTGTTTGTGTTGCAATTATGTTTTCTTTAATTTTTCACTTAAGCTGGCACTTAAGTCGTCAATCTGCCTCAAGAATGATTTAAGATATGAAGAGGTAGGGGAAGTGATGGCAAAGGTGGTAGGGATGAGAACGGCGCCCGTACACATGCTCCGCACAGCCACCCTGCTGGCCGCTGCTGAGAGTTGATTCTACAATAAAATAAAATAAAAATAAAAAGAGGAACAACCTTGGAGGTCAATTATCACCCCAAAAGTGGGTAGTAGACGTCACATAGTATATGTGTACCAAATTTCAGGTCAATAGTTCAAACGGTTTGCGAGCTACAGGTAATTTAAAATCCTGGACAGACAAACGGACAGCCACGGTAGCGACACCAATAGGTGTCTTTAGGAAAAGTGATCAGATGGCCAAATCAACGGACCCCAGAGGTTTACCTCTAATGGGATACAAGGGGTCAAGATTACTTCTTTTCACAAAACATCCAAGAAAAAGGGAATCAGTATTATAGGCATGTAGAGTGTCATTTTAATCTATTTCAAGGATACTGATGACAAATAGAATATTTTTGATGGTTGGCACCCTGCCCGGGATTAGTTCCTGCCTTGTGCCCTGTGTTAGCTGGGATTGGCTCCAGCGGACCCCCGTGACCCTGTGTTTGGATTCAGCGGGTTGGAAAATGGCTGGCTGGCTAATTGATTCTTTACTGGTGGTCCAAGCCCACTAAGAGCCATTCCCAGAAGCTTAAAAATGAAAAATGTCACACAGGGTATTATTTAAGACCATTTCAAGATCAGTGATTACAAATATAATGTTACTTTTAATGTTTTCTATTACAATTGAAAATGTTTAGACTTTAAACATTTAAACTGAAGCACACATCTTGATATTTCAAATATCTGGTGATACTATTGTTGTTTTTTATGTATGGATTAAATAATTTCATTTCCTATGCACACCCAAATTATGGCAACATACTCAAATTTAGATTTTTTTTTCAGGTTGAGTTTGTATTTTGTTAGTATTTTTGATCATTTTGTTTTTGAGATTTTAATATATTATATTGTTTGTCTTTTAATGTTTTGTACAGGTTATTTTCCAGATCAAGTAAAAAAGATCCAGAAGAATATGAGAGAGAGGATATTAAAATCTGTTAAAGATGGTGAGTCTTTTTCAATTGATCCTTCAGTAACCATTTTAATCACTTAAGCAGAATTTTAGAAATGACAATGATTACTGAATCCATTTTACTAAGTGTATATAATGATTACTCAATGTACAGAGAGTATTTTTTACCTACAAGAATACTTCAGAGAGTAAGTTTACTTTTCTAAATTGTATTTACTTTTGTTAAACCCAATTACTATACTGTTGAAATAAAGTTATGGTACTATTGTGGTACTATTGTTGTGATATTAGAATAAACATGGGAATACAATAACAGTAATGGCCCCAAAACAACTGGAAATCTGGTGTCCACGTTTTTGAGGGAGTCAGAGGCTGCATTGGGCAAAAAGTAGAAACCAGCACTGAATGGGTCATCTGTCCATCATTTTCATTTATATCAGGCCAAATTTAGAGTCGGCAGTTAAATTAGCATGCATAGAATGTGGGAGGAAAAACCTGCAGATAAGTCCATGCAGATGCAAGGAGATCATCCAAATTATAAACACACTGGGCTGACATGGGCAGTCTAGACTGTTGGACCCGTATGGCATCAGTGCTAATGGCTGTGTCTCCTTACCAGCCACCCTTGGTATTCAAATGCAAAAACAAACACAAGCAATTCCTCTGCCTTATTTATTATTGGTATACCCCTAAGACAGAAGAACTCGAAAAGAATCAAGTCATCTGTACAAAGTGCCAAATTGTAGAAGTGAGCTTCTGAAACAAACATACCTAAAGGAGTTCAAATTTGGATGATTCTGAAGGTGTTTCAGAATGATTTACATGTATAAGATGGCATCAATTCTTCACTAATAAACCACAATAGGAGCACTGTTGCTCATTCAGTGGAGATCTGAAGAGGGTCACCAGTGTAATAATATGCTAGTTGGCGCTCATGTCAAGAAAAATGGGGGTACAATACAACAAAGCAGAATGCCGGAGAGCTCCCTGTATTCCAGGTATAATCAGTGTTTATAATCAAATTGACTCTACCTGGATTTTTATTCATCTCCACCACAACGACTGCAATGATTCTATTATGCTTTGCTATTTTCTATGTGCACTTTGTTCTTTAATTGTGAGATAAAGTTGAAAACTGTTGTGTTTCCTGTTTGCTGTGAAATATATCCTTGTTTACTTTGTAAAAGATTTTGCTATTTTACACTGACTTAAGATCCTGATTAAGTCACTTAACAAACAATTAAATTAATTAAAAACAAAAGATAATGCATATGTAAAATCTATTAACTCATGTCCAGATTTTGTAAAGTCAAACCCCTTATAAATTACAATCTTGAATAGAGATCAAGAATGATTTTCTTTTGTTAACAAACAGCCTTTTTCCTCATGTTGCATGCATGCTAAGTAACAGATTTCAAGCCCTGAAAGCCTACCATTCTCTTGGACCTTCCCCAAACCACACTATTTAGTTTCAGCAGAATACCTAGTAACAAGGTGTTTTCTTTTATAAGAGGAGAACCCACTTAAGCTTCACTCCCGCCTGGAATATGATGTCATATTGTTCAAATATTGATAATTTTAATTTACTAAAAGAAAGTACACAAGTGAGCAATGAACAAAGATGGAGAACAACGATCTGTATGTTCTGTTTATGTATGTCTGTGTTCTTCAAATGATTAACAAGTATAGTAACACAAGCTGTGCTACCTGTTTAAGACGGATTGAAACTGAAGTAATCAATGTAGACCCCAGTGCATCATTCAATGTATATGTCTCTGTTATATGCTATTTGGTATAGGACTCATAAAAGCATGTGTTAATGTTTGTGATGCACCATCTGTCGGAATGACAAATGCAATGTACTTTATCACTAAAAATGTTTGTGATGCTCCATTTTTTTTTTGAATGACAGGGACATACAGTGGTGTGAAAAACTATTTGCCCCCTTCCTGATTTCTTATTCTTTTGCATGTTTGTCACACAAAATGTTTCTGATCATCAAACACATTTAACCATTAGTCAAATATAACACAAGTAAACACAAAATGCAGTTTGTAAATGGTGGTTTTTATTATTTAGGGAGAAAAAAAAATCCAAACCTACATGGCCCTGTGTGAAAAAGTAATTGCCCCCTGAACCTAATAACTGGTTGGGCCACCCTTAGCAGCAATAACTGCAATCAAGCGTTTGCGATAACTTGCAATGAGTCTTTTACAGCGCTCTGGAGGAATTTTGGCCCACTCATCTTTGCAAAATTGTTGTAATTCAGCTTTATTTGAGGGTTTTCTAGCATGAACCGCCTTTTTAAGGTCATGCCATAGCATCTCAATTGGATTCAGGTCAGGACTTTGACTAGGCCACTCCAAAGTCTTCATTTTGTTTTTCTTCAGCCATTCAGAGGTGGATTTGCTGGTGTGTTTTGGGTCATTGTCCTGCTGCAGCACCCAAGATCGCTTCAGCTTCAGTTGACGAACAGATGGCCAGACATTCTCCTTCAGGATTTTTTGGTAGACAGTAGAATTCATGGTTCCATCTATCACAGCAAGCCTTCCAGGTCCTGAAGCAGCAAAACAACCCCAGACCATCACACTACCACCACCATATTTTACTGTTGGTATGATGTTCTTTTTCTGAAATGCTGTGTTCCTTTTACGCCAGATGTAACGGGACATTTGCCTTCCAAAAAGTTCAACTTTTGACTCGTCAGTCCACAAGGTATTTTCCCAAAAGTCTTGGCAATCATTGAGATGTTTCTTAGCAAAATTGAGACGAGCCCTAATGTTCTTTTTGCTTAACAGTGGTTTGCGTCTTGGAAATCTTCCATGCAGGCCATTTTTGCCCAGTCTCTTTCTTATGGTGGAGTCATGAACACTGACCTTAATTGAGGCAAGTGAGGCCTGCAGTTCTTTAGACGTTGTCCTGGGGTCTTTTGTGACCTCTCGGATGAGTCGTCTCTGCGCTCTTGGGGTAATTTTGGTCGGCCAGCCACTCCTGGGAAGGTTCACCACTGTTCCATGTTTTTGCCATTTGTGGATAATGGCTCTCACTGTGGTTCGCTGGAGTCCCAAAGCTTTAGAAATGGCTTTATAACCTTTACCAGACTGATAGATCTCAATTACTTCTGTTCTCATTTGTTCCTGAATTTCTTTGGATCTTGGCATGATGTCTAGCTTTTGAGGTGCTTTTGGTCTACTTCTCTGTGTCAGGCAGCTCCTATTTAAGTGATTTCTTGATTGAAACAGGTGTGGCAGTAATCAGGCCTGGGGTGGCTACGGAAATTGAACTCAGGTGTGATACACCACAGTTAGGTTATTTTTTAACAAGGGGGCAATTACTTTTTCACACAGGGCCATGTAGGTTTGGATTTTTTTTCTCCCTAAATAATAAACACCATCATTTAAAAACTGCATTTAGTGTTTACTTGTGTTATATTTGACTAATGGTTAAATGTGTTTGATGATCAGAAACATTTTGTGTGACAAACATGCAAAAGAATAAGAAATCAGGAAGGGGGCAAATAGGTTTTCACACCACTGTAGAAACCAGACAAAAAAACAAAACCCCAACAAGAAGGAAAATAACATAGCCAGTGCAATAGCATGTTCCAAAGACACACCAACAAATTCAGCTATTAAGCCTCACCCATAAAAGAGAGCTAAATAGCTACAGAGCCCCATTTAAAATGGTTCTTTATATAGAATAGAATGCAACAGCAAATAAGATAAACTGGATTATCTGAAGCCCATCATGTTTATTTTAGTGTTATATTAACGACTTCTTGACAAGTTCTGAAAAAATTGTGAGCAGATCCTCTTAGAGAGAGTTTGCTTTTTTCCATCTGTCTATCCATCCCTCTTACAAACTCACCAATCCAGAGCAGAGTCACGGAGAAGCTAGGCTCAGTTGAACAAAATAAGACTTCATGCAAGTAATGTAGTATTCAATATTGCAACTGATTCTTTATTCTGCCTTCATTTACTTCAAACATTGCTGTAAGTGTATCATTCTAAATCCAAGGCCTTCCAGGAGGTAGACAGCTTTTGTCCAAAACAGATAAAGTGTATTACATTCCAAGATCATGTGATCTAGCAGTGCAAGCATTTGACAACATTGCTGAGAATTTTATTTTTGTCTTAGATAGACAGTTTTAGACTAGATATATACGAGGGAGCTCTGCCCCCTGCTCGCTTCGCTTACCTACCCCCGGCGTTGGGTATCCTGAAATACATTAGTCGAGCTCGTTCGTTTTGGAGCCGTGCCCGCTTTGCCCGCGGCATTTCAGACGCGCGTTGTCGGTGCCTGCGTTCATTGATTTTATCCAGGCGGGCTCGTGTTTGTATATCCGTCAGTCGAGCTCATTCGTTTTGAACCCGTGCCTGCTGTGCTTCTGCAGTTTCAGACACGCGTTGTAGGCGCCTGCGTTCATTGATCTTATCCAGGTGGGCTCGTGTTTGTATTGTTCAGCTGTATTGTGTTTGAATTTGGTGTAAAGCGTTCAGCGGTTTGTACAATCCCAAGCAGCACAGTATTCTTAACTTCACTCCGCAGTAGTGCCACTCACAATATGGCGGTGACGCCTGCGCCTTCACTCCGTACCATCTTTGTGGACCTGTGGGGCCTCCGTAGCCTCTTCCGTTTGAATCTGGGCTGCAGCGCAGAATCCTCTTTTTTGTGTGGCCGTGTCAGTAGTCGTTAGCTATGTGTGCGTTGTTGCTTCATTTCTCATTCACGTCAGTTGAGCTCTTTCGTTTTTTGGGCCGTGACTCCTTCGTGCACGGTGGATACGACTTCCGCTTGCGGTTTATGAGACGTGCGCTGTACGCGCCTGCACAGTACGTCTCATGGTCCCATCGCCGTGTACTTACGTCCATGCCATCCGGTTTACCATTCTCGGTTAGTAATATGGATGAATCATGGTGTGCTTAGAAAATACTGAATTACAATATATTTTATAAATGGCTAAATTTCTGAAATTTAAAATGAGAAATCTCTTTTTCTTTGTCCCCTAAAATCATTACGGGGCAAGCTCCTTCCTGCTCAAAGTTTGAAACTTGTGTACAAAAAAAGTCTGAATTAGCATAAACCACTAGAAGTACATAATAAACATGAACAGTTGTATCAAATATATGAAATATTAAAATGTGCACTTCAATAGAAATGTTTAAAGTCTAAATATTCTCAATTGTAATAGAAATGTGCCATTTTCTACCTTCTAAACAAGATCCATAGACATCATATATTCATAATCACTGACCTTGAAATAGTCTAAACATTATTATTTTTGAAACTAGGGGGCTCTGCCCACCTGCTCGCTTCGCTTGCCCACCCCCGTGTTTGGTTTACCGGATATACAATTTAAAGAGTTTGTTATTTTCTTGGGAATTGTTACATATGCATTATTTTCACTTTTACTTTAAAATCTTTTGTAAAAACAATACTTGTCCTTTATTTCCGGCCCCCTGCGTGGTTGCATCTCTTTCTCACAAAACGTATAATGCTGCTCGCATTGTTAAGGGGGGGGTGGAGGCTGAACGCATGCTAAGGATATGCCGTCGGATCATCTGCTGTTTTTCTGCTGCTGGTGAGCGGCCTGTTCTGCTTGTCGCATGTCGTTGTTTTAAGAGCAGGGAGCACATGATGCTTGTCTGCCAAAAGCAATCCAACAACTGCTAGGTTAGATGTCTGTGGACTTGTTTTAAATGATGGCTTACTTCCTTGTCTCGCGTGATGTTGTAAAAACAATAATTGTCCTTCATTTCCAGCCCTGGGTGTAGTTAAATCTCTTTCTTGTAGGACATATAACGCTGCTCGCGTTGTGAAGGGGGGGCAGCTGCTGTCGCGCTGCCCGCTGATCATTTTAAAGCCGTATGGTCCATTATTGTGTAAATCTACGTTTTGTGCATTGAATGATGCTCTTTGCGTTTTATTTCTGACCTCACTTTGTCCTGCTATTTTTTCAATTACACCTGGTCCTGATGATCAATTTCCTTTTGTTTGCGCTAATGCGATCTTTTAATCGTTGATGTATCATTTATAACGTATTGTCCTTTATACACTTTATATGCATTGAGACCCCTTGATCTGTGTGTGCTGCGTGCCTTTACACTACTGATTTTTTTTGCTGGCCGCGCTCTGATATTGCTTGTAAGTAGAATCTCATGATCTATATCCCCGCAAGATACTCCGTGGCCATTCTCTTTCGTCTCGCGGGTCTTTTATTTGTCGTCCGTGATCTTAACGTGAAGATCACGTATCGTCTCCTAGTCATTCCCTCCCACAGGATTTTTTTTTATAATAGAGTGATTTGTTATTTTTAACCTTCTGGCTGTGGCTCTTAGAGGGCTAAGACCACCAGTAAAGTATCAAATATCAAAAATATAATATTCGTGATCAGCAAACTTGGAAGAGCATAAAACAACCCTCTACATTCCTATATTACCAATCTCATTTTTTTTTTTGAAGTTTTGTGAAAAGGAGTAATTTTGGCCCCTTGTATCCCATTAATGGTGAGCCCCTGGGGTCAGCAGATGTGGCATGCGGAACTTCAAGCGCTTTTAATAATTTTTTGCTAAAGACATCTATTGGTTTACCCTTTATCATAAGGAGGAATTTTCTAAACAAAGTATGGTTTGAAAATCAGGGGTTTTTGAGTCAAGAGGGTCAAAAATAGCGGTGAATCCCAAACTGCTCTATGTCTTGCATAACTAGATTTTAATATGAGTCCATTGTTGTTATATATATGGGGGGATTTTCTTGTATTGGTGAATGAGGAGATGCTAGGAAAAAAAAAATAACAAGTGATTTCTACAACAACAGCGACATTTATTGCTATAGCACATGTTCATACAAATGATGTAGGTCAAAGTGCTATACAAGATCAGAGTAGTAATGGGATGCAAAGAAAAACACATTAAAATTAGAAAAGAAAAATAATGTCTAAATAGTATACAAAAAATACATAAAGCACACTTACATAAGATAGACTAGGAGGCTCTGTCTCCTGCTTGCTTCGCTTGCCAACACCTAGGCAGTCACTACGCACTATCCACCTTGAAAATCTGCCACTCGCGTATGGGGATGCGGATGTACAATTTAAACAGATTGTTATTTTCATGGGAATTGTTACATATGCATAATAGAATTAACTATTTTACATTACAGCAAGTAATTAACCATTGTAAAAAATAGTAAAACGTATTAAATTGAAAGAAAATTATGTTTCACTTTGCATTAGAGGTATTCATTGCGTTATACGTTTTTGTTCTGTTTGGCTTACACGCAAATAATTTTTAAACTTACACTTTTACTGTAAAACTTCAGTAAAAACAATTTTTTGAATTAACTTTTCGTCAGTATCACGTTGAATTTTGATTCTGTGTTTGGACTTACATTGTGACAACACAATGTATAACTGCCCGTGAGTGAATATCGTTTCTTTTTCTCTAATAAATAAACCGACTTTATCTAATGTTTGTCCCTGTGATTTGTTAATTGTCATAGCAAAAGCTATTCTAATGGGAAACTGTAAACATTTTAATACGAAAGACAAATAAAGATCTCCTTTGGTGTCTAATGTTATCTGCAGAAGATGTACTACATTACCTTTCTTGTCGCCTGTTAAAATTTTACATGTCAGAATTATACGACCAATTTTGAATACAACTAATCTTGTCCTATTGCATAGCCCATCACTCAGACATAAATTACGCAATAACATTATGATACATCCTTCTTTCAACAGTAATTCAGCCGGTGGCAGACCAGACAGTGTTAACGGTTGTAGATATTCTACGGAATATTGTAAATTGATGTTTTCATCTTCCGCAACTTCACCACCAACTGTTTCAGCACAGTCTATTGATACACATTTAACTAATTTGTTGTGTAACTGATTAATAATTTTTTCATTAATTCGTTTGACTTCATCGTTTCTCGGTGCTAGGATTGCCTGTGTACTCATTTCTTCTTGGACATAATAAGTCTTCTTTTATTGAAAACTTAAAGTGAGGAAAACGTAAAAATTTATAAGAGCTGAGAGTGCAGGAACTGTGTCTGACAAAAGCATTCACACGAATGAGAGGTGAGAGGACCGTGGGAGTGGTGGAAAATGTTTGAGAGGAGCGTTGGACTTGAAAAAATCTCTTAGCAAAAGTCTTGTCTCAAGATTTTCTTTTATGATAGAGAGAGTTAAGAGAAATAGAATCCTTAAAAAAATTCTTCTGCAGTTAAGATGGAGATAAAAAAACTCTGAAGGGGTTTCAACCCAAAAGATCGCTTAGCTTCCAGTGGGCATTCTGCCTAACATAAATGTTCTTAAGTCATTCTTGTTTTTTTATGAGGCTTCGTTTTAGAGGATTAAAAGCAGTGGGTCTCAAGTTGGGGTATTGGCTTTCATTCACATTTACAGATGGCTGCACATGACTTTGATCAGGTGGTGGTGTCGCATAACAGCACCACAGAAGAAACAGAAAAGAAAACAAAGAAAAGTAAAGATTAATAAAGATTGTAGAATTATTGAAGAACTAGCCAACCCGCGGCGTAGCATATGCCGCATAATTATGTATTGATGGGTGAACACTTCCTGAACGACACAGTTGTCCAAATGGGGTGGGTTTGTGGATACCACTGTGAGTGAATGAAAAGATGGACCTCTGGAGAGAGCAACATACAATTGTCCGTGACTGAAAGCGGGATCGTCTGTGACGATAGAGGCCACGCTGGTGAAAGTTACTTCTTCGGTAGGGATAAGTTTCAGCACTTGTTCATTAAGGTGTAGCGAGTTTAGGCTAGGATTCTTGCATTCATAAGTTATTTCTTATGAACACAAAACTAATGTCTCACTGGAAGATTGCATTTAAAGCATAATACTTAAAAAGATTATGAATATAGAGATCTCTAAATTAAATCCATTATTGATTTCCATAGATTGAATACAGTATAAATTAAAGAACAATGAATAATAATTCTTTGCATTTATATAGCGCTTTTCTCACTACTCAGAGCGCTCGGCAATTGCAGGTTAAGGGCCTTGCTTAAGGGCCCAACAGAGCAGAGTCTCTTTTGGCATTTACGGGATTCGAACCGGCAATCTTTCTGATTGCCTGTGCAGATCCCTAGCCTCAGAGCCACCACTAGGCGCTTATCATGTATAGGCTCTATTTGCCACGTGTCTTAATTTTATATGTATCTTTAGTAGATGATAACCCTCTGGGTTGCGGCTAATCTGTCAGTATTTAGTGTTGCCTGGAGCACAGAACAAAATATACAAAGAAGGTTTAGAGTATGATTTCTTTCCCATGGCTAACCAAGGAGGTGTACTCTCGTGTTCTGTCAGTTTACAATATTTTATTGTGCATATATTTATAGCCCTGTAATAGAACTGAAATTCTGGTGGTGTCTTTCTGTGTTGTTTTTTATCAGTATGCTTTGGTTTTCTTCCCACATACAACGCCATGCAGGTTAGGTTAATTAGCGACTGCAAACTGAACTTACTCTGAATGAGTGTGGACATGTGTTTCAGTGTGCCTTGTCTTTCCACGGCCACTTCTTTCCTTACATCTGATGCTGCTGAGATTAGCTTTGGCACCCTATGACCCTGAGATTGTATTAAACAAGATTATGCAGTATTATAACATCCTCAAACCTACTTAGTCCATCTCAGGATCACAAAGGCCAGTATATGGCATAATATGATCTTTATGTATAATACGCTACCGTGGCTGTTCATTTGTCTGTCCAGGATTTTAAATCACCTGTAGCTCACAAACTGTTTGACTGATTGACCTGAAATTTGGTACACATACAGTATACTATGTGATGTCTACTATCCGTTTTCAGGGTGATGATTGACCTGCAAGGTTATCCTCTTTTTATTTTTATTTTAATTGATTGTAGAATCAACTCTCGGCAGCAGGCAGCAGGGTGGACGCCGTTCTTATCTCTACCACCTTCGCCGTCACTTTCCCTACCTCTTCATACCTTAAATCATTCTTGAGGCAGATTGAACACTTAAGTGCCAGCTTAACTGAAAAATAAAAGAAAATGTACTAACTAATTGCAACACAAACACTGACTTAATCAGTTTTAACACGAAAAGATGCAGATGAAAGAAGAGAAGAAATGGGTCGCTAGGGTGGAGAAAAGAAGAGCTGCTCAGGAATCAGCAAGAGCATCAACCTCTGAGCAAACAAATGCTAAACATACAGAGAAAGAGGATGAAAACTATGAATGCTCAAAGAAAGAGTATTCACTGCATGTTATCATGCAGTGCACCATTACTGGTATAATATAATATAATATAATATAATATAATATAATATAATATAATATAATATAATATAATATAATATAATATAATATAATATAATACTGCGGTGGGTTGGCACCCTGCCTGGGATTGGTTCCCTGCCTTGTGCCCTGTGTTGGCTGGGATTGGCTCCAGCAGACCCCCGTGACCCTGTGTTCGGATTCAGCGGGTTGGAAAATGGATGGATGGATGGATAATATAATACTGCGGTGGGTTGGCACCCTGCCTGGGATTGGTTCCTGCCTTGTGCCCTGTGTTGGCTGGGATTGGCTCCAGCAGACCCCCGTGACCCTGTGTTCGGATTCAGCGGGTTGGAAAATGGATGGATGGATAATATAATATAATATAATATAATATAATATAATATAATATAATATAATATAATATAATATAATATAATATAATATAATATAATATAATATAATACGTGTCAAGTGGTAGAGTCATGTGCTGCTGCTGCCTGATGGATTCTGCTCATTGTCTGTGTGGAATCAACACCTTCATCCCATTTTTATGTGCAGTTTGTCTCCCACATCCCCAAAGACTCGTGCCTTAGGGTAGACTGGCCTGTATGAGTGTGAGAATGAAGGAGTGTACAAGCAGCCCCTGTGATGAACTGGTGCCCCATTCAGAGTTGGTTTCTACCTTGTAACCCATACTGATTGGATTGCTTCTGATCGCCCATGAGTCTGAATTGGATTAAATGAATCTGAGGATGTCATGTTCTGTTTTAATAGTTGTGAAGTGGTTCATGCCACCGCTTCTTCAGCCTAGTTATTGTCTGTGTGGTGTTTTTATATTCTTCAGTATTGTTTTGGGTCTTCCTCCCACATCACCAAAGATATGTTTGTTAGATGAATTGATTTTAAATTGGCCTCTGTTTGAGGTTTGTGCATGTGTGTGCGTGTGTGTGTGTATGTTGCAGTGCATGTATGCCCTGTCCAGGCCTATTTCCTGCTGATTTCCCATTACAGCTGGGATAGGCTGCAACCCTGAATGGGATATAAGTAGATGGGGTGGGGGGTAGAGATCATGCACTGATAGCATGTTGCCGCACCCACCACACAACGAACCACCTGGATTGGGACTCAAGTGCAGAAGGTGACACCTCAGCACAACACTGGAACAGTGTGAGGTTTTTGACAATGACTGGAGTGCCAATCCTGCCGCCAACCCCCAAGTTTTCCTGTAAGTTGGAGGACCTGCTTGCAGGACTGGATGCAGATTAACGTCATACCCAGGACAGAGCAATTGCAAGTTAAGGGCCTTGCTGAAGAGCCAAACCAAATAGAATCACTTCTGGTGTTTACAGGAAAGAACCAGCAACCTTCCAATTGCCGGCACAGATCCCTAAGAAAATATTGTTATATGTAGTATGTTCAATGGTCCCGAGTGTGTGTGTGTGTGTACACCAATGGGCTGTGTGATGGACTCACACCCAAACCTAAGTTAGTTCTTACCTTGAGCCTGATGCTGCTGGATAGCTTCTGGGCCTGTAAGACACTGAGCTGGATTAAGTGGATTACAATATAATACATCCAACCATTTGTTGAATTTGTTTAAACTAATCTCTGGGTCATGGAGGTGAGAGTTAAATCTGATATCATCAAGTGAAAGGCAAGAACTAGTCCTGCCACTTGTTCCCAAGGCATATTTAAACAGAGCTGGTTCCTGCCTTGCACCGAATGCTGCTGGAACAAACTTCAGCTCCCCAAGACCCAGTAATAAATAATTTCTTTAACAAAAAATAATAATTTAGTGTTTTCTGAAATTTCTTTTGTCCCTTTCTTTACATGTTTTACTTTTTTTTGGCAGCCAAGGTGATTTTATTGAATATTTAAGATGTCAGTCCTTTGTCCCATAATTGTCTGTTTTCTATTCAGAAAAGTCCTGAATGCTTGCAAATTTTTAGACAGTCTCTTCTTTTTAACAAAATGCCCGCTTAAACCTTGTAGATTCACTTACTCTTAAGCAAGAGGATACTGAAGTCTACATTGTAAGACCTAGTGAAATAAATTCTTAATTTCCTGCGTTTGTTTCCTAATTTTGCCTGCTTTAGGGTCTCCTTATACAGTATGTCACAGCCAAACTAGAGAAGCCCCTAGAATTATGTAGAATTATACATCTCATCCAATGATGAAGATAAAAGATTATCTTCTTTTCTTTTTTTCAGCTGACATATTGTGCAAAACAACATGTAGTAAGTATAGCCTTTCATTTCCTTTTCTCCTACTAAATATTTTAAATTTAAAATGTACAAAAAATAAACAAAACAACGTACGTCAGGGATTCCATGTTGTTCAGTTTGTTCATTGATAATTTGGAAATAGAGGTGATCCATACCAAGAATGTTATTAGTGGTAGTGTATTCTGTAGCGGTGCTGTTCAAAATCTCACTTTGCTGTCATACTGTACACTCAGAAGGTAAAGCTGAAAGTGTTTTTTATTTCTTTGCATGGATCAAACCTACTTGCACACAAACATAGAAGATGTAATGCACAGCTAAGAAGCAAAGTGTTAACAAATAACACGTACACACACTATTTTGGTGTCAAAGGTGTTTTGTTGACAACTCGTGACTGACCCATAATACATAAACTGACTTAATCAGTTTTAACGTGAAAAGTTGCCGATGGAAGAAGAGAAGAAGCGGGCTGCTAGAGTGGAGAAAATTAGCTGCTCCTGAAGCAGCAAGCACATCAACCTCTGAGCAAACGAATGCTAAACGTACAGAGAAAGAGGATGAAAACTAGGAATGTTCAAGTCAAGTGTATTCACTGCAAATTATCGTTCAGTGTGCCGCTACTGGTAAATAGTAATAGATGATTGACAATCTGGGGGTTGCAAAGCATCAAGTGGCATGAAGAAATGACTGACAATCAACGATTGAGGGGTTTATGGAAATGGAGAACCTTGTGAAGCAATGGGTGCCAGCGGGCCACTAAGCAATGAAACACAGTCGACGAGCTTAGATAGATAGATAGATAGATAGATAGATAGATAGATAGATAGATAGATAGATAGATAGATAGATAGATAGATAGATAGATAGATAGATAGATAGATAGATAGATAGATAGATAGATAGATAGATAGATAGATAGATAGATAGGAAAGGCACTATATGATAGATAGATAGATAGATAGATAGATAGATAGATAGATAGATAGATAGATAGATAGATAGATAGATAGATAGATAGATAGATAGATAGATAGATAGATAGATAGATAGATAGGAAAGGCACTATATGATAGATAGATAGATAGATAGATAGATAGATAGATAGATAGATAGATAGATAGATAGATAGATAGATAGATAGATAGATAGATAGATAGATAGATAGATAGATAGATAGATAGATAGATAGATAGATACTTAAGTAATCCCAAGGGGAAATTGACATACTCCAGCAGCAGCATACTGATACAAAAAACAATATTGAATTAAAGATTGACAACAATGCAGGAAAAAACAGACAATAACTATGTATAATGTTAACGTTTAAACCTAACCCCACCGGGTGGCATAGAAGAGTCGCATAGTTTGGGGGAGGAATGATCTTCTCAGTCTGTCAGTGGAGCAGGACAGTGACAGCAGTCTGTCGCTGAAGCTGCTCCTCTGTCTAGAGATGACACTGTTTAGTGGATTCAGTGGATTATCCATAATTGATAGGAGCCTGCTGAGTGCCCGTCGCTCTGACACAGATGTCAAACTGTCCAGCTCTATGCCAACAATAGAGCCTGCCTTCCTCACCAGTTTGTTCAGGCGTGAGGCGTCCTTCTTCTTAATGCTGCCTCCCCAGCACACCACTGCGTAGAAGAGGGTGCTCGCCACAACCGTCTGATAGAACATCTGCAGCATCTTACTGCAGATGTTGAAGGACGCCAGCCTTATGCAGACAACAATGGCTGCCTGGGTGCTTCACCAGTTACAGCTTTATGGGAGAGTGGCAAACAGAAAGCCACTACTCTGCAGTCATCTGGAAGAAAGATTTATGGCCTGATGAGACCATCAGACTAATGTGTTGTTTGAACACTGCACTTCATATTGTGGAGATGCTGCTCTGCAGTTGGCCATGGAAGGCTTGTGAGGGTAAAATGAATGCAGCAAAATATGGTGGAGTCCTGAAGGAAAACACGATGCAGTCTGTAAGAAACCTGTGCCTTACGATTTGTTTTTTAGCAAGATGATAGCATCAAGTATAAAGCTAAAGCTACACAAAAATGACTTTGAAACAACAATGTGAATGTTGTGGAGTGGCTAGATAGATAGATACTTTATTAATCCCAAGGGGAAATTCACATACTCTAGCAGCAGTGTACTGATACAAAAAAAAAAAAACAATATTAAATTAAAGAGTAATAAAAATGTAGGTAAAAACAGACAATAACTTTGAATAATGTTAATGTTTACCCCCCCGGGTGGAATTGAAGAGTCACATAGTTTGGGGAGGAACGATCTCCTCAGTCTGTCAGTGGAGCAGGACGGTGACAGCAATCTGTCGCTGAAGCAGCTCCTCTGTCTGGAGATGACACTGTTTAGTGGATGCAGTGGATTCTCCATAATTGATAGGAGCCTGCTGAGCGACCGTCGCTCTGCCACAGAAGTCAAATTGTCCAGCTCATTGCCTACAATAGAGCCTGCTTTCCTCACCAGTTTGTCCAGGCATGAGGCGTCCTTCTTCTTAATGCTAGCTCTCCAGCACACCACTGCGTTGAAGAGGGCACTCGCCACAACCGTCTGACAGAATATCTGCAGCATCTTATTGAAGATGTTGAAGGACGCCAGCCTTCTAAGGAAGTATAGCCTTATAGTTATTATAGTTATTATAGTTGTCCCCCGATAACACCTACTCTGCTGTTCAAAAACAGATGCGACACACAGTTAAAATTGCTAAGCAGTCTGCCGTTACTGGTATTGCGATATTTGTTGTTTTGATTGGTTGTTCAGTAACCTTATGACGTGCAGGTAGAAAATGCACCTGAATCTACTCGTATGACTGTGGAAGGTAGCCTGGACACAGCCTGGCAGACACCGATGGTTCAGTCACCAACACACGTTTATTGTACATTTTTCTCTATTTACAGTGCACACATCCCAGTACTCCCATACCAATCACCCTTAGTCCAGGCCTCTCTCTCTCTAATTCCTCTCTTCTGACCGCCTCCACTCCTCTCCTCTGAGCTCTGTCCTCTTCCACCCGACTCCAGCTCTCTGATTGGAGTGAGGCGGCCCCTTTTATTTCCACACGGATGTGCTCCAGGTGCTTGCTGGTGTTCTTCAGGCGGCAATTCCTGGTGTGGCGGAAGTGCCGCATGAGCACCCGGAAGCACTCCGGGTGTCGCTGGAAGGATATTCCCCCACCTTCCCAGGTGTGGCGGAAGTGCAGAGCTCCCGAGCTTTAGGAGACTTGGGGCGCCTCCTGGTGCCAGCCACGGGCCCCCACGGGTTGGTGCCTCCTTGCTCCATCCCCGTAGTCCCCTGCTTATCCAGGGTGGTTTCCCCCTCGCAACCCGGGGAACATACTGACTGCCTCCCCGTCCTTCCAGGTATCCCGGCTGGGTCTGGTCCCCAGCCTCCTGTGACACCATGTATCATTTACTAAAAGGAAGGAGTGAGAAAAGCGTCTGTGCAAGGATAGCCGGGGTCTGTAATTTTGTTTGCCTTTCTGTATTCTGAAGCAGCTCGAACCTTTCTGCCCAGATGCTCTTTGAAGAGAAGGGCATGGGTTTGCTGGATTTAGGAGCAACTCAGGCTGGTTTTCCACCATTTCAACATTATCTACCTTTGTGCAACTTCCCCACTCTTAACCAATTCATTAAAATACTTCCTCGGACTTTTTTGTGTATTGATGCTATGAATGGGGTCCATTTAGACTCCATGTGCCCTCCCTGAGAGAAAATGAGTGGTTTGTAAGATTTAAACTTTAAACTTTAAACCAAAAGAGAGTCTTGTGCTGCACACATTCAGTATCCTGTTAATATCTGGTTGGGTCTCACTGGCAATATGTTATCTGTTAGTTCCTAAAGCTTATGTTCAGTTTTATTACTAATAGATTACATTTGTAGGTGCATCTTAATAACTGAGCATATTTTATGAACACATTTGTACTGTTTTCCTTTATAACTATCACAAAGCCAGCTAAGGTATACAATGTATAAAGTTTTTATTCCTGTATGGTGGTACAGTGAGTAGCAGAGCTGCCTCATGGATGCAGCAACCACACTGTGATTTATTCAAAGCTTTCATGGGAAAGAGTAGTTTTTATTATTAAGAAATTGAAAAACATGGAATTTGGAAATAATGACACTGAATTTCATACCTGTTACGCATTTCTAGTGAATTCCAATGAGCTGATTACCATTGTGTGGTGGGCTGGCGCCCTGCCCGGGGTTTGTTTCCTGCCTTGCGCCCTGTGTTGACTGGGATTGGCTCCAGCAGACCCCTGTGACCCTGTAGTTAGGATATAGCGGGTTGGATAATGGATGGGATGGATGAATAATTACCTTTGGTACCATCTTATAAATACATTGTGATATATGGCCAGCCATTCATCCCGGCCAATACCTCCAGGCCGACAGATGGAGACCTCCCTGCAACATGGAGGTGCCCCGAAGACAATGGAGTTTTTATCCACAGCCCTGCCGGATACCATGGGGGCCGCAAGAGGACGCTGCAGGGAGGAACAAGGAGTATTTTCCCTACAACCCGGAAGTGCATCCTAAGCACGTGGACAGAGGAAACGACGTGCTTCCGGGTTGAAGAAAAGGAGTTTTTATCTGACCCGGAAGTGTTCCTAGTCACATAGACAGAGAGAGCGAAACACTTCCGGGTCACGGACTATAAAAGGACTATGGGAGATCCCAGACGTTGAGCTGAGCTGGGTGGAAGGGTGGCAACGCGTCTGGGAGTGGAGGATTGATTATTGTTAGTATTGTACTGGTGATTTATGAGTATTGTGGAGTGGAGGGTGCTTCGTGCACTGTTTATTAATAATAAAGTCAGTTATTGGACTTTTACCTGGTGTCTGGCATATAGTCTGAGGGTTCAAGGGAGCGAGAGCGCCCCCTATCTGTCACAACATTTACAATTGCTAAAACTAGCTAATTTGATTTGTGTGGGGTGTAATTGAAGTCCATGTCTCTTTATGTTGTTCTGCTATTTACTTATTGGTAACAAGTCTGAGCAGAGATGATGTGAGTGAGTGTAGGAATGTGCGTAAGTGTGCCCCATGTTACAAAGCCAGAAAATATTAAGATAATTGTTATATCATTTACCAGTCCTTTGTCAGGCTTCTGCGTATAATATTTATAATTGTCTGCAAAAAATATAACCCATGTACTTTTGTGGTCATTTTTGGACCAATTGTGAATACTCTCTCTTCTAGTTTACTGCAGCGCATTATCTATGAAAAAAAAGCTTTAAACAATCTGTTGTTACATGACAGTAGGTCACCTTAATTCACCTGAACTTGAATCTTCTTTTATCACATCCCACAAATGGTTCACTCTGTGTTTCCATGGCCTGAGGCAGTGGATGATTCTTTCTGAGCATTTTCTATAGAGCACAGTGTTCACTTCTGCCCAGTCATTGAGTATTTAGATGTTTAATATTGGGCAACCATCAGCGTAGCTGGATTGAGGCCAACTAAAGAGGACAGAAGTTTCATGGTAAGGTAGTAATTTTCACTGATATGGCACCAGAGAGTTATGATATGTTCAAGTCAAGTGAAGTCAAGTCAGCCGTTTATCTTTCTGATATCTTACACCCTTATTCTCTTTCACAGTCACTGAGCAGAAGTTATTGGTAGTGCCGAGATCTAGACTGAAGCTTAGAGGGGACTGTGCATTTGCAGTAGCTGCCCCTAAGCTTTGGAACCTTTACTTTTTTTATATACTTTTAAATCTCACCTGAAAGCCTTTCTTTTTCCTTTAGCTTTATAAACTTTTTATTATATTTATACTATTACTTATACTATTTATACTATTTATTTAGTCAGTTTTGGTGTATTTATATTAGTGTAGTGAAATAGTAGTGAAACAGGATAAAATTTAAAAATCATTAAACAAACAGGTAAGTGGAGGCAAGGTACACTCCAACATGTGGCGAGAGGTAGATCGACTGGAATGGAAGCTGGCGCATGAGTGACAATGGTCCCGCCCGGCTTGATGAGAGAAGTCGCAAAATCAACCAGAATGTTCAAGCAAATTTTAGAAAAAACCCGATTTAAATCTGTTAGGCAGACGTTGGATTTTATATAGTGAGAGAGATATACAAGGGACATTCAAAAAGTTTCCGCACTTTTATTATTTTCGTTGGAAACGGTGAGGGCGGGAGGAGTAGTAATTGGTCGTGTCTGAGAGTGTCATGCGACTGGGAAAATTGCATCGCAAATGAAGGTGACTATGTAGAAAAGTGATGTAACTTGTTTTTTAAATTCTTAATTAACAGAGTTAAAAAAAAAGTGTGAAAACTATTTGAACATTCCTCATGTGAATTTGTGTATTTATGGAAGTTATTTTAAATGTGCTCTATAATTAAAATTGACTTGACATGTCGATCAGTAAAATAAGAATTTCACTTTACTCTGTACATGACAGAATAATGACCCGAAGACTATGATGGATTGCTGCCCCTGCCAGGGCTGACGGCTGCTGGCTGCCTTGCACTCATTGCTGATGAAATCTGCCCGTACTTTTAATTTTAGGAAGTGCTTTCATTTGTAGGTGATAACTACAAATATGCACTTTATTATGGTGCTGCTCTATGACTTCTCTGTTCTTCTTTTAACCTGTACATGCAATGTTTTTATATTTCAGAGATGCATACTCTTACCATTGTCAGCTGCTGGACCTGTAAGGAGAAAAAAATACCTTGTGGAATAGACTGCTCAGGTTGGTGGGCTTTTGTATTAATTCTCCCATTGCTTTCTTAGAACTCGCCTTGCTTTCCCTGATTTAATTGTCTTGGACAGCATTTTTTTCATATGTTTGGTGTGCTTAAAAGTATTGGTAATTATGATGGACATCGTCAAGCTATACACATGTATAATTTCAGATTGACTGTATCAGGTTGAAATTTGGAGAAACATGAAATTAACTTATTGAATTTAGTCAGCTCAAGTTGGACGGTTGGGAGACAAAGTCAGAGAGACGAGATTGCGCTGTTTTGGATGTGTGCAGAAGAGAGATGCTGGGTATATTGAGAGAAGGATGTTAAGGATAGAGCTTCCAGCGATGAGGAAAAGAGGAAGGCCTAAGAGAAGATTTATGGATGTGGTGAGAGAGGACATGCAGGTGATGGGTGTAACACAGGGCTTCGGCTTGCGAGCTACTTTTAAAATGACCAGGTCGAAATGATCTACCTACATTAAAAATGCTATATATATATATATATATATATATATATATATATATATTGTCACAAACTTGACACAGAGTCATATAAAGGTTTGGGGCAGCCACCCGTGTAATTGTTTTCCTGGCTGCAAAAGTTGCTTTCAAATGAAATACTGCACTGATGTGCATACAACCGAGTCCAAGACGGAACTGAGGGAATAGGGAAAAGGTGCAGGCTTTTAAAGGGGAAGACAGGAAGTGTGGTCATAGGGATCGGGCTCATGTTTTTCAGCCATTGGTTTGAGCCCTGACGTGACATCACAGGGGCCGGAGCCGGCAAGGTTTCCTTCCATAGGCTCGGTCTCGGAAGTGATGTCAAGAGAGCCAGGTGGAATCTCCCGTGAATGGTCTACAGGAAAGGGAGAGAAAGAGTCAGTGCACTCTGCCACATCCCGGCATGCCTCAGAACTGCCCTTACTCAAGCCCTTTAGGCTGCCTCCCTTGTGCACGTGTGTGACAATATATATATATATATATATATATATATATATATATATATATATATATATATATATATATATATATTTATATATACTGAGTATACTTTATACATAAAATATATGCTGTCGTACCTTGCATAACTGAATAACCTTTATGGCACAATAACAATTCAATACATTTATGGTCACTACAGTAGTTGGATTTAATAATCTTCATGTGGGAAAAGGCTGACTCGCATAAATAAGTAGAGCCGAAATAATGCAGTCAAGGAGGTAGCTCTTGGAAGGACTTCTTATGCTTAAAGATCGAGTGACTCACCTGGAACGATGCTTCGGTGTGTCTGCCTTTGCTTTTGGATTCAGCCGAGTGAAAAATGACGGCTGTCCGATTAACTGTGATTTTAGTTCTCTCTCCTTTCTCTTTCTCAAATCGCTTTTTGGAAGGAAGTCAGTTTTGTAGTTTTTATGAACAGTTTGAAATGCCTTTCCACATTTTCCTTCTTTGAAATAGCAATGATAGATTGACAGATCAGACAAATGCACTTCGATTGTGACATTGTGAGAAAAAAAATCCTCTTCCAATTCCACATCCAGCCCATACCCTCCCCAAACAATTTTTTTTTAAATCCCTTCTTTAGTCGATGTAAATTGGAAGGCTAACTAGATCACAGCTGGAGTTTTGCAGTAGCTCGCGTGTTTGATAGTGCGTGCGGGATGACCAGTGTGTTAGAAGAAAAGAGATCTCAGACTGGCCACCCTGTATTTCAATCAAGTGGCAAATGCCATAGGGAGGATTTATGATAGACAAACGTTTAAAAAAAAATTTTTTTAAATGCAACGCAATCTACCTGCACTACCTTTGCGATCTACCGGTCGATCATGATCAACGCATTGGGCACCCCTGGTGTAACAGAACAAGATGCAGGGGACAGAAAGATGTGGAAGAAGATGATCCGCTCTGGCAACTCCTAACGGAAGCAGCCGAAAGAAGTAGTCTTTAATTGCATGATGATGCTGACACATTGCATTAGTTTAAATGAGCTAAAATGTTTTGCTGCTGATTTTCGTTTGTACTCAACATTTGATCTGAACAATAGTCAATCAGCATTGATGGATTCCACTTACACTGATACTGCTTTTCCATCATTGCAATGTCCTGGTGAAACCTTCCATCATGTTCATCACTGACTGCACCAAGATCGGCATGGAAGAAGTCCAAGTGTGAACACAAAAAATTAATCTTTACAAACATATTGCATTTCATGATATTGTATGTTTGAAGCCTTTTGTCAACCAGCTGGATGTAGTTTGGTGCTCTGTAGTTGTCAAGAAAATCCTCACCAACATCCTTGAATGCCTCTCATGAGATTTCCTTTGGCCCCACTAGTAGGACTTTGATTTTGATGACGTGTCTGATTTGTAGGTAACGAAAATGCCTTCCTTAATCTTGGCATTAGTTATTTGTGGACACGTCGGTCGCAAATATTGATATCCTTCACCTTCCTTATTGGGTGCTTTTCCATCAGTCCCAAGTTTCATATGAAGAAGAAGCAAAATTATCTTTCTTAGGTCAACACATGGTTTACTGTATGTGCCACAATTTTCTTCTCTAAGACTAAATGCTTACAGAGCGGCCAGTACTTTTTAATGTAATGAGACTCTTTAGCATGTCCGTCCCATTTGCAGAAGAAACAACAGGACTTGACATGTCTGGACGGCATTCCTCATAGCAGTGCAACTGCTTTTAGATCACCAGAGATGTTCCAGCCGTGTTTTTGTACTGCATAGGTATACTTATAATATCAAAGAAAATCATAAAAATAGGTGATTGCAATAATATGGTACCTGATAGCAAAATTTAACATTGATTTTTGTAATCAGAAGACTTAAATCCATAAGATAACATGTGTTCAGGAAGCAAAATCTTAACTGTCTAGTGTTTTCAGTCTCAGGCATTTCTTTTTTTCAATGTACGCTTACCTCACTTTGACATGAATGTTGCTGAGGACAGTAGGACAAAATTGAGTGAGTTGTATTAAAAAAGGAGGAAAAGAAAAACACTAAGTACTTTTGAATGAATATATTCTGCAGTGTCATCATTCCCGACTACGACATTGTCACAGCTCAAGTTTGGGGATGACTACATCACATCAATGACTATTGGAATAAGCCTGATCCTTGTGGCAGGAGGAGCTGGCGGACTAGGGTGAGTGGTGTGAAATTTGGTACAGCAAAGAATGGATTTGGTAAAGTATTAATATAAATGAAACATGCAGTTGAAATGCAATTAATTGAGATTCTGTCTTCATGTAGACACTTGCATTCAAGATTACAGTTTATTATTTTATTGTTTCATTGTTAAAGGCTAGTTGCATCTATATAACAAATTAAGAGATGTAAAACATAATGTAATACAATTAAAGCATTTTTAGACAATGCATTTAAATTAGTATTTTTTTTTTGCACTTTGCTTACACTTTTTTTGAAGATAACAGTAAAATGTAGGGTCTATTTTAATATGTCACAGATTAGAAAGTGTCCTATCAAGTATGTCACTGAAACACTTACTGATGTCTTTGTGATTTCTTATTTTAATTATTGCAATGTTCTACTTCCTTGAGCTTCAAAAAAGTAACAAATTGACCATTTTCAAAATTCTGCAACTTTAAATTGCATAAAATCACTCACATACTTATACTGGTTGCCTGTTAAATATCTATCCATTATCCAACCCGCTATATCCTAACTACAGGGTCACGGGGGTCTGCTGGAGCCAATCCCAGCCAACACAGGGCGCAAGGCAGGAAACAAACCCCAGGCAGGGTGCCAGCACACCACAGAGCACACACACATCAATCACACATTAGGGACAATTTAGAATTGCCAATGCACCTAACCTGCATGTCTTTGGACTGTGGGAGGAAACCGGAGTACCCGGAGGAAACCCACACAGACACGGGGAGAAAATGCAAACTCCATGCTACCCACTGCGCCACCGTGCCACCCTGTTAAATATCAAGTATCTTAAAAGCCTCTTTTGTCAATCATGTGTAAACATGCAAAAACATGAAAAGAATTTGGTGGCAACTTAATTGCAGGTTTTGTCTTGTTAAATAAAAACCCGAAGAAAGAGCAAAAGTGCTTTGTCTCGTTCCTTGGTTGGCTAGAAAATGGCACTGAGTTCCCAAAGTGGTGTATTGTTATGGAAGGTAGACTAGCAGAAGCTGGAGAGAAAGTGACGGTTGAGAAAACATTACGGGTCATTTAGAAACTCAGATTCTTTTAAGCTAAGAATGGAAAAGAGGAGCATGCAAGCGTGGGCAACCTTATAACCCATCTTCTAGTTTCTGTTCAATTTGGACATCATAAGAGGCTCACAAAGCTTGCTTGTGACAAAACAACATATAAAGTGCTCTATTACATAAGGCCTAAATGATACAATGTGTCATAACTTTTAACCTTCTAATGAACAATTACTTACCCGTCCCTCAATCTAAACACCAAGGACTTAGTTTGACTGCTCCCACCTGATGGAACTCCCCACAACTTTAGAATTTGCGGTCTTCCACAGCTTATACTTTTTAACTTTTCAGGTATTGTGGTCTAGTGGTTACGGCTTTGGACTTCAAACCCTAAGGCTGTGGGTTGAAATCCTGCTACTAACACTGTGTGACCCTGAGCAAGTCACCTGACCTGCCTGTACGCCAACTGGGAAAATAAAAGAAATGTCAACAATTGTCTCATAAATGTTGTAAGTCGCCTCGGATAAATGCATCAGCCAAATAAGTAAATGTAATGTAAATGTAACTGTAAAACTTCTCTTTAGAACATGCCTTGATGTCTTGCTTGCATCAGATTTATCTTATTTGTTTATTTTATTCTTGTATGTCACTGTTTCTAAATTATCTATGTATGATGTCCTTAGATGAAAAGGAAGTTGCTTAGAAATAACATTTATTATAATCTTTTTTTAATGTTGATGTAAACCAGGAATGTGTAAACTTTGTCCTAAATGGCTGCACTGGCCACTGACTTTCATTAAAGCTAGTTTAATAATTAAATATATTTGTTTTTGAATATGTTGCTTAGACAGTTTTGACTAGTTGGGTACCAGGCAGGAAACAATTTTGGACAGAATGCCATTTCATCACAAAGCCCCGCGATGCACGCATCCACGTTTATTCAATGGCCAATTAACCTATCACATATTTGGGGTGCTGGGGGACATCCAGAGTACCCAAATGAGAACCTATGCAGACATAAAGTGAATGTGTAAACTCCACACTGATAATGTCTGGGAGTGGAATTCATATCCAGTATGCAGTTGTCCATGGTGCCACCACATTAAAATAGTTCAGTTAATTGTATATAGTGAACACAAATAACATAGATAAATGTATATGGTGACATAAGGCATTAATTTATGCACAGTTCACTTTCTGTCTCACCACAGTACCTCAACAGTGTTGAATCAAGCTTTCTTTAATTCTTATAAGTGTGCCTTTTATGCAAGTTTAAGTATCATCTGAATAACAATCAAATACTCTCACATGCTTGGTTTCATTTTAAAGATCCCATTAGTTGAGGATTCTTTTCCTTTGTGTTTTATATGAACAGATATTACCTCTTGAAACAGAGACAAGCTCAAGGCAAGGCCCCAGAAGAAGGAGAAGAGACTGTGGAAGAAGAAGAGGACGAAGAAGAAGACACGAGGCACCAAAAAAGCAAAAGCAAAAAGAAACACCGCGTGCACTTTGAGGATGAGCATAGAAGCAATAAGAGAAGTCGAGAGTAACAAAGGGGGAAAGTAAAATAGAGAGGATGACATTGAAGGGTTTGAAAACTGAGAAGATGCAGGCAAAGCTGAAGATACACTTGAAGGAAAAGCGATATATGTGCAAGGATGAGGGCAAACACTACAGGTAACAGCAGACTGGATGTGCTTGTTAATGACAGGGCGTGTGCTATTGAGATGTGTGCTGTACATGTGCTCCATAAGGGGTGAGGATCTGGTACAGTCCCACCGCACTGCTCAGTATACATAAAGCATGAACAGTCAGCATGGGTTCTGATGCGGGTGGCTGTGCTTCATTAACATGATGGAATTCTATTGTGAAGTATCGAAAATATACAATCAGAGTGGTGCACAGGATATTCTTTATATTGATATTCAGAAAGCATTTGATAAGGTGCCACATGAGAGGTTAGGCATCAAACTAAAAGAAGCAGGAGTTCAGGGTATAGTGTCTAGACTGGTGCAGAATTGGCTAAATCACTGGAAGCAGAGGGTAATGGTGCAAGGAATTTTATTAGAATTGGGTGAAGTCAAGAGTGGTGTCCCACAGGAGTCAGTGCTGGGGCTGCTAATATTTTAAATGAATGTAAATGATTTGGATCAGAATTTAAGTAACAAGCTGGTTAGGTTTGCAGATGATACCAGACTAGGTGGACTGGCAGATAATCTAGAATTTGTTGAGTCATTACAGGTTAGACCTCATCTGGAGTACTGTGTGCAGCTTTGGCTACCAGGATACAAAAAAGACATAGAAGTGCTAGGAAAAAGTCCAGAGAAGAGTGACTAGGCTGATTTCAGGAATACAGGGGATGAATTTGGAGGAAAGTTAATTAAAAGAGCTGAGCCATCTCACTCTGAGCAAAAGGAGATTAAGAGGAGACATAATTGAAGCTGATTATTACAGTTTACAGTACAGTTTATTTTTGTATAGCCCAAAATCACACAGGAAGTGCCACAATGGGCTTTAACAGGCCCTACTTCTTGACAGCCCCCCAGCCTTGACTCTCTAAGAAGACAAGGAAAAACTCCCAAAAAAACCTTGTAGGGAAAAATGGAAGAAACCTTGGGAAAGGCAGTTCAAAGAGAGACTCCTTTCCAGGTAGGTTGGGCGTGCAGTGGGTGTCAAAAGAAGCGGGTCAATACAATACAATACACAGAACAGAACAAATCCTCAATACAGTATAAAATAAAAAGTTTTTTTTATTAGAAGTAAAAAAAAATAAAAATTATAGAAGTACGGAGCAGAATTTAACAGTAGATGATATCACATAATAAGATTTGGATATTTTTAGAGTCCTGGAGACCTCATGCATCAAGCTGCCTCCTCATTTGGCCATTCCACGGCTGAAACAGTGTTGGGCCAGCCAGTCCGATGAAAGGACCCCTCTTTCCCATGATTCCTGTGATCCTCCATCAGGGATGACTTTACCTTAGGCAGGCAAAATAACTTGGCAGGTGGGCCGTGGCACCAAGTGCCACATTTGAGTACCGAGAAGAGAAACAGAATAAGTGAGGGTTATTATTAACACTATAATCCCTGAAGGCTACGAAAAAGCTTGTAATCCCGGCCCACCTTAAATTCCTTCACACCTCTCCATCAGCATCTTTTGTTTTGTGAATGTGTCTATCAGCACAAGCAGTAAGCAGCCTGCTATCAAATCCCCAAACCCACTTGACGGAGCTCAACACAAACAAAAGTTCTCCCACCTCAGCCCAAGGCTCCTTATCTGTGTGTGAGGTGCCTGGTGTTAAACAGGGTAAATAATATATCCTCATTTGGAATACATACATTTCATGTGTGTTCCATGTCTACAGCGATCTGTGTAAATGTAGGATGAAATGCGAGGCAGGAATTGTTGAACACATAACTAAAAAAGAAACGTTTTTCATATTTTAGTAGTAATTGACAAAATGTAGACATGAAGTATATAATGTGTGAAGACTAAAGTCCAAATATCAAACACTTTCACAAAAGGTATAAGTATAACAAAACAAGTGCGCTTTTATGCAAGAATATCAGGTTACAGTATGACACTGATAACAAAGGGACAGCATGAGTGGTGCAGTGGTAAGAACTGCTGATTCGTAGTCAAGATGTAACTGGTTTGATTCCCAGTGCGATCGTTTTTGAGTAGTGAGCTGCTCTTATTATAGAATAAAAACATACATTTGATTTGAGTCTGTAACAGCCGGTGTAAATGTATGGTACTTGTAAAAGTTAGCGTTTTTTTTTTTATTCAGTTTTATTCTCTCTGTCACATTCTCGATCTGACATTTCTGACACCATCTGGTCACACACACAATAAATCATATCGACAAGCCTTTACTATTATGTGTGTTGACATGACAAATAAATTACACCTCTAATGTGATAAATAAGATGCACTGACTGTATTTTAGTTCCCTTTTAAACTGAGACAATGTTATGAACTGAATTTTTTTTTAAATTTATTTATTTATAGTTTATATCAGCTAGGTGATGCCATTTTTCAGTGAACTGGCTGTCAGGACAGGGATATCTCAGCCAAGCTTCACTCTATCGGGCCTGCTGTGCTAAAAGCCATTAACTGACTAGAGAGGCACTACATCCAGTTTTCGTATGGGGTAGAAGCACATACATAAAACATAAGACGTTTTTCTCAATATAAAAAGGAAATTTGCACCAGTGTGTTTCTTCTAATGTAATCGGAGCACTATACTGCACTCATATTGCAATATGGAAATCTGGCTTGAGCTTCTTTTCAAACACTTGTGGTGAAGATATCATCTGACGTTCTTCTATTAGGAATCTTGGCAATATTTTTCATTCATCTCTTTCTTATTCTTCCCTCATAAATCACATTAAGAAAAGTTCTTACTGTTACTTCCATAACATATTGCTCATTCCTCTCCTTTTCTGGTGTTGAGAAACTTGTCCATGCTTTTATTACAAACTCACATCGACTACAGTAACTCCCTACTGCCTCTTCTAATCTTTTATTAAAGTTCCAGTTGGTTCAAAACTCTGCTGCAAGAGTCCATACACAGACCTGCAACAGTGAGCACATAACACCCATCCTGTTTTATTATCACTGCCTCTCTGTATCTTTTAGGATTGAATATAAAAATTCTGTTACTAACTTGTAAAGCTTTATATGGCCTTACACCTTGTTACAACAGTAACATCCTCTATCGCTATGCTTCTATATGCCAATTTAGATCTACCGATTCTGGCAATCATCTTGTGTCCCAAACTTATCTGTGCTCTGTGGGTGACAGGGACATCAGTTCCAATGCTCCCAGACATTTGACTTTCCTAAAATAATGAGATCAGCTGACTCAATTCCTTAAGAAACAACTTAAAACTCATTTGTTTAGGGAGGCATTTAACTTACCCTGACATTCTGACCCTTTTTTCAGTTTATCCTCTCTGTTCAGGTGCTCAGGATAATCACATTTGTATCACAAATTATTTTCTGTTCGGCATATTCTTAAAGTATTTTGTATTTTTTGTTTTGGTTTATTGTCTCTTATTATAAATCAAAACTTTTTGTTTCCTGTATTTATCTTTAGTTAGTGTTATATGCAATTTCCTCCTGTATGTGCTTTTTGCATTTAAATGTATTTGCAAGTTTTTAGGACGCTGCTAAGATCACCATACATACTCGGGGGGCTGTCTAACCCAAATACTGGCTGATGTCACAGTGGGAAAAAACACCTGTGATAGTCTGGGCTGGCTGCAGCTGCCATCATGTCCCTGAACCCAGAACTGTTGATTCTCATCAACCGAGATGAGCCAGGGCAATGCGGACACATAACAAGCAAGAGATTTTCCTTAGAAGAGTTTTTTTCTTTTGATCAGTTTCTTCTAAAAAATGACAAATAATTAAAATAATAAACAGGTGCTCTTCTGTGTAGAGTTAAAATTTCCAATAGAAATAATCCAAAAGGTTAAAATCCACTCGGTAATGTAAAATCACTATTTTCTTCTTACTCTTTTCCTGTCCTTGTCAGGACCCACCAGTGTTTCACAGATATGGCCCACTTCATGATCTGTCACCTCTTTCACTACCCGTGCACCCAAACTGCCACTATGTCAAGTCCTTGCAGTCCATTGAGCTGCCACCTCCATCAGTGCTCCAGAGGGCTCCAGGCTCTCGTCTGGATGTTATCACATCCACAATCTGCTTCCTTGGCCTTCCTCACCCTCTCATCAGTTGTGCCTTTCAGCTTTGCAGGCACTGAGCACATAGGAAGCACCCAGAACTCCTCCAGCCCTCCATTCTGCTTCTGGTAACTAAACGGATGCACAACTCCGTCCTTTCTCATATACTTTGCTGAACCCAGTTTTGTTCTCCCCATTTCCTGCCCAGGCTACTTTATACTTTAGCCAGGCACAGCTGCCTTGATCATTGACCCCAGACTGCTAATGAGGAAACTGGCAGGGCCATGTGTGCCTGCATCTGGATGCATGGTCACCCAGTTTTCCCCCTCATTATTATGAATCTGCTCATGCTCTTTTCCATAAGCACCTGCACCTGCCCAGAGCCAGAGTGCACCATTTTTATTTAAAAAGCTGTCTACAGGCACAGACCCTAATGTGTGTCACCACACAGCCGCACGGTGAATTTCCAGGAAATTGTTTGGTGTATAAGGTCACCAGAGAACACATCTGTTGCGAATTTCTTCAGCCAATACTAATAATGAGCTTCCAGTAGTTTCTGTGCAATGTTCAAGAACTTGTGTTGTGGGTTTTATATTTTACTAAACACACTGTAGTATTTTGACATTTCCCTCTATTATAAAAAAAACCTTGGAAGGAGACGAGACGTGATTGTTGTGGACGAAGGTTCGAGGCAAACAGCAGGCAGACAGCAGATGTAGAGTAAAAAAGCAATTTCTTTATTCTTGGTGAGCAGAGAGACCATTGCAGCCCCTGTCAGCTAGTGTCACTGACAGTTTCTAGTCACAGCCCGCCTTCCTCTTTTCACAGCAGGCTTTTATATTCTTTTTGGTCACGTACATAATTATCGCAAAGCTTATCTTATGTTTGCAGCTTCACAAGCAGCCCTTGCTTACTGGTGGAGTAACTTCTTCTTCTCTAACTAAGACAGGGTGTAATTTCCTAAGAGCTGACCCACCCTTCATTTATTTCTTTTATTTATCTTGCGGCTATTTTCTACACCTAGGCTCTAATGCTTAATAACTTTTAACTTTCCCACATCACATACCTTAACAATCCTAATGCATTCATATGGTTAACACAAAGAACTCTTATACTTGCAAATATATATATATATATACATATACATTTTCTTAGCATCAGCTGGTTTGCAAAACATATTTTCCATCCACCCAAACGCACACAGATAGTAATCATCAAGGCAATTTAGACTTGTATCTAAGTACAAAATATTTGTTGCACTAAGGCGTAGTCACAAAATCTTCTTCCCCTCCCTTTGACTAGGTCAAAAGGCTCTCAGCCCAAGACTTTTTGTTCAATTACTATTTAAGATATTGATTCAAATTTTTTTTATCATTCCACATTGTCTCAGAGAGACACTTTTACGTCCCACAAGACGAGTCTTCGTACCAAGAGATGTAACCATGCCCAGGGCCGGAAGAGCTTATGCCAAGAGATTTGGAAAAGTCCTGCGTGGTTATGTCAGACATATTTCTTGTAGAGAGAAAGAAACGATATTCACTCACGGGTAATTATACGTTGTGTTGTCATGATGTAATTCCAAATACGGATTCAAAATTCAATGCGATATTGATGAAAAGGTAAAAGCGAAAATGGACATAGGTGATATGACAGAAATGCACTGTGCAAGATGCAGATCACGCAGCGCAGCAGTAGCAGCAGCAAGCCAGCAGCTGATCAGACAAAGAGGAGGTAAAAAAAAAACTGCATGTGTTTCCCATTGTATCACCGTTTAAGAGGGAGTGTCGGAGGAGCGACTGTGTCTTTTTGGTTTGTGTTCAGCCCCCCATTCACAATGGCGTGTAGCGGTGGTGTGGAAGGTGTTGGCGAGCGAAGCCCCCTAGTCTAATTAATTAAGAAATACGTAGTCAAAGTACCGTTGCACAAGTTCTGAACCGTCTTGAGTAAAATCAGTTAAAAATTAGGTGAAGGCAAACCACTACTGATTAACTGGGAGTTGAAGAAGAGCTTTATCAGCTGTAATGTACAAAAAGGAAAAAAAACAAGTAAAGGTTAAATAAAAACTAGTAAAATAATTTGTAAACAAAACATTTTGGCTTATAAGCATTTCTATGAAAACCCAAAGCTTAAATTTAGAGTAGTTAACATCCTTTACCTGTTTTATATTTACCTGTTTTATATTTTATGTTGAATGATGACTTTGCCCAGACCTTGTGTCATCAGTAAGAAAAGAAATTCGCTCAGGACTTGTCAATACGTCATCTGTATGTGGAGTATGTGAATTTCCCCTTGGGATTAATAAAGTACAGTATCTATCTATCTATCTATCTATCTATCTATCTATCTATCTATCTATCTATCTATCTATCTATCTATCTATCTATCTATCTATCTATCTATCTATCTATCTATCTATCTATCTATCTATCTATCTATCTGCCTGAGCAACTACAAATCTACCCTGAGACGTGTCGGCAGCAGAATATAAACTCTGAGAGCTGGACCTGACTGCACCTGTTTTAACAAACTAAGCTAAAGAGAGAGAATTCTCATAGTTAGCTGCCAATAGTACTTCTGACCTTATAAGAGGCAATGTCTTGTGCACCTACCATCACCTTAAAGGTGTTTTAAAAAGTTACTACTTTTCAAATAAAATAAGCACAACCTTTCCCTTGTATTAAAACATTTCTAAATGTGTTCAAAAGCATGCGCAGAAGCTGGGGTAAGTGTCTTGAAAGCCAATAAAGAAAATCAATACTTTATTTAGTTTTAGACTGCTGATGTTGTAATCATTTTACGAAATGAACTGATTGATCTTTTATGGCATTCCAGAAAAGGTAGTGAATTTAATTTGTGATAAAGGCAATATGATATTACTAGGGGGCTTCGCCCCCTGCTCGCTTCGCTCGCCAACCCCCGTGTTTGGTTAATTGGATATACAATTTTACATGTTTTTTTTTGGAATTGTTTCAACTTCATTATTTTCACTTTTACTTTAAAGCTTCATTAAAAACAATATTTTTTGGAGACACATTGTGACAACGCAACGTATAAGTGCCCGTGAGTGAATATATTCTCATAGCATATGGTCAATTATTGTGTAAATCCACGTTTTGTCCATTGAATGATGCGAATGCGAAAAGACTTTGTTATCTACTCTTTTTTTCAGACCTCAGTTTGTCCTGGTATTTTTTCAATTACACCTGGTTCTGATGATTAATAACCTTTTGTTTGCGGTAATGCAATCTTTTCTATCCTTTCTTTGATATTGTAGTGACTGACATGATAAAGTGTCACAAAAGTTTTACCTGAAAAATCACTGACTTCCTAACCCCATACACAACTTTCTAGCACCCTCTCCAACGCCCCCCCTTCTCGCATGAAATTAATACCTTGCTATCAGTCCTCCGTGCTGTACTCCGCCTTCCATCAATCGGACGTAACAGTCACTTAAAACCAAAAAGCCCTCAACCTGGGTGGGACGCTACAATACTGTCGAATTTTACTGCTGTCATATTCTGTACCTTTGTCTGCATGTGTATCGCACCATCGTTTGTTTGAGCCTTTCAAATTCCACTGCTTTCATAATCTCTTATCTGCCTTTTTTTCTCTCCAATGCCTTTGGGTGTCTATTCTCCGTATTGTCATTATACGCTTTCTATGCACTGAGAGCACATGATTTGTGTGTACTATGTGCTTTTACACGATTGATTTTTTTTTGATCGGTGTGCTCTTATATATTCCGTACTATCTTTGTGGACCTTTGCGGACCCCGTAGTGTCTTACGTTTGACTCTGGGGTGCAGTGCAGAATCCTCTTTTCTGTGTGGCTGTGTCGTTAATCGTTAGCTATGGGCACGTTGTTTATCCAGGTAGGCTCGTGTTTGTATATCCGTCAGTTGAGCTCGTTCGTTTTGAACCCGTGCCTGCTTTGCTTCCACTGTTTCAGATGCATGTCGTAGGCACCTGCGTTCATTGATCTTATCCAGGTGGGCTCGTGTGTGTATCATTGAGCTGTATTGTGTTTGAATTTGGTGTAAAGCGTTCAGCGGTTTGTACAATCCCAAGCAGCACATTATTCCTAACTTCACTCCGCAGTAGTGCCACTCACAATATGGCGGTTGTTTTATTTGCTATTTCCGTTAGTTGAGCTGTACGCGCCTGCGTACAGTAATATGGATAGTAGTTCTACCATAAGCCAAATAAAACCAAGTTGATTAGTTTTATGCCAGTCACTGTGGGTGTGTGAATAAGTGCATCTTGTGGCATTGGTGTCTTCTCCAGTCTTGGTCCCTTCATAATGCCTGCAGTTGACAGGATAGGCTCAGGTCACCACCACTCCAACTTGTTTCAGCAGGTTCAAGAAATGATGGATGGATAGATTGTATTTAGTCACTTCCTCACTACTTCTCGGTGTCAGTATAGATTTATGAGACTTCTTAAAAAATAAAAATAATAGCTTTAGACATTGTATAGTAGATACTGTAAGCTTTTCAACTGGCAGGTTAACAGATTAAGCTTGAAAGTCTTGTCATGCTGACCATAAGTTCGATGAGTTATAGGAAGGCTGAAAGGCAAACAGGAATCAGAGCATTTTGATTACAGTATTTAGAAAGTGCAGCTTTTGATTCCCAATCAACTTTGATTTGGTGCCATTTTACTTGTTTTGAGAAACTGTCTGCTCTTCTAGAAAAAGAAAGCCGGGTGTGTGCCCTTAATTAGGCACACTGGGGGACAGGGGGAGAGCAGGTAAGTGGACAACTTTTAATTGACTTTTTTTCAAAAACAATTTTTTTCTTTTTAATCCAGTTGTCATTTATTGTAAAAACAGAGTTTTCAGTTCTTCTGTGTTTCTGAATTTTTTAAAGAGCTCAGCTCATTTCTTTCATAAGGAGCCTCTTTCAGCTGAACATGGACACTTAAATAGTGCTTACTATCTGTTGTTGTTTTTTAGTTGCTGGACACTTGGAAAAGGAGCTCTATCTCTATCTCTGGCAAGAAATCTTTCTTTCATTTTCCATTAAGGATTTATAATCTATAACTAAGGAACTCGACCATTTGGGAATTGTCATTTGGGACTGTAAAAAAGGCTGCATAAACCCATCCAGGTTGTACAATTTGTTGTATTGTTTAAATTTGCAACTAATGGTTTTGATGCAAATAAACATGATTTTTAAAGTAAAAGCTAGAAGCCAATCTCTGTCTGATTATTGCTATTAGTGAGTTGGAAGATCGACTACTCCTTGTCCAGACGCAGGCCCATAAGGGGTTTAAAATGACAGACTTGTGAAGTCCTTTATTTGCTGTAAACCTCCATTAAAGAAAATGGGAGTGAACATACAGGCAGCCCCAGTCACCAAGCAGCCTGTCATTAGGGGTCCCTAGGGTTGAATACATGGAGTACAGTATGGACAGAGACACATACGGTATAAGAAGTTACAGGTACATAGCTGGTTTTGACATTTCTTACGATCCTACTATAGGAAAAGAACCTAAGAGGTTAGTTGGTACCTTTTGTGTCTGGTGAATGTCAGAGGTGATCTAATAACAGGATAAAACAGACATTACTCCCTAATGAACAATCTATTATAATAATTCATGCTACACTATTAGCAACCTACAGTATGCTGTCAGTCTCAATGGAAGAGTCCTAGCCCACCTACAACAGCACATTGAGTAAAGAACTTCAAATTCTATTTACCATTAAAAAGAATGAAATTACATTGCAAAGAACAGTTTAGAGATTTTTAATATTCTGTCAGGCAATGTATTAATTGATGTTGTTCTAAATTAGTCAAATATGCTGAACCTTTTAGATATATTTTAGTATCACTGAGTGATTATTTCATTTTAAATACTTTTCTTTTTCTACTTTATCATTTGGAATATACAGTACTGTAATTGTTGTATAAAGTACATTGAGTTGCATTCAGTTTAGGTGCAATGTACATAAATGTATTGTTATTCTTACTATTAATATCTGATCAGAATTGGTCAAAATGTAGTTCTAAAAGTGTTGCTCATATTTAATCCGCTCAATATAATTTAGTCCTTAAAATGAATAATCATAACAATAAAGCAAAATTAAACTCCTAAAAAGGAAACCTTTGACTTTTGCATTTCCTTTTGAAAGAGTAATTTCACATCTGATCTATGGCTTGTGGTTGCTCTGAAGGTCTGCTAAATAAGCCTGAGAAGAAACTCAGCAGGACTCCGGAGCAGAGCCATGACCGGACCAAACTATAGCCTGGTTTTCGCTGTTTGCCTGGCACTGTCTGGTAAGCTTTTGATTGGTGAGGTAAAAAAAAAAATCATGAATTATAGGTTTATTCAAATATATATTGTGAAAGGCGCTATATAGCTCCCGACCCGGCACAGACTGAGGCAGAGGCACGTACTTAAATAAACACACTTTTTTATTTTTCTTCAGCCATGGGGCACGCCTTCCTCGTGTCCCACAGGCCCACCACAGTCCCAAAACACTCACAATAATGACAATATTGCTTCTGGCTCCACCACTCCTCCTCAGGCTTAGTCCTCCTCCTCCCGACTCTGGCTCTCCTGAGTGGTGGTGGCTGGCCTTTTTTATACCCCACCAGGAAGCATTCCAGGTGCTTGATCACCTGGCCCTAATTGCACTTCCGGGTGGGGCTGAAGATTTGACCAGCCGGGCTGCAGACTCCATGCAGCTCCCCCTGGCGGCCATCCAAGCCCCCAACCAGGCTGTGGAGGACTCCATCTCCCATAGAGCCATGCACCAGGTTGGGGAATCATCGTCTGCCAGGGAGGCTGCCACCAAGCGTCCCGGAGGAGGTATTGAGCTGTCCATGGTAGCACCCCCGGAAAAAGTGCAGTAGGGGTGTCCCTGCCGGGCATGGGACCTGGCTGTCCTTCACAATATATATATATATATGTGTAAATTTGATTGTACTTGAGGCCCTGTTTTGTATTTCAAGTTTCAGACTTGAAATTTGGCACACAGATACTTCCTAGCAAAAGTCTGATTTTTTGACACATAGCAGCAGTAGAAGAGATAATAGTAATAGTAGTGGTATTGTCAAGTGTAACTTTCAGCATTGCTCTCCCGGGGCAATACAGTGTGATCTGTCAACACAAACAGTGCCACACAGGTTCTAAGGGTCAGCATGCTTTTGAAACAAATTAAGGTTCATTCTCAACTATTATATTTATTTTTTAAAAAAATGCATTTCTCTAGGTACCTTTGTCATAGGCCGAAGCCATATTATGTCCATAGTTTTTTTTATTGTAATTTGGGATTCTTTGCACCACAAGGAATAATTTTGAATATTGTATACATGCGTTTATAATGCTTTTTGTAATACTAACAATTACATACGAAATGCATCAAGTTAAAGGGTAATAAAGTTTACTAATATATATTTTATAATTACTGCAGGTGAGAAACTGGAAAGATAGAAAGGGAAACAGTAACACTGGGTAACTCAACTAGTACATGATAATATTGCACTCGCAGAGTAGAAAAATAAGACCAAAAATTCTTCAAGAGCAGTGAGCTAACTCCTTTGGAGGAATCATTGATATCCAGGGTGATCTCAACAGTACTTTTTTCACTGTGCCCTGAGTGACTTTCTTCTTATAACATGAGATTATACTTTGAATGTGAGGTTAGATGCAGTTTAATTTATGTTTATTGAGGATTCATATGCAGTATTTACATCATTTTTAATTTATCATTATTTGATTCTGTTTTAAGATTCGTTTCTGATTCTTCGTTACACTTGTGGTACCCGGCTGGGGTTTTGCCTGGCCGGAATGCCCAGGAGGACCGGAGGAGGGCTTGTGCCTCCTCCAGAACACGAGGTGGCGTCCTCCCTGGTTGCTTTGGGGGCCACGGGTACAGAGCTTGGAAGCTCAACCCTGTAGGGGCCCGTGGTCACCGCCAGGGGGCGCCCCAATACCTTGGGAGCCCTGGACCTCAGCACTTCTGCCACACCCGGAAGTGCTGGGGGGAAGAGGATTGGGGACACCCGGAGGACTTCCGGATACACCGTCAGAGCTTCCGCCACACAGGGGTGTGGCCACAGAAGCTCATTGGGATCCACCTGGAGTCCATCCGGGGTGTATAAAAGGGGCCGCCTCCCTCCAGTCAGGGGCAAGAGTCGGGTGGAAGTGGACAAAGCTTGGTGGAGAGGAGTGGAGGCGGACCAGAGACTGTGAGAAGGCATTGTGTTGTGGCCAAGGACTTGAGGAGTGATTGGTGCTGCGGCACTGGGTTTGTGCTCACCGTTGTAAATAATTATGTATAATGAACATGTGTTGGGTGAAACCATCGTGTCTACCTGTCTGTGTCCGGGCTGTTCCCCGCAATGGCATCCCAGATGGGACTCTCTGCCTGCTACAAGGCAGGGACCCCAAAAAAATAATTTTGTGGGCAGTCCGGAGCAGCAGGTTGGCCCACACACGCACCGCGGGAGCGGCGATAGTACAACCCCGCGAGAGCGATTCACCTCATGGCCCGCCACCGGTCCGCTAAACGGCCATATTCCCCTGGTGCGGGGAAACGATCAAGGACATTGCCGGAGTACAGCGAACTCCAGCAGGCACACTGTCACTGAGGACGTCCGGAACGGCAGCACGGCGAGGACGGCGCCACAGAGAGATGAGACCTGGGAGGTGAGTGCCCTGCCCAATGGTGATCGGCCCCGCAGGGGAAAACTTACTTTTTGTGTTGCAGGCAGGGACTGCCTGGGTCTGCGTCAGTGGCAACGGTATGCCAATCCTTAGGCTGTTGTCGGCGCCAAGGCAGCAGTACACGGTGCTACGAGAAAGGAGTCGCTGCAGCTCGACAAGCCGCAGCAGCTGCTAGGCTCCAGGAAGGCACATTGCCGCACCAGGAGAAAGAGAAACAGAGCCAAAATGGCCACGGACTGGAAGTCCCTCCCCGGGACAGGATCGGGATTGGGTGTTGTGTCTCTTGCGTGTCCGCCGATGATTGGATGGAGGCGGGCCCAAGGAATGTCCATCCCGGGCCGAGGAAGGACCCGACGGGGCCTGTGGGAAGGCCCCTCAGAGAGCAGCTGGCGGATATGCCTGACGAAAAGGTAGGGCAACCGGCGACTGACTATCTGTGCTTGCTAACGGCTCTGCGTGAGTTGGAGGAATGCCTCCAGCCCGCGGAGTCGTTATTCCAGGTGGTGCGCGTCCTCCGTAGAGGATTGAAGGAGCTGGAGGTGAAGGCAGCTGTGTCCGTGATGACGCTGCGACAGTGGGCGGATCGGCGCGGCGCTGGAGTCTTCAGCCGGAGGGACGCGACGGGGAAGGTGAGTGAGACCGACCCCGTAAAGAAAAGGGGAGATCCCATTGATGGTGCCCGTGACATTCGTGATCAGAACCATGTTGGTGGGTCTCCCAACAGTGGATGCGGCGGTGCAGGCTGTTCGCGAGGTGAGGGGAGTAACAGCGAGAGGGCAGACCGGACAGGGGCTGATGAGTGCCCTGGGTCCTTACGCCCGACGCCCCGAGCCCGCGGCAGTCTCCCATCATTCTGCATGGACAAAGACAGAAATGAGGCTATGCGTTTGTCATGTGCAGACTCAAACCGTCGGGGCGTCCAAGAGGGAAAGGAGGGATGGAGGGATGAATGCCGGTTCCTCCGACAGGAAGGGACGTGCAGCTGGGTGCGCACGTCTAGAGAAGGGCCACTCCCCAAAGTCAGCGGAGAAAAAAGGAATGCAGGCTGTCCTGTCAGTGTCGTCAGCTGGAGGGACACGGAACCTACAGAGGGGGTGCCGAACAGGCAAGTTCCGGGGTCTTCGTCAAAGGGGGGCGCTGCCAGTGCATGGCACGGAGGGACGCCAGGGAAGGGTGTCCAGGCAGCGGCTCTGCCCCCTTGTTTCTGTGTGTTGCAGGACTGGACCCGGGACGAGCAGTAGGACCTGCTTCGTGGGTAGCCGACCCTCATCGGATGAACCGTCTGGCAGGACGACACTTCGTTAGCTATGGGGCAGCCCCACAACCAGCAGAGGCTACGAAGGCACGAGCGGCGCAGAACAGAGGGGCGCAAAAACCTCGGAGAGGGCGCCGAAGAAGAGAGTTCCAGGGTGCCGGAATGGACCCTGGACAAATAGTAGGACCCACTTCGGGGTTGAACCGCCCTCACGGGGTGTGTCGCTTGGACCAACGGGTCTTCACTGGTGATGGGGCACTGTGGTACCCGGCTGGGGTTCATGCCCGGCCGGGATGCCCAGGTGGACCGGAGGAGGGCTTGTGCCTCCTCCAGAACACGAGGGGGCGTCCTCCCTGGTTGCTTTGGGGGCCACGGGTACAGAGCTTGGAAATTAATAATCATAACAATAAAGCAAAATTAAACTCCTAAAAAGGAAACATTTGACTTTTGCATTTCCTTTTGAAAGAGTCATTTCACATCTGATCTGTGGCTTGTGGTTGCTCTGAAGGTCTGTTAAATAAGCCTGAGAAGAAACTCAGCAGGACTTCGGAGCAGAGCCATGACCGGACCAAACTATAGCCTGGTTTTCGCTGTTTGCCTGGCACTGTCTGGTAAGCTTTTGATTGGTGAGGTAAAAAAAAAATCATGAATTTTAGGTTTATTTAAATATATATATATATATTTATATTTATTTATATTTATATTTATATATATATGTGTAAATTTGATTGTACTTGAGGCCCTGTTTTGTATTTCAAGCTTCAGACTTGAAATTTGGCACACAGATACTTCCTAGCAAAAGTCTGATTTTTTGACACATAGCAGCAGTAGAAGAAGTAATAGTAATAGTAGTTGTATTGTCAAGTGTAACTTTCAGCATTGCTTTCCCGGGGCAATACAGTGTGATCTGTCAACACAAACAGTGCCACACAGGTTCTAAGGGTCAGCATGCTTTTGAAACAAATTAGGGTTCATTCTCAACTATTATATTTATTTTTTTTAAAAATGCATTTCTCTAGGTACCTTTGTCATAGCCCAAAGCCATATTATGTCCATAGGTTTTTTTAACTGTAATTTGGGATTCTTTGCACCACAAGGAATAATTCTGAATATTGTATACATGCGTTTATAATGCTTTTTGTAATACTAACAATTACATACGAAATGCATCAAGTTAAAGGGTAATAAAGTTTACTAATATATATTTTATAACTACCGTTTCCCTTTCTACCTTTCCAGTTTCTCACCTGCAGTAACACTGGGTAACTCAGCTAGTACATGATAATATTGCACTCACAGAGTAGAAAAATAAGACCAAAAATTCTTCAAGAGCAGTGAGCTAACTCCATTGGATGAATCATTGATATCCAGGGTGATCTCAACAGTACTTTTTTTCACTGTGCCCTGAGTGACTTTCTTCTTATAACATGAGATTATACTTTGAATGTAAGGTTAGATGCAGTTTAATTTATGTTTATTGAGGATTCATATGCAGTATTTACATAATTTTTAATTTATCATTATTTGATTCTGTTTTAAGATTCGTTTCTGATTCTTCGTTACACTACACTGACACTCAGACGTACTGACGTCATCTTTGCAAATGAATGAGAAGCAGCTCAGAGTGTTTGTACCTGTATACTGTGGTGTCAGAGTTAATTAAAAAATACATTTTGGTGCTAAAAACATAGTGTTTTGGTTGTCGCTAGGGTGTTTTGCTTTTTTTCCTGCACAGGAGCAAAAGCAGCTGAGTGTTTGGAGAAACATTTGGAAGAGTGACTTGTTAGTTGTACTTGTATTTGCTACTTGTATTTAAACTAGCATCATCAAGGCAGGGCAGTAAGCAGCAGGAAGTGGACACCAGCTTCTGTGTAAGTAAATAACTGGTGTCATAGCAAGGAATAGCTATTAGTAAAAACAACAGCGATTCCTTAGTCGGGAAAAAAAGAAAAGCAGTGGCTGACATCAAAGTGGTAAAGAGAGAGGCTCAGCAGTAGTACATAGGCAAGCTGCCAGCATCCATCCATCCATTTTCCAACCCGCTGAATCCGAATGCAGGGGTCTGCTGGAGCCAGTCCCAGCCAACACAGGGCACAAGGCAGGAACCAATCCTGAGCAGGGTGCCAACCCACCGCAGGACACACACAAACACACCCACACACCAAGCACACACTAGGGCCAATTTAGAATCGCCAATCCACCTAACCTGCATGTCTTTGGACTGTGGGAGGAAACCGGAGCACCCGGAGGAAACCCACGCAGGCACGGGGAGAACATGCAAACTCCACGCAGGGAGGACCTGGGAAGTGAACCCGGGTCTCCTAACTGCGAGGCAGCAGCGCTACCACTGCGCCACCGTGCCGCCCATGCTACCAGCATTAAGATGCCAATTAGGCACAAGTGGCAGGAGCAGACAAGACAGTAGGAAAGTTTCTCTAGATTAAAAAGTTTTTAGTGGTCATGACAGTGGGTGACAGCATAAGAGTTCATTAATAAGATGGAGTACATATGGTGCAAATGGAGAACTTTTAAGTAAGGAATAAGAGGCGTGCAAAGTTAGGAGAGCAGACAAAGAAAGTAAAGTTTACCTCAGCAGACAGCTGAGGGGAAGAAAATTACAGAAGCTTAAGGGGCCAGAAGGTGTATAATAACTGTAGCAGTTCTTTAATCTGTAATTTCTTTGGCTTTTTTTGTTTAACCATGTAAGTTAATTCATTTAATTTTAATAAAGTAAAAAACTAAAGGCAGTTTTAGTAATCCTAACTCAAATTTAATAATGAGATCAGTGCAGTGCAAATCCTGTTGAATGTCGGACTTTCTAGAGAATGGCTTGGAGGAGCCAGTCTTCTATGAGGGTTACATCTGCAGGAGGTGCCAACTGATCCAGCACCTAAAGCTCAGGGTCGCTGAACTGGAGGAGGAGTTGGCTGGCCTGCGTTGTAGTAGAGAATTGGCGGACCTGGCCCAGGTGTCCCAAAGAGAGATAGTGTGCACCCCTAAGGTGGCACAGGAGGAAATTCCATACCAGACAAGTAAAGATAGTAGGGTAACTGTCACAAGGTAAAGGGTGCACACTTGCATCAACCACAGAATCAGAAGTGTCAAACCGTTTTCAGGTCCTTACTGAGCTGGACGGTGCCCCTGAAGAATCTAAAGTGGTAGGCAGGCATGAAGAGCCCCAGTGGGTCACCTCAAAACTAGTTCCCAGAATGAGAGAGATAATGAGAATTGGGGATTTAATCATTGGGGGATTTAAACGCATGTTTGCTGCAGAATCAGAGAGTCTTGCACGGTGTGTTGCTTTCTGGGTGCAAAGGTGGAAGACCTCCCTAGAAGGTCCATGGCCAGAGTAGGGGTAGATCCAGTGGTCATTGTCCATGTTGGAACAAATGACATACACAAGGGTAGTCTGTCAGTTCTGCAATCCAAATTTAAAGAGTTAGGCACCTGGCTGAGGAGCAGAACTGACAAGGTACTCTTCTCTGAAGTTCTGCCTGTGCCACATGCAAGTCCAGGTAAGACTGAGGAGATTAGAAGGCTTAACGTATGGCTCAGATCTTGGTGTAGAGTAGAAGGATACAGGTTTATTGGTCTTTGGGACTTCTTACTGCAATGGGTTACATTTAAATCAGAGGGGCACCAAAATGTTGGGAAGGCTATGAGTAGGTTAGTCAAAGATTGTTTAAATGAGAGTATGGGGCAGGCAGTTTAGAACAGACCAGGTTTAGAACTGTATATAAAGGAACAAAGAATACTGTAAAAATAAAAATGCATAGTAATGTAAATTCAAACCCAATGTTTAAATACAAGAGTAAAAGGAGCAACACATTAAAAATAGCTTGCCTTAATGCTAGAAGTATCAAAAATAAAACAAGGGAATTGGTGTTGTTTGTAGAGGGGCATAATTATGATATTTTAGCAATAACGGAAACCTGGCTAAATAACAATGATGGAGATGAGTATAACATAAAGAGATATACATTTTTTGGAAGGATGGACAGAATAGAAGGTGAGGTGGGGTTGCTGTTTATGTCAAACAGAATTTAAATGTAAGTCCTCTTCAGTTGGACAATGAGCCCAATCTTAGTGAGGACATGTGACTTGGACTGGAAAGCATTAGGGAAAGAGGCCTAATTTTAGGAGTCTGTTAAAGACCACCCAATGCAGATAGCAATTTCAATGCACATCTTTTTGGTAATATTAAAAGTCAAGTTTGCAGGGGGATATTATAGTCTTGGGGGACTTTAACTACCTGAATATCAGCAGGGATAATCTTGTAAATAGCGGAGCACAAGAGCAGGAGTTTTTAGATGTAATCAGTGACTGTTTTTTAACGCAGTATGTTAAAGCACCAGCACAGGGTGAGGTTTGTCTGGATTTAGTATTTTGTAATAATGAGGATAGAATTGCGGCTGTACAGGTGACTGAGCAACAAAAGGGTCAAATGATCACAAAATAATACAATTCTCAGTGTTTTGGAAGAGTGTGGATGCTAAGGTTGAAACTGTTCATTTTAACTTTGGTAGGGCAAATTTTGACCAGATGTGGCAAAGTCTAAAGAGGATAGACTGGGATAAGCTTTTAAGTGTGGAGACAGTTGAGGAGCAGTGGAACGGGTTTTCAGTAAAAGCATTTTACATATAATGCAAGACAGGGACATTACTAAATTTGGAATTAGTAGGAAATGTAAAAAACTCCACAATGGGTTAATAGAGAGTTGAAAAGAAACTGCAAAAGTAAAAAAAACAGCTGCATAAGGATATTATATTAATAGCTCCAGTGTGAAAATCAAAAATACACTTCATGAGAAGGATTTAGGAGTCATAGTGGACTCGATACTATCAACTGCCCGACAGTGTTCAGAAGCCATTAAGAAGGCTAACAGAATGTTAGGTTATATAGCGCCCTGATGTGTGGAGTACAAGTCACAGGAGGTTAGAGGATACTCAAGCTTTATAATGCACTGTGTAGACCTCATCTGGAGTACTGTGTGCAATTTTGGTCTCTGGGCTATGAAAAGGACATAGCAGCACTAGAAAAGGCCCAGAGAAGAGCAACTAGGCTGATTCAGGGATACAGGGGATGAATTATGAGGAAAGGTTAAAAGAGCTGAGCCTTTACAGTTTAAGCAAAAGCAGATTAAGAGGACACCTGACTGGCCTGTTTTTTCTCATCTAAATTGTCTAATGTTCTAATTGCTTTTCCATTAGTCCTGAATTTTTTTCTATTATGCTGAGCTCCTGAAGAAGGGACATGATACAGCATTCACAAATTCCTCTTTTGTTAATCAATAGTCATCTTCTATTAACTTCTTTCAAAAGTTTAAGTATTTTCTCAGCAACTAACATGAACTCTGATATTTTATGTGCAAAGTAATATTTATGCTACAAACGTAAGGAGAATTGTGTTTCAAAGAATCTATGTCCACCAATGAGGTCCTTTAAAACTCCTCTCATTTAGGGCCACATTCTTTTTAATTGTACTCAGTTTCATTTCTACATAATCATCACATGTTCTCAGCTTCATGTGATTTTGTTACACACTTTTGTCCTCTTTGTTATAACATTTCTCTTACATACTCTTCATTGTATGCTACTCCTTTCCACATTTTATTTCTTGTTTCTTGTCTAACCCTAAACTACACTGCAGTGCTAGCACCATTTTCTTTTTTCCCTAACTCACCTAAGATAAGATCATTTGGAATTGACACCAAAGTTTGAAAAACAAATAATGGGAAAAAATTCTAAACTTTTTAGAATATTGCAGTCCTTTATCCTGTGGAACCCCTTCTAACCTTTTGGATGTTTCATCTTCTGTGACTGATTACATTAAATCTCTTTCTTTGTTCTGTAGAAGGGTAAGCATGGGGTGTCTGATCTGAGTAAGATTTAGTAATGCTTTGTAATATATACAGTACATTATAACAAAATCTAATAAAACAGTAATGTATAAAAATATCTTTCATAATTCACATTAAACAAAATGTCTTTCATTGGCCATTGTTTTCATGTTCTCATCCAATATCACAGGCACATGTGCAATTGGATACAAGATCGTGGATGGAAATGAGGCTACAGCCCATAGTAGACCGTACATGGTGGTCTTGAGAATAAATGGAACTTCCAGGTGTGGAGGGTTCCTCATTCGTCGGAATGTTGTTGTGACAGCTGCCCACTGCGATGGACTGTAAGTTTCCAGGCAACCTCAGTCTTTGTTGAGTGAACAGTGTAAGGGGTAGGGAGCAGTTGTCCTGAAGAAGAAAATAAACATAAAAATTAATAAAAATATACCACATAATTACTCTAAAACAACAACAAAAAAAGCACATCTGTACTACTATAACACTAGTGTACCTGTGGACCCCAATAAGGCTGCCTTCTAAAACTACGACTTTCTTGCATGAAGGAGCACTTGGCCCAAGGCAGTCTCTCTCTGTCCTTCCATTTTAGTGGAATCCCAGCCTGATAATGGATCCATCATCCATCTCAGCTTGGAAGCCAGCTCATCTCTCCCTTCTATTAAACCAGTGATAGAGGTCTTGTTGTGAAGGAAAGGCTGGAAGAGCAACCCCAGACTGACTGATGTCAGGTAGTAAGAAAGCTACAGGGATTGTTAATGATTTCTTTGGTTATCTGAGCCAGAAATGATTGGTAGATGATGGTGGTGCTAAACCGATCTTAGATGAAGAATCTTTTTTATGCCTCCTGCTTTTTAATAAAATCCAAGTTTTCAATCAAGTTTAATTAAATGAAAATTACCTTTTTACAAACTATTCCACTAAAAAAATAAAATAATTTTAGTGCCTTTGTACCTGAATTGGTGAGTGTAATCCCAATTTCAAACAGATGAAGCATAATGTAGCAGACTTTGTCTGAATAAATACTGTAGAATATTGTTTGCAAATGTTTCAGTCATTTTGTGCTTTAAATATTGCTGCCTGAGAGGCAAAAGAATTCTGGTACAATGTTAATATGCAGGTACAAAATAATGGACCTCAGGACATCATCTTCTGCTTAGCAGCACTTGTAAAAAAAACTTAAACTTTGTGGTTTTCTATATTTTCCTGAACGTGCAAAGTTTTGATAGCAAAACTCTAATGTCATGCAGTTTCAAATGATTTTTGTTATCTTGACTTTGGAAATACCTAACTTATAACACAAACCCCTGAGACCTACAATAAATACGCTTGCACTACTCTGATATTTCTGCCACACCCAATGTCTGGTAGTACAAAGGGACAGTCTCACTGTGGTTCCCAAGACATGTCATTTGCACGGGTTACTTTTTAGCATAAAGCCACTGAATGTGTCTAAATGGACAGTGCTGCAGTGTCACTTGTAGGCACATAAATAATATTCCAAATTTAGTCTTTTTTTAAGTAAACAGCACACAATGGCTGAAATGTACACACAAACTGCTAATGAATCTATCGACCGTGCTGTGCTCAACTGAAGATGACAGAATGGCAGAAACAGACTGACTCTTTCTGCAATGACCACGTTATCTTTCCTTCTTACATCCAATCTTTCACTGGCTATTCTTCCTCCTTTTCTCCAGTGAATTCTTATGTACTCCTCTGCCTTGTATGACTATGACAGACTCGTGACATCGCTCCCACTTATACCACTGTTTGTGGATGATTCAGATTCATTGGTTATGTCAAACTCTGGAGAATGTACATTGCTCTTAAAGACAAAGAGTCATCTTCATGTTCACAATTCCATTTCCCAGCTTTATGAAATGGGGCTTCACTGTCAGGTAACACAGATGGAGCTACAATACTTTCTGATATGGATAATTTGTGACCAAACCTTTTGAGTAGTACAGCAAAACACGGACAGGAAAGACATGTCTTTTAAAAACGTACATTTAGAATACTTGTTTCATGCCTTGAGGGGGTCACGATGGCAAGGTGCCTTTCACCAGTCCCCTTCCAGCTTGATGTACACCAAAATGACCAAGGAGGACCATCCCCACCTTCCCCACTTGATAAAACGATTGAGTCCCCGTGTCCCGAAATAACTAAGGGGGACCATCTCATACTCACCCCCCTGCTTGATGAAATCATTGAGCCTCCATGCACCAAAAGCAATACTGGGAAATACCACACCACATTAAACAACTTGGTGTCTACATGCTACACTGATAAAAGTATGATCAACTCTTTGTTAACTAGCTAAGTCACTTTAGGGGTGACTGAGCAGCCTTTTGGAGGTCTTAATCCAGGCTGGAATTGAACTTTCACATTAATCTCTTTGTTCAATATAATGTCATACTCTCAATATGTATGTTGGTATCAGTGATGGACCTCACTTTGATCTCTGACCTGCAATGTCTTCTTTATGGAAAGCCCATAAGCTGAAATGTGTTCCTAATACCAAAGTTACTGTATGTGTGTTTTACAGCACAAAGTTGTTGCAATTCTGGTGTATTGTTCTGAGCCTTCTAACTTTAACTTGTAAGCGAGTTGAGAATACCGATGATTGGATAATAATTACTTAGAAAGGGATAAATATTGTATAAGTAGGTATTTGTTCCCTTATGTAAAGAAAATTCCTGGTGCCCAACTGGGGTTATTTCCTGCTCTTTTGCCAGTGCTGCTGGAATGGCTTAGAGTTCCCTTTAACCTTTAATTTGGATTAATCATGTTCAAAAATGAAAAGAGTACATTTTTAATTTTGCTTTTCTAATTTTCTGCAGGATAATCAGAGCATATGTTGGGATTCACTCACGCTCTAGAGATGCAGGACCAAATCAAGGAATACTTGTGCAGCACAAATTTTATCCCAATCCAAATTACACTCTCCCAAGTCGTGAAAATGATATCATGCTGCTGAGGGTGAGAATCGTTGTAACTGTAATGTTCAACTAGGTAGAAATTTCAGTTGAAATGCAAGCTGAACGAGAAAACACTGACTACGATTTTTGTCACATCTGTACTTCTCACACATTGGTACCAGCCCTCAATTTTGGTGTTGCATATGTGCACTAGAACAGGTCACCATAAGCGTTTGTCTATGAAAATCTGGAACTAAGAGTTGAGTCATGTAGTTGATGTGGAAATGCTGATGGCTGGAGGAGGTACTGGGAACTGAGGTGCATGCAGAAAGTGTGCTTGATTGGCTGTGGCAGTAGCAAAGACCAGCACTGCACTATTTGGTAGGCCTACAGTTAAAGTGTCCTCTCCAAAGGTAAATTTGAAATAGCAAACTAATTCACAAATAAAGCAGAATTTTTCTGTTTAAAGACAGCAGTTCTGCAAATTCACCAATTTGTACAGTATGCTTTATTCAACATATTTTCAACAAAAGGTCAGCTGTCTAGACAAAAGTTAAATTTGCTAAATTTTAACAAAATTGATCTACTGTGAGTGGGTCATGCCTATTAAATTATCCATATGTGCACTCCAGAGCATTAATTATGATCTCAAGATGATCCAAAAATATGAATTTTTAGATCAACACTGAGGGGTCGAGGTTTTAGTTCCAGGGTTTCCAAAGCTGTGGAATGATCTGCCTGCTTATATGAGAGATGCCCTTTTAGTCTCAGTTTTTAAATCCTGACTCATGACTTTAGTCTAGTAGTTGGTATTTAAATGCTTTTTGCATCTCTGTTTGTTGGCAGTCATTATTATGGCAAGTTAGAGTATTATTTAGAGATATCATAAAATGTATATATTTTAAAGTAATGCTAATTCTTTTATGGATGTCTTCAAATTCAATTAACATGTTTTGATGAATTGGATTTGAAGATATCTTTAATCATTTAACAATACTGTTAAAACATTCACAGATACCTTTAAATGCAAGTACTTTCAAAACATTTAAAGATATCTAAATATAATTTTAAGATATCAATAAATGCAGATTCACTTTTTCTATTGTGCCATACCTTAATTTTAATGTTAATTAACTTAAGTTAAAAATATTTTATGCTAGCTTGATTGAATCTTTCTCAGTGTGTTTTAATTTATACTATATGATTTAATTATTTGTCATTATGTTATACAGGTGCTGGTCATAAAATTAGAATATAATGACAAAGTTGATTTATTTCAGTAATTCCATTCAAAAAGTGAAACTTGTATATTAGATTCATTCATTACACACAGACTGATGTATTTCAAATGTTTATTTCTTTTAATGTTGATGATTATAACTGACAACTAATGAAAGTCCCAAATTCAGTATCTCGGAAAATTAGAATATTGTGAAAAGGTTCAATATTGAAGACACCTGGTGCCACACTCTAATCAGCTAATTAACTCCAAACACCTGCAAAAGCCTTTAAATGGTCTCTCAGTCTAGTTCTGTAGGCTACACAATCATGGGGAAGACTGCTGACTTGACAGTTGTCCAAAAGACGACCATTGACACCTTGCACAAGGAGGGTAAGACACAAAAGGTCATTGATAAAGAGGCTGGCTGTTCACAGAGCTCTGTGTCCAAGCACAATAATAGAGAGGAGAAGGGAAGGACAAGATGTGGTACAAAAAAGTGTACAAGCAATAGGGATAACCGCACCCTGGAGAGGATTGTGAAACAAAACCCATTCAAAAATGTGGGGGAGATTCACAAAGAGTGGACTGCAGCTGGAGTCAGTGCTTCAAGAACCACCACGCACAGACGTATGCAAGACATGGGTTTCAGCTGTCGCATTCCTTGTGTCAAGGCACTCTTGAACAAGAGACAGCGTCAGAAGCGTCTCGCCTTTGGACTACTGCTGAGTGGTCCAAAGTTATGTTCTCTGATGAAAGAAAATTTTGCATTTCCTTTGGAAATCAAGGTCCCAGAGTCTGAAGGAAGAGAGGAGAGGCACAGAATCCACGTTGCGTTAGGTCCAGTGTAAAGTTTCCACAGTCAGTGATGGTTTGGGGTGCCATGTCATCTGCTGGTGTTGGTCCATTGTGTTTTCTGAGGTCCAAGGTCAACACAGCCGTCTACCAGGAAGTTTTAGAGCACTTCATGCTTCCTGCTGCTGACGAACTTTATGGAGATGCAGATTTCATTTTCCAACAGGACCTGGCACCTGCACACAATGCCAAAGCTACCAGTACCTGGTTTAAGGACCATGGTATCCCTGTTCTTGATTGGCCAGCAAACTTGCCTGACCTTAACCCCATAGAACATCTATGGGGTATTGTGAAGAGGAAGATGCAATACGCCAGACCCAACAATTCAGAAGAGCTGACGGCCACTATCAGAGCAACATGGGCTCTCATAACACCTGAGCAGTGCCACAGACTGATCGACTCCATGCCACGCCGCATTGCTGCAGTAATCCAGGCCAAAGGAGCCCTAACTCAATATTGAGTGCTGTACATGATCATACTTTTCATGTTCATACCTTTCAGTTGGCCAACATTTCTAAAAATCCTTTTTTTGCATTGGTCTTAATTGATATTCTAATTTTCCGAGATACTGAATTTGGGACTTTCATTAGTTGTCAGTTATAATCATCAACATTAAAAGAAATAAACATTTGAAATAAATCAGTCTGTGTGTAATGAATGAATCTAATATACAAGTTTCACTTTTTGAATGGAATTACTGAAATAAATCAACTTTGTCATGATATTCTAATTTTATGACCAGCACCTGTATAACATACTGTAACTAGAAACTTGTTCAAGTGTACTCAATGAAGTTTGTTAAAGAACAGAAATTGAAATGAATTTCCTAAACCAACAAACCCAATGACTAAATACTCTCCTGTAATTAGTTCAGTTTCTTAGGGTTTTACAATACAATATAATTACAATACAATTTATTTTTGTACAGCCCAATTCACACAAGGAGTACTGAAATGGGCTTTAACAGGCCCTGTCCTCTTGACTGCCACCCAGCCTTGACTCTCTAAGAAGACAAGGAAAAACTCCCAAAAAAACCCTTGTAGGGAAAAAATGGAAGAAACTTTAGGAAAGGCAGTTCAAAGAGAGACCCCTTTCCAGGTAGGCTTGGCGTGCAGTGGGTGTCAAAAAAAAGGGTGTCAATACAACACAATACATAGAAAAGAACACAAATAATCCTTAATACAATGCAATAGTGCAATAGAAATATTACAAGTACAGAGCAGAATTCAACAGTAGATGATATCACATAATAAGATTCGGATTCAGATTCAGTTTTATGCCTCTTTGTTTTCTTTCTTGAATGGATTCTTGGTGTTCATCGATTTTACTCCTATCTCTTTATTACTAAGTGTTGTGCTTTCTTTTTATAATTCAGTTATAACAATGGTGAAGATTACTTTTTTAACTTATTGAATCTCTCTGAAACATTAGGACCACTTTATACAACATGACTAATGGTCTAATTGTTTCCTGTTTTTTATTTTTCCACACAGCTGAGTCAGGATGTGACATTTAGTGCAAATGTGCAGTTAATCCGGTATGCAAGCCGTGCAACTGTTTTGGCACCTGGAACTCACTGCTCTGTGGCAGGTTGGGGTACAACATCTAATAATTCAGCATCAAGTGACGTGCTGAGAGAAGTGCAAGTAGATATTTTGAACAGAACTAAGTGTGGAAGAAGAATTCTAACCAACAAAATGATCTGTGCAAGAGGCAATGATAGAAAGGGAACCTGCCGAGTAAGTGTGTGACTCAAAAATGCTAAAAAGCTGTTCTTGACTCTTTAAATCCAACCAAACTGTGCAGAGAAATTGTACAAAAAAATTAATTTCAGAAATCTAATAGTGTGTCTGGCGCCTCACTATCCACATGAGAACAGAGATACTGTATCTTTCTGCCTAGAAGAATTTTTCCACAAGAAAAACTGTCTGTGGTAGTTTATATGACAGTAAAGGCGCAAAAAAGGCAATCACCTTCCACCTCTGCTGTAACTTTAATTTTCTCCAGATTGTTTGGTGCTGCATCTTATTATGTCAAGTACAGCTTATCAATACTTTTTTGTACAGAAAAATTTTGTGTAGAAAAAAATTTAAATTGTATCAGAAATGTATGCAGTGTTCATGCAGAGTTTCAGGTGATGTCTTTGATCAGACAACTGTAGAATACAATATGCAATATTGGAAGATAATACAGTAGACATTCATTTCATCAAGGCACAGCAGGGTAATCTGAAAAAACGAGGAAAGATGTAATTATATATCTACTACATCAGATGTAGTTAGTTTTTCTGTCTTATGGCAATTGTTATTACAAAAAAAGATCTAGCTAGCTCTACTTTAAGGTCTTGAGTAGATTAACTGATAATTGTTGATTTTATTTTACTGCAGGGTGACTCTGGTGGTCCACTGGTATGTAGAGTTGGCAATGTGGACACAGCTGTTGGGGTCGTGTCTTTTTTAAAACCTGGTAATTGTGATGATCCCAATCGCTGTGATGTTTACACCAAGGTGTCCGAGTACCAGACCTGGATTGACAATGTTTTGAATCGGATCCCACCCTAATTTATGAAAACATCTGTGCCTCAGAGATTCAGTTTCCTGTGATTATTCCATTTAAAGTGATATTTGAAGCTTAGCTAAACAGACAAGCAGAAATCTGTTTTTAAACTACAGCTATGAGCGCAGCAGCACACAGCAGTAAAACATTTCACTAACTCTGGATTTAATATCATGATGGGCCTGGCATTTGTTCTATCCTCAAAGTAATTTATCCCATATAGTCCCATGGCTAGTTTGAATATTTTTTGATGCTTACAAACTAATTGGTCCCACACATTTTTATTTTGTGTGGATGCTGGTCACTTCAAAGAATCAGCCTGCAAAAAGGATTTGTATTTGCAGACCTTAGTGTTTATAATAGAAGAAGGGCAACAATAGATTGGAAATGGTGCATGAATAGTGTCAAGAGAAACAACTATAAAACAATCCATAAAGCTAATTGCAGCATCATTTCTGCTTTTGTCTTAACAAATCTGTTAATCCACAGACTCATCTGGCACTGTGAGCTCTACTTTCAAACATGAAGGGGTTAATGTGATAGTAGGAGTCTGAAGCTTTTGTACTTTGCTGCTTCTTATTGCTTGAATAAAACGTTATTTGAAAGCAACTGTTTTATTTCTTTAAGATGTGCACTATATGTGTTTCAAAAAACAGAATATACATTATTATTAAATGAGAGAGATTCTAGCTTATTATGAATTGCATAACCACAGCACACATTTTAAATAGCAGTAATGCTTTTGTTGTCCTGTGCAGGTGTCAGGTGGTGTAGCACTTAGCTTGCCTCACAATGCAGCAGTGGTGTTGCTTTTAAAAGCACTCCTTTGAGTTCAGCACACCCCTGGAAAACCCCTATCTGTGCTTTTTTCCTTCAGAATTGCCATAATTCTTCATGGCATTTATTCAACAAGGTGCTGGAAGCATTCTTCAGGAATTCTGGTCCATATTGACATGATAGCATCACACAGTTGCTACAGATTTGTTGGCTACATCCGTAATGCTAATCTCCCGTTCCACCACATCTCAAAGGTGCTCTATTGGATTGAGATCTGGGGCCTCATGTATAACGCCGTGCGTAGAACTCACACTATAACATGGCGTAAGCACAAAAGCGGGATTGTGCGTACGCACAGAAAAATCCAGATGCAGGAATCTGTGCGCATGCAAAATTTCACGTTCTTCCACTACATAAATCCCGATCAGCGTAGAAAGTAACGCACGTGCACGCGCCTTCTGTCCCGCCCCAACTCCTCCCAGAATTACGCCTCTTTGAATATGCAAATCAATATAAATAGCCTTCTGTGAAAAGACAATGGGAAAAGCACAGGGGAAAATATAAGAATTTCAGCAAATACCAAGTGGAGGCAAAGGAAAAACGTACTATTTGTTGGTTTAAACAGTGGTATAATCAACAAAAGAAAGTTGATCGAGTGACAGAGTGTCGGAAAAACTCGAAAGATCAAATTCACAAAGTCGCACAGTGCCCGAAATAAAAAAGAAATCACATATCAAAGTCGCCGTGAAAAGGCAAGTCGTAGCCCACCGTCTGAGTGTCATATGAAAGTGTATTAGGGTACAAACAAAAAACATTGGCACACAGTGGGAAAAAAGCACGAAATGTCAACTTTAATCTCGAAATTTCCACTTTAATCACGTAGTTTATTTTGCCATTAAAGTAGAACATCATAAACTTCATCTTAAAATCGTTTATTTTACTAGTTTCTCAAGTAGCACGTTAAATGCTTTGTTCTGTGTTTGATCTTCTATGTGTGTGAATCACTACGTGCTTCCATTCTTTCTCTTTCTCCGACAGGACACAGAATGCATTACATTCGAAATATTACAGCTCTCTGAATAATTAAAATACTGAGATGTATACGTGATATCATTTTCATGATGATAGGAATGAAAGCATGTTAGTAAACATGGGAACACGGTGGCGCAGTGATTGTTCATATCTCACGCAGGAGGCTTGCTGCGCCATGTGCGACCTTCGATGAAATAATTTATTACAGAAGTACTGTCTCTTTCAAACGTACTAACCTCCAATTCCTGTCCATACTTTTCTTTCTCCAATCGCCACACAATCAGCTCTGTAATAGACTTTAAGCCATTTGTAAGCTTAGAACGCCGATTCTTCAAAACTTTTAAGGAACATTGAAATATCTTCGTAGTACATGTTTAATTATTCTATTCGTCTATCCTTCCAGTGTCGCGTCAGCACCAGCAAGAATACAGCGCAAGGCAGGAGCTATCCGTGAACTAGCTATACGCTGTGGCACCGTGTCCTCACATGTTTAATTATTAACAATACAGATTATTTAAATGAAGTTAAAGTTTTATCTGTATACTATAAGCAACATATTTTGCTGCAACATCATCTTAAAAATGATATTGTCATCATACGCACTTTATAAAGTAGCGCAGGTTGTGCAATATTATAACTGTAGTGTAAGTTTACAGTGAGGTGATTGTACTTATAAGTACAAACATTTCTACAAGGAGCACTTGATGGACTGATTGAGTGCGTTTATAGTTATTGGGATGAAACTGTTTCTGAAACGCGAGGTCCGTACAGGAAAGGCTTTGACGTTTTTTGCCGTGGTTGAGGTAGTGTGTAGGCTACTTGAAACTGTATACCGATAATTCTCTTTCCAATCACACTCAGATACAGTGATATAAACACTCCGAGTGGTGCAGTGAGAGTAATATGGAAAAAGATGATCCGCAGTGGCAACCCTTAACGGGAGCAGCAAAAAGAAGAACAAGATGCAGTGAGCGTAACAACGCTAAAGCAGTTCTGGTATTTGGAATACTATGGCTATTCCCTGGCCCATTATATTGCAGCAGGTTAATTACAATCAGATGCATTACACTAATAAACAATATGCAGTTAATTTCAGTGTATTTATAAAGCCGCGTCAGGAATGTGGAGCTAAGAAAGAAAGGATGAGCACACAGGAACAGTAGTTTGACCATTCTGTGGACCATTATATTGTTACAGGTTAATTACAATCAGATGCATTAAATTTATGAACGATATGCGGTTAATTTCAGTGTATTTGATAAAGCCGCCGCCGTGGATGTGGATCTAAGAAAGGGTGACCACACAGGAACAGTAGCACTGCTTTGACGCTGGGTGCCGCCAGTCTGCAAAACCGAGTGGAGAAATTGCATACGCCAAGGTACAAGTTACCGTGGAAATGTGCGTGGCTTTACGCCAAGTTTAGGTTTTATACATCGTGATTTGAGCGTGGAAAGGTTCGTACGCAACATTTCTGTGCGTACGCACCGTTTATACATGAGGCCCCTGGTGACTGTGGAGGCCATTTGAGTACAGTGAACTTATTGTCACGTTCAAGAAACCAGATTGAGATGATATGAGCTTTGTGACATGGTGTTTTATCCTGATGGAAGTAACCATCAGAAGATCGGTACACTGCAGTCATAAAGGAATGGACATGGTCAGCAACAACACGGTAGGCTGTGACATTTAAACGATACCCTGTTGGTTCTAAGGGACCCAAAATGGACCAGGAAAATATCTCCCACATCATCACCACCACCAGCAGCCTGAAACGTTAATACAAACAGGATGGATCCATGCTTTCAGGTTGTTGACCCTACCATCCAAATATCACAGCAGAAATCAATGTTTTTCCAGTCTTCTATTGTCCAGTTTTGATGAGCCTGTGCGAATTGTAGCTTCAGTTACCTGTTCTTATCTGAAATGTCATTTTTTGGTTGAAATGCATTTAGAGTGAAGAGATACATATTCGATATGTTTGTTTTAGATATGATTAGATAAACTTTAGTTAATCCTGGAGGGAAATTAAAATGGAAGCAGCAGCAGAAACATAAACAAGAATAAAGACTCATGGGACAGATAGTACATCCAATCACTCAATTGGGAAAGAAAGAAAGAAAGAAAGAAAGAAAGAAAGAAAGAAAGAAAGAAAGAAAGAAAGAAAGAAAGAAAGAAAGAAAGAAAGAAAGAAAGAAAGAAAGAAAGAACATCAGGTGGAAGTTCCCCAGAGCATGGTTTTTAGCACACCATGGTGGAATGAGCCTGTGGCTAAAAATGCTCCAACAGAGCACATCCTTGAGGGGATGAAGAAGATTTTTCACGATGACATCCCATTTCCACAACAGCTTCCAGTGCAACCAGAGTTTGCCCTGTGTTGGAACAGGTTTTCTTGATATGTTTGTTAAGACATTGTGCTTCTTGTGAGCTCAAATTGCTTCCCCAGAGACTGCAGCGTAGAATGTCGCACTGGCTGTTATGGACTGATGGAATATTTCCAGCAGCTGTCTGCACAGTCTCCATAGCAAGTACAGTCTGCTCTGGCCCTTCTTGTACAGTGCCACTGTGTTGTCAGACCAGTCCAGTTTGTTGTTTATCTGAAACCCGAGATATCTGTAGCTCTGCACCACTTCCACATCCTCCCCCTGAATGGCGACTCAGTGGTTTCTTGGCGCATCAGAAGTTTGCCAGCAGCTGTTTTGTCATGGTGGTGTTGAGTTGCAGGTTGTTGTCCTTACACCTTTAGATGATGTCTGCCATAACTTTCCTGTACTACATGCAGCCTATGGCGAACATGTCACCTGAAAGTTTCTGTAGATGGCAAACATTGGTGCTGTGCTGTTGTGTACAGTTATAGAGGGAGGGAAACAGGACAGTTCCCTGATGTGCTCCATGCTCCAGTATTACACACCAACATTTCTGACAACAGTCCCTCAGCCTCACACACTATTGTCTGTTGGTCAGGTAGTACATGATCCTGGAGATTGTAGGAGCATTAAAATTTATAGCCTTTAATTTTTTCCCCCAAGTCTTCAAGGCAGAATGGTGTTAAAAGCACTGGAAAAGTCAATGAACAGTATTCTGACTACTACTCCCCAAGTGGGAGTAGGATTTGTGGGGCATGCAGATGAGAACATCCTCCAAACCTATATTTGCCTGATAGGCAAACTGCAAAAGATCCAGATGTTGTGAAACCAGGGGTTGTAGCTGTTTTATTACCAGCCTCTCAAAGGTCTTCATGAAGTAGGAGCAACTGTTCTGAAGTACTTGGTATTACTGGAATGGCCTTTCCTTGGCACTGGGACCACATAGGATGTTTTCCACAGCTGGGGGACCTTTTGCAAATTCTGGGAAAAGGAGAACAGGTGCTGAAGGACCCCGCAGACCTAGCTGCCACATGTTTTCACCACCCTGGAACTGATTCCATCTAGCCCTGAAGCCTTGTTTATACAGAGTTTTCCTAGCTCTCTCTTCACTTGATCAACAGAGACACACAGTCAATGGAGTGGAAGGGAGCTGGAGACTACAGATGTGATGTCAATGTAGGGGAAGGTCCTGCACAGTGCAGATGGAAGTTGGGAATTCCTGAGGCTAGTAGTGTTGGGGGAAGGGTGGTGCTGTCATTTATCCATTCTTCTCTTTTATCTTCTTCAGAGAAGAGGATTCAAGACTTGAGGATAACTTAAGACACACCCACTTCCACACAAAGCACCTCCCCTTCTGGGATAAATATATATATATATATATATATATATATATATATATATATATATATATATATATATATATATATATATATATATATATATATAAATATATATATTGGCCACCACTACTTGAAAATGACAGTCTGATACATGAGCTCGCATCTGTTTGAAATTTTTTATTGGCAAAATTTATTTCACAATATATGGGATCACTGGCTGGTGTCTCAACTCTTCATCTGTGTTGTGGCTCATCTTTTTACAGTGGCAACAGCAAAATAATTGTGGTCCATACCATTGTGTTTAATTTGCCTTTAAATTAAAACTCATGTAGCATAAAAATGTAGTATTTGTGCACAGCATTTAAGTTGTAGTGATGTACTGTAATGTGAATTCTTGCTGTTAAAGTCCATTTGATATTTTGTGAAACTAGATGGGAAGTCCTTTATTTGCACTTTCATCTTTTCAAGATTCATTGTGACAGTCTGAGTTAGCTGCCATGTACCCTTGAACCTGGGACCATCGATAGTCATGTCTGAGATAAGCCAGGAAATGAGGACATGTAACACAGCCAGAGTAAGGTTCAACAAAGTACTCCGCACTTTTATTCTTTAATACTTCACAAAAACAAAGTGTAGTGCTTCTTCTTTTAAATAAATAACTAAATAAATACCCCAATAAAATCAGTGCTACATTAAAAGCAATAAATACATAAATCCTCTTAAGAACATTGAAAAATAAAACTATGCAGACATCATGACCCATTATCACTGGTAATCATACTCTCTAAGCCCATTGCATTCCTCCTCTTCCTGTCTCCGCAGCTCACCCTACCAATCTTGCAACAGGCAGAGACTCCAGCACCAGTAGTCCCATCCTCCATCTCTCATCCCTTCTGCACCCTGCAGCATCTGCTGGGATGCTCAGAGGTGGACCTCCATTTTCCATATGCCCTATTCCTGGTGTCTACCAGACTCCTAGGGCGATGCCTCTAATCCCCCAGGCTGTTCCAGACGTTTCAGGTGGGGGACCACCCCTGGAGCACTGTTTTCTTTGCTCCCTAGTGTTGCCATTAACTGTTCTGCCTCCTCTCTACCGTGTTGGCTCACCCACACGATTCTGCCTTTCTCCTTCTATTTGTCTTTCTTTCACAATTCCTTTTTCTCTTTCTCCCCTGTCCCATGCTACATGGGTGTGGAGTCCTAATTATGACTCACTGAGGGTCAATGAGGAAATCTAAACAAACAATATCCCCACATACAAGCTTGATCAGCCCCTACCTTCATTAACTCATTCAGGGCAGATGTCGACTTTTGTCGAAATTCAGGAGTAGAGGACGGTAATCAGCTGTAAAACTTGCTGCTTTGTTTTAGTTTGGCTCTCTTTGCTAGAAGGAAAGTCAGCTTCGTTGATTTGACCTCAATTATCTGTGCATGCATGAGTAGCGAAGAACAAACAACCTCTAAAATGGCATCAAAGCAAAAGTACAAAGCAAAATATTCGGTGCATGACGTTTTGCGTATTATTGCCGACTCGGACTCTGACTTGTCGAACTCTGATTTTGATGTAAGTGACCTGAAGACAAAAGTGAGGAACCGGCTTCAGCTGATTGGTCGGTCGGCCCCCAGCTGATTGCGGTGCTGAACACACGCTTGTGTAGCTGATGCGCCTACGGCAACGTTCGCCTGGGAGGACCGCCACTTACGATGACAGGAGGTACAAACCAGACTGTGTCACCCTGCCATACGAAGACAGTCAGGCAGCCAGTCCACCATGCATTCCTACCGGCCATCGAGCGGCCCCCCTACACAGCCACCAGAGACCCTGAACTGGCGCTGACAGCAGCCACAGCAACATATGAAACCTTTGCTTTGTGTGCTCTTCAGAAAAGTGAGTTGCCTGCAAAAAATATTCAGCCCTCAAAGAGTTAAACATCCTGGGGGTCGCACGACCACACGCACACTCATGGAGCCTCAGCCACACTGTTTTTATTAAAAGCCTGTGCACAGCTATGGACCCTGACATAGATCACTGCAATAATACACTAGGCAAGTAAAACATATGTGTAGTAGATGGGTACATTGCCATTTCTGATAATCTGACAAAATCAGCAATCATTTTGCCAAGGTTGAGAATATTATAATACCTCTGACATTCATGTAGAATTAAAGGAACAAATAAAAATCAGCCCTAATTTGTGTCCAGGATTAAAATATAACACACGTGTCTTCTGTGACGTTCCTTCTCCCCTCTGTGAGCCACTACTCATCAGAAGATCTCTGCACATTACTGACATTTGTACCACATCTAGCACCCCCTTCAATGAGGGCACATTTTTAGCCTGTCAGGCTGGTCACACTGTTTTGCATTCTGCAGGAGGGAATGCACAACAAAGAGATTGTAGTCAAGAGAGGAAGGTCACAGTAGACACCTTCTAACCACTGAGGGAAATAAATAGATTTTTACAATGCCAAGAAATGCTTGAGAGCTGACTCAGTCACTTACTGTGCAGAGGTCAGTTGAGGGAAGGAATATATACTGTATGGTGGGCACCTTCAACACAGTAAAGTGGGGAGGGGGCATAGACATGAAACAGAAACACCTGAGAGTGAGCCAAACCACCGTCTGTGTAGTGGTACTATAGAAGGGGAGAGGGGTGTACTGTGAAAGGAAACTGCTATACATTGATGGCAAAAAAAAAAATGGCTGGGTCTCTGCCCAGAAATACTTATCTAGGACTTTCATACTGCAGACAAAAGGCTCATAATTACATTCAAGAAATATTGTCATTTACAGTAAGAAAGTGAGACTGCAGATACAAAGCAAGCAGAAAATGGTATATTACACATCATTCTTTATTCTTTGGCACCCAACTCTGACACGTAAACCTAATACACTGTAGGATCACTTCGAGCCATTCATGTATGTTGCATGCCTGATATCTCCTAGGCAGACATCATTCCAGATACTATACAAAATATGGGCCTCCAGAGCAGCAGGAGCTAATTCTGGACATCACCCCAATAAATCCTGCACATTCATTCATGTATGTAATTTAGTCATCTATTGGCGTGTCGCAGAACCAGAATAATCTGTGGTGCCACTCTCCATCAAGACGTTAACCTCGCCCTTAACTGTCAATCTGGACATTCCTCTCTATCTAGACACAAACAAGAAAACCTTCTACCCTCCCCTCTAAGACTTCATCCCGTATGGCTTCTCACTCTTTTCTTCACCAGCACTTTTTTTCTGAAACGCCTTTTGGATGTGTGACTTAAATTTATTTCTATGTCAAGTCAAGTCAAGTTGGGGAGCATGCACTGGTACAGCACGTTGCCCCACCCACTACACGACGAAACAACTCGGGATCCCGGTTTGCAACCCCCCAGGCAGACACACGGTCCGGTACCACCCTCCAGAAATGACCCTCTATCTGCCGCAGCCAGGTGTTATGTGGGCGATCCCTTGGCCTGGTCCAGCCACTCGGGTCCCCAACAATGAGGATCTTACACTGCATGGCCATAGTGCGGTAACTGACGCTCCCTCACTATGGGTATCTTAATTTTCAAACCACCTACGCCATTTTTTGACACCCATTGCACGCCCAACCTACCCAGAAGGGAGTCTCTTCTTGAATTACCCTTTCCATTTTTTTTTTTCTACAAGGTTTTTTGGGAGTTTTTTCTTGTAATCTTAGAAAGTCAAGGCTGGGGAGGGACTGTTAAATAAAAGGGCTTGTTAAAACCCATTGAGGCATTCCTTCTGTGATTTTGGGCTATACAAAGAAAAAATCGTTGTTGTTCCACATCCCAAAGATGTGTGGTTAGGTTAACTGGTGACTGTAAAATGGTTAATTAATGTGGGAATGTGTGGTCTCTGAGATGCATTAGTACAATGGCCAGCGTTAGTTGCTATCTGGTGCCCGCTACTGCTGGAATAGACACCATCTCTCCAAATCTCCAAAGCTGTTCAAAAAGGAAGGACCTTTAATTTTTGTAATCCCTGCACAGCACAGAGCCAAGGCTTTTAGCACAGCATGCTCTTTCAAATATTATTACCAATATCAGCCCCTCAACAATCTAAATAGCACGTAACATGACCCTAACCCAAGAATTAATCTTATCATTATATGGAAGACAACCTTAGCCCAGAATTAATCCTAGTATTACACAGAATGTAACCCTATCCCTGGAATTAACCCTAGCATTGCATTGTAGCAGTGCTACTATAAGTTAAAACAGCATCTCCCAGCAGTCCCTGCAGGGGCTGGTGGGGTCAAAGGAGGTCAGAGTGGCATAAAAGGAGGGCAGGTGTCCAAAGAGTGAAAAAAAATTGTTTTTTGCTTTATTCTGTATACTTGTCTGGCTGCCTACTGTTGTTTAACCGTATTTAGTCGTCGTGTCCTGGATTGTTTCATTGTTGGGATCTGGATTGTATTCTGTCTACCTGTGTGCTGAGAACTGATAGGGGGTCATGGCCTTCCAGCGAAATAAGGAGCGCTCCTGAACCATCCACCCGTCTTCACCATTTTTAGGGACTACCGGTAGGACTGTTTTTTTTATTCTCTGCCAACGTGTAGATCTCTGGACTTACTATCGTCATCATTCATTACATCCAGTGCTGTTTTCCAATGACTTTGCTATGGTGGGTTGTTCGTGTTTATGTAATTTTGCCATAGGGGTACAGGGGTAGTATTGTTTCCATTTATTTCATTATATTCTTTAATTGTTGTTTGATTCCCATGTGCATTATTTTGTCTCTGTTTGTGAGTGTGTGCGGGTCGGGCCAAGGCTGGGAGCGTCCCTGGGATCTCCTCCATAAAAATAAATAAATCATCATCATCTTGACAGTGTGAATCTTAGCGGCACCGGACTGCTACAGCATGGAACAAATACATTTATGTTTGCAAGATTTCATTAAGCTACTGAAAAAGAAAACTGAACATGACCTAAAATTCTTCATTTAAAAACATCTCTCAATTATCACATACCTACAAATATTTCCTGCTGTGTTTAGGAAAATGGTAATTAGGCACAGCCCGCACTGCCTGCTTCATAAAATGATTGTGGTTGAATTACACTGCCATCATTTCACTAATATCTCTGTGCAATGATATCTCTAAAAATACTAACATGTCACATGGAAATCGGTTTAAAAAGAATCTAATGAAAAAAATGCTCTGTGCAATTGAAATGATTTATTTGCGCCCTCTGGTGGTATTTTATGGAAAAATTCTGATTTTTAAAAACAATGAAAAAAATCAGACAAACTCAGAATCAATGCTGTATATCCATTTATTTATTTAGATAGATAGATAGATAGATAGATAGATAGATAGATAGATAGATAGATAGATAGATAGATAGATAGATATGAAGGCCACAATATGATAGATAGATAGATAGATAGATAGATAGATAGATAGATAGATAGATAGATAGATAGATAGATAGATAGATAGATAGATAGATAGATAGATAGATAGATAGATAGATAGACAGAAAAGGCACTATATGATAGATAGATAGATAGATAGATAGATAGATAGATAGATAGATAGATAGATAGATAGATAGATAGATAGATAGATAGATAGATAGATAGATAGATAGATAGATAGATAGATAGATAGATAGATAGATAGATAGATAGATACTTTATTAATCCCAAAGGGAAATTCACATACTCCAGGAGCAGCATACTGATAAAGAAACAATATTAAATTAAAGAGTGATAAAAAACAGACAATAACTTTGTATTTAACTACTTTATAGTAATTCATGTTAATATCTACTAAATATCATGTTTTAGGAGACTCTAATAGCATTATCAGAAGTGATATCATTGAATGTTGAGTACTTATTAAATTGTTTGAAGAAATTAGAGAGAAAGTCATTTAAGCACTTTTGATATCATCACACTAACTTGTTGATTAACATCTCCATCTAGTGATAATTTCAAAACATCTAACTGAAACTCTTACTTAGGTACTTTCCCTTGTTTGTATAACTATATTTATATTCCTTACCTGGATGGGAATCCATAATGGAAATATGTGGAAGGACATGCATTTTGGTCAGGTTGTTTGCTGGTACCTTTCCTAGCTGGGAGGCCATAATGGAAGGTCAGAGGAAGACTGCTTCCTGGGGCCATATATTACCACTATACACAGTGTGGCAGCATCCCTCTGGCGGAACTCTCAAGGCATATTGGGAACTGTAGTCCAGATGGGCAGCCCTATTGGGGTATCTGAGTGCCACCAAGGGGAGCTGCAGGGGAATGCTACCACGGCTTTGAGGGGCTTGCACCTGACTCAGAAGTGTGTCCAACGTGCAATTCCATAGCACCAGAAGTACTCCTAGGTCTGGCATAAAAGAAGCCTCCTCCTCTCCATCAGTGTGTAGAAGTAGCAAGACAGTGGATAACACTCATAGAGGAGGAGGAGGAAGAGACAGAGGTGCTATTTTGAATATTATATGGTGCTAGACTGACTTTAACCCCCTCTGAAGGATATATTGTAAAATAAATAACTTTTTATTTAGCCTTGAATCTGTGTTTGGCTGAGTTGTGTCTGGTGTTTGAGGCCCCTAAGTTGGTGTTATATATATACAGTACTATGCAAAAGTTTTAGGCAGGTGTGAAAAAATGCTGCAAACAAAGAATGCTTTCAGAAATATAAGTAATGATTGTTTATTGTTATCAATTTACAAAATGCAAAGTGAGCAAACAAAAGAAAAATCTAAATCAAATCAATATTTGATGTTACTACCTTTTGCCTTCTAACCAGCATCAATTCTTATAGGTACACTTGCACAAAGTCAGGGATTTTGTAGGATTACAGTCAGGTGTATGATCAACCAATTCTACCAAACATTTGCTAATGATAATCAATGTCACACGTAGGTTGAAACACAGTCATTAACTGAAACAGAAACAGCTGTGTAGGAGGCTTAAAACTGGCTGAGGGACAGCCAAACTCTGCTACCAAGGTGAGGTTGTGGAAGACAGTTTCATGTCATGGCAAGATTGGACACAGCAACAAGACACGAGGTAGTTCTACTACATCAACAAGGTCTCTCCCAGACAAAGATTTCAAAGCAGACTGGGGTTTCAAGATGTGCTGTTCAAGCTCTTTTGAAGAAGCACAAAGAAACAGGTAACGTTGAGGATTGTAGATGCAGTGGTCGGCCAAGGAAACTTAGTGCAGCAGATGAAAGACACATCAAGCTTATTACCCTTTGAAACTGGAAGATGTCCAGCAGTGCCATCAGCTCAGAACTGGCAGAAACCAGTGGGACCCAGGTACACCCATCTACTGTCCGGAGAAGTCTGGCCAGAAGTGGTCTTCATGGAAGAGTTGCAGCCAAAAAGCCATACCTCCGACGTGGAAACAAGGCCAAGCGACTCAAGTATGCACGAAAACATAGGAACTGGGGTGCAGAAAAATGGCAGCAGGTGCTCTGGACTGATGAGTCAAAATTTGAAATATTTGGCTGTAGCAGAAGGAAGTTTGTTTGTCGAAGGGCTGGAGAGCGGTACAATAATGAGTGTCTGCAGGCAACAGTGAAGCATGGTGGAGGTTCCTTGAACGTTTGGGGCTGCATTTCTGCAAATGGAGTTGAAGATTTGGTCAGGATTAATGGTGTTCTCAATGCTGAGAAATACAGGCAAATACTTATCCATCATGCAATACCATCAGGGTATGATTGGTCCCAAATATATTCTGCAGCAGGACAACGACCCCAAACATACAGCCAAAGTCATTAAGAACTATCTTCAGCGTAAAGAAGAACAAGAAGTCCTGGAAGTGATGGTATGGCCCCCACAGAGCCTTGATCTCAACATCATCAAGTGTGTCTGGGATTACATGAAGAGACAGAAGGATGTAAGGAAGCCTACATCCACAGAAGATCTGTGGTTAGTTCTCCAAGATGTTTGGAACAACCTACCAGCCAAGTTCCTTCAAAAACTGTGTGCAAGTGTGTTGAAGGCAAAGGGTGGTCACACCAAATATTGATATGATTTAGATTTCTCTTTTGTTCATACAAAATTTTGTGAATTTCCCATTGGGATTAATAAAGTATCTATCTATCTATCTATCTATCTATCTATCTATCTATCTATCTATCTATCTATCTATCTATCTATCTATCTATCTATCTATCTACACTGCATTTTGTTGATTGATGAAAATGAATGATTAACACTTCCATTTTTGAAAGCATTCTTTGTTTACAGCATTTTTTCACACCTGCCTAAAACTTTTGCACAGTACTGGATAGATACATACATATATACATATATACAGGGTGGCCCACGATAAAGTGACCTTCCTTCACCGAGATTACTCCTGTCTCATCTGCTGCCAGACAAGTGGCTGCAGTCGTGTTGCCTGCCTTGCTTCCTTGCTGTCTGACCCCTGAAAACCACTTTTGTGGTGGCAATGTACTGAAGTGGTCAGTGCATACTAGTCCAGCTGAAATTACCACGTATATACAGTATATATATATAAATATTTACATACATACATTTTATATATATATACAGTATATATATATATAGAGAGAGAGAGAGAGAGTGTGTACGCCTGATGAGCTCAGAATTAGGGCGAAACACGTGTCGCGTACTCTTTGCATTATTTGACAGTAAACTATTTCAACCATTCTATGATCTGCTTCTCACAACTGAGGGCACCGTGGTGGATGTTAGCAGACTCGCTGGCCAACCACAGGCGTTACCTGGTAGGTAACCACCCATACAATCAGATTGTGACACAGACTACGAATGCCATGAATGTAATTACCCCGATCTACATGCTGTCAAATAAACGAACCACATGCCTTGGCGCAACATTAGGGTCTTCGCCTCTGGCGCTGACGTCCGAGGTTCGATTCCCGAGAGGGAGTGCAGTGAGTGTGTACGCCTGATGAGCCCAGAATTAGGGCGAAACACGTGTCGCGTACTCTTTGCATTATTTGACAGTAAACTATTTCAACCATATGTATATATATATATATATATATATATATATATATATATATATATATATATATATATATATATATATATAAATACTGGGGTGGCACTCCACAGAACTGCAGCAGTGAGAATTGGGCACCAACTGGGTGACCCTGTTTTAATCCTGTTTAATAAATGAAAAAAAGAACGCACAACAACACAACTTAAATAATGGCTGCACTGGCCCAATGAAGGGTTTTTTAGCCAGGAATCACACAGGAACTCTCTCCAAATCAAGGTCCAAAATGATATGCTTCCTTCCAATACTTTCTGGTTTTATAGAGCTCCAAGTAGAAGATGGTTGTGCCTGCTCTGAACATAGTGGGCATCCATCACTGGGCATCTTCTCAGGTCTGTGGGTTGAAAAGGAGAGACAGTTATCATTAGCTCCCCCTCTTGTCCTGGGTTGGTACCACCTACCTCAGCAAAGCCAGGAAGGTGATCCCCAGGTGTACAGTCGTGACAATAAATATACATTTGCATTTTTTACCTAATCAAAACCATAATGTGTTAAGTTTGGAAGCTTTAAAAAAATTATAATGAAAGCACAAACTGACTTCCCATAATATGTATTCATTCAATTACAAGATTTATGAAGCCTGCTACTGCAAGTAATGTTAAACAGGGTTGGGAGAAATGGAACAAAAAGAAATAAAATAGAGGTGAGATTGGGGCTGTACAGCACTGCACCTGGAATGCTATTGGCTGACAGAAAAAGGGACGAGTTTGTGATACTTTGAAAATGTGAAACTGTGCAGAAAAGTCAGCACACCATCATCTAATTTGGCATACCATGTGAATGCTAGCCATACAATTTGATGAGATCAGCAACTGTTGTAGTCAAGTCTGATAGTACAATCTGACATCAGATTAAGTCATGTGGTTGTCATGTACATCTACTAATTCTGGATTTAGTAATTAGTATAATCTATACTTTCGCTGTTACCTGATAATGTACTTACTGGGCTCTGAGCCTGCACTCAGTGAGGAGTTTCATATAAAAATAACTTGCATTGTATTGTATTGCATAGGGTTGAAAAAGAGACCTCGATGAATTATAAAAAATTTATAAATGAAGCACTTGGCCAAGTTACATATTAGTCAAGACAACTTAATAGATTATAACACCTCTTGTTATTTATTTTATGCCTTTTGTTGCTTCACACACTCCAACCAGACTTGAAACTAGACAGTCAACCTTTTGGTATGACGCAGCACTCATAACTGATAATAGATATTTTTATTTTACCGAGCTACACATTATCAGATATATTCACATTGTATGAGTCTTTGATGAGTGTTACCCTGTGGTCTTTCTCATGTGAATATAGTGCCTGATACTTTACCCAAGTTTACAGGAATTACTCTCTGTTCAGTAAACCTAGGAACCACTGTGCACTTCTCTCACAACCATGCAGATGTGACTTCAAGTGTTCAGCGCTTACTTTGGTTGCACACAATGTTGTGAAAGGCAAAGTTGACCACCAAGGCAGCATACAGCTAACATTTAGATGAGTACAGCTTTGTTTGATAGTGTGTGGCGTGTATGTGCGAGTGTGTAGGTGTATTTAGTCTTCACCTTTTTACCAAACTGTTTAAGGACCATGACATCATCTGAGAATATGGCATTGTTTTATTTCTGTTTATAATAAACCTGAAAAGATGTCAAGCAATTTAAAGTGTGCATCCTGCATATTTTGTTAGGTTGGCCCAGTGGTTAAGGCAGCAGTGTCACTGCTCCAAGGAGACTTTCCAAAGTTGCTTCCTCAAAGCTGAGAAAGCTGTGGATCTGTTAGTGCTTTCTGAGGTCCAAAAGTCTTAGTGATGACCAAAAGGCTTGGTAATGAAAAACTGCCTTTTCAAATGGAGATTCTTGTGAGCCATTTTCAACAGAGGGAGTGGACTTAGGACTGAAACCAGGAAGTACTTCTTTATGGAAACAGTTGTGGTACTCTGAAACAAACTACATGTAGTTGAAGCAGAAACCTTGACAACCTTTAAGAAGAATCTGGATGAAATACTGGGACAGTCCATATTTTGAACTGACTGGTCTCCTCTTGTTTGTCATATTTCTTATGTCCTTACATAGTCTCAGTATTATGGGGTCAGACTAAGTCATTACTAAGAATTATGAAGGCAGCCAAGAGGCTGTGGTGTATGGCCGGGGCCCTTGCCCATCCGGGATGCCTCCACGCTGGAAGGACCGGGGGAGGGAGTATATTCAGAGCATTACCTCCCCCGGAGCGCTAGATGGCAGCCCCCCTGATTTGCAGCAGTGCTTCAGACTCCTGCAGGGCTCCATAGAAGCTGGAGTTTGGAGCAGCCCTGTTGGGTTCCGTGACTGCCACCAGGGGGTGCTTCAGCTACTGCTGAGCCCTTGAGTGCAGCTCTTCTGCCACACCTGGAAGTGCTGCTGGAAATGTGTCAATAAGCACCTGGAGCACTTCTGGGGGCCTTATAAAAGGAGCCAGCAGACCCAACTCTAGGAGCCAGAGTTGGGTGGGGGAAGGCAACGCTTGCCAGGAGGAGTGGAAGAGAAAAAGAGAGAGAAAGAAGAAGAGAACATTAGAAAATTAGAACAATCTGGATGAGAACAGGCCATTCAGCCCAACAAAGCTCGCCAGTCCAATCCAGTTATTTCTTCCAAAAAAACATCAAGTCGAGTTTTGAAAGTCACTAAAGTCCTACTGTCTACCACACTACTTTTCCAATTCAATTCAATTCTTTATTGTCATGTGTACAAGTACCATGTACAATGAAATGCTTGCTTGCATGTGCCCCCGCAGACAGTGAACATAGACAAAAAAAAAAAAAACAATAAATATATGGATATAAATAAGAAAATAAATAAAACCAGAATCCTAGAAATAAATAGAGACATTGGCTGAAGTATATGTGCAGGTAGCAGTGGAAGTGACACAAGGATACTGATTGTTCATCAGTCTGATTGCAGCTGGGTAGAAAGCTACTTGGTCGCTTATTCCAAGTGTCTACCGTTCTTTGTGTAAAGAAAAACTTCCTAATGTTTGTGTGAAATTTCCCCTTAACAAGTTTCCAACTGTGTCCCTGTGTTCTTGATGAACTCATTTTAAAGTCACAGTCCTGATCCACTGGATTAATTTCCTTCAGACTTTTAAACACTTCAGTCATGTCTCCTCTTAATCATCTTTTGCTTTAACTGAATAGGCTCAGCTCTTTTAATCTTTCCTCATAATTCATCCCCTGAAGCCCTTGAATCAGCCTAGTCGCTCTTCTCTGGAAATTGGGGTATTGCTGTGCTTGAGACTGTGTTGTGCTTCTGGGAAATGGGGAAGGCATTAGCCTCCTTGGGAAGGCCTATGCCAGGGTTCTGGAAAGGAGAATCTGGCTGTTGGTTCAGCCACATATTCAGTGGAGGAAACATGTGGATTTCATCCCAGTCACAGAACACTGGACCAACTTTTTATCCTCTCAGGGATTCTGGAGGGTTTGTGTGTCTTGTGGATTTGGAAATGGCATACAACCACGTCCCTCAGGGTGTCCTATGGGGGGGTGCTTCAGGAGTATGGGGTACCAAGCTTGCTGTTGCAAACTGTTTGGTCCCTGTATAGCCAGAGAGAAAGCTTGGTTCACATCACCAGCAATAAGTCAGACTTGTTCACTAAGGGTGCGAGAATCTGCCAGGGATGCCCTTTGTCACCCACTCTGTATGTAATTTGTTGGGTGGAGGGTGTCTAGTTTGGTGACCTCAGGATCACATCTCTGTTTTTGCAAATGATGTGGTCCTGCTAGCGTCATCGGGCTGTGACCTCGGACACGCACTGGGGTTGGTTTGTAGTTGAGTGTGAAGTGGCCGGGATGAGGATCAAGTCCTCAAAATCCGAGATCATGGTTCTCAGTTGGAAAAGGGTGGAGTCCCTTCAGGCATGTCCAGCCAGGAGGAAAGACTCTGGGCATGCTTAAACCTCTTGGTCTCCCCAGTGAATGCCTTGGTATCCCCTTGGAGGAGATGGAGGAGGTGGAGGGGTAAAGTGACATCTGGACATCTTTGCTTAAATCGATGGCCCTGCATACCCAGAAAATGAAGGGATGGATGGATGGATGGATATTATTATTGGCCAGCTGTATTCCTGTAGATCATCAACAAATGTATTGATATTCATTTTTCAGTATTTTATTTTGTGACACAGAGCCAGGTCTGGACTTAAGCTACAAGTGACTTAACTGGTGTTTTCACCACCAATTATAAGCCAGATGTGTAAAAATACTTTTAAAAATGCTTTCCATAATCTTGAGGTACAACACTACCAGTTTGTGGAGGAGTGTTACTAGCAAGACTGCAGAAGCTGCCACTGCCAGTACAAATACCACATACCATTGAACACCTAATAGCCAGATGTCTGTCTGAATAGGGCTACAGTGGGATATTTTAAGAAATGTTACTCAAGGATTTTGGTCTCTTTAACACTCTTTGAATGGAATTAGTTTTACATCAGATGACAAGGTAAAATATTATTATCAGAGGATATTTGTAATTTTAGTCAACAACATTGATTTATATAGCACATTTTCATACAAATGACGTAGCTCAAAGAGCTTTACATGATGAAGAAAGAGAAAAAAGACAAAAATAAGAAAATAGTTAGGGGACACTAATTAACATAGAATAAAAGTAAGGTCCGAGGGCCAGGGAGGACAGAAAAAACAAAAACAAAATCTGCAGGGGTTCTGAGGCCACGGGACCACCCAGCCCCCTCTAGGAATTCTATGTAACATAGTCCCATCTGAATCACTGAAATGACTAGTTTAAAGATTATTTTTACCCCTGAAAGAGTGGTAATTATTACCAGAGGACCTCTGTAACTTTAGTCACATACAAGTCACTCTAGTCAGCAAATTTTTACAGATTCAGATTCAGATTATGTCCTATGTGAATTGACATGTCAGTAAAATTCTGTTATCTGAGCAATCCAAATGAGACTAAAATTACAGAGATTCTCTGATAATAATTACTATACCCCACATTCTACTGTAAAACTAATCCCACCAGAATACATCTTTAAGGTTTTTTTTTTTTATCAAGATTCTGTTTCTAAAGGTTTCATTTTATTTTAAGTTTGTTTTATTTTTACCCCCTCTTTTTTTATTGTTTATGCAATGCTTTTTGGATGACATCATGGAAGCGATGTTATAAATATGGCAGTATTCACTGTCTCTCTGTGGATAACACCCTTCAGTGAATTTCATCTGGTTTTGCTCCCTCTGCACAAAGAAATCTCACTTCGGTGCGTTATTCAACAATATGCAGTCAACCAGTGGAGCATCCATATTCATTTGAGTTTGGCTTCAACTGGATTAATGGCAAAGAGCTGTGGTGTGCATGCTTGGATTTCCCATAAGCCATCACAAATGATGGCATCACAAATGTATGTTGCGGTTACTTCCTAATTTTTAACTTGTCTTTACATACCCTTACCCTTGCAATGTACATATATCATGGCCCAGCCCAGACGCACCACCTCTCCAAACTCCAAACTCAACAGACACAAAGCACAAGTCCAGCACAGCACACGTTTATTTTGGATGTGGGAAACGTTTCCCGAGTCTCCCACCTGCACAGCACAGTATAAAACACAATAAATAAAACAGCACTTTGCCTCTTTTCTCACTGCCTTTTCTTTCTCTCTCTCTCTCTCTCTCTCCTTCTCCTCCACTCCTCCTCCTTAGGCAAGCTTCCTCCTCTTCCTCCTGACTCATCGACTGAAATGAGGCGGCCCCTTTTATGTTGACCTGGGAGCACTTCAGCATTATCTGGAAGTATTCTCAGGTGTGGTGGAAACGCAAAGGAGGGCTTTGCAGCTCCCCCTGATGGCCCCCACAAAACCCAGCTCCCATGGAGCCCTGCAGGAATCTGAGGTGCCGCTGCAATCCTGGAGGGTTTCCATCTAGCACTCTGTTCTGTGCACATCTTCCTCCTCGGTCCTTACAGTATATTGGCCTCTAGGCCAGGAAGGGACCCCAATTCTCTGTCACCATATGGAGAGAGTGACCTGTAGGGGACAATGCAGTACCCCAAACCCCAGACACAATCTCACAAACAGAAAGATTTATTGCAATTATAATATCTTCTAAAGGCTTCCCCTTAATATGTACAAAAACACAATACAATTCTTCATACTGTTCCTCTTTCTCTTCCTCCTCCACTCTTCATACAAAAGCTTTGTCCATCCTCCATATCCAAATCCAATCCGCCTGGTGAGACAAGGAGATGGAGTCACACTCCTTCTTTGTGCATTACATTTAACTGTCCATTTTTTTAACTTCTCAGTCCATTCATAAAAACTCAACTGTGGTAAAATACTATCTCAGTATTGTGCAGAAAGCATTGTATGGATTTCAGCCACTGGTACATCTTCAGTCTACTGCTTGCTGCTCTTCGTTCTGTTTATTTGTTTGCAAGCATTATATACACAGTGCTTGGTATTATACAGTATTTGTTGTGATGTTTGACCGTTCATCATCTTTATAATTTATGGGTTGTCACACACATGCACATGGGTGGCAGCTAAAGGGTTAAAAAAATGTAATTACATGCCGGAGCAGGGGATGGCAGTGTTCTCTAACCTTTTCTCTCTTTCCTCTGCAGACCAGCCAAAGGGAATCCCGCTTGAGTCTAAGGCCGTCACTTCCGGTTCCGACCATTCTGACATCACTTCCTCCAGTCCACCTGTATAACTGCCGTATTCATTGTACTACTCAGTTCTGTTTTGAATTCCAGTCTGTAAAGACGTGTTTTTATTTCCTCATCTACTGGTTCCAAGTACACAGGGTGGTTACCCAAAGCTTTTTCTGTCTGTGGTGTTCTCTTTATCTCCAAAGGGTTAAAACTGTCCCTGCATCTGCCCGTTCAAGTGCCTGTCGTCCTGTACCATTTGCCAGAAGGGAGGAGTGAGAAAAATGGCTGTGCAGGATATCTGAGGTCTGTAATCATCCTGTTTGACTTTCTAAGGCAGCAAATGTTGTATATGTTCTGAAGGGATGGCATCAGGGTGTCAGTAATATTCTGTGCCACCTTCACTATTCTCTGCAGTTCATTTTAATCTTGAACTGAGGACATGCCATACCAGGATGTGATGTAGCCAGTGATGACGGACTCCACTGCACAGCTGTTGAGGTTTGTGAGAGCAGATGAAGAAATCCACGTTTTCCTCTGATATCTGAGGAAGTAGAGGTGCAGGTGAGACTAATTGTGTCCTCTTCAGCTCATAAGTGATGCTCATTCCAAAAAATTTGAAGCTGCTCCCTCTTTGCAGAAGTCAATGTGGCCTGCCTTCTACTTTCTGAAGTCTATGACCAACTCCTTGGTTTTGCCATTAAGGGTGTGATTGTTGTCTTGGCTCTGCTTAGTCGCAAGGTATACCTCTTCTCTCAGATCTGTCTCATCATTGTTGGTGATCTGGACTATGATGATGGTGTCATCAACAAATTTACTGATGGATTTGGAATGTCTGGCCACAAAGTCAGAGGTTAACAAGAACTACAGAAGAGGGCTCAGTACACAACCCTGTGGAGTATCTGTGTTGAGGTTCAACATAGAGTATGTGATGCTGCCAATCTGCTCATGCTAAGGTCTGTCGCTTCAGATTTCCAAAATCCAATTGCAGAGTGTAGCATTGAGTCTTAAAATGAGGAGTTTGGTGGTTAGCTTTGTTGGTACAACAGTGTTAAATGGTGAGCTGAACTCTTGAAACAGAACTCTGGCATAACAGTTTTATTATCCTGTGTCCTTGGGTAGGTCATTCAATTCCTATTAAATTAAAACAATTATGACAGATCAAATTTATTTATACCTTTGAGAATTCTGAAGACCACAGAAGGTGATATGGACATGACACTTGATGTTTGACACTTTTCTTCCATGAGTACACTGTATAGGTCTTGTGCCAATTATAATGCCAGGCTTCAGAAATACTTTCCCCTGGATGGGTCTCCAACTGTTCCTTCCCCACAATGTCTGCCACACATTTTTAAAATCACATTGGCTTATGTGATGGCCCTGATCTCTATAACCCACCCAGCCTTAAGTTTAATACCAAGAACCATGAGACTATCTCTGTGGTATCTGAACACAAATGCTGGCTTGGTACTTTTTCTACAGCTTGTGCACAGCTTGGTTTTCTCTCTGTTTGACTGTCGGGATTGACGTATTCAAAGCAGCAGCCTGTTGCTTTGCAGATGAGCTAAAATGTTATTTCTAATTATAAAAGTGTGACATTTTTCAAAGATGTGCTACTTCATCATCTTAGGGAACCATAATGGAAAAAGTGTGATTTGTCTGTATGATGACAAAGATCTGAAAATACACCTACAACAGAACAGTGTGATAGAAACCAATAAGTAAGAATGAATGCTTTTCAGAACTGACTGAGACAGATCTTTATTCATAATAATTCCATTAAATAAATATATAAATATTGGTATCTGATATTTCAGAGTAGTACTGTAGTTTCAATTGCACTAACATAGTCCATGCTCTTCATTCTGGCTGTAGTGTAAATCCCTTCCACACCAGCAGCACATTGTCTCTGCTGTCATGTCTGACGGTGCTTTTTTCCTTTATTGAAAATGCAATTCCACCAATAGACTCATGCAGACAGACAGAAAGAAACAGACAGAAAGAATCGTCTTCTACAAGTCATAAAAAGTGCTTTAGCCAGTTTAGTATTGTGCACATTCACTTGAGGTGTCAGCTTCAGCCGTAAATACTTTGTTTTCAATCCATATTTAATGAATTTTCAAAGACCAGATTCTCCAATGCTTTAATCCCCAGAAATTTTCCACATACAAGCTGTCCCATCTGCTGCAGCTGAAAAAATGTGACTCCCACTGGGACTTTGTGCGAGGCTGAGCACTCGACCTTTGTGACCTGAAAAACAGCATGAAACAACAACACATGAGAACAAGACATATCTAAAATATTAATGTGCTCTCCCTTTAATCGGGTCATCTAGGATTAGTCCCTGCTTTGAACTTTATAGTACCAAGATAGACACCAGTTTTATAAGACCATGCACAACAAAACAAGTTCAAGACGTGTACGGATAAATGCTGTAAATGAAGGGGGACCTTTATAGGGTAGTCAGGTGTAAACCCATCCATCCATTGTTGTGTCCATTTATATTCTGAATTCATTTTTCCAAATTTAGAGAAACTGGTTGCCTAATTTAAGGTGGATTAATAGTAATAAAGTATCCAAAAATGATTTCCACTAGTTAAAATGTACCATGTTTTTAAAATGGAAGAGCTTTTATACAATTTCTTTTTCAAATAATCTTGTTCTGTCCTATATTTTGGAATGCCTGTCCCCCTACACTCCAAGTCATAAGGTGGTCTGCTTAAAATTCCAAGAGTCAAACTTAAAAGAAGCGGTGAGGCGACCTTTTGCTGTTATGTGCCTAAAATCTGGAATACTTTACCTGTAGAAATTCGACAGGTTGATACAGCGGAACATTTTTAAAAAACTACTAAAAATGTGTTATTTTAATTTGGCTTTTTCGTAACTACTTTTCAGTTGTATTCATAATAGACTATATTGGCGTAGAATTTTTATATTCTTCAGAGATCTGCAATTTGTACAGTCCCAACTATTCTCTGCTGTCTTTGCCGGTTCTTCTGTGGTGGCAATCTGTGCCGCCACCACCACCTGATCAAAGCACCATGCAGGCCCCTGAGATGATGGAATGAATGTGGATGTTTTGATGTTTCAGCTATCCACAAGACCAACTTCATCAAGTCCTATCATGTGAAGCCTGAAAGCTAAGAGGTTTGATTTAGGATCATTTATGTTAGGTAGAATGCCCAGTGGGGTCTGGGCAGACCCTTGGCCTTGAAACCCCTGCAGATTTTTCTTATCTCCAGCCTACCTGGAGATTTCTTTGTTTTTCTCTCCTCCCGGCCATCTGACCTCACCTTGTTTTGTTTTTATTTATTGTTTAACAAGCTGTCCCTTGCGGCCTGCCCACATAGTAGTGAAACAGGACAAACTTTAAAAATCAATAAAAAAATTAAAAAACTGTAATTCTGGCCAAGCGGAAAGTAGGTATGCTCCAAAGACAAATGTTGACACTGTATCTGATCGTGTTCAGCTCTGACAGGAGAGCGTCCCCCGTGTGCAGAGAAAAGCCCGTGGCCGTGATATCTGTGGCAATTAGCAGATATCTTCTAAAACACACGTAGCTCTTATTTCTCTCTCAAAAACGTCAAACATTACTCCTTAACAATCTGTAGATGATAATATCTGTTGAACAAACAAGTATCACTAGCTAAGCGGAGGCAAGGAGCGTTCCAACACTTGGCGAGAGGTAGACTGACTTGAATGGAGGCTGGCATGTTAGTGAGGAGGGCCCCGCGTGACATCACGCTTTCCCCTCCCCTCAGCCTGCAGCCTCTGTCTCGGATTAGCACGAATAAATCACTGCTGCAAGCAAACTATTATTCTTAGCATGATGAGAGAAGTCGCAAAATCTACCAGAATGTTCAAGCAAATTCTCATAAAATAAAAGCAATCTAAATCCGTTAATCAGTTCTCTCGTGAAAAGCGGACAGACATACAGTGCATCTGGAAAGTATTCACAGCGCATCACTTTTTCCACATTTTGTTATGTTACAGCATTATTCCAAAATGGATTAAATTCATTTTATTCCTCAGAATTCTACACACAACACCCGATAATGACAACGTAAAAAAAGTTTACTTGAGGTTTTTTCAAATTTATTAAAAATAAAAAAACTGAGAAATCCCATGTACATAAGTATTCACAGCCTTTGCTCAATACTTTGTCGATGCACCTTTGGCAGCAATTACAGCCTCAAGTCTTGTTGAATATGATGCCACAAGCTTGGCACACCTATCCTTGGCCAGTTTCGCCCATTCCTCTTTGCAGCACCTCTCAAGCTCCATCAGGTTGGATGGGAAGCGTCGGTGCACAGCCATTTTAAGATCTCTCCAGAGATGTTCAATTGGATTCAAGTCTGGGCTCTGGCTGGGCCACTCAAGGACATTCACAGAGTTGTCCTGAAGCCACTCCTTTGATATCTTGGCTGTGTGCTTAGGGTTGTTGTCCTGCTGAAAGATGAACCGTCGCCCCAGTCTGAGGTCAAGAGCGCTCTGGAGCAGGTTTTTATCCAGGATGTCTCTGTACATTGCTGCAGTCATCTTTCCCTTTATCCTGACTAGTCTCCCAGTCCCTGTCACTGAAAAACATCCCCACAGCATGATGCTGCCACCACCATGCTTCACTGTAGGGATGGTATTGGCCTGGTGATGAGCGGTGCCTGGTTTCCTCCAAACATGACGCCTGGCATTCACACCAAAGAGTTCAATCTTTGTCTCATCAGACCAGAGAATTTTCTTTCTCATGGTCTGAGAGTCCTTCAGGTGCCTTTTGGCAAACTCCAAGTGGCCTGCCATGTGCCTTTTACTAAGGAGTGGCTTCTGTCTGGCCACTCTACCATACAGGCCTGATTGGTGGATTGCTGCAGAGATGGTTGTCCTTCTGGAAGGTTCTCCTCTCTCCACAGAGGACCTCTGGAGCTCTGACAGAGTGACCATCGGGTTCTTGGTCACCTCCCTGACTAAGGCCCTTCTCCCTCGATCGCTCAGTTTAGATGGCCGGCCAGCTCTAGGAAGAGTCCTGGTGGTTTCGAACTTCTTCCACTTACGGATGATGGAGGCCACTGTGCTCATTCGGACCTTCAAAGCAGCAGAAATTTTCTGTAACCTTCCCCAGATTTGTGCCTCGAGACAATCCTGTCTCGGAGGTCTACAGACAATTCCTTTGACTTCATGTTTGGTTTGTGCTCTGACATGAACTGCCAACTGTGGGACCTTATATAGACAGGTGTGTGCCTTTCCAAATCATGTCCAATCAACTGAATTTACCACAGGTGGACTCCAATGAAGCTGCAGAAACATCTCAAGGATGATCAGGGGAAACAGGATGCACCTAAGCTCAATTTTGAGCTTCATGGCAAAGGCTGTGAATAATGTACATGTGCTTTCTCAATTTTTTTATTTTTAATACATTTGCCAAAATCTCAAGTAAACTTTTCATGTTGTCATTATGGGGTGTTGTGTATAGAATTCTGGGGAAAAAAATGAATTTAATCCATTTTGGAATAAGGCTGTAACATAACAAAATGTGGAAAAAGTGATGCTCTGTGAATACTTTCCGGATGCACTGTGCATACATACAGACAGACAGATGCTGGATTTCATATAGAAAGAGATATATTGCCTAATCTTAATTGTTTTCTCTTCTTGTAACTTTCTTCTGTTATCTTGTAAAGCACTTTGAGCTACATTGTTGTATGAAAATGTGCTATGTAAATAAATTTTTGCTGTTGTTGTTGTTTGCACATGGAGTTTTCTTGTATGTTCAGTACGCTTTATTAGTATACCCGGCACAAGTAGTACTATAGTAGCTCCTAATTTAAGATGACGTCCATCACTGAGAAAATACAATGCACTGTTATGGCTTGCAGAAGCAAAATCTCCTGTAACCTTTCAGAAATTCTTCACAGCAAAGTATGGGAAAAATCCCTAATCTGAAGGTAAAAAAATTGTGAACTCTTTTTATATTTTTATTCATTTTATATTTGTCCCCTTTTTAGCCACTGTTGATTATCAGTGTTCATTAAAAAGTATTACAAACTGTAATCAACATATTCAATTATGAACATCCTGTATATCTAATGCACCCTTAACCAAATGGTGCTGCTTGTCCTTTCTGACAACACTGGCCCAATCACCATCAATGTGGAATTTATACGTTCTCCCCATGTCCTCTTTCTTTTTCTACTTTACTTTCCTCATACATCCTAGCAATACAAATATTAAAGGAAGTTTTGTCTTTAAAATGGACCACTATTAGCCAGATAAAGACTGTACACTTTCACATAAGGTGTTAGCTTCAGCCGTAAATGTTTTGTTTTCCATTCACATTTGCTGAATATTCTTTTTGCAGGCTGAGCATTTCTGTTTGTCGCTCTGATTCATATGCTATACCTGACGCTACTAGTGATATAGCAGCTTTTAATTAAATTAATTTTAAATTAATTACATTTTTAATTAATCACTGAGAAAGCACAATGTGCTTTTTTGACTTGCAGAGACAAAAATCTCCTGTAATGTTTCAGACATTTTTCACAACAAAGTATAATGAGAAGTTCAATAAGATAGGAAGCATTTTTATTTATTTTTTATATACAATGTCCTCCATAATGTTTGGGACAAAGACACATTTTTCTTTGACTTACCCTTCTGCTCCACAGTTTAAAATAACAAACAATTTAGACGGGATTGAAGTACACATTGCAGACTTTCATTTAAGGGGATTTCCATACTTTTCGGTCACACTGTGTGGAAATAACAAAATGTTTTCTACACAGTCCCTCCATTTCAGGGCACCATAATGTTTGGGACACAGCAATGGCAGGTCTATTAAATCTGTCATATTTAGTTCTTTGTCACATGTCCCTTGCAAGTAATGATTGCTTGAGGTCTGCGATTTATAGACATCACCAGGGGCTGAGGATCTTCTCTGGCGATACTATACCAAGCCTAATGTAGCCATTTTCAGCTCCTGCTTGGTTTTGGGGCTCGTCCACTTAAGTTTTCTTTTCAACATTAGAAGGGCCTGCTCAGTTGGAGTTAAATCAGGTGAGTGGCTTGGCCATTCAAGAATTTTCCATTCATTAGCTTTGACAAACTCCTGTGTTGCCTTAGCAGTATGTTTGGGATGTTTATCTTGTTGTACGAAGAAGTGCTATCCAATGACTTTGGAGGCATTGACTGGAACTCGAGCAGATCAGATATTTCTATCCACCTCAGAATGCATTGTACCATTGCCGTTAGCATTTCTATCATCAATAAGTATGCCAGGACTGGGGGAAAACATACATGTCCATTCCATAACATAATGTGATGTCAATATTGCAAACTGCACTGAGTGACAAATACAACTACAGGTTAAAGGAAAAATAAAATAAAAGTGAGTGATAACATTATCAGGAACGTGCCTCGTATTTGTGCATATCCGGAATGCTTCAACGACAAGGTGAACTCATCTGTGAAGTTACATGGGCTGCTGTTAAATAATCCTGAGGTATCCCAGTTGTGAACAGGAGTATAAATCTAATGAGGTGGGATCTTCAAATCAAATGCTTGCTTACATTTGAGTTTGTTCAATTATTGTTTCCGAGAGTGTTTTCTGGAAATGGTTTCTTCTTCTTCTTCTTTTGGCTGCTCCTGTTAGTGGTTGCCACAGCGGATCATCTTCTTCCATCTCTTCCTGTCCTCGCCATCTTGCTCTGTCACATCCATCACCTTCATGTCCTCTCTCACCACATCCATAAACCTCCTCTTAGGCCTTCCTCTTTTCCTCTTACCTGGCAGCTCTATCCTTAACATTCTTCTCCCAGTATACCCAGCATCTCTCCTGTGCTCATGTCCAAACAAAACACAATCTCGCATCTCTGAGGAAATTGTTTATTAAACAATATTTTAGTAAAAAAAAAACACATGTGTTTGGGATATTTAGAGCATATGACCGGATGATATGATATGTGGAAAATACAACACAGGTAATGTGAGATTTGTTTACAGATCTTTTTGATATTGTATGCTGTTGTCCAGTGTTGGTCACCATTTATTTTAGAAACTTTGTTATCTCAGTTCTACTTGAAATCATTGAAAACTTTTCAAAAATCTCTACTGACTACTACTGTGGCAAGAAACATAATAAAAATATAATTTTCAGGTGGAGTATTCCTTTAAATTCTGTGACAAGAATACACAATAACAGCTACTTTTTGATATGTCTAAGCTCAGTCATTTAACACTGGGCAAAATAAGAAACTCGGAATACCATTCACATTACACTGTAAGTAGAAGAGAACAGAGGTCAGTACACACGATGATTAGCCAAATCAAAAGTGAAAGCTGAGCTCAAGGTTAGAAGCAAAACAAACCTAGTCTCGCTGAGCCAGACATACAGTATAATATATATGTCTGGAGACAACCTTGAGTGAACTGGGTGGAAACAATTAGGTGGCTCACTGAGTGTCACGTTTCTAAACCAATCCTGCGTCTCAGGAAGGTGGAGCTCAAAGTAGGGACGGTAACTTTGAACTCATCCTGGTCCTACAGACAGCAAGCATCTGATTACGATAACTTATACAGCAGAAAAGTCTCCTAAAAAGACCCCTGTAAAACATATGTGTGTTTTGAGTGTGTACAGAGCACATTGCACATGTTATAAATAAACATAACACACTCAATTAGAATTCAAAGCTATCAAATTTGAAAAACACATCATCAAAAGATGCTATGTGTGCTTTCTGTTGTTCAGCGTTAAGATGATAGTGTAGAAGTGAATGTAAGCTGGATGGAAGTGGATATAAGAATTGGCAGCTATGTCCATGAAAATATGAAATGCAAAATATCCATTTGAAGTAAATGGTGTGTCACACTCCATCAAAAGAACTGCCATTAAGAGAGGTGATAACAAAGAGCCGCAGTAGTTGCAGATTTCAGTACACAACACACCCAAAATAACACATCTGCCTCACAACACCAGCAGAAGAATGAGACAGCTGCACAGATTCCACCTTCTTTGAACTTCTTTGGACTTTGTTAAATGGTGCGACTCAAACCACCTACACCTGAACACCAGCAAGAGTTGATGGTGGATTTTAGGCCCAGGCTCCTCACGGACCCCGTGATTATCAGAGGTGACTGTGTGCAGACCTATAAATACCTGGGAGTGCAGCTGGATGATAAATTGGACTGGACTGCCAATACTGATGCTCTGTGCAAGAGAGGACAGAGCCGACTATGCTTTCTTAGAAGGCTGACGTCCTTCAACATCTGCAATAAGATGCTGCAGATGTTCTATCAGACAGTTGTGGCGAGTGCCCTCTTCTACGCGATGGTGTGCTGGGAAGGCAGCATAAAGAAGAGGGATGCCCCACGCCTGGACAAACTGGTGAGGAAGGCAGGCTCTATTGTAGGCATGGAGCTGGACAGTTTGACATCTGTGGCAGAGTGACGGGCACTCAGCAGGCTCCTGTCAATTATGGAGAATCCACTGCATCCACTGAACAGGATCATCTCCAGACAGAGGAGCAGCTTCAGTGAAAGACTTCTGTCAATGTCCTGCTCCACTGACAGACTGAGGAGATCGTTCCTCCCCTACACTATGTGACTTTTCAATTCCACCCGGGGAGGTAAACGTTAACATTATACAAAGTTATTGTCTGTTATACCTGCATTTTTTATCACTCTTTAATTTAATACTGTTTCTTTATCAGTATGCTGGAGTATGTGAATTTCCCTTTGGGATTAATAAAGTCTATCTATCTATCTATCTATCTATCTATCTATCTATCTATCTATCTATCTATCTATCTATCTATCTATCTATCTATCTATCTATCTATCTATCTTCTGACTGCACGTCTAAATGAATAACTAAAACAAGTTAACATTACTGTCTAATTGAAAATGCAAACATGCCATGCTAGAATTGCTGCAGCGTTTTAATGAACAGTATATGGACCACAATGCTTATCAGACTCTGTTTGCTGTTATGACATTTAGTGATGCAACAGTCAATATAACAGAAAGATCTCATAGCTGACAGAAGCACATCTCAAGCGCGTGCAGCCAAGTAACTCTCACTTCTGTTGCAGCACTCATCAAAATGTATAAATTAATCATTACGTTTCAGTTGTTTTGTGCTACTGAGCTCCTAGAGGTGAGCTTTTTATTTTCTCTCAGCGTCGTCTTTTTTTCAGTATCTTTTGCTGTCTTCCTGAATCCCCGGTGGTGGTTTAAAATGCACAGACTGTAGAAATCGGGGAAAGAGTTTTAGGAAGAAGCCCTGTGGGTAAAGCCTTTGCAGCGCAGGATTTCACCAGCTGTTCACTACAAACTTTTTAATGGGTTCTCCCCAGATGTGTATTCTCGTTCAGGAATCATGTCTGGCCCATCAAGACTAAAACAAACAGGACCCAAACACTTTTCTACAACTTCGGAAAGAAAATGCCTGGAAAAGTAACCTTTTCCTCTCTTGCTTTTCAAAAAACTATCCTTAATTGATATAAGTATCAGTCATCCTTAGACAAAGCAGTTCACCCATAAATAAAATGGCCACTATGATGTCACACGCAATCGTACACTTGCGTGGTCATAGCAACTAAATTCCAAAATGGCACCTCTAATGATATCATAAGCCTGCATTCCAAAAAATGGTAAAATGGTAAAATAAAAATGAAGGATAATGATTTAAACATGACACACGGTGCTTCTTTAAAAATGTTTTCATTATAAAATAAATCACTATATCATATTGATCATATCGTCTTACCTTTTATCTCGGCCTTTCTTGTAAGTGAATGAAAATCCCACCTCACAATTTGATTTTTTGGAAGCCCATGTCCTGTCACAATCTCTTTACTGCATGCTAGCCATAGTAAAGAGCAAATCTTTTAAAAGAAAGAAAGTTGTGAAAAAGTCAGTACTGATCTCATCCATTGTATGCCCCAAAAGCCAGACCCAAAATTTCTAGCAGTTTTATTTATCTTTTGCAAGTATTGCATATTGCAGTAAATGGCAACAGCTGAAGATGCTACAGGCATTTTTGACCAAGAGAGGTGAAACTTGAAAAAATATTGATAACTGTAATATTGCATAACATAGTGGTAGCAGTACTACCTGGCAGGAAGGAGACTAGGGTTCACATCCCAAATTCTCCCTGTGTGGAGATTGCATGTTCTCTCAGTGTCTGCGTGAGTTTCCTACAGGTGCTCCGGTTTTACCTCGCAGTCCAAAGACATGCAGGTTAGGTGTATTGTGTGTGTGTGTGTGTGTGTGTGTGTGTGTGTGTGTGTGTGTGTGTGTACGTGTGCGTGTGTGTGCTTGGTGTGTGTGTGTGTGCCCTGTGGTGGGCTGGCGCCCTTCCCGGGGTTTGTTCCTGCCTTGCGCCCTGTGTTGGCTGGGATAGGCTCCAGCAGACCCCCGTGACCCTGTAGTTAGGATATAGCAGGTTGGATAATGGATGGATGGTTGGATGTTTTCATTAATGTATTTTCCACACATTGATGGTAATAGCACATCATCATGTTGTAAATTACTAGAGTAGTTCATAGATAGTGAGTTAAGCATGTCCCTATACATAAGGTGATGTGCCTGATGATGATGTTGCTATACGCAATCGCGTCATAACTAGCTGATAAAAGAAACATGATCCCAAAAAAAAGAATATAGCAACCATTTTATATGATGTACAAAATAACCTGTGATTTGGTCTCGGTAGATCGAAGACAGTTCCCATTGTTTATGTCCCATACACGTACAACTCCATCTGTCATCCCTCCACCGACAGCTACTATTTCAGACTGCCACGGGCACCAGTCCATTGCCTAATGAAACCAGAATCACATAGCAGTTTAAACAATTAGTGGCACCAGCAACGTCTGGTATGATTATGACAAGTAAGAAAAGGCAAAAAAAAAAAGAAAGTTTTGTAACTGATTTGTAATATGTGAAATTAACAATTCAGGCAGAAAAGGAAAGAAAAAACAAAACAAAGCAAAACAAAACAAACTCCCTATTTGGATAATGGACAATCAATCACATGTCACCAGAATCAATGAATTCACCATGGCATGGATTTGGCTGGTGTCAGAAATCCTGCCTGGATATATATGGTGGCATTATCTGAAACTCAGTCAACTTATGCTTTATTGACAAAGGTGAAAAAGCCTTTCTCAGATGTCCTACCAGGATCATTCATTTCTGGTGACTGGGAAGATAAAAATATGGAAGACTAAAGTTGATGTCACATTACACAGCTTTTTGTTGTGGAGCATGCTAAATCTGCTGATCACAGTTCCTGATCTAATTGCTGCGCCATGTCGAATTACATGACTGAAATTCACAGCTCATGTCACATTTACCAACTGGCCAATGATCTGCCAGCACAGTTATGGTTGCCCCTTTTTCTGAAAGACAACAGTGTGTTGCCTGACGGAGCCTGCACTGTACGAAGGGCTAACAGCTGAAGTGAGTTCTGAAGTAATCTCTGACCTTTAACTCTTTTTTTCTATTCTGTTCTGGTACGTAAAGTATGAGGCATAGACAGACCCGCTTTCCTCATTCAATATGTAAATAAACTGAATTTAATTTGAATAATTAACTTTCAACTTAGAAAGAATCTGCTTTCAATATACTTTATGCCCTCTATTACCCAAGGGTTTTTCAAATTATTTAGTAATACCTCTACACTGAGTACAGTGTGGACACTTGTACAGTAAACAATCATGGTGTGCTACTTTTGATATATCTTAGATGGCTGTAATATTTATTTTCACTTAAGGGATGAAAAAACAAACTCAACAGCCTTCCTTAACATCAACCTGCACCTGTAATAAAGGCATTCTTACAAAATGACACTTATATTAACAACATATTGATTTATTGATGACTGTAACCTGGCCTGAAAGTGTGGTTATGTGCACATGCATGTCCTGAAATGGACTAGCGTTCTGTCCAGAATTGGTTTCTACCTTCTGTCCCATGCTTCGGGGGTACACTCTGCCTCCAGAACCCTAAACTGCATAAAGTATCTTTGACAATGAAAAGACTGATTGATGTGTAAGATTCATTGGTGACTCTCAATTGATCTGACATTACTGTTCTCCAACAAATACTTTACCCGTTATTGGTTTTCCCATAAGTAATGGCCACCCTACCTTCCTTCTAGACAACTTGTTGCTATTCCCTGACTCACACGCACTTATATTCTACTATGGAGTCAATTACAGTTTCAAAGTGAACACCCAAGCTATGTAATCCATTAGACAATGGTGTCTTCTAGTGTCCACTTGCTGTACCACAGTATCAGGCAGGTGAAAAGGATATCATAAATTATTACAGTGTCTACAGATTTCCTGCTCTGCTTCAAAGTGTAAAGGGTCAAAGTAGCTGGTGCAGGAAACTTCCCACCCATGGTACACCCAAGCAAAGCATCTGATAACATCTCTCCACCAAAGATGCTATCATGAGGTCTCCAAACCAACATTTAAGACAAAATTCCATAGTTCAAAACCAAAACAAAATGCATCTACCACTCCACCTTTCTCTGTGCACCATTATAGCTAAGCTCTAAATCTGTTGCTTTACCTCCTACAGTACCTTTACAGCTGTGGGGTGGACCATAGACTGCAAGGGTCGGCAGCGAAATGTTGTGTTTGGGTCATTGGGCCAAATATTCAGAATGCCATCACTGGATCCACTTGCAAGCCGGCAGCCATCAGGTGACCACTTGAGGCCAGAAATACTTTTGGTGTGACGCAGAGAGCCTATGTGGTGATGAGCCATTCTTACATCATAGTGATGGATGAATCCTAAACGTGAGCCACTGTGAAAGAAGAGTCATTTTATTAAGGGTTATCATAAAATAAACCACAGAGGTGTTTACAAAGTCCAGCAGAGTGCTGCAGAGTTGTAAATGCTGTTCAAAGTGAATAACGCTATAAATAATGTGGACTGAGATAGGGAATATAAAAAATACAGTTAATATATGCATTGTGAATAGAATGAAATATATTAAATAGCCCACTTCTGAACCAATTTTAACTTTTCATAAGGTGGAAACATGAACAGTAATAACATCCATCCATCCATTATCCAACCCGCTGAATCCAAACACAGGGTCACGGGGTCTGCTGGAGCCAATCCCAGCCAACACAGGGCACAAGGCAGGGAACCAATCCCGGGCAGGGTGCCAACCCACCGCAGGACACACACAAACACACCCACCCACACACCAAGCACACACTAGGGCCAATTTAGAATCGCCAATCCACCTAACCTGCATGTCTTTGGACGGTGGGAGGAAACCGGAGCGCCCGGAGGAAACCCACACAGACACGGGGAGAACATGCAAACTCCACGCAGGGAGGACCTGGGAAGCGAACCCAGGTTCCCAGATCTCCCAACTGCGAGGCAGCAGCGCTACCCACTGCGCCACCGTGCCGCCCAGTAATAACATGTTTCATGAAAACAAACTATTTGACCCAAGAGTACTCAACATTTCCTTTTCACCTATCAATAGCAGAATTGAGCTGAGACTGGAACATTTTTAACATACTGTACTCAACTTACTGGATCCTAAACAGCTGACAAAAAGACATTTTTATATCAGCCCCCTACAGCATATTACTCAGTACATTAAGTGTTGCCTTGACCAATAAAGGACATGAAACCTGGGGTCTGGCCAACTTTTTAATGCCATAGTTTATATTTACTTATTTGGCTTACAACATTTGAGATACAATTAGTTACGTCTGTTTTGTTTTTTCAATTGCACCAGAAGCAGGTGAAGTGACTTGGTCCTGGTCACATGGTGTAAGCAGTGGGATTTAAACCCACAACATCAGGGTCTGAGTTCCAAAATCTTAACCACTGGTGTGGTCATTGTCCTAAAAATGCTCACTTACAAGTTTGGATTTATGTACTTTCCATGTATGAGTGTAAGTCAATAATTATCCACACTTTAGTGATAATTTTGTTTGGGCTTACACATGCTCTCAACCTCTAAACCTAAACCTGTCTGGCTGTACAGCTTTCCCCATACACATGTGGAAACATGGAGTGTCATACCACATATGCAACAACACTCTTACACCAATTGCTTCCATACCTGCTGCTATCACTATAGTGATGTCTCCTTTATTCTAAAGAATTGTAACTTTCAGTATCCTCTCAGTTAATTCTGCTGTGTGTTTTGCCATATGAAAATAATTATTGGCATACAACAACTCCTGTGGAAATCCATCCCACCACTATTACAACCAGCAAATGATTCAGAATAGACTAGTGATGGGTGAAACAGGCAAGTTTCGATTCACATAATGGTGTTTTTTTTTTGTTTGACCCAATGATATCTCATTCTGCAACTACCAGATCTCACATGACTCCAAACCTCAAAATAAAGGTACCCATGATAGACAAAATAGGAACAACAAAAATAAGAAGTTAATAATAACAACAAAAACAAAAATTTCAAATCAAAATAAATCATGCAAATGACAATTACAAAAGATTCCCTAAAGTAAAAAAAAACTAAACTTTGTAAGAAGTCCACTAAAATGTATTTAACCCTGGAAAAATCAGTAAATGATTTGCAAATTGTAACTCTTGTATTTCTTGTTTTCATAGGCAGATGGAAAACAATGTTCAGTTAGCTCGCTTGGCAACTGAGAACAATTTTTGCTTTGTGCCCTCCCCCAGCATAACCAATCGTCTATGGTGGGGAGAGCAAAAGCTTTAGAATCGTCAAAAATTTCGATCTCTGCCTTTTAACAGATCTTGAAATTTTAGGGTCCCCTGATACCGAAAACATTGATATCTCTATGATAGTAAGTGTCTGTCTGTATTGTAGTGAGTTCCTCCAAATGTAAGATGAGGAGCCCGACACACACGAGAACCTCCTACTCTTACAAGAGACTAATTATATCAGGTTCGGAAACAAACAGAATCTTAGCCCTAATGTGATCAACTTTAATGGAGGTGGCCTTTATGAATGGCAAAATAACCACCAGACCAATTAAGTAAATTAAACAAACAAGAGTATCTATCTATATATATATATATATATATATATATATACTAGCAAAATACCCGCGCTTCGCAGCGGAGAAGTAGTGTGTTAAAGAGGTTATGTAAACATATATATACATATACATATATACATATATACATATCTACATATACACATATCTACATATACATATATATATACATATACGCATCCACATATATATACATATATATATATACACATATCAACATATATATATACACATACATATACACACATACATAAACACACACGTATACATATATACATACATACATAGTGCATTGTAACACGAGCTGTGATTGTTACATGGGAGGGAGACGACAAATCACAGCTTCCCGCTTTCTAATCGGGCCTGTGATTGGTGCTTTGATGGATGCCCAGATCCCACAATATGTCCCCTTAGGAGAGGCGTTAGGCAAGTGTAATTGAATAGCGGTGCTGCAAGTTTAGCTTTACACCTGTTTTTAAGGCTTATTGACTGAAAGGGGCTTTCATGAAAAAACTTAGGGCTTTGCTACAGGATACACCCTCCACAAGTTAAGGAAGGAAAAATAAAGGTATATATTTCTGTTTTATTTAAACCTTTTAAGTTTGTATGCGGGCAGTATGGTGGTGCAGTGAAAGGTGCCAGTTAGGAGACCCGGGTTTGCTTCCCTGCGTGGAGTTTGAATGTTCTCCCCATGTCTGTCTGGGTTTCCTCCGGGTACTCCGGTTTCCTCCCACAGTCCAAAGACATGCAGGTTAGGTGCATTGGCGATTCTAAATTGTCCCTGGTGTGTGGGTGTGTGTGGGTGTGTGCGCCCTGCGGTGGGCTGGCACCTTCCCCGGGGTTTGTTTCCTGCCTTGTGCCCTGTGTTTGCAGGGATTGGCTCATGTATTTAGGATATAGCGGGTTAGATAATGGATGGATGGACATTTGTATGCATAGCCCCATTTGCCCGTTTTCGTTTTTTTTCATTCTTCAGTAATATTTCAGCAAACCCGGAGCTTGTCAGTTCAAATCCTGGTACTGACACCACTGTGTGACCCTGAGGAAGTCACTTCACCTGCCTGTGCTGCAAAAAACAAAAGTAATGTAACAAATTGTACCTCAGATGTTGCAAGTTGCTGGAATAAAGGCATAAGTCAAATAGATAAATATGTATTATACACATAGGAACTATTCATTTATTTTCAGTTAAGTCATCTGCAGCAAACCTTTATAAATGAGGGTTTCTCCTTTTTAGATAGTGCAAACTGTTTCTTCTTCATTGAGGTTTTCTCTTGGAGAGCTTTTTTCATTTCATTGAAAATTAAAGCAGCAGCTGCCAAAATATGTAGCTTTCTTATTAATTTTTCAACATTGTGTAAAATAACTATAAAGTAACATAAAAGGTTTAAATGTTCATTATCCTTTAACACTAAAATATTACTAAAGAGATACAAAAAAAGTAAAATGCATATGTTGTTTTTCTTTAAGGAGATTAAATATTACTGAAGAAAAAAAAAAACCTAAAACAGCCAAATGGGGCTATGCATACGAACTTAAAAGGTTTAAATAAAACAGAAATATATACCTTTTATTTTTACTTCCTTAAATTGTGGAGGGTGTATCTTGCAGCAAAGCCCTAAGTTTTTTCATGAAAGCCCGTTTCAGTCAATAAGTCTTAAAAAGAGCTGTAAAGATATTGACAATAAACTATGCAAACCCACCAAGACATGCAATCGTTTAAATCAAGGCGCGAGTCGAAAAACACCATCCGATACTATTAGTTAACGATTAACACATTTCTATATGTATTGTAAGCATACAATACAACTGATAATATGTTGCGCTTATTTATCTGGTGTACAGACATTTTTGCGCGTTTAACGGCTGAAATCTAACGTGGTTTGTGCCCTTCAGAATGAAAACAGTTAGCATTTACCTTTTTAATAAAAGGCGAGCTTTTAAGCCTGAGAAATCACCCCGTAAATGCACACGTTTTATTGCACATGTGTTAATATGTATGCTTACACAGTATTAAAAGACACTCAAAAATTAACGTCATTTACCTTTGTTCCCGCGTTTGATAAAAGGCGAGCTTTTAAACCTGAGAAATCACCCCGTAAATGCACAAGTTTAATTGCACATGTGTTAATATGTATGCTTACACAGTATTAAAAGACACTCAACAGTTAACGTCATTTACCTTCGTTCCCGCGTTTGACTCGTGCTGTAAATCTCTTCCTTGTTTTTTGTTCAAGTGATTACGTAGGAGGCGTGATGACGCGATACTTGACTCCGCCTCCTCCATTAGAGTATATGGACAAAAAACAGGTTCCAGTTATGACCATTACACGTAGAATTTCGAAATGAAACCTGCCTAACTTTTGTAAGTAAGCTGTAAGGAATGAGCCTGCCAAATTTCAGCCTTCCACCCACACGGGAAGTTGGAGAATTAGTGATGAGTGAGTGAGTGAGTGAGTGAGTGAGTGAGTCAGTCAGTCAGTCAGTCAGTCAGTCAGTCAGTCAGTCAGTCAGTGAGGGCTTTGCCTTTTATTAATTAGTATAGATATATATATATATAAAAGTCAATGTGTGTACAGTATGTACTGTATGTATGTTTCAGCATCACTTCCGAACGGCTGGAGCGATTTTCATGAAACTCGGTACAGATCTTTCTCGTTGGTCGACTAAAAATACTGTAGGGTGAAATCAGCCCTAACCCACCCCCTTCTGGGTAGGGTGGGAGTGATCTTGCGGTCTTGTATGCATGTTATCATCCAGTTGACACTCGGAAAGACCACCAGAGGGTGAACTGGAAGTGACTGACAGCATTCTTTATGTTTGAGCGCCACCAATTAAATAGAGGTGGCCGGTTCAACTGGATGATAACATACATACAAGACTGCAAGACAAGCACATTAGTGAGTCTTCATTGCTTGTTAATTTATTTTTATTTTTAAAGTTGCTTTTTTTTTTTAATTATATTTTTCTCAAACAATTTAAAAAAAAAAATTATTTTCCTCACGGCCAACGCTGGGTATTTCAGATAGTATATTATTGAATCCCAAACAGAACTATAAACATATTCCCTTTTAGACTAATCCTATACAAAAATTTGACAGACAATAAACAGATACTAATTAATATGACCCCACCCCTGAATACCCCTTTTAAATGCACTACCCAGAAAAACATTAAAGCAGAAAAAGGAAATGAGACAAATCAAAAAAAAGAAATTTGACTACTTACAGATAGCACAAGAATATTCACAGCACATGCATATATATATACATATAAATACAAATATAAGTCAAACATACACCTCATACGCATTCCCCAGTCCCTTTTAGATCGCACTTTTTTTAGCTTTGGATCTAACTAGGCTGAGTATTTTGCTGTTAAATCCAGCACACTGGTCAAATATACCACTGTCACATTTGCCCATTACAGATAAATGCCAAAGTCCGTCTCACCTCTGGGTGTAATGGCTTTAACGTCCCTTAATGGAAGATGCAAGCATCACAAATAAAAGGCAGCGCCGTGCGCACCAATGTCCTCCCCTGGTCAGCCAGCACTCGTTCTTGCGTGTGCCTGAACCAATCTAGATACAGAGCGTTTCATGCCTTACAGATTGCTCCCTTTCTAACCCTCTTTCCCAACTCCTACTCCTCTCCTTTTTTTGTAAAATGCGCACCTCTTTGTCTTTTTTCAGTCAGTAACTCCTTTTATGACACACATCAGCGCATTTATGCAAAGACCCACAGATATCCTTAAAATACTTAATTCCTAGGACATAGGAACAAGGTGCAGAAACAAAGCACATAAAATATGTAGTCACCATTACAGTGTGTCACAGATTCTTGAGGACGGTCTAGAGCTAAAATGGTTGGACAGAAAAATACCAAACTCAAAACTTAAACCTGTTATGAGGTGACCATGTGCTGATGATGTTCTGATTAGTTTTTGAGCGAAATCGTGCAAGAGAAAGAGGCACTCTAGAGGAACCCTCAAATACTGTAAATCTGAAATTAATTATGAATTCTTCTCGTCACTTGCTATCGTATTTACTTATTTTATGATCAGAAAGATCACCATCAGGGTGTTAAATAATTACTGAAATGTTACAGAATAGTTCAGGTAACTTGGTTCCTAGGGCACAAAGCCTACTGACGCTCATGTCTGAATTTTTGGTACTCTGCTATAAGGAGAAGAGATACCTGAAGTGTATGAGTCCAAGTTTAGTGTGTAGACATTGCTGCCATCTAGTGGAGCAAATAATCCACATGTGTCAGCATTAAAAACAGCTACACCTTTATGTCGATTTTTGTTGACACCTGCTTTGAAAGAGTTAAGGTAAAACAGTGTGTTTGGTAATCATCTCAACTTTGTTTAGATAAAGAAAATAAAATACCCTTTTTAGTGAAAGGAAAACTAGTTTGTCAATCAATTTCTTTTTTCAGTTTTTAGGCTTTGACTTTATGCTCTCTTAGTGATTACAGGTTTATTTAGCTATTTCATTTGGTTTGACAAAATTTTATCTTTTTAGTTTTAGAACCCTGCCACATTTTCCAATTCTTTTTCAAACCATCATGAAAGAAACTTTGCTGTTCAGTATTTAAATCCAGGTGTATCATTTTACTTTTGCATTTAATGGAGTAAACATTCTTGACAAAAAAAAAGAACATCCCACCTGCTAAGGATGTGGTTATTCCAGCTTAATGCCCCCACAACAGACGTGTGACCACACATGTTTCGAAGTCTTTTCCTTGTTTCGATATCCCATAGCTGCAAGAATGGAAAAAAGACGCATATTTGGAAAACAAAATCATGAGAAAATCATAATTAGGTGTTATCTCTAAAATTCATAGCACCTTACAAAGTGAACACCAGTATACTTATATTCTGAAGTGTTAGCCTTTCAAGGTGAAAATCGAATTATTCATAGTATCAGCCAAGACTTGATGTAAAGTTCCATATACTGCATTACATACAGCAGATTCAGAAAGTATTCAGATGCCTTCACTTTTTTCATATTTTATGTTGGAACATTATTCTAAAATCATTTAAATTCACCCCCACCCCCCATCAATCAGCACCCAATAGCTCAGAATGAAAAAGTGAAAATAGGATCATAGGAAAATACAAACTGAAAAATCACATGGACGCATGTAAAGAGACCCTTTGCTGTGACATCGGAAACTTAACTCAGCTGCATCCCATTCTGTTGATCATCACTGAGATGTTTCTACAACTTGTTTGGAGTCCACTTGTGGTGAGCTCAATTGATTGGACAGGATTATGAAGGCACACACCTCTCTATAGAAGGTCCAGCTGGTGACTAAATGTATCAGAGCAAAAACCAAGCCATGAGGTCAAAGGAATTGCCTTCAGAGCTTAAAAACAGGATTCTATCTATTTATGGAAGGCTATAAAAAAACCCTGCAGCACTGAAGGTTCTCAAGAGTACAGTTGCCTTCATAATTCTTAAATGGAAGAAGCTTGGAACAACTATGACTCTTCCTAGTGCTTGCTACCCAGCCTAACTAAGAAATCATGGGGAGAGGGTCATGGTAACAAAGGTAATCAAGAAGCCGATGGTCACCCTTGCTCAGGGATTGCAAAAAGGCACCTAAAGGAATCTCAGACTGTGAGAAACATGATTCTCTGGTCTGATGAAACCAAGATTAACGTCATATCCGGAGGAAACCTGGCACCACTTGTCATCTGTGCAACACCATTCAAATGGTCAAGCATGTATTGTGTTTTGGGGTTGTTGTCCAAAAGGACAATGACCCTAAGCACAAAAAAGACAACACAGAAGTGGCTTAGGGACAACTCTGGGAATATTCCTGAGTGACCTAGCCAGAGCCCAGACTTAAACTTGATTGAACATGTATGGAAAGACCTGAAAATAGCTGTCCACTGATGGTCTAAATCAAACCTGACAGAGTCTGAGAGGATATGAAGTGAAGAATGGCAGAAAATCCCCACATCCAACTATGTGAAGCTTGTCATGTCAAACCCAAAAAGACTCTAGGCTGGAATCGCTACTAAAGGGGCTTCAACTAAGTACTGAATAAAGGGTCTGAAGATTTGTGTCAATGGGATATGTCAGTTTTTTATTTGATATAAATTTCTAAAAAATTCTAAAATCATTTTCCCATTGTCATTCTGGGGTATTGAGTGTTGCTTGATGTGGGGAAAAAATCAATTGAAATGATGTTTAACACAAGGCAATAACATGACAAAATGTAAAGAAACTGAAGGAGTCTGAATACTCACTGAATCCACTGCAGAGCCATCTACTTGTGTTTAACATTAGGAAGTGACAAATGTAATGCATTAAATATTAAAAGCTCTATAAACAGTAAAAATAGTTTTTGAAGATGCAATTGTATAAATACTTGAGGAATGAATAAGGCAGCCTATGGCACTGCTGTGTCTGTTTGTCAGCCTGCTTGGATCATACGAGGCAGGCAGACTTTTAGAGACAGTGCTTGACTGTGAACCTCCACGTTGTCAGCTCATATTGCATCTCTTAAGTGACACTTAACCTGCCAGGGGACACTCAGATGCACTTTATGAGGATCATTTAAAAAGTATCATCTGAACAAATAAATGTAATCATAATGCTTGTCTGTGGCTTCCCTACACTGTAATCAAATCTGTCTTCTACAGTCATTTCTCCAGACTTCAGGCAGGTACCACGTGTTTAGCTCACACTACATATTTTTTGAGATTGTATGGAAACTATAAAACTTTGAGAGTGTCCATAATAGTTATAGTTTCCTTAATTTCAGAACTTGTGCAACGGTACTTTGACAACGTTTTTCTTAATTAATTAGACTAGGGGGCTTCGCTCGCCAACCTCTTCCACGCCAGCACTACACGCTGTTGTGAACAGGGGGGCTGAATGCACCCCAAGGCGATGCAGTTGCTCCTCCGAAACCCAACTTAAAAAGTGATACAATGGGAAACAAATACAGTTTTTTTTTTACATCCTCTTTGCTTGATCAGCTGCTGGTTTGCTGCTGCTGCCATTCTGCATGATCTGCATCTCGTGCAGCGCTTCGAACGTTTAAAAGCAGGTACAGCAGCTGTCCTTTTGTCTCACTGCCTTGTCTCTCTTCTCCCCGAGACATCCTCAAACAATATTCGATCTCTTTTCACCATTCTGTTATTTCACCATTCCATTATTTCACCGAGTAATATTTTCCATTTGTTTGCGCTAATTCGATCTTTACTGTCATTTTTTTGTGACTTTCGAATTTTCCTACTTCCATTATCTCTAGCCTGCTCTGCATGTGTATTGAACCTACATTTTTTAATTCTTTACAACATTCTACTTTGTCTTTTTCCGGCCCCGGGCGTGGTTAAATCTCTTGGCACAAAGTCTAGTCTCGCGGGACAGGCTGATTATTACTTTCCTTATTTTCAGAATTTGCACATAGATTATTTTTGTTCTTTTTGCATTCTTTCTCTCCAACGCTTTTGGGTCTCTTTTCGACATGCTGCACTTTCTTCTTCTAGCTTAGTCATTGACGTGTCATCTAGAATGTATAACATTTTTAAGAGCTCAGAGCACAGGAAGTGTGTCTGCCAAAAGCATTCCAACAACTTAGTTGACCATGGTCTTGTTTAAAAATGGTTGTAAGTAGGGAGTATGACGTGACTTGACCAAGTGTCTCTCTGTCTCTCTACAAAAGATCACATCTCATCGCAGGAAAAAAAGTCTCGTCTCGTCCCAAGATTTTTTTTATAATAGAGAGATACTGTTATGATTTCCAGCTTTGATAAATGTTCTGTGTAAATTCCTATGCAGTTTCTATTAATATAAATTTGGATTATAAAATTTTGTGACCAATGAAATCTATTCCAAAAAAGTTGATTATTTAATCACCTCCTATCATGACGTTGTTTTATTTCCAGTTTGCAGGACTCTGTTGTGTTGAGCTTCTCTTTCTGACATCTCCGTGGAGATCTTTCCCAGAATTCTCCAGGGTACATTTGTTTGTGATGTAAATTTTGTGATGATACAAAGATCACCCCAAGCACTTCTTGGGTATTCAATCTTCACAGATAAACCTTGTGTTGCTGCATCCAAAGATCTTAATTTAGTCTTTCCTGGTTTTGGGAATCCAAGTCATTGTTTTTGACTCTGAATTTTCTGATTGTGTTCTGGCTTTGTTGAAGATTTCCTTGTCTCCCAGTTTTGATCTTTTGACTGTTTTTTGACTTTTGATTCTCTTACTCATTTATAGTTTATTTTTCTTGTTTATTGTGAGACAGTATAGCTGTGACTACATACAGGAAAGATTCATGATTTTGACCTTTCTTTATTTTATAACGTAATGTTTTATCTCCCAAATTCTACTTAAAAATATCTCTACTTCCTCCTTCTTAAGACATTTCACGACCTCTTGATTTATTCATAAATATGCTCTGTTACCTGAACTTCACCGTCACTTGTCCCAACTGCAAGGCAGCTGCCATCTTTAATCCAAGCAATTGAGGAAGCATATTTAGAGTTTGAGTTCATGTGAATTTCACACATCAGCCTGCAATGTTCAGTACTCCATATACAAACAGAGGCGTCCAAGGCAATGGCAACAGAGTTTTGTGCATTCCAGTCTAGTAGATTTAGGTCTGTAAAAAAGAAGCAAAACAGAAGAAGTTTAAGAAGAAAGCCATATTGGCAAACTCTATGTCCAACATTTCTAAACAAGTCAAACATGTGTAAAAAATTAAATAACGAACACGTGTAAAGAGCACCACTTGGTTCGCTGATTAACTGAATCCTGTTTATCCAATTTCAGAATTGGGCACAAGTGAAGAACCAACATTCACTCATAACAGACTAATATAAAGTAGCCAATGAACATAACAAGCTTGTCTTTGGGGTGTAGGAGGAAAACCAGAGTATCTGGAAAACAACCATACTCAATCATACTCAATCATGACACAAGGAGAACATTGCAACTCTACTTAGATAGAAAGAGGGCTGATGTTCAAAACCAATGTCCTGGAGCAGAGAGGTAGCCGAGCTAACCATTGAACCACAGTGTAATCTCACATTTTGACCATCAGTTTTCCAATTTGCTTATCCAGGTCAGGGACATACAGATCCAGTGTCTTTGCAGGTAGCATTAGGCACAAGTAGGGAATCAGTGATGGACATGACGCCAGTCCATCATAGTGCTCACTCACTTGCACACCTGGAACAATATAGAGCTGTTATGTAAACTAATCCACATGGCCTTGAAATGTCAGAATTAAAAATTTAAGAAATGCAGTCTCCCAAGAAAAAAGAGTCAACTCTTTGTTACTAGACTAATCCAGCCTGTCACTGATGTGGACCCCCAAATACTTGTAGCCATGTGCCACCTCCACATTTACTCCTTCAGTATGGACTGGGCACAGAGGCTCTTGGGTGCGGTGAAACTCAATAAGCAGTTCCTTGGTTTTGTTGATGTTAAGTTGCAGACAATTCTCATTGTTCCAAGAAACAAAGTTCTCCACCTGACTCCATTGCTCTGCCTCCTCCCACTTTTACAGAAGAACCTAATTATATACAGTATATATAGTACTGTGACATTTGTGAATTCATGTTATTAGCAAATAACAAAATAACAATTTTGTTTTTCAAATTATGATAGATAGAGCCTCAGGCATGTCATGAAGGGAATCAGAGAAACATTAAAATAACATTTACTTAATTTAGTGTGTTTACTCTCTTAATGATTATTAGTTCAACAGAGTTAGAAATGTTTTGCTGCTGTTTTTTATTTGTACTCAGCATGATGCCTCTTGTTTCAATGTCCATCAATAGTCGGCTATCAGTGATGGATTCCACAGGCCCTGTTACCACTTTTCCATCATTGCAATGCCCTTTCACCACATTTGTTACTAAATGCACCAGGATTAGCTGGGAAGTCCAAGTGTGAATGCAGAAAAAATGAATCTTTAGTGACATGCTGTACTTCACGGTTTTGTGTTTTTGAATCACTTTCTCAACCAGCTGGATGTAGTCTCCTGCTCTGTGATCTGTGATAGCCAAGAAAATTCTCAACAACATTTGAGAATGCCTTCCATGTGATTTCCTCCAGTCTCACTAGTAGATCCTCAGACCACTTTTCACTGATGATGCGTCTGATTTGTGGGTCAGCAAAAATGTCTTCCTTAATCTTAGCAACAGCTTTGTGGAAACATCTATCTCAAATATAGAAATCCTTCACCTTCCTTTTTCATCAATTTCATGACATGTTTCATCATGATGTATGTATGAGGAATTGGCCAAAAATATCTTTTTGGGGCCAACAAGCGGTTTATTTGCCACATTTTTGTGCCCTGGAATAAAACGCTTATGGAGAGGCCGGTTGTAATGAGTCTCTTTAGCATGGCTGTCCCATTCACAGTACTAAGAATTGGAATTGCATTCCTAGTAACAGCACCACTATGTTTAGATCACCAGAGATGTTCTAGTTGAAGTTGTAGCACAGTATATTGTGGCAGGCCGCTGGGGTTGGTACCCAGCCGGGACGCCCGAGAGGACCGGAGGAAGGCTTGCGCCTCCTCCAGACCACGAGGGGGCAACCGCCCTGGTTGCGTTGGGGACCACGGGTGCAGGGCTTGGAAGCCCAACCCTGTAGGGGCCCGTGGGGCACCCCAGTGCCTAGAGAGCCCTGGACCTCAGCACTTCCACCACACCCGGAAGTGCTAGGGGGAAGAAGAATGGGGACACCCGGAGTCCTTCTGGGTGTACAGCCGGCACTTCCGCCACACAGGGGAGTGTCGGTGGAGGAGTGTCGGGAAGCACCGGGAGCTCATTCGGGTGTGCATAAAAGGGGCCGCCTCCCTTCAGACAGTGACTGGAGTAGGGTGGAGGTGGACAAGAGTCTGACTGGAGATGAGTGGAGGCAGCCTGAAGAGGAAAGGCACTGGAGAGAGAGGCCTGGACTCTGGGGGATCGGTGCTGGAGGCACTGGGTTTGTGCGATTTAATAACTTGTAAATATGTATAATAAACGTGTGTTGGGTGACAATATGATGTCCGTCTGTCCGTGTCCGGGCTGCTTCTCACAATATGTATATGTAAAACATGAAAGGAAATCACAAAAATAGGCAATTACAATAAAATGGTACATGATACCAAAAAGTACATGTGATTTGTGTGAGAATCAGGATAAAGCAACCAAAAATGTCTAGGAAGCAAATCTTCTATCTCCAGTGTAATTAACCATTACTTCATAATAACATCTTGCTATGGTGATTCCAATGTGCTTTGCAGTTGCTGAGATAAAGTATAGTATATAGCAAGGGTTCCCAAAGTGGTCGATATTGACCCCCTGGGGTCGATTTGAACTTTCTAGGGGTCGATAGTTTCAATGAAAAAATTTGGGGGTCAACGACAGCAAAAATAGACCCCCTTACTACTGCTATTTGTTTGTTACTTCAAAATATCTATGATTCCAATAGGTACCTAATTAAGAAGTAAAATCATTTAAAAAAAACACATTACATACCAAATTTGCGAACGAAAAGGTAAAATGTGTCATTAAAAGAGTCACACGTAAGAATGCATGAAAATACATGTAGCACAAACATGTCTGTTCATTGTCTTATCGAACATATCAAAGCAAGTGCGGATATGAAAAACCATTGCATGTAATTAGGGGGTCGACGGTTTTAAAAGTTTTTGGTAAAGGGGTCTGCGGCTGAAAAAAGTTTGGGAACCCTTGGTATATAGGATAGTACACTATGTAATACATAGAATAGTTATAGTATAGCTGAAATATTTATTTTTACAACTTGGAGCTTAGATATGCAGTAAATCAAAGGATAAAATCGCAGTAGCATTTTTAAGCTCACTGTCCAAAAAATAACATAGGTTGTAAGATGTTATACTAGAATGATACAAAATCTTACTACGAAAAACCAAACATGCTATCAACCCAAAACCCTAAATGATGGTTTCAGCAAATTTCAGAGTAAGTTTGTAAGATGACTATCGGTTAGCCTCTATCTCGCAGATCAGATGACTCATTTCCATCCATCTATTCATTTTCTACATTTGCTTCTTCTATCAAAAGATCACAAAGCAGAAACCAGCCCTGAGCTGAGAACCCATCTATTGGAAGGCAAAATCATACACATTCTTTAATTTAGGGCCAACAATACACCTAACACTCTTGAGACTAGGATGAGATAGGAAAATCTAAGTACCTTGAGGAAAGTTCTATGGTTATGGGGAGAACTTATAAAGTTCATAAAGACAGTGATTACAGTAGATTAGGCCAGAGCCTCTGTAGTTGTGATGCAGGAGTAATAACTATTGTGCCATCATGAGGCCCACTATGACAAGAATTGCATAGAAACAAAGTATGGAATTGCTACAAGGATTGATATGTTCAGTCATGCATTTATTTTCTGGACTTAATTATTTTCTGCCCCTATTTATTTATTTATACTCCGCATTCATTTCAGCCTTTATGTGCACACCTATGTCTATCCACTAGTCCTGGAGACCAACCAGGTATGAATTGTGAATTTGCCTTGGGGATTAATAAAGTATCTATCTATCTATCTATCTATCTATCTATCTATCTATCTATCTATCTATCTATCTATCTATCTATCTATCTATCTATCTATCTATCTATCTATCTATCTATCTATCTATCTATCTATCTATCTATCTATCTACCAAACTGCAAATTTTCAAAATAGTTCTTTGCCAGCTATCTCTACTTTACGCCTCCAGACTCAGGCTCCTGAATAATGTTGCAAGGGTCCAGGGTCCTCTGGTTGGAGCAGCCACAGAGTGGTCTGCAGCCTTCTCCAAATAAGAGCCAAAAAGTTTGGCATAACAAAACGTAACAAAAACTGAAAAACAGAGTTCTAAATCAGAATTCTTAAAAGCAAATAAACCACAAGGAGTCATGTGTATTTGGAAAATCAATCATTTGGACACTGCGAGCTGTGTGCAGCCATGTTTTATATTATGGTTGCTATAATGATATAAGCCACTTGATCTGTGTGTCACTTCCACAAGCTCAGTTTATAATTCTAGAAAGCACATTAGAGAAAGTTCACCCAGGATGCTGGAAGACTTTTCCTCCATTGCTAAATAGGGGTGGCTACCCCCCTGACGGTTGTTACTGAGTTGTCAGAGGTTTATTGTAAAACTCTGAGAGCAGGAATTCAGAAGTGGAAGGACACTGGGGAAGTATCCAAGTATAAATGGCATCAGGGAGACTCTGCACAAGAGTTGACCCAAAAAATACCCATAATGGTTGGTTTAGGGCTATTTGATCACTCTTGATCTTCCCCCTCTGTTTAACTAAAGAAGACCCCATAAGACACTCACCAGACTCACATGGTTGGCAAGGTATATGGTGGGTGGCCAAAAATCCCTCTAATTGTTAAAAAAAACTTTATTATACAACTTACAGCAATTCCCTTTAAGTCACCTTCAAGCTACTCGTCATGAGATGCAATGCACTTGTCCTAGAGCTTCTCTCAATCTTAGAAACATTTCCTGTACTCATCTATTGTGACCATGTCAGATTTCTTCCATTCAGTCACAGTGTTAATTCGGTGGGTATAAAGCAACAACCATATTGTTTTTGGTTAAGAACTCTTTGATGGACAGCGGGATATGTGAACGTGCATTGTCAAGGTACAAAATGCAGTTGTGATTGAGCAACTTCTTCAGTTTTATTTTCCTGAATCTTCCCATAGATACCTCAGCAATTTAATTTAGTGTCACTGATTAACAGTCTGTCCACATGGACAATCTATGATTAAGTCCATCAATGTCAAAGAATGTAATCATCTGCCATGGTGTTTTGGAGAAAAAAACAATTCTAAGTCACCTGTATGACTGTAGAATAAATGCCAAAAATACACATTAGATCAACTCAGAACAGTGCCACTCAGTAGACTGATTAGCCAAACTACAGGCTTACCTAGATGATAGGCATAATTGATAACTACATCCTACTCTTGTGCCATTGACCAGAAATTTATGGGTCCCCCTCTTGTATGTTACACATGGCTGTCTGCTACTCAATAGACTGCAAAGGTAATATGGATCTTCCAGTCACTTGAAGAAAACGTTGGAGTTTGAGATGACAGAGACTTTTGGTGCCACTTGGGGGAATTCTTAGAGGATGACCACTGAAGTTCTAGAGACCTAACTTGACCTCCAAAGTTATTTCTAAGGGCTTAGCCAGTAATAGTTCCCTGAGCAGAGCTTAAAAAAGTCCTTCCAGTTAGTCCAGAGCTGAACCTTGGGTCAGGAAATCAAAAGGAGAAAGGTTTGGCTGAGAGAAGAAAGGTGAGACAAGGACAGAAAGGGGTGTGGAAGGTCAGAGTAAAAAGGAATAAATGAAAGGAGGTACAGTACTTATAGATGGGCCTGTGTGTCAAGTACCTCAGCAGATAGACTGGCCTTCAAGACCTGATAGACTCAAAGAAAAGGTAGAGTTCTGTTTATTTTGTGCTTGTTGATCCTTTTCCTGATTCACTTTATTGTGTTCTTTACTGTGTTATTAAAGTCAACCTCAACTTTGGACTTTTTAGCGTTTATTCTGGGTTTGAGGGTGATGCAAAAAGCACCTCCATTATCCAGTGTGGTGGATGGCCGGCTAAATATTCCGGCCCTCACCCCCAGGCCGCCAGGTGGAGCTCTCCCGACAGCATGGAAGTTCCCCGAATTCCAGCAGGGCCTCATGGACTTTGTAGTTTGTATGCACAGCCCTGCTGGATACCATGGGGGCCACCAGGAGTCGCTGTAGGGAGGCTGTCAGACTGTTATGTGCCCTATAACCTGGAAGTACATCCTGGTCAAATGAACAGGAGAAATGACGTACTTCCAGGTTGAAGAAAAGGACTTTTACCCTGACCCGGAAGTAATAAGGACTTGTGGACTGTTGGGCAGGAACACCTCTGGGTCAGGGGGTATAAAAGGACTCTGGGAAAGCCCAGACACTGAGCTGAGCTGGGAGGTAGGGTGGTGAAGTGTCTGGGAGAGGAGGAGTGATTATTGTATTGAGAATATTGGTTATTGTATGAGTAGTGTGGAGTGGAGGGTGCTTTGTGCACAGTATTATTATTTAATAAATAATAATTGGTCTTTTACCTGGTGTTTGGCGTGGTACCTGAGGGTTCAAGAGGTCGATAAAAGCATCTACTGCGACACCAGATTGGTCTTAATGTAACTTGAATGCAAAGCACACAGTTTCTACTTGCGCCTTATGGGTGTTTTCTGCAGAGCCTATAAAAAGTATTCATCCCCTTGGATGTTTTCACATTTTATTGTTATACAACAGTGGATCACAGTCAATTTAATTGGGCTTTTTTGGCACTGATCAACAGAAAAAGACCCTTGTCAAATTGAAAACAGATCTCTACAAAGTAGTCTAAATTAGTTACAAATATAAAATGCAAAGTAATTGATCAAGTAAGTATACTATATGGACAAAGGTTTTGGGACCCACCTCTTAATTATTGAATTCAGGTGTTTCAATCAGCCCCATTACCACATGTGTATAAAATAAAGCACCTGGTCATGCAGTCTTCATTTACAAACATTTGTGAAACAAAATGGGTCGTTCTGAAGAGCTCAGTGACTTCAAGCATAGTCCTGTGTTAGGATGTCACCTGTGCAATAAGATGCTTTGTGAAATTTCATCCCTGCTGGATATTCCATGGTCAAATGTAAGTGGTATTATTGGAATGTGGAAGCATTTAGGAACAAAAGCAAGTCAGCCACAAAGTGGAAGACCACGTAAAGTCACAGAGTGGGGTCAACAACTGGTAAGGTGCATGGTGCATAATACCATTCATAAATACTGTATGTAGGTTCAGACTTACAGTAGATCCATCAGTAAGGACTCCTAAAGGTTCTTCAGCTAACTTGTTTGACTATTTACTTTTCCTTTGCGCAGCTTCATTTTTATGGTGCCTACTAGACCATCAGGACAGAACCACCTGGATTTATTTTAGTGGTTATTGGAATGCTGCTCTATATTGATTTTTGTGAAAATGGCAAGATGCAATAAACTGCAAGAGGAGACTCCTTCATGAAGGTGACTTTAAAGCACCTAGACATTCCTGCACATCGAGATGAGAAAACAGAAATGGAGTGTGGTATAAAGCGTTCGATGAAGCTGCTGTGGAGTAACTTAATTCTGAGAATGTTGATCATGCTAATTTTTTGACCCATGATGACATGACCACAGTGTATCTTTATCATCTCCAATGCTGCAACTGTGGCATTACTATTTTTATTGGGTTTCCTTGAGAAACTTTACTTATGGTTTAATGTTGCAAATCAGAGGAAGGCTGAATATCTCATTTTATGCTTAGGTTTTGTGCTTATCGGCAAATATGCTGCAGCAAAACCACACTTTTGCAAAACTGTTTAAAAAGCTGCTGTCGTTTTATGCAAGGAGGAAAGTGCCAATGATGAGAGTGTATTTTAAAGTTGGTACCAAGTGCTTTGAAAGAGCTTCATTAGGTCGCATGTTAAGCTGTCTACCTTAGTGGTCAGGTATGTTATATCACCACAGGTCATTTTAACAGTACTGGCAGTCATTTATAGGAAAACTGTAGTGCAACATTTATGGTAAAAGTGACACATCAACATTTGTATTCTTCATACATTCATCCTCTTTGATTTTTCAGAGCTTAAGCACGGCAGAGCTGCACAGTTAGCAGCATCAAGAGAAAAAGCGGGCACCATCTCATCAACATCACACTATACGCTCAAACTACACAAAGGCATTCATTAACCCAGAACACCTTCCTACTGTATATTTAAGGAAATTTAAAGAGTACACTGCGGTGGGCTGGCGCCCTACCCGGGGTTTGTTTCCTGCCTTGCACCCTGTGTTGGCTGGGATTGGCTCCAGCAGACCCCTGTGACCCTGCAGTTAGGATATAGCGGGTTGGATAATGGATGGATGGATTAAAGAGTACAACAATAGCCATGGGGTTACAGAGCAAACCTAAAAAATTCACACAGACTACAGCCAACTATAATTAAATCCATCATGCACTGGATACTGTTGTTAATCATCTGATATTTAAGCTTTTCCCACATACAAATGGAAATATGGTGTGCCTGTGGTCACAGTGGTAAACGTTTCAACACTGAAAAGTGTGAAGTTCTTTACAGTGGCTGGAGTGCCAATCCTGCCACAAATAATAGTAATAAGACATTCAATTTGTCAGTAAATATTTGTATCACATTACTTTACATCAGAAACCTCAGAATAACCATCAAGACATCCCAGAACTCCCCAGGAAAGCAAATAAAAATGAATAAAAAATACCAATCCTAATTATCTTTTATCTCTAATTCTCTGTCTGTTTGATTTTGATTACTCATATCCCTTTATCTCATCCCATTTATCTTTTTCCAGGTCTCTCTTCTTTCTCTCTCTCTCCCTTAAAAATCTCCAGCAGAAGATATTTTTTTCTGGGGACAATAGTAGCCACAGCCTCGCTTTGTTGATTTGACCTTGAAATTCCCCACATCTCAATCTGACCGAGCATCTGTGGGCAGTGCTAGAAAAACAAGTTTGAATCATGAAAACCACACCTTGCAACTTACAGGACTGCTGCTAAAGTCTTGGTGCCAGATATCACAGGACACCTTCAGAGGTCTTGTGGAGTCCATGCATCAAAGGATAATAGCTGTTTTAGTGGCATGAGGGGGTACTACACAATACTAGGCAGGTGCTTTTAATGTTGTGGCTGATCGGTATATACCTACAATGATATATTTCTTTGTGTTATTCATTTCTTACTTCTGCTCAATTTAATTATTCACTATGTTGTTAATTTCATATCTGTTATTGCTTTTAGGTGAGAATTGCCTCCTTGGGATTCTCATCATGTGGGTGTTATTAGCCTTAGGGAGTTTGTCCTGTAAATCATGACAGAATGATGCATGTGATGAACCTTCATCAAATTCAGGGCTGATTTTTACCTTGCTCCTGATGATACCTGAAAAGTCTGCTTGACCATATAAATGGGATTAAACATGTTCAGCCAATAGATGGTGCCAAGAAGTGTCAGGTCAGGTCCTGAATGGCAGGCAGCAAGGACCTCTATTGAAAAAAAACAGAACCTATCGAGGCAAACTGAAAGGATGTTATAATAGGAAGACTATCATTAGTTAATGGCAGATAATTTATTTATAATACACCAGAAGTGGTGGAACAGAACTGGGAGAATGTCTTTTGGAGATGAAGTATAATTATGTTGTTGTCTCTAAGTTTGGTAATTGGCAGTAAGGAGCCTCTTTAAATTATGCATGGCCTCCTGTTTCCTAATATTGTGCCAGAGCCAAGACTGGTGGCCTCTAGAGGGAGACAGAGTTCTACAGGGAACAGCCTCAGGTGACACTTAAAATCTCCTCCTGGTTGAACCACCAGTGAACCTGAGAATGAGAGGTCAGGATGACAAAGATTCAACTGGATTAATGGAGAGAGTTTCCAGAGATGAAGGAAAGGTAAAGAAGAAGTGCTTAAATGATGGTGCTTTGTTGGAAAGTAGGCAAGCTATTCCACTACATGAATAAAGGATACGCCTTTAGGAAAGACCTGAGAAACATCAAGATTGTTTTATTTTTGTTTTGTGTTTCTGCCATTCTTTCCCTGTATCCTATCCCTTGTGTTTATTTCAAGTTAAATACTGTACCTTTTGTATATATTCTAGTCTTTATGATGTAATTCACATTTTGGGTATAGCTCAGGGGTGTCTCCCGCCTTACACATAATCCATTAATCTGTGTGTGTTACTTGTCATTGACATTTTTGTAAGGTAATTGCAAGCTGTGACAATTTAATTCCTGGAATGAACTTGTAGAAAAAGTGTCTATTATCTGTTCAGTAGCGCCTACTGTCACAATTGAAGTAATCTCCTTCCACTGCTATGCATTTAGCTAGATGACATTGCTATTGCTGGAAAGATACCTGGAAATCTGTGTCTGGAGTGTCATGTTACTCTGGATGCCAGACATGTCTGAAAATCATAGTCCTTTCCTGGCTGGTTTTATTTTTGGGAAATGCAGAAATCACAAGTGGCCGAGTCTGGTGAATAGGATGGATGATCCAATTTGATAATTGATTTCTTATAGCAATAAAAATTAATTCCATTTACACAGTGCTTTTATAACTTACTCAAAATTTCTTAGCAAGGAAGTTAATGAACACTAAGCACATCATGGCCTGGGGTATTTTCATGATGGATGTCAGGCATCATTTCAGGTCTTTTCCTTCGAGCAAAATTCCCAAGCCTATCCAGTGCTTCTAAATTGCATTCTTGGTTGACTGTTTGTCTCTGTTTAATGAATTTTTGATGGACTTGTGATCAAACAAAATACACGATTTTTACCCACACACTTGACACTACATGACCATTCTGAGATTTAAATTGCACAGCCTTGTATTTAGATGCAAATATGGAAGGAAATTCCTAACAAGATAGATAGATAGATAGATAGATAGATAGATAGATAGATAGATAGATAGATAGATAGATAGATAGATAGATAGATAGATAGATAGATAGATAGATAGATAGATAGATAGATAGATAGATAGATAGATAGATAGATAGATAGATAGATAGATAGATAGATAGATACTTTATTAATCCCAGGGGGAAATTCACATATTCCAGCAGCAGCATACTGATAAAGAACAATATTAAATTAAAGAGTGATAACAATGCCGATAACTATGTAGGTATACAGACAGACAATAACTTTGTATAATTTTAACGTTTACCCCCCACCCCCAGGTGGAATTGAAGAGTCGCATAGTGTGGGGGAGGAACAATCTCCTTAGTCTGTCAGTGGAGCAGGACGGTGACAGCAGTCTGTCGATGAAGCTGCCTCTCTGTCTGGAGATGACGCTGTTTAGTGGATGCAGTGCAGAAAGTGATGCCTTACAAGAAATAAAGATCATAAATAGTGTATTTGGTACTAAATGCTATTCTCACATCACTTTGATCCATCCAAGGAGGTGAGATGAGAACATTTAGCGTGCTAAATTCCTCTCTCAAGTTAATTACACTCTGACTTCTATTACACACCCTATAGAACCCGGTGATGGCTAAGCTACATTTCTAAAGGGATACCAGGAAGCTGTGTTTTAGGCACAGGAAATTAGTTATTAATATTAGAAAGTTCGTATAACTCACAAGTGAACATGACACTTACAATAGTCATCCTTTAGTCCCGTAATATTCAGTTTCATGACAAGTTCTGGAGGACGCACCCTGGAGTTGATATCAGCACATTTAATTAGAGGCAGTTCATGCGGACTCTGTGAATCTAAATATCAAAGAGAGAAAAAAAAAGTGTAAAATTCCTCATCTCCTTTTATTAATCAGTCACCTAATCATCATAATGACATTTCTTAATCCAGCTGTCAGATTTTCCATTGGTTCCAATAACATGTCTTCACAAAGTATATGCTTCAGTCCATTAGGCAAGTTCTTCCCATATCTGCACTGATTTCCTCCATGGTATTTTGTTTTTTTACACATCCCAGACATAAAACAAATTTGGTAACATTTTAGATTAAAATCTGCCCATAATGTATCCATTAATCACATACTTGTATGTAACAAAACCTTACAAACGCTTACACATCATGAAAAAAGTGTATATTTCAATCTGGGCAATGCAGCATACTGAAATAACTTAATTTTAGGGTGTTGATTCATGGAACCTAATCAGAATTGGCTGCTGTTAAGAGTGGTGTTCCACAGAGGTCAGTGCTAGGGCCGCTTCTATTTTCAATACTTCTAACTGATTTCGATAGAAATATAAGTAACAAACTAGTTAAGTTTGCAGATGATACCAAGATAGGAGGATTGGCAGATAATTTGAAATCCATTAAATCATTACAGAGGGACTTGGATAGCATACAGGATTGGGCAGATTTGTGGCAGATGAAATTTAATGTCTGTAAATGTAAAGTATTACACATAGGAATTAAAATGTTAGGTTTGAGTACACAATGGGAGGTCTGAAAATCGAGAGTACACCTTATGAGAAGGATATAGGAGTTGTAGTGAACTCTACACTATCCACTATCATGCTATCAGTGTTCAGAAGCCATTAAGAAGGTAAACTGAATATTACGTTATATAGCACCCTGATGTGTGGAGTACAAGTCGAAGCAGGTTATGCTGAAGCTTTACAATACACTGGTGAGGCCTCATCTGGAGTACTGTGTGCAGTTTTGGTCTCTAGACTACAAAAAAGAACATAGCAGTGCGAGAAAAGGTCCTGAGAAGAGTGACTAGGCTGATTCAGTGGCTACAGAGGTTGAATTATAAAAAAAGATTAAAAGAGCTGAACATTTACAGTTTAAGCAAAAGAAGATTAAGAGGAGACATGACTGAAGTGTTTAAAATTATGAAGGGAATTAGTCCAGTGGATCGAGAATGTTATTTTAAAATGAGCTCATCAAGAGCACATGGACACAGTTGGAAACTTGTTACGGGTAAATTTCGTGCAAACATTAGGAAGTTTTCCTTTACACAGAAAAACATAGACACTTGGAATAAGCTACCAAGTAGTGCAATAGACAGTAAGACTTTAGGGACTTTCAAAACTAGACTTGATGTTTTTTTAGAAGAATTAAGTGGATAGGACTGGTGAGCTTTGTTGGGCTGAATGGCCTGTTCTCATCTAGATTGTTCTAATGTTCTAATTTTGGGAGCTGCTGTGCCTTCAAAGAGTATTCAGACCCCTTCAATTTCTAAAAAAAATGAGTTATGTTGCAGCTTAGCACTAGAAGCGTTTACATTATTTTTTTCCCTCATCAAACAGCACTCAATACCTCAGAATGAAAAAACGAAAATGATCTTAAGAATTTTTGCAAATGCAATAAAACGGAAACTTCCCACTGATACCACACATTCAAATCTTCTGCTATGACTCCTGATGTTTTGACATCTTGTTTGGAGTCGTGTGGTCAATTCAATTGATTGGACTGATCAGGAAAAGCACACACCCATTTACAGAAGGTCCCACAGGTGACAATAATATGTATCAGAGCACAAACCAAGCCATGAGGTCGAAGGAATGGCCTGTAGAGCTTAGAGACAAGATTTTGTCATGACACAATGCTCTGGGGAAGGCTACAAAGAACTTGTGCAGCATTGAAAATTTACAAGAGCACAGTGCCCTCCATAATCCTTTAAATGGAATCAATTTGGAAAAACTATGACTCTTCCTAGGACTGATTGCCCAGCTAAACTGAGCAATCAAGGGGTGAATGACAATGGCTTGAGAGATGACCAAGAACCTGATAGTGAACTCCGGAGAATCTTTGTCAAGATGGGAGAAACTTGCAGAAGGACAACCATCACTTCAACACTGCACTCATCTGGATTTTATGGCAGAGTGACCAGATGACACATGAAAGCTTGCCTAAAGTTTGCAAAGGGGCACCTAAAGGGCTCTCGAACCATGAGAAATAAAATTCTCTGGTCTGGTGAAACAAAGATTAAAGTATCTGGCCTTAATACTATGCGTCACATTTGGAGGAAACCGGACACTGCTCATCCCCTGCACAATATTCTTCCAATGGTGCATCATTGTCTTGGCAGCATCATGCAGTGTGTGGTTTCAGAACCAGGAGACTAGACAGGGTTGAGGGAAAGGGGAATGAAGCAAACTACAGAGATATCCTTAATGAAGAACTGCTCCAGAGCACTCTGGACTTTAGACTGGGCCAAACATTTACCTTCCAATAGGACAATGACCCCAATCACAAAGCAAAGGCAACTTTGGAGTGGCTTAGGGTCGGACTTAAACCTGATCAAACTATTTTACATTTTTTAAAATCCTGTTTTTTTCTGTCATTCTGGGGTACTTGGTGTTGCTCGATGTGCAGAAAAAATGAATTTAAATGATTTTAGAAAATGGCTGCAACATGACAAAATGTGTAAAAAGTGAATAATATGTACTCATAGTGATGGACCTACAAAACTAGTCTTTGAGAAGACATTGCTTTTATATAAAAGTGCTTTTTATAAAGATGGGGAGCCGGAAGCTAAGCATGTCTTGCCCAAGCCAATACTTGGATAGGAGACCATCTAGGAAAAGACAGGTTACTGCTGGAAAAGGTGTTGATGAAACCATCAGGGCATGCTTACCTTGTGGTCTGTAGTTAAATCCCAAAGCCCCAGTGCAGTGACATGGACACTGTGCTTTAAAAATTGGTGCCATCCCTTGGATGAGACATAAAACCAAGTCCTGACACTCTGTGGTCATAAAAGATCCTTGGGTATCTTTTGAAAAAGAGTAGAGTGTTTCCCAATGTCCTGGCTAAATTGCCCACCATGGCCTGATTATTGTGACCCCTTATCATCCTCTGTCTCTCATTGGCTAACTATCTCTTTCATCCCTTCACCACAGATTAGCTAATGTGTGGTGAGCATACTGGCACAAGAATGGCTGCCGTCACATCATCCAGGTGAATGCTGCACATGGTGGTGGCTGAAGTGTTACCCCACTATCTATGTAAAGTGCTTTAGAAAAGCGCTATATAAAACTCATTAAAATTATGTTGCTCAGTTCTCTTATCATTTAAACCGCACAAAGTTACCTGTCATACCTCCTTTTCAACTGCAGATTCTTCTTTCTGCTAAATAAATTGTTGTTAAGTATTATAGCCAGGGTTAGACATTGCGTCTCACCTGTGGGTCATTCTATACATACATTCTTCTAGAATTAGGTGCTGCTATAAAGATCACAGGACTATCCTCAGAAAACAATTGGTGTATTTACACTACTAATTTAATTTTAACGATCAAGAACCAATAACTTTGCAAAGTCAGTATCCAAAATGTAGCAGGAATGAGGACATCTTGGGGTTCTCTACTATTATTCTATACCCGGCCACATTATCGACTACCATTTTGGTCACTGAGACACCAGACCACCATGAGCTTGTCTCTGTGGTGCTTTTAACAACACCATTTGAGTCTGATGCTTCTTTACATCTTTCCTAAAGAAAGGGTCCGAGTTGCCTCAAACGCTTGCATATTGTAATCTTTTTAGTTAGCCAATAAAAGGTGTCATTTTACTTGACTTCTCACTAGACTGGGAAAATAAATCCATTTGAGCGCTTTAACAACTTTGAGTTTTCACAATGGAAGCTCCCATCTCAGACAAGAGAATAATTATTGTAATTGAAAATACAGTTGGCTACCTTGTAGGTGCTTACAAGACTGCAATACCCACCTATTATATTTTGTTCTCTCAAGTGCCTTCTCTTCACTTCTGAAGAAGACGCCGTTCATGACGGACATGAAAAAGATGGGCATTTACTTTAAACACCCTGTTTAACATGGTAAACTGAAAAAAATGTTTAAGCAATCTATTGAAGCTTATCACTCTCATGAATTTGCAGAGTGATACAAAACTTATAAACCACAGTTGGTAGCAGGGTGATAAAAATTTTACAAAGCAAGCAGAAGCAGTCCTAAGAAGAAACCATTGCTGGTTTCTTTCTTCTTAATGGTGGTCACCTTTTTCACCTTCTATAGCTGGTTTATTGAAACAGAAAATACTCCGATTTCTCCAAACCTGTCAGAACTGCTGCTTGTAACAGTTATGAAGTAGATGATCATGTCTGCTTTGTCAATTATTCACTCTGAGGTTTAACCGAAAACAAGTTATCAGGTAACATCTCATCTTGACATGACTATGCTGTCGGATTGAATGGCGTGCTTTTGTCAAAGCTGTCCTCTGGTTAGTTGATTAGCCCAAATCATAAACTTGTACCAGTTTAAATTAGTTTAACTTGGGAATCTCCTTTATGTCTTTGAGATAAACTGTTACATCTGAGAATTAAACCCTAGCCATTTACTGAGATATGTCACTGTCATGATGCATTACCTCTACACAGGTAGGGTGAGCTCCTCTCAGTTTCAACATATATTATGTTGTCTTCTTTTCTTGCAAAGTTTGTTTTGGGTGAGCTGTCCTAAAAAAAAGAAGGAAAAAAAAATATTTTTTTTTTAATCAAATTACCTCTTTTACAGTTTCTGTAAAAGTTTTTCACCCACTTGGAAATGTTATTTTTTACAGATTATTGAATCACAGTGGAATAAATTTGGCTCTTTTGACACTGATCAACCGGAAAAGACTCTTTAATGTCAAAGTGAAAACAGAGCTCTGCAAAGTGATCTAAATGAATTACTGATACAAAATTGTTGATCACATAACTGTTCATCTCCCTCAAGTTAATATTTAGTAGACACGCCTATGGCAGCCATGCCAGCCTTGAGTCTATGTGCTCAGGTGTCTTTCTCTTTCGGTTTTGCACATGTGGATACTGCAGTGTTTCCCCACTTATTCTTTTCAAAACTGCTCAAGCTCTGTCAGATTGCATGGGGATTGCGAAAGAACAGCCTTTGTCAAGTCCAGCCATAGATTGTCAATTGCATTGAGATCTGGACTGTGACCCAGATACTCCAGAACATTGACATTGCTGTTTTTAAGACATTCCTGTGTAGCTTTGACTTTCTGCTTGGGCTCATTGTCTTGCTGGAAATCAAACCTTCTCCCAAGCTTCTTGTTTCTTGCAGACTGCTTCAGGTTCAGCTTGTATTTTGCTGCATTTATTTTACCCTTTACATTCATAACACTTCCAAAGCCTACGTCAGAAGAGCACCCCCATGATCCTGCCACCACTATGTGTAATGGTGTGGTTTTGACAATTTACAGCAGTGGCAGTAGAAGCCCATTTGGAGCCCTAGGTGGGGATGATGGAGGTTTCCCTTTATGGTCCATAGCAGGTAGTTGGTATTATTAAACTTTGATGGCCTGTAGGCGTTGTCCCCCTTGGTGTCCAGAGCACAAGCTCCATAACTTTCATAAATGGCACCCATCAGATGACATCACCTTAGGCAGCCACCTATGTCGCCCACTCTGATGTGCAGTATTCAAACATGGCATTTAGTCTGATGACCAAAAACCTAAATTGTTGTTTCATCAGGCCATACAGCATTCTTTCAGCTGACACCCAAGTGCTTTGCAGCAAACTGTAGCTGGGATGTCATGCTCACTTTTTTAACAGTGGCTTTCTCCTCGTCACTCTACCATAAAGCCATAAGCTGATAAAGCACTCAGGCAACAGTTGCTGTCTGTGTTATCTCTCCAATCTCAGACACTGCAGTCTGCAACTCCTTCAGCGTTCTCTGAGGTCTCACGGATCTTCTCCTTGCACACTCTCTTAGTTCTTGTGAATGGCCTGCTCTTGGCAGATTTACAGTTGTGCCATACTCCACATTCCATATTCAGTGACTTGGAAATGTTCTCTGGTCTTATGCTATTCAATCACCTTTTTATAGAGTTGCTTGCAGTGTTCTTGCATCTTCATTGTGTAGGTTAGGCTATAGTACTGGCTCACCAGAAGTTGGATCTTCTAGATAAGGTGCATTTATACCACAATCAATTAAAACCCAAGACAGGTTGCCTCCATTGAACTAATTCTGTGTCTTCTAAAACCAGTTGGCTGCACCAGTGATGGTTTAGGTGTGTCATATTAAAGGGGGTGAATACTTATTTAATGCTTTATGTTTTTAATTAATTTAGACAAACTTTACAGAGATCTGTTTTTACTTTGACATTAAAATGTCTTGTCTGTTGATCAGTGTTGAAAAAGCCAAATTTAATCCGCTGTGATCCAACGTTGTATGGCAATAACATTTAAAACCTTCCAAGAGTGTGGATATTTTTAGAAGTACTGTATATGGCATCAACACATTGGGGGATGAGCAACCAACCAATATTATGAGCTGGCATTCCATCCATCCATTGTCAAAAAAAATGACAAGCCCGCCAAAGTCATTTGTAGAATTCTAACTTGTATGGCAAGAGCAAGTGGTTCTAAGGATAGCAAGCTACCTAAAAGAGCCATAGGCACTTGTCCTTTTTGCTACAATAGGAAATACTTTTGAAAAGACTTTATGTGTGGACTTTTTACATACGGGCCAATATGCCCAATGTATTTTTATTGACATTTATAACTAAGACATTTAAGTTTTTTATTTAGTCATGTCTATACAAAATGGAACACAGAACACATGGACAGAGTAAATTTACATTAAACACAGAACATTTACATAATTCTTTTGTGTCATTTTCTAACCCGCTTAATCCAAATCAGGGTCACAGGGTGTGCAGGAGGCTATCCTGGCTAGCATGGGGCGCTAGTTAGAAACATATCCTGGACAGGGTGCCAGCCCATCACAGCATTTACATAATTAAAAAATACATAAATAATTGAAACTTTGATATGTACTTAAAACAATTGACATACACATTGCCTAAACATTTGTCCTGTTCTCATTAAGCAAGTCTCTGCGTTCCTTATTCTTTGCTGTCTGTAAGACTGTTTTATAAAAGAGTCAATGGCACTGGGGAGAAAAAACTCCTGAGAGCAAATTGTGTGGGACAAACAAATATGACATTCTGAGATCAATCCAATGAATGCACTTCAGGGCCACAGGGTGTTAAAGCTTATCCTGGCAGCATCAAGAGCAAGGTGGGAGAGCCGATCCGCTGGGGTACCAACTCTCGTACATTCCACCAGTCTCACATACACACACACACACACGCACACACACACACACACACACACACACAGGTTAAATGTGGAATCACCAATGAAACTAACACACTTATCTTTGGGAATTTGCAAAAATCCATGCACATAAGAATGTGCACTCCTCACAGACAATGGCTTAGCGCAGGGGTGGCAAACTCCAGTCGTGGAGTGCCGCAGTGGCTGCAGGTTTTCATTCTAAACATTTTCCTAATCAGTGACCAGTTTTCACTGCTAATTAACTTCTTTTTCCTTTCATTTTAATAGCCCTGTTTTTAAGGATTCAGTGCTCTGAATTAATTATTTTCTTCATTAAATGACAGCCAAACAGAAATCAAATGTGAAACAAGTCAACAGTTGACCAGCTAATTCGGGGCTTCAAACTCCAACTAATTTCACTCCAGCCAGTTTCTTAATGAGAAGCCAATTCTTGCTGTTAATTAAACTCGTTATTTAATTCTATGGCTTGTTGCTGCTCTCATTCTGACACAGCAGACATTTACATAACTGTTGATTTTGTTTTTTTCTAAGAACATTGTCAAAATGTTTTGGGGACCTGAGAGATCAGCCTTACTGAGACCTTCACCTTTCTTTATTTTCAGATATTGTGTGATGGGCAAGAGTGAGCTGGTCATCTGGCACCTTGTTTTGTGTCTCATTATTGTTTGGCAGCAAATTAAAGAAAAAGAAACAACTAAGGGGCCTGAGTCAAGTTAATTAAAATTAAGGCAAAAGAAGTTAATTAGCAGCAAAAACTAATGAAGAAGATGGTTAGAATGAAAACCTGCAGCCACTGTGGTACTCCAGGACTGGAGTTTGCCACCCCTGGCTTAGCACGTCATATAAAACAAGGAATAGTAAATGTACAGCACCTTCAGAAAGTATTAGGACCCCTTAGGGCGGAGTGGTGGCTCTGAGGCTAGGGATCTGCACTGGCAATCGGAAGGTTGCCGGTTTGAATCCCGTAAATGCCAAAAAGGGACTCTGCTCTGTTGGGCCCTTAAGCAAGGCCCTTAACCTGCAATTGCTGAGCGCTTTTAGTAGTGAGAAAAGCGCTATAGAAATGCAAAGAATTATTATTATTCACTTTTTGCACATTTTGCTATGTTCCAGCCTTGTGCTAAAATCATTTAAATTAAATTTTCCCTCATTAAAAATGACACTCGATGCCCCAGAATGGCAAAGCGAATACAGGATTTTAGAATTTTTTTTCAAATTTATTAAAAGTAGAAAACTGAGTATTCAGACTTTTCACTTAGTACTTTATTTAAGCCCCATTGGAAGGCTGGAATCTTCTAGGCTTGACATGAAAAGTTATGCACACCTGGATTTATAAATGTTTCTAACTTTCTTCTCTGCAGATCCTCTCAAGCTCCATCAGTCGATGGACAGCTATTTTCAGGTCTCTCCAGAAATGTTTGATTAAGTTCAGGCTCTGGCTGGGCCATTCGTGGACATTCACAGAGTGTTCCTTAAACCATGCCTTGCTTTGTACTTGGGGGTCTTAGTCCTGTTGGAAAGTGAACCTTTAGCCCACTATGAGGTCCAGAGTGCTCTGGTGCAGGTATTCCTTAAGAATATCTCTGTACTTTGGTCTCCCTCAACAATGACTAGTTTCCCCCATCCTGCCATTGGAAAAACCTCACAACATGATGCTGCCACCACCGTCAAAATGGTACTGTACTGGTGATGAGCGGTGCCTGGCTTCCTCCACACATGACAAAACAGTTTAGTATTGGTTTCATCAGACTAGAGAATCGTTTTTCTCACTGGAGTGTCATAGCAATGATTTTCCTTCAGGAAATTCCACTCATCTCCACACAATTTCTCTGCCTGCTCAGCCAGAGAGCTATCAAGTTTAAGGTCACCTCTCTTACCATGGCCCTACACTCTTGATTGCTAAGTTTGGCTGGGGAGCCAGCCCCAGGAAGAGGTATGATCGTTTCAAACTTCATCCATTTAAGAATTATGAAGGCCACTGTGCTCTTTGGTACTTCAGTGCTGCAGATTGTTTTGCAGCCTTCCCCAGATCAGTTCCTTGACACAATCCTGTCTCCAAGCTCTGCAGACAATTCCTTCAACTTCATGGCTTGGTCTTTGCTCTGATACACATTGTCAACTGTGGGACCTTCTATAGACAGGCATGCACCTTTCCCAATCATGTCCAATCATTTGAATTGACCACAGCTGGACTCCAAACAAGGTGTAGAAACATCTGAACAGTGATAAATAGAATGGGATGCCCCAATGTTAATGTGATATTTCAGTTTTTTATTTTTAATAAATTTCAAAAAATTCCCAAACTCCTGTTTTCATTCTTTCATTCTGTTGTATTGAGTGTTGTTTGAGAGAAGAAACTAATTTAAAACAATTTTAGTTTAAGGTTGCAACATACCATAATGTGAAAAAGTGAAGGGACCTGAATACTTTCAGAAGGCACTGTAAGTGGAGCTGACAATAAGCTTCCAGTTTAGTTGGGTTAGGAAACTTGCCCAAAAATCATATATTATTACAAATAACCTTCAATTCTTAAGCACCTTTCTATAGAGAACACCATCCCAAAGCACTTTATTGATATACATATAACTGTTGCATATATGGTGGTTCAGAGGTTAGCACTATGACCTCAGAGATCCAATGTCCTTGCGATAAATTTTATATATTTTATCTTTGTGTGGCATTGTCTACATGAGTTGTCCTTTGGAGACTCTAGTTCTACTCCCACATTCCCAAAGAAACACAAGTTATGTTAACTGAAAACCCCAGATTGGCCCATGTACTGTATGTGTGCCCTGTCCTGCTGTGCTGCTGAGACATGTTCCAGGCCAACTTTGACCCTTTATTATCTTAATCAAGGGTGGGAATGCATCAATATGTATGCTTCTTATTTTTTCAGTTGAAGTACTGCAGGTAAAGTGACTCATGCAGGGTCATGAAGTAACCACCTTATGGTTTAAAAAACAATTCCTCAGCTACTTCACCACACTTCCTACTTGACCCAGTGACCTGATACATTACTGATAATCCATCAGTGTATTGGCTTATTTACACACTTTGCACAGAAGAAGGCAGAAACAAGCAGCATTGCTTTATAAGGGTCATTTCCTGATCACTCACGTCTGCCATAAAGCATCCAAGCAACTACATTTTCTAAATAGCATGATTTGACAATGACCTACAACTATATGCTTGAGCCACCACATAGGAAACACACAACTGCTTTATAAAGATGGCCTTGTATAGAGAGCCATCATGTGGCCAAATTTTCCAAATGCAAAGCTTTTCTCTTTAAAATTTTGTACAACTAACTTAAAGTTAAGTAGAATTAGAGAACATATTCAGGGTCATCTTAACAGTATTATAGGCCCCCAGGCAAAAGAGTGCACTGGGGCCCCTACCTACACAACCACTCAGCAAGTCACAGCATACATAGATTATCATGGGGCCCCTGTGCTCGTGGGGCACCCGGGGAACTGCCCAGTGTGCCCAGGTATTAAGATGGCCGTGAGCTGATTCACATAATAATGTGAAGGCTAGTCAAGGGCCATCTGTATACTTTTGGAGCAAGTTTTTTTTTCTCTATACAGGGTGGCCAGGTGGCAGAACTTATCCCAGCTGCATTAGGTGCAAGGCAGAAAACCAACACTGGATGGGATGTCAGTCCATTTCAAGGCATTCACATACATCTTTCATACTCACTCCTGCTGCTTCCAGACTACTTTAATTTCATGTTTATCGAGGGCACTGTGTTCCTGGAAACACTCAAAGCTTTAGAAATTGTTTTATGCCCTTGCCCTGATCTATGCCTCTCAACAATTTGATCATGGGGGTCTACAGAGAATTCTTTGGACTTCATGATTTTGGTTTTTATCCTGACATGCAGTGTGAATTGTGCGACTTTCTGTCCAGTTTGTTCAATTTGCCACAGGTGGACCTCAGTATGTGAGTCCCGGGAACTGCAGGTCTGACATTGTGGTCAGCAGCACAGGAGCGCCGCAGGGGACTGTACTTTCTCCGGTCCTGTTCAGCCTATATACATCGGACTTCCAATACAACTCGGAGTCCTGCCACGTGCAAAAGTTCACTGACAACACTGCTATTGTGGGCTGCATCAGGAATGGGCAGGAAGAGGAGTATAGGAACCTAATCAAGGACTTTGTTAAATAGTGCGACTCAAACCACCTACACCTGAACACCAGCAAAACCAAAGAGCTGGTGGTGGATTTTAGGGGGCCCAGACCCCTCATGGACCCCGTGATCATCAGAGGTGACTGTGTGCAGATGGTGCAGACCTATAAATACCTGGGAGTGCAACTGGATGATAAATTGGACTGGACTGCCAATACTGATGCTCTATGCAAGAGAGGACAGATCCGACTGTACTTCCTTAGAAGGCTGGCGTCCTTCAACATCTGCAATAAGATGCTGCAGATGTTCTATCAGACGGTTGTGGCGAGTGCCCTCTTCTACGCAGTGGTGTGCTGGGGAGGCAGCATAAAGAATAAATAAAGCTCTATTGTAGGCATGGAGCTGGACAGTTTGACATATGTGGCAGAGCAACGGGTGCTCAGCAGGCTCCTGTCAATCATGGAGAATCCACTGCATCCACTAAACAGTGTCATCAATAGACAGAGGAGCAGCTTCAGTGACAGACTGCTGTCAATGTCCTGCTCCACTGACAGACGGAGAAGATCGTTCCTCCCCTACACTATGCGACTCTTCAATTTCACCCGGGGTGGAAAACGTTAACATTATACAAAGTTATTGTCTGTTATACCTGCATTTTTATCACTCTTTAATTTAATAATGTTTTTTATCAGTATGCTGCTGCTGGAGTATGTGAATTTTCCCTTGGGGATTAATAAAGTATCTATCTATCTATCTATCTATCTATCTATCTATCTATCTATCTATCTATCTATCTATCTATCTATCTATCTATCTATCTATCTATCTATCTATCTATCCAATCAAGTTCTAGAAACATCTCAAGGAGGATTAAAGCAAACAAGGCACATGTGACCTCCATTTGGAGCACCCCAACAAATGGTTAGAATACCTGCTGTAAATAAATGAGAGGTTTCAGATTTTGATTTTTAATACATTTGCAAACCTTTCTCATAACATGTCCTCACTTTGTCATTATGGGTTACTGAGTGTATTGGGTACAAGGCAGCATCCAACCCTGGACAGAGCAGCAGTCTATTGCAAGGCCCACTTATACTGTACATGGGTAATAAAGAGCCATCAATCAGCGTGTCATATCTGCTGTAGCATAAAGTAAGACTAGTCAGGCCCATCGTATGCATAATGCATGCTGATTCTAGAGTCATATATTGCAGTGGTGTCAGGGTAGGGTGATGTGGACCGCCCATTGAGTGCTCCTTTACGGGCCTCCTATTTTGAAGGCATTGGCGTAACATTTATTTAAATCCTTGATACGTTTTAGTTTCAGGATTAACCATCAACTTCCTGATAAATTGCGTTCTGAGTAAAAACGTTATCTCACTTTCTGCTAAATTCCCTTGCAGCTGTGTCTGAATGAATGAAAAGTGTGTAACGTTTTAAGCAAAACCACCAACAAAAACAACCATGCCATATACTACCACCTAAGTACAGTAAATGAAAGTGTGGAAATGATAAGTGACTGGTGTACAAAGCATCAACTGAATGCACCATACTGCATGTGTCACATTAAATACATTAAAGTAGAAAATGAAATATAATTGCACTCAGTCATTCACAAAGATATTTTGACTTCATACTGATAAGTAGTGGAGGTGTCATTTACTGTTGTGGTGTGATTACCATTGACTACTGACTGACTGTGAGACGTGCCAAGTTGATTTAATGCAAATGAATTTTTCCACACTGATGTTCACTACAGTGCCTGTGCATCTATAATGCATTTTCTCATAAAGAGTTTCCTCTACATGAATACATACAATATGTTGAGGTACTGTACAAGATGTAGTTTAAATAATGCACACCAAGCAGTAGCAAACTAATACATAGAAAGTACACCTATCATCCACAACATTAAAACTGCATGCCTAATACTGCATAGATCCCCCTTGTCCCACCAAAGCAGCTCTGACCTGTTGACACGTGGTCTCCACAAGATCTCTGAAGGTGTCCAGTGGTATCTGGCATGAAGATGTTACCAGCAATCCCTTTCAATCCAGTAATTTATGAGGTGGGTCCTCCATATATTGGTCTTGTTTTTCCAGCACATCTCACAGATGCCCGATTGAACTGAGATCTGGAGAATTTGGAAGTCAAGTCTACTTCTTGAACTCTTTTTCACATTTCAAACCCTTCCTGAACAATTTTTGCAGTGGGGCAGGGTGTATTATCCTGCTGAAGGAGGCCAGTGTCATTAAGGAATAGAATTGCCATGAAGTGATGAACGTGGTCTGCAACTATCTTTAGGTAGGTGGTATGTGTCAAAATAACATCCACATGAATGCCAAGACTCAAGGATTCCCAGCAGAACATCCCAGAGAATCACACTGCCTCAGCTGGCTTGCGTTCTTCCCATAGAGCAAGGGCCTCTAAAGTTGATGGGACAGCAAGGGAAGGAGCAAAGAGGTGTCACACACATAGGATGGGAGGCAGCTGAAGGGCTCACAAAGGGATAATTCCATGCCAGACCAGGGGGTGGCAGAGTGCAATAATCCTTCCTTTTTTTCATCGGCAGACCAACCACGGGAAATTTCACCTGGACTTGAGGACGACACTTCCGGTTCCGAGCCTGATGACGACACTTCCGGTTCCATTGATACCACTTCCGGTTCCGAGCCCGATAACATCACTTCCCCTAGCTGGCTTTAAAACCGCCATGTTTGCCTAATTGTTGCCACTCTGTTGTTGGCCTGAAGTCTGTTGAGACATGTCATTTGGAACCAATCTTTCATTCTGGCAGCCTGATTCAAGTATACGGGTGGCTGCCCCCAAACCTCTTTCTGTGTCTGTTCAATCATTTCACAGAGAACAAGCCATTTTCTCTTTGAGGAATTTCAAATCAGTGCATTGGTGCTCAGAAACAAGTTTTCTGTGGTGATAAATGCATTTTAACAGAACAGATCATTTTTTTTTACGGGCCGGTTGTGGCCTGCAGGCCGCCAGTTGAAGAGCCCTGCCATTGTGCATTCTGCTACCATCTCATTCCCAGGTGAATGACGCATATGTACTCCACCATCACATGACCTACAAGAGAATATAATTCATCAGAATAGGCCACCTTCTCCCATTGTTTCATGGTCCAGTTCTGACACTCATGTCCCCACTGTATGCACTTTCAGTGAAAGACAGGGGTCAGCATGGACACTCTGACCGGTCTGCGGCTACGCAGTCCCATACACAGCAAGCTGGAATGCATTGCGTGTTCTGACACCTTTCCTCTCATGGCCAGTGTTAATTCTGTAGGCAATGTGTGTTTCAGTAGCTCTTCTGTGGGATCAGAGCAGACGGCAGTGGTGTAGCCAGGGGCAGGCGAAGGGGGCAGTTTGCCCCGGGCAGCACATTTTTGGGGGTGGCATTATTGGCCAAAAGCCTCAGTACAATTTGTATGTAAGCAGCTGGGTTTGGAAAAATATCACTCATGAATGAAAAAAGTAAAATTCTCTGATTATTATCCACAAATGCTTCAAATATAATTTTCAGACTGTCCTTCTGTGACAGCATCAGACACAGCAGTTGAAATTTATGAGGCAATAACAAAAATAAACATAAACATTACACCGATAATAATTTCTAGGAAGATAAACAACTAATTTACAATTTATAATTTTGTTTCGTTATCAATCCGAATGCGTTCTTGCTCTGTGCAGAAAACATCCCTACCTATCACTTGTACACTGCACTGGTTCTGGTTTTCGCAACATAATTTTATTAAACTAATAATTAAAACATGGCTTATCAGTGCGCCTATACTATATTCTTGTCTAGTTGATGCTTATATGTGAAAAATTATTGCTGTTTCTCTATATATGAATACATCTATGCAAAATGTATCTTAATTTTTCTCTATATGTCATTTTAATTTTCTATTTAAATAGGTTAACATATTCAGATATGTTGGAGGGCGGAAAATTGAAGAACCACCCCGCCACGAGCGGCATAAACTCGAGCTACGCCACTGGCAGACGGGCTAACCTTTGCTCCCTACGCACATAAATGAACCTTGTACACCCATGATCCTGCCACTGGTTTACTGGTTGTCCATTCTTGGACCACTTTTGGCATCTATTAACCACTGCATACCAGGAACACCCCAAAAGTCCTGCCATTTTGGAGATGCTCTGACCTTGTCATCCAGCCATCACAGTTTGGCCCGTGTGAAAGTCACTCAGATCCTTATGCTTGCCCATTTTTCCTGCTTCCAACACATCACCTTCAAGAACTGACTGTTCACTTGCTGCCTAATATGTCCCACCATTTGACAGGTGCCATTTTAAAGAGATTATTAATGTTAATTACTTCCTCTGTCAGTGGTTTTAATGTTGTGGCTGAATGGTGCATGTAGTATCTGACTGTTAAAGAGGTACCGGCAGTGCCAGTGCTATGTTATTTTGCACCCAAGGCCAACCTTATTAGTACACCAACTGACTGGGGTTGGGTCCTCCCCACCAAGTTATGATCTGCTCCCTAGGTGAATGCCTAATTCGCCTTAATAGTGGTGTCGACGTTGGGTATTGGACATACACATACGCTTACCAAACCGGTAAAACTCTTACATAAAGGAATAGATGGCCTGCTTAAGAAAATCCTGCCATTCCATCATAGGTCCCACTCAAACACAGACCCAAACTCACACTCATACTGGGACCAATTTGAAATTTGCTAATCAACCTAATATAACCTAACCTTTAGGAATGTAGGAGAAAAGCTGGAATGCCCAGAAAAAAAAAAATTCTTTCAGCCACAGGGGAGAAGGTGTAAACTCTACACAGACAACATCTGGGCATTGAATTCAAACCCTGCATGTCTGCACATTCTACCTGTGTCTGTGTGGGTTTTAACGCTCTTGAGTATTCTGGTCTTCCTCCTTCCCTACACAAAGAGGTACAGGTGAAATTATTTGGTGACTCTAAATTGTCCCAGTTAGAATGTGGGTTGTGGGCATGTCCAGGAGTGGACCTTGAAAAAGACTGGCAACTCATCCACAGTTGGTTCTTGACTTGTACCCCATATTGTCCACATGGGCTCTTCCCCCATAATGCTGAATTGGATTAAGCAGTCTGCGAGTTTGACTGTGTGAGTAAAGAATATTATGTAGTGCTGTTTTGTTACATTTGTTATTCAAATGAACAGTCCTGTTCCTGCTCCCCCTCTTCATAATTTACCTATAATTTATAAGGTATGCATTTATGACAAATATGTAGGCTCCGAGATTTCTCGTGTAAGGATGACAGTTAAATTAGACTGGACTGCCAATACTGATGCGCTGTGCAAGAAAGGACAGAGCCAACTATACTTCCTTAGAAGGCTGGCGCCCTTCAACTTCAGCAATAAGATGATGCAGATGTTCTATCAGAGAGTTGTGGCGAGTGCCCTCTTCTACGCGGTGGTGTGCTGGGGAGGCAGCATTAAGAAGAAAGACGCCTCATGCCTGGACAAACTGGTGAGGAAGGCAGGCTCTATTGTTGGACAGTTTAACATCTGTGGCAGAGCGACGGGCGCTCAGCAGGCTCCTATCAATTATTGAGAATCCACTGCATCCACTAAATAATGTCATCTCCAGACAGAAGAGCAGCTTCAGCGACAGACTGCTGTCACTGTCCTGCTCCACCAACAGATTGAGGAGATCATTCTTCCCCCAAACTATGCGACTCTTCAATTCCACCCATGGGGGTAAACGTTAACATTTAACATTATACAAAGTTATTGTCTGTTTTTTTGTTTTTTTTTACCTGCATTATTATCAATCTTTAATTTAATATTGTTTATTGTATCAGTATGCTGCTGCTGGAGAATGTGAATTTCCCATTGGGATTAATAAAGTATCTATCTATCTCTATCTATCTATCAGTTGTCCTGAGGTAAGACGGTTCTACTCACTAGTCATGGAGAGCAGCGAAGTGTGTTGCATCTTGATTAGCACAAGTAAGTAAAATTGTCACCTTTCTCTGTGCATGTGACAATAATGACATTATAAACTCTATAAACCTGGGGTGCCAAACTCAAAATATGGAAAACAGTAGGTTTTTGTCCAAGCCAGTTTCTTAATTAGGAGCCAATTACTGCTTCTAATGAAACAGACACGTGTCCTCATTTGTGCTTTGAATATTCAGAACCCTCAATTGTTTTTTTTTTTTCTTAACCTACAACCAAACAATAGTGAGATACAAAGTGACCAGCTAACTCAGGGGTCTGAGCCTCAGCCCCAGAAGGGGCACCATTTTCACTCCTATCAATTACAATCCAATTCTTGCTATTAGTGAGATACATTACTTAATTTTATGGCTTATTTTCTGCTTTTATTTTTTTCACATCAGTTATTTACAAACTTGTTGGTTTTCTATTTTCTTAGAGTACCATTAAATACTTTGAAGACTGCAGATTGATTTTTCTCACACCTTCACTTATTTCTCCAAAACAGAAACAAAGGTTCTGAATTGTAAAATGGGATTTATTTAAAATGAAGGCAAAGAAAGCGTGTGCCATTAGTTGCAGTATCTGGTTAGTAATGAAGAAAGTGACTGGAATGAGAACCTACAGCCACCTCAACCGTCCAGGATAACATTTTGGCACCCATAATAAGAAGCCAGCGTGTTTCTATTTTTTTCTCCGCTACAGGCCTGTTTTTCTGATGATGCTTTGGCGCCCTCTAGTGGCTAATTTCATATTTGCTGCTGTTTGTTAAAATGTAAGGGAGTGTGTAGTGTATGCACTTTTATAGTGATTGGCCCACAGAGCCCCGTTAAACTTTTGAAGCGTCTCTTCTGAATGTGCAGGAAAAAGATTCGAAGCTTCGAAAATACATCTGGTTGATTAAAGAAACCACAGCAGCCATGAGCTCGACATAGCCCAAGAATTCCTCGCTTTTGTTGATCACATAGTTACTAACCGACAGGTGAGCCAAAACACTAATGTGCGTTCATTTTGATCTTATGGCAATTATGTTATCATTAGTCATAAATATGTAATTTGCTGCCGTTATGAACATTGTACCTGAAACGCGGCAATGGCTCCTCCCTCTTCACGTGACTCTTAGGTACCTGCACTATCCTTAAGAAGGACCGCTTGTTGCTGCCGCACTTGTTAGAATTATTTTGAGACGTTGGTAAGCTTGTCGTTTTCATCGGATCCCCTACAGATGGCACTAAACTGCTCATTGCTTTGATTGAATGCCAGAAAAAACTGCTGACTACTCTTGCCCAGGTTCATGTAAGTCGGCAGCATAGTTACAAAAATGCATCGGTGCTCAGACCCGGCGAGACGCTGCCATTCATTACGGTCCACCATTGATTGATAATTAGGTGACTCCTTTATCACGTCAGCGCGGTTTTTGCTACGAGACAATGTGGAAGATTAATATTTTTCCATTTGTACTTGGGCAGTAATTGCCCTAAGGGGCAAAGATAATCATATCAGAATTTAGGGAATGTGCCTGAGGACCCGGGCAGACATCAGAAAGATTAGAGAATGTGCCTGCTGTAAGCTAGCAGGGGTCGTCAAACTCAGTCCTGGGGACCCTCTGTGACTGCAAGCTTATTTCCAACCAGATTCACAATAACAGATCTCATTTAATTAGCTGGTCTTTTTTCTCTTCCCTTATTCTGCATTCAGAAAAGCACAATAGTATCATTTTACATGTATAAAATATTTAGAAGTATTTATATTTTGAAATGCTTAACTCATTTTTTTTCTATTATTTCGACCTTTTTCTGTGCAGTTTGCTTCTTTCGCCCTAACAGAAGTTAAATCCTAATAATGACAATTAAAAAGAAGCAGAGCAGACACATTGGGAAAACAATGCTAAATGATGAAAGGCTGTAAACACTTGAGCGTCGGACACACTAATTAGTAAATAATGGATGAAATAACCAGAAAACCTGGAAAAGAACAGTGAAAATCAGGATGAAAATATAGTTAAAAAGTAAAAAATTCTTTTGCCATATAACTGCTTAGTACATTTTAGTAAAACATTTACCTAACTTAGTTTTGTAATTTTTACACTGACTCCAAAACACAGTTCAAATAAAAACAAAAGTTAATTGGAACAAAAACCTGCAGCCACGGGGGGCACTCAGGACTGAGACTGAGAACCACTGGGTTAGAGGATTAAAGGCACGTTATAAGTTTATGTACAAAACAATAGTATAGCATAGGAAAAGGTTTCCAGGCCAGGATCCAACCTGCGAACGCTGCAACCAAGCTCCTGCCTCACTGGGTCACATGTTCTGGGCCTGCACCAAACTAACATCATTTTGGACAAAAATTTTTAAGTGCCTTTCAGACAGCCTTGGTATCACAATCTCTCCTAACCCACTAACAGCTGTGTTCGGTGTTCTTCCAGATGGACTTGAAGTGGAGAAGGACAAGCAAATGGTGATTGCATTCACTACACTTTCGGCACGCAGACTTATTCTGTTAAATTGGAAGAATCCTAATTCTCCTCTGATAAGTCAGTGGGAAACCGATGTTTTATATTATTTGAAATTGCAAAAAATCTAATTCTCAGTTAGAGGATCTGTACAAAATTTTTTCAAAACCTGGCAGGATTTAATCAATATTATTTTAGAATAAGAGAAATAACTATTACCGCATTTAACTCCCTTCTCCATCTCTTATTCATATATATATATTTACTTCTCCCTTTCTTTTGTTTAACGTTGCCTTATTAAAAAGCTCTAAGCAATTTTCCTTTAGCTAAGCTCTCCTTCTCAGGGGTGGGGTTTGATTTGTCTTCAATTTTGTTGGGTTATAAATTGATCTATTTTTATGGAATGATTACAATGAAAATTAATAAAATAAAAATATACAAAAAAAAAAAATAGTATAGCATAGGATTTACTTCATTGTTAAGTAACAGGTTCCACGCTTCTGTGCTCCTAATTTAATTCAATACCTTCTGTGTATAAGATATGAGCTATGGCAAGCTGTTTTAACATTTAATCCATTTAATTTGATATTTGCTTTCAAAACTTTGATATCATTTAAATAAATTTAAATTTTAAATTTGATATCAGCACTTATAAAATTTGATATTACGCTTTTAAAATTCGATATCAAGCTTTTGAAATTTGATATCAACATTTTAAAAATTGATATTGTGCTTTTGAAAATTGATATCGTTTTTCAAATTTGATATTGCACTTTTGAAATTTGATATGACAGCTGAAATGCAAATATATCTGTATTTTAAACTCTCACACCATATTTTCTCATTTTGATATCACATTTATAACATTTAATATCGTGCATTTGAAATTTGATATCACACTTTTAAAATTTGATATCGACCTTTTGAAATTTGATATCGAGCTTTTGAAATTTGTTATCACACTTCTGAAATTTGATATCGAGCTTTTGAAATTTGTTATCACACTTTTGAAATTTGATATCGAGCTTTTGAAATTTGTTCTCACACTTTTGAAATTTGATATCGAACCTCTGAAATTTGATATCGAGCTTTTGAAATTTGTTCTCACACTTTTGAAATTTGTTATCACACTTTTGAAATTTGATATCGAGCTTCTGAAATTTGATATCGAGCTTTTGAAATTTGATATCAAATTTCAGAAGCTCGATATCAAATTTCATAAAAAGACAAATGGATTAAATGTTAAAGTGATCTGCCATATTATGGAAGTATTTAAACTCTCTTTTTTGAAATTAAGTTTCAAAAATGTGATATCAAATTTTAAAAGCTTGATATCAAATTTCAAAAGCATGAAATCAAATTTTTTAAATCTCGATATCAAATTTAAAAGCAACGATATCACCATTGTAACTGCTGATATAATGCAAAACAGATTAAATGTTAAAGCGGCCTGCCATAATGAGCTGCAGTTTCACGGCCCCTTTCGTACCACGTGGGTCTGCGCAAAGCTTTGAAGCAGTCAGAGCGCTGTCCGGGCCATAGACATAGAATTACTAGACGCCTCATGACCAGCAGCATCGTACGTCAACATCGCCGCCATATTGCGAGTGGCACTGCTGTGGAGTGAAGTAATGGACAAAGATGCCTCACGTATGTGCTGCTTGGGATTTGTACAAACCGCTGTACGCTCCAAACCAGATCACAGGGATTACATTTCATAGGTAAGGCTGAACAATTGTTTTGGTTATATTTGGCCATTGGAAAATCCCGTTTTATAATCTTAACTCTAGCTACGCCAGGCTCAGATAGCAAAGCTATGCATTTATGTGCTCAAGTGAGGCTCCAAACAATGTTTTGGCTAAACGTATTTAGTCACTAACTATGTAGATTGTTGTTAGCTGTTAACATTTCTAAAAACTTTGAAAGTTTCCCAAAGAAATCCACCTCAGGAAGCAGTGGGAGGTAGCCCTTAAACGGGATTTTGAGGAAGCTGTCCTGTGATGTGTGCCATGCTAGTTTGGTAACAGATGCTGTACCGGTATCATATGATCAAAGCTACCACTTGCTTACATTAAAAAACAAAGGAGGTTCGATGATTCCTTCTGAGGGTACAGTCAAGGTGGTCAAAGTAGCTGAGCGTGTTATCTGACAGTCGACATTAGGGCAAGCTGTCAGTGTATCTTTGATCAATCAGTTTGTTCGGGCTGAGATTGGTTCAGATGATGTGTTCTTTCTCAAGGAGCACATTGAGGACACACAGTTTGAAATTGACAACCATCATTGTATGCTCATGTCTTTAGTTGTGTCTGTCTTCCACAAACTAAGGCTGCACCATATTGTCAGACTGAATGCTTTCAAATAACAGAGTGGCAATACACGGAAAAAGCTATGGAAGACAGTTCTGTTTCAAGGCTTTCAGATCCTATCCTGTATATATTTAAGTAACCACATTGTGTGTGTGTGTGTGTGTGTGTGTGTGTGTGTGTGTGTGTGTGTGTGTGTGTGTGTGTGTGTGTGTGAGAGAGAGAGAGAGAGAGAGAGAGAGAGAGAGAGAGAGAGAGAGAGAGATTGAGAGAGGAATGAGTGAAATGTTTTCAGAAATTATTAAGCCAATTTGTATACAATAAAATTCTTTATTTTTATCATTGAGTGTATCGTTTCACTGTTAAAAGAAAGACAAACAAAGATAACTGCCAGTAACAGTGCAAAATGCACAACTGATATACCAGTTTGAAAAGATAAGTTTTGAGGATACTTTTAAAATGTGCTATTGAATTGAGCTGACGTATATGAGAGGGAAGAGAATTCCAGAGTTGAGGAGCACTAGGAGAGGATGCTCGAGCTCCCATAGAACAGAGTTTGATGTGCGGTACAGAAAGTAGAGCTGCAGATGAGGATCTGAGTGAGCGAGAGGAGTGTAAGTCTGTAGGAGATCAGCGAGACTGCGGAGAGCTTTAAATGTTAAGAGCAGTATTTTGTATTGTATTCAGTAGTTAACAGGGAGCCAGTGAAACTGAGAGAGAATTGGTGTAATATGTTCAGTGGATTTAGAACAGCAGTTTATTATCCTGGCAGCAGAATTTTGAAGAAGTTGTAAACGATTGATAAGTTTTTGTGGGATGCCAGATTGAATAAAATTACAGTAATCTATACGTGAGGTGACGCGGGCATTAACCAATACTTCAGTACTGTGTTGTATAAGAACAGGACAGTCTAGAAATGTTTCGGAAATGGAAGAAGGCAGTCTGAGAAATTTTACTTATATGGGAGGAATTATTTTATAATAATAATTATTATTATTATTTAATAATTGCCATTATTAGTGTATAAATGGATATAAATAATTGCATTTAAACGATTCGCCAAAATCTGTTGTATGTAAACGATACTGTTTAAAACGTTATTGTTTTTTCATCAGAAAACCCGTTTTCCACGTTTACCTGTATTAGTTTAAATGGCACTTTTGCCACTCGCAATATGGCGTACGCGCTGACGTATCGTGTCGACTGGGCAACACAATGAATGTAGCATCTATCTATATATGTCTATGGTCAGGGCTTCAGTGATGTTTGAAAGGTTGAACATCATTAGTCATGTGGTTGTATAACTTCGCCACACTGCATCCAAGCAGTGCACTTCATTAAACCGATACAATCCTTGAAGTCTCGGTGTCAAACACATTTTTTTATTTATCTAATTATTTATCTATTTTATGTACCTGATTATCCAACTCAGAGGCCATCATCTTCTGCTCTGAATACATTCCTCCAAAGTTGAAACATAAGGAAGACATCAACACAAAAGCTGATAAGACTTGTTACAAAGATTTATAAGGATCATTATTTCAGTTCATGTTTTATAAATATTGATCTCCAATACATAATTCTTCTTCTTTTTTCCTCTGGTGTATATTAAAATGTATTTGAAAATGAGAACGCTGCTGCCACTTGTAAATTAGTTAGAAATTTACTCAGAGACACACAGAATATCCCACTAGATGCAAATCCTAATAATAATAGATCAGTAAGATCTTATTGATGCGTAAAGTACTTCATTGTACCACATTAATGCTAAAAATGTCTCTTAAGGGTGGATATTGTGATAAACTGAGAAGAAAAGGTGAATGTTGTAATTTTTTTATTTTCAATTGTTCTTTTAAAAAAAACCCATGTGGATCCTTTTGAACTGTGGCCAGTTGGGGCACCACCCAGACACAACTACAGAAGGACAGTCCCAGGTTCAACCAATGATTATTTTTCAAGCAGTACCTCTGATGGCATCTGCCCCTCAGTAGTACACAATTCAATCCAATCCAACCCTTTCCTTTCTTTTCTTTTCTCCTCCACTCTTCACTGGCAAGTGTTGTCCAACTCCACACAACTCTCTGGACCAAGTCTTTCAACACCCGACCTGGGAGCATTACTGGTGCTTAATCAATTGCTTCTGGGAAGCACGTATGAGTCGGGATGGACCACACTGGTCCTTCTAGAGTCAATATCCGACAGCTCCCACTGGCGACTCCCCATAAAACCCGACTGAGCAGTCCCATGGGACCACAACTCCCATGCTGCCCTGCAGATATCTATACTGGGGTTTGCTCAATAGAATGCTGTACATCAGTGTATAGGGGGATTCTCTACTCATAGTGGGCAGTAACCAACTGTCTTGTCCTTCCAGCCTCCCAGGCCTAACCAGGGTGTCCCTCTGGGACTGCTGGTACACCAGCTCTGGGTGTAATTGGTGCTCCAGCATCCTTCCTTGTCCATAAACTGGCATGGAAGGAGAATATCACAGCTCCCACGCTGACCTTCCATTATTGTGGTCTCCTGGCCAAACAAGGGAGCAGGGTCCATCCCAACTGGGATTCCAGTTCAACCCTCACAGTACATAAGCCTTTCACACATGAGGCTTCCTCCTCCATTGCCAATCAGTGCAATATATTAGAAAAGTGAAATCAAGCTTGTTGATCTAAATCATAATCTCCAGCATTACCATCATCAACACATTCTTTGTCTTCAGTGCTCACTGTAAAGGTCAGGCCATCAGGAATTTGGTTTCTCATTATATGGGTGGAGATGGACATGATGTTATCTCATAGAAGCTGCACCCCATTTTAGTTTCAAGATGGTGACCATCTGTGTGGAAAGCTCATGTTGATTTTAGCCAGTGGCTCTGGTTACTTCCAAAGGTCCAGAGGCATGGTATTTTTTTAATATATATTTTAATCAGCAATACTGAATTGGCCTAATGTTGTCATTGAGTGGATATGACTGGATGAGTGTCACTTGCAAAGAGCTGGGATCCCATCTTACACTGAATGCTGCCTTCACACATTTGGGCAGAACTGAGCTCTGTTCCTCATGGACTTTTAGGCATTAAAGGTTAGGATAATGAAAGTGTGTCTTTACAGAATGTGTTACCTACTACAGAAAAAAGATGGTCTACCTCCTTCTTGTCCATCTTTGCATCGGTACTTGATGAGGGCACCTTTTGTGGCGAATGGAGCAATGCCTCTGCTTCTTGATTGTTTTCTTCCTTAAGTTTCACAGGAGACACTAAAGACAAAATGTTAAATAACACTGAATGCAAGAATAAACATGGAGTAAAAGTTTAAATATTAAATCTAGGCAGATTGCTATTGAATCTGGTTAATACTGTTTAAGGACCCCAAGGAGGGTGGAACCTATTATGCAGGCATCAGGGTGCAAGATAGGACCTAGCCTTAGATTGGTCACCAGTTCAAGACGGGACACATTTGTTTAAATGGGACAAATTGAGAGTCGCTAATTAAACTAACATGCACACCTTAGGTTGTGAGAAAGAAGCTGGAGAAGACAAAGGTTTAGTTTATCCTTATATAATGATCACTTATTCTAAATAATGTAAATGCTCATTATAGCATTTTTTGGGGGGTGACAACATTAAATAACACTATAAAATCCGTTTTAATTCAATTCAGAGTTCTAGGGTATCACAATTTATTCATGCTAGCCTTGGCAATAGACCTGGATGAGGTGCCAGTCCACCACAGTTTCAACTCACACACAACAGATGTGGACAAATGTGTTGGAACTCCTCCACAAAAACAGAAGAACCCTCAATTTTCTCTGAAATAGCTTGAAACTGCCAGAAGTTATTGGCACTCACCATTGTTTATTCTATATTTAACAAAAATCAGACTTTGCTTTAGAGTTTTGGCATGGCATGGACAAAAATGATGGGACCCTTAAAGTAATATTTTGTTACCCAACCTTTACAACCTTCTGTTCCTCCATTTGAGTTCTACCCTCTGCCTCCCGACTCTGACTCAACTGCTAGAGCGAGATGGCTTCCTTTTATGATAAACTTAGACCTAGGAGTACTTCCGGAGCCATGGCCTTGTATAACAAAAGCACTTTTAGGTCATACAGGAACCTCCCAAATCAGAGAGGTGTTTTCCCAACAGTGCACCCTGGCGGCGCCCAAGGACCCCGATGCAGCTACCCTTTGAAACTACACTTCTCTGGCTGGGGCCAAAGCAGAGAAGCACTGCACCATCTCATACTGAAGTGTTCAAAATCCCCCAGTTGATTCATTATTCTTTTATCCTGACTAGGAAAAGAATCAAACACCATCCCGGTTGGGATGTGTGTCTTCACACATTGTCCTTCTGTTACGGCCTCCCAGCTGGGCAAGATCCCAGTTGGTACACCAGTCCATGCACTGTGGCACTTACATCTGGCATTCAAACCCGGCACACTGGCTCAGTAAGACAGTAACATTAACTACTGTACCACCTAACTATTCTTTTAACAATGCAAATAATAATAATAATACATTTTATTTATACAGCAACATGTTTGAGAAACCCTGGGCTACACTGTATAATAAGTAATGTGGACTTGCTTCTATGGTGACCCTGATGAAAAAAGTACATTAACACCATCTTGTCATCTTTTTTGCATTAATTTGAAGTATTTACTTTTAGTGGTCTCAATTTGTTTAATTTTATAAAACTCTTAATCTTAGCAACAGGCTTTATAAGGCTTACTCCTCAAATAAAAACTTCTCTCACCTTCAGGCGTTAAGGTTGTCTCCAGTGGCTCAATTGTCTGTTCGGAGTCAGAAGTGTTTTCAGAAGTTGATGACTGATCCAAAGCAAGTTTCTGACAGACGTTATCAAACTCTGCGCTGAGTGACCGCTGCCATCCTGTGACCAAGGGGCTACTAGCAACAGGGAGCTGAGATTTCAGTCTTCTCACTATTTGGCTTTTAAATCTGGTGTAGGATACTTTTCCTCTGTCAGAGATCTGTAAGAGGGAGATGGAGGAAGATCTTGTAGGTATGATAAATCTTCACAATTGAACAGAAATGCATGTACAAGTTTAAATAGTTTATAGGGGCACAAATACAAGAAGACCACACTACATAATTAGGAGCTACTGAAATTTTATAATTGGAAAATCACTTTGCATGTCAGGTGTTGTCTTTTAGAATCATAATATCAAAAGTCTATGACACCATCATCACTAAGATTTAATTTAGAAAGGTCTCTCTCCACACCAGGAATAATTCCAAGGGGTTCAAAACTACAATTTTATTTTTGCAAGTATGCTTTAAATGAAATAAACACTACAGAGAGTCAATATGGAGAACATAATTAGAACATTAAAATAATTGTGACGAGAACAGGACGTTCATCCCAAAAGGTTCATCCATCCTATTTACCTAGTATACTGACAAGAATTAGCAAAAATGACCAGGGGCCTCATGCGTAGAATTCGCACTATTACATGACGTAAGCACAAAAGCCGAAATGTGCTTACGCACAGAAAAATCCAGATGCGTAAATCTGTGCGTTCGCCAACTTCCACGTTCTTCCGTTACATAAATCCCGGTCAGCATGAAAAGTAACGCTTGTGCCTGCTGTCCCACCCCAACTCCTCCCAGAATTACGCCTCTTTGAATATGCAAATCAATATAAATAGCCCTTAAGCTCAGCGTTCTGTGAAAAGGCAATGGCAAAAGTACAAGGAAAAATAGAAGAATTTCAGCGAATACCAAGTGGAGGCAAAGAAAAACGTACTATTTGTTGGTTTAAACACTTATATAAGCAACAAAAGGAAGTTGATCGAGTGACATAGCGTGTCGGAGAAACTCGAAAGCTCAAGTTCACAAAGTCGCACAGTGCCCGAAATAAAAAAGAAGTTGTCACATATCAAAGTCGGCGTGAAAAGGCGACTCGTAGCCCAACTTCTGAGTGTCATATGAAAGCTTATTAGGATACAGTGAAAAAAAAGGCACACATTGTGAAAAAAGCATGAAATGTCAACTTTAATCTCGAAATTTCCACTTTAATCACGTAGTTTATTTTGTCATTAAAGTAGAACATCCTAAACGTCATATTAAAATCGTTTAATTTACTAGTTTCTCAAATCCCATCGTAACTAAAGTAGCACGTTAAATGCTTTGTTTTGTATTTGGTCTTCTATGTGCTCTATGTGCCTGAATTACTACGTGCTCTTCCTCCGACAGGACACAGAATCCATTACATTCGTAATATTACAGCTCTCTGAATAATTAAAATACTGAGAAGTATACGTGATATCATTTTCATGATGATATGAGTTAAAGCATGTTATTAAACATGGGAACACGGTGGCGCAGTGATTGCTCATGTCTTATGCAAGATGCTTGCTGTGCCATGCGCAACCTTCGATGAAATGCTTTATTACAGAAGTACTGTCTTTTTGAAACGTTCTAACCCCCAATTCCAGTCCTTACTTTTCTTTCTCCAAATACCCAATTGCCACACAATCAGCTCTGTAATAGACATTAAGCCATCTGTAAGCTTAGAACGCTGATTCTTCAAAACTTTTAAGGAACATCAAAATATCTTCGTAATGTTTAATCTATCCATCTATCCTTCCAGTGTTGCGTCAGCCACAGCATGAATACAGCGCGAGGCAGGAACAAACCGTGAACGAAGCTCAAGTTTCTCGCTAGCGCTGCGGCACCGTGTAGTTAAAGTTAAAGTTTATCTGTATAATATAATAAATATATTTTGCTGCATTTCATCTTAAAAATGATATTGTCATCACATGTAAATATGCACTTTATAAAGTGGCTCAGGTTGTGCAATATTATAACTGTATCATAAGTACATTACCTCACGGTAACTTCCAAGTACAAACAGTTCTACAAGGAGCACTTGATGGACTGATTGAGTGTGTTTAGAGTTCTTGGGATTAAACTGTTTGTGAACTGCGAGGTCTGAACAGGAAAGGCTCTGAAGCGTTGGTCGGATGAGAGCAGTTCAAATAGCAAATGGCTGAGGCAGCGAGTGTTTGATGCTGTATACCGATAATTCTCTTTCCGATCAGTTGCTGTAGATCTGTGATTCACACTCAGATACAGTGCTATAAATACTCCGAGTGGTGCAGTGAGAGTAATATGGAAAAAGATATTCCGCTGTGGCAACCCCTAACGGAAGCAGCTAACAGAAGAAGAAGAAGATGCAGTGAGAGTAACAACGCTAAAGCAGTTATGGCATTTAGAATAGTTTGACCATTCTGTGGACCATTATATTGTTACAGGTTAATTACAATCAGATGAATTAAACTAATTAAACAATATGCAGTTAATTTCAGTGTATTTATAAAGCCGCGTCAGGGATGTGGATCTAAAAAAGAAAGGGAAACCACACAGGAACAGTAGCACTGCTTTGACGCTGGGTGCCGCCAGTCTGCAAAACCAAGCAGAGAACTTGCGTACAACAGGGTATGAGCTACCGTGGAAATGTGCGTGACTTTACGGCAAGTTTAGGTTTTATACATCGCGATTTGAACGTGGAAACGTTCTTACGCAACATTTCTGTGCATACGCACCATTTATACATGAGGCCCCAGAAGATAGGGGTCAAAAAACAAGGGCAAACAATTTGTTAGCCAGAAAGTCAACAAAATAAACGATTTCTTTCATTTGCAATCTTAGAGCAATCCACCGAGCTCAGATAACCAGGAACTGCAGAGGACCATCTTGACCCTGTTGCCCAGATGACATCACAAACAAGCTCACTCTGGGGAATTCTGAGAAAGATTCTATTGAGGGTGGGCGCAAAAGGGGTTAACTTAAGACCTGTTTGGTCTGAAGTAGTTTTAAACCAGGAGGTGTGGTAGAGTGACACTCATTTCAGTAGCTTTTTACGGACTGCGTGTTCATGTCTCAGTAAAGAGTCCACAGCCATTTACCTTCTGTAAAAAGTCTGTAAAAAATAATCTCCGGTTAAACTAGTCCAGTGTGAATCAACATGTCAATAATATTTCGTAATTGCATGTGAAAAAGGCATTTCCACCCAGGATCTTTTACATGGACAAATTTGTTGGTACTCCTCCGTGAAAAAAGAAGAACCCACAATGGTCTCTAAAATAACTTAAAACTATAAAACAAAAATAATTGGCACCCACCATTGTTTATTCCGTATTCAACAAAAATCTGACTTTGCTTTAGAGTTTTGCTTCATGAAGAAAAATGATGGGACCCTTAACCAAATATTTTGTTTACAGGCAATCACAGCAAACAAGTAATTTCTGGCTAAAAACCTACCGATGAAGCGAAAAAGTGTTTGATATAAGAAAACAAGCCTTCCGTGTTTTTTCAGCACACATTTGTGACAACAAAAGGGATCTGGAAATAAACGTTTTATCACATACTCCTGGTACTATTTTTCTTGTGGTAAGAATACGTTTTCTATTCGCTTCTGTGAGTTCTCACTTAAATATGGCAGTAAATCAAAACAAAACCAATGACGTGGCATAAGATGTTTATTGTGATTTCATCTTTTGAGAGGAAATCATTCCCTGGGGATATGAAAGGTTATCACAGAAGACGACAAGCCTGAGATGGTGCGTACAGCGAATCTTCTTTTAAAATGACTCTGTCTCATAATATTGTTGTTTTTTTGTTCAAAAGTGACATTTGTAGACTATTTTACAATGTGTCTGAAATTGCAAGACACGGATCAATACTGGACAACCGTATTGGATGTATTTGGTAAGTTTTTAAGCTTTTTCTTTCTGGTAATTCCCCACGCCCCATTAGCCTCCATTGTAAAGCACCAGTGAGGGCAAGGTATGTTTTTAAATTTATAAAAAAAAACACTTAACTTTAGAACACACGTTTGCATTGTAAATGCATATATACCATGTTTGTGAATAAATACGTTCAAATTGAAAAATACCGAACTCATCCCCTTCAAGAAATCATTATTCTAATTGAGTTTGCAAATAGTTTAACACAACTCTGTTTCCATTTAACAGTTTAATTAACCAAGTAAAAAATAAGGGCTAAATTACTTCTACAAATGTATCCACTATTTGTATTTTATATGAGTGATGGGATAAATTTTGCTGGAAATTTCGGTGAACAGTCCTGTCTGAATTGTTTAACTCTCCTGACTGACACCATGCTAAATGTCTACTACTTGTTTCAGCCTTTTCATATTTTCTGGTATTGTTACAGTACTCAATGGTCTAACAAACACAATACCAGTAGACGGAGATTTATCAAAAACCATTTTAAAATAGTGTAACAAGAAGGAATTCTTCCTCGCTGAGGCGCAATAAACCCAATGCAAAATCTTCTTTGTATTGCAATTACAGACTTAGATTCAGTGTATGCTGTAACAGCAAACATGCAATGAGTCACAGAAGAGTTTTAATGGTCACTAACACTACCACTGTCATAGCACTATAGAAATACTAGTACTTGAATTCACTCAACCTACATAATACCCCGAAAATGTCCCATTTTGTACTCTGTATCTGTTGTTTTCATTTCAACGTTTTAATCTAGCTCTACACTCTCTTCACCTCACAAGGTTGTCTGTTTCAGTCCCTCCTCTCCCCTCTTTTCTTAAAACTGTATCTTAGCTGTCAGTCTTCTCAGACCGATTATTTGAGAAGCATCCACCTGCAGAGCTGCACTATTATATACAATTGCAGAGCAGCACAGCGATACTGTATGCCACTGCAGGTTTACACCAGCAGTTCTAGACCAGCAGTTTTAGGATGGAAGTTAAGGTTAGGGGTTAGTATGGTCAGCGTGTACTATAAACTTAAGATTAGGGGTTAGGGTTTGGTTTGGTTTGCATGTCAACAATTTGATTTGTGCCAACCTCCAAACTTCTGTCATTAAACTAATAATATACATCTACAGAGCTGCAGAACTTAAGGTTTGAGCTTAGTGTGATTTTTATGTTATAATTAGGGTAATTTAAGGTTAGGATTAAGTGTTCTTAAGGTTTGGACTTAGTCTGATTAGTATGTAGTATAAACAGTTAAGATTAGGGGAAGTTTAGGTTTGGGGATAGTGTCGTTAGTATGTAGTGTAGACATGTATTGATGTCGCTTTTGTTGTGAAACAGCTGGTATAGACTTGAGTTGAGAAGAACCCAACTATAGAGCTGCACCCCGTCTATGTGGTGATGTATGCCTGTGTTACTCGGTAGTCGTATATAATAGTGAGACAGGATATTGGAGGTGGAGAATGCTTGTTAATTTTTTGTGTCACAGAAATGTAAGCATTAAATGATGGGTCAATGGCATTTATTCACATACTGCCACAATAAAAAGTATACTAAATGGCAGAAGGAATATCGCTCGCCACAAAATTCACATCTGATTAAACTTGGTTAATTTTACAATACAATCATATGATGACCTATCACCAACAATGTCCACAACCCATAGTTTAAGACAGCACTTCTCAAAGTGGGGTCCACAAACCCCTGGGGGTCCATGATACATGTTTGCAAAATACCTGGTAAATTTTGGTAAGTTATTCATAAATATCACAGATACTTGGTGTACTAACTGTCTGGTTTTTCTCTTCTTCTCTGTTCTCCATTTCACTTATTTTAAACAATCACAATGAGACATCTGATTAGAATGTAAAAAAAATGCCCTTTATTAAACAAACCAAAGAAGTGCTAAACATCACACAAACTTTCCAGACAACGCAAAGGCTTGTACATGCACTAACATTAGTATATCCCACTAACACTGATTTCCGACAGCCAATCAAAACTCCTCGCCTGTGCATCAGCTTTTAAAGGGGAACATCGTAACTTAGAATGTGGTGAGCAACGTGCGTCCTGGAGGGCCACAGTGGCTGCAATTTTTTGTGCCAACCCAACTTCTTAATGCGAAGTAAATTATTGCTGATGAAGCACTTACTGTTCAAGCAACATTTTAACACTCCATTTCAGTTGTTAAGTTGTCTTGCATGTTAAAATTTCCCACCCTCAATTGCTTATTTTTGTCTTAAAAAGCATCATTCACTGTTTTTCATTACTCCTCATTAGCAATGAGATGCAAATGACAAAGGAACCACTAGCTCAACAGCTGGCTTGTCTCCATTTACACCTGACTATAATCATCGTGAACTATTTGGTTTTAATAAAATATTTGGAAGGAAATTGAAGAGAAAAAAGTGAAGGGATGAGAAATCATTTGGATGATATCCTTGTAAAGACAAAAAATCTATGATATAAGAATGACCTGACATGGTAGAGTTAAGACATTAACAAGGCATGAAATTGAATAGAATCTAATCTAATTAAGCAACTGTGTTGGAACAAAAACCTTCCAGCTACTGTGGCCCTCCAACTCCAAAGCTGCTCACTACTGATCTAGAAGACCGACCTTTCTAACACATATCGACACCCCCTGCACCAAGCATGAGCATAAGCACACAATCTTACATTTGTGCCAGTCATTCCCATAATTTTCTGAGCCAATAAAAGTCATTGGGAGGCCTCGCATCACTCATTTTCTATGTATGGCTGTCAATCACATGACCGTCAATCACTCATTACTCTGCTATTTCGCACTGACACTGGTTTAGCTAGTTTGGAAAAAAATAGAAAACTTTTCAAGTAACGGATTGATTCATGGGTTAAGCGTCTACTTCGTCAAGTGATAGTAAGCTAGCCTCATCTAAAAAAGGAAAATATTATGACAATCTTCTTATATAATATTCTACCGAGGGTGTCTGTTTGTCTGTCTAAGATTTTAAATCACCTGTAGCTCACAAACCGTTTGACCGATTGACCTGAAATTTGGCACACATATACTACGTGACCTCTACTGCCCACTTTTGGGGTGATGATTTTTATTGTTCTTTTTATTTTTATTTTATTTTATTGTAAAATCAACTCTCGGCAGCGTGCAGTAGGGCAACCGTGCAGCACATGCATACGAGCGCCATTCTCATCCTTATCACCTTCGCCGTCACTTCCTCTACCTCTTCATATCTTAAATCATTCTTGAGGCAGATTGAAGACTTAAGTGCCAGCTTAAGTGAAAAATTAAGAAAAACGTACTAAGTAATTGCAACACAAACACTGACTTAATCAGTTTTAATGCGAAAAGATGCCGACAGAAGAAGAGAAGAATTGGGCCGCTAGGGTGGAGAAAACAAGAGCTGCTCAGGAAGCAGCAAGTACATCAACCTCTGAGCAAACGAATGCTAAACCTACAGAGAAAGAGGATGAATACTGTAAGTCAAGTGTATTCACTGCACGTTATCGTGCAGTCCGCCATTACTGGTTATATATAATTTGGCTTTGTAGCAATGACTGCTATCAAGACAAGTACAGGGCACGTTTGAATGTGGAGGTTGATTTCAGAGTTTGCCTATCATTCACACTCCCAGGATTGAGAAACTATGCAGTCAGTGACACGTATACCCATCCTGTGGATTTACCAGGTACATATTAGAACATCTGCGGTGGGTTGGCACCCTGCCCGGGATTGGTTCCCTGCCTTGTGCCCTGTGTTGGCTGGGATTGGCTCCAGCAGACCCCCGTGACCCTGTGTTCGGATTCAGCGGGATGGAAACTGAATGGATGGATGGATGGATGGATGGATGGATGGATGGATGGATGGATATTAGAACATAAGATAACAAATCTGACAAACAAGAGGAGACCATTCAGTCCATCAAGCTAAAGCTAAGCTGTATCTCACTTAGATTCTTCTTAAAGGTTGTCAAGTTTTCTCCTTCAATTCCCTGTCTTGGTAGTTTATTCCAGAGTCCCACAACTTTACTGGTAAAGAAGAGCTTCCTGGTTTCAGTCTTAAATGCACTTCCCCTTAATTTCCACTGATGTCCTATATGATGATTAAATTAGAAATGCATTGAAAGTATATGCAAAAATGTGGTATAGTGCAGTTCTAAATCTAAACAAGGTGAAAAATGTTTTACTTTCTAAAGTTCTATGCATTTTGTGATGATAAATTATTTATTTGGTGTTCCCCTATGTTGGGGGTCTGTTATTTTTCCCTTTTCTACGAGGTCCCTGGTCTGAAAATGTTTGAGAACACCTGATTTAAGAAACTCCACTATTAATTGCTGCATGTGCACAGTCCCTGTTCGACTGAAGGGATGCACCATAATGCAGATCTGCCATCGAGTCTTCATTTTCTAAACTATCTTCAGATGTTAATGTTAACACACCCCCATAACCCCCCCTTACGATGGACCGACTCTTTATCCACGCCTGGTTTCTTTCCCTGCGCTCAGTACTACAGTTGAAGCCCTTAGGTTGAGTAGATTTGAGAATGTTACTATATGATTAGGGGAAACTAAAGCTGAACGTTTCAGTCTGTCACAAATCTTACTGATGAATGCAGCCCCCCTCTCGATCGCCGCTTATGAAGCGCTGTCTTGTCCGCCCCTTTTGAAGCATTCCCTGGTTTCGTATTACATCGTTCATTATAGCCCACCTCCATGAGCTTTTTCTTCCCAAAATTCTTTTTAAAAACGCAAACATGGAGCCGCAGACACCGCCGATCCCGCTGAAGCCCTCTGTCCCGAAGGCCCGCATGTTCGCCGTGCTACTCACGATGACCATCTGCACGGCCGGACTTTTCCTGCTACAGAACCAACTGACGAGGGCGAGAAAGCCTAAAGACTTTTATTCGTACGAGGTGAAAGATATTCGAGGCAGAAGCGTATCTCTGGAGAAGTACAGAGGCAAAGTAAGTCACTCGAGTCCGTACGCTTCACAACATCTAATGTTTAGATATCGTAGTTAACACAATCCGATCGCAACGTAAAAGAGGATCTCTTTGTTAGAAATAAAGAAAAAAGCAAAACTTCTGCTATCCAATGGGCTGGGTCAGAACACACCAGCTGGGAGTATTCCAGTCGCGCTTGATATACGTTTGTCCGCGCCAGCAGTTACTTGGCTGTCATTTGAAATTTCTGTTCTCGATTTCATGTCCGTTATTTGTCTCAAGTCGAGTTCTGGTTTACACGTGTGCCGCTGGAGTACCATAACTGTTACAAGCAGCTGTGTAATCCCGATGCACCTCCACATCCCCCAGTTGTTGAACCCTTGCCGCGTGCTTTCCCATCCACGTCCCTCAACTGATTCCAGCCCCTCACTTCGATATGCCGGCGCTGCCTAGTGATCGAGATGTTATTAATACGTGACAGCGCGGCGGGATGTCCAGTTCTGGCCGTTTAACTCCACTTTGTTTCTAATCTCTCCCTCCGCCTTTTCTCTCCATTGCAGGCGTCTCTGATTGTAAACGTGGCGAGTCACTGTGAGCACACCGAGCGTAACTACAAAGGACTGCAGGAGCTGTACAGATCGCTGGGGCCCTCGCTCTTTACTGTCCTGGCATTCCCCTGCGGCCAGTTTGGAGACACCGAACCGGGATCGGATCGGGATATTGAAGCATTCGCTAAGGCCAACTACGGTGTGACGTTTCCCCTTTTCAGCAAGATTAAGATTATGGGGACAGAAGCCAGCCCGGCCTTTCAATACATCACAGGTATTACACCATCTTTTACAATTATTACACATACAGAACTGTAGCGGTGGAGACGTAACTATATAAGAGTAGCAAGATGGCACAGTGCTTAGCCCCACTACCTCACTGTTTCAGTTACCAGGGTTCAACAGTAGATCAGATCCTTTGTCCATGTGGACGTTCTATGGTAGTACAGTAATTCTCAATTTATGGCTAAGAGACTCCACAGCTGTAAGCATTCCTCCTAAAAAACTTTTTTTTAATACTTCAAGTATACATTAAGTGAGCTGTTATTTCCCGGTTTTAATGTTCTGGAGTAAATGCAGAAATTAGAAAACAATATTATTTTTATTATTATTTTTCAAATATAGCATAACTAGCAGCGTGTGTGGTCTTTGGGACAAAAGAACAACCCGAAGACTCCCTAGCAGTTTTACTATATTTGTGAAACTGAAGAGGCAGAAAATACCTCCAGATAGACCAGCGTTTCTCAACCTTTAAGTATTTGCGACCCGAGTTTTCATAACAGTTTTAATCGCCCCCCCCCCTCCCCCCACACGTTTTTTTGAAAGGAGACCACTAATACCAAATTGTTCTTTTTAAATTATTGATATATCATAGATGCATATTTTATTATACCTACTTAACTTTTATCGACATTTATCTAACTCTATATTTATTTTTCTAGTATCAGAATGTAGTTTAAGTTAAATGGTTTTGGTTTCAATAGATGTATTTTTCATATTTTTGATTCTTGTTTTCTTTTTTTCACATCTTCGTGCCCCCCTTTTTGTTACTTCATGCCCCCCACAGATTGAGAACCACTGAGATAGACAATGTTTTAGTGAAAATTTGAAAATCCATTGCTGAGATGTTTTATTTGCACATTGGTGAGCCGTGGTGTTTGCTTTGTTTCAATGTGGTGTCTTTTCATCTGTGTCATTAGCACAATGCTGTTGTTGTATGGTGGCGTTTACTCCACATAGGTCTTTAGTAGTGAGAAATGAGGTGCATGCAGGCTCCAAGAAAATGTAAAAGTGCAGGCCTGCGCCATCTAGTGGTTGTGGTTGAGTGTGAGCAGAGGGGACTGCTCCATACACACACACAGGTCTTTCACTTATATATGTCTAATACTGGAATAATAATTTAATGTTTAATGCTAGTGGATGTGACACTCCAGCACCTGCAGCCTTTCACCATTCATTTCTACACCACTTGTCATTAACTGTCATCATTGAGATACAGTACAGGGATGAGCTAACAAAAAACAGTGAAATAATAGGAAAATGATGAAGGAGAGTTAAAGTTTTAAGGCTATAGAAAAAACACAAATGTTTATGCATCTCTTATAGAATTGCGCTATTCTGAATGTTGAATGAGAAAAAAAGGAAAGACCAGTTAATTAAACAATGAGATCAATTATGGTCAATTGACTAATCTTAAGAACTTCTATAATATAGGAATGCATATTTAAAATACTTGTAGCCTGGTGTTTCTTGAGTAAGTTAGTGTGATACCTGCAATGAAGCAAAATCCAGTCCAGAGTTGGTTCTTATTTAACTATGTAAGAAATAAAGCCAGTTCAGAAAATGGATGGATGGTTTAATGGGAATTATACTGGCAAACAACGCTAGATCATTCTTGTTCAAAATGTCAGCTAGTCTTGCTGTTATTTGCAGTGCCTTTCAGAAAGTATTCAGTCTCCTTCACTTTATTCTCATTTTGGTATTTTGCAACCTTATGCTAAAATTGTTTAAATTCACTTTTTTTTTCTCTCATCAAATAACATGCAATACTTCAGAATGACAAAAAATGAAAGTGGTGGAGCTTCTGTAAGTTTCTCCCATCTCCACATAGGTTCTCTGGGGCTCAGTCAGAGATGCCACCTTGTTCTTGGTCACTACTCTAACCAAATCCATTCTCCTCCTATTCCTCAATTTGACCAGATAGCCAGCTCTACACTCTTAAAAATGCTGGTTCTTGAATGGCGCTTTATGATTCTTTACTGGGTTGTGTGGTTCCTCGTAGAATTACTGCTTGACAAAGCACCATTTCATTCTGGGAAGAGCTCCTTGCATATGATGTTGGTCCTTTGTGCTTTGAAAAACTTCCTAATATGTAGAGGAAACCTGAAATATTAAATGTACAGCCACCTATTTAATGGAGGCTACCTAGCAGAACACTAACAGATAAAGAAAACCTGGACTTAGCCTGTGCTACATACGTACACAGTGTGTAAAGTTATGTGCCATTGGCATTTCGCAAATTTGTTACCATCTAGTCATGGTTACTCATTATATAGAGCCTGTTACAGATCTAAATAAATGAAGGTTCTCTCTGGAACCTTCACGTGGATGGGTCTGTTTGGAACGAAAAATGGTTCCCCAATGGCATCACTCTGAAGAACTGCTTTATTTTTAAGAGTGTAGGAAGGGTCATGGTTGTTCCACACATATTCCATTTAAGAAGTATGGAGGCCACTGTGCTCTCTGAAAGCTTCAATGCTGTAGAAATTTTTTTTGTAGCCTTCCTCAAATCTGTGCCTCAACATAATTCTGTCTCTAAGCTCAGCAGGCAAATCCTTGGACCTCACAGCTTGGTTTTTGCTCTGATGCACATTGTCGGTGGTGGGATCTTCTGTAGACAGGTGTGTGCCTTTCCTACTCGGGACCAATGAATTGAATTAACCACAGGCAGACTCCAAATGAGGTGTAGAAACGTTTTAGTGATGATTAATAGAACAGGATGCATAAGACACTGATTTTAAGTGTTGTCATGGAGGACGCCTCTTGTCTGGGAGGACAGAGGGAGCAAGCCTAGTCAGGACAGTACCTCCCCCGGTAGACTAGATGGCAGCCCCCCTGGGTTGCAGTGGTGCCTTGGACTCCCGCAGGGCTTCATGGGAGATGGAGTTGGATACAGCCCTGTTGGGATCCGGGGGTGCCGCCAGACCCAGAAGTGCTGCCAGAATTAGCTCAGCGAGTACCTGGAGCACTTCTGAGTGCCTTATAAAAGGAGTCAGCAGCCACTACTCGGAGAGCCAGAGTCAGGAGGAGGGAGACAAAGCTTGCTGAGGAGGAATGGAGGAGAAAAAGAAAAGAAAACTAAAGGATTGGGTTGTGCTATTTGGACTGTGTTGTTGAGCTTGTGGGAGACGGGGAAGACATTTCCCACAACGGAGAAGAAAATAAAATCAGGTGTGCTTTTGAAAGTGTGCCACCTGCATCTGTGTGTGTTGGGTTAAGTGCTGGTATAGATCCATCTACTGTCACAGTGCCATAGCAAATCTGCCTGAATATTTTTATCAGTGTGATATTTCTGTGTTTTATTTGAAATAAATTTGCAAAATTCCAAAAATTCTGTTTTTACTTTGCCATACTGGGGTACTGCTGTTTGATGAGGGAAAAATAATAATAAACAATAATTAATTACATTTTCTTCTTGTATCAACAATATAGAACCATTTCAACCCCCACCACTGTGTAGAACCCACCTGGATGATGCAATGGCAGCCATTATTGTGTCAGTATGCTCACCACACAATAACTATTAGGTGGTGAAGTGATGAAAGAGCTAGCCAACAGGGGATGATTAGGAGGCCAGAATGGAGGCCGTGATGGGCAACTTAGCCTGGACATCTGGATAAACCCTACTCATTTTTGAAAGGTGCCCAGATATCTTTAATAACCACAGTGAGTCAGGACCTTTGTTTTACTCCTTGTTTGAAGGACGGCACCATGTTTACAGCACAGTGTCCCCATCACTTCACTTTGGCACTGGGAACCACATTCAGACTACGGGGTAAGCATCCCCTGCTGGCTTTGCCGACACCTCTTCCAATAGCAACCCCACATTTTCCTAGATGGTCATCCACCAAAGTACTGGTTGGGCCAAAATATACTTAGCTTCAGACAGATTACCTGTTCTGAAGCACAGGTGGTAAGTTCTGCTGACAGTGAATGAATGAATTTAATTTGATTTGATATACTGTGGGGAAAATTATATTTTTGCAAGACCTTTGAAGGTTAGAGTGCTGGGTCAGCCATTGCACAAGCGCCTCCTGGAGCAATTTTCAAGTTATTAAGGGCCTTGCTTAATGGCCCAACAGATTTGAATGAATAAAATTAATTTAAATGATTTTAGCACAAGGCTGTAACATAACAAAATGTGAAAAAAGTAGAAAGATCTGAATACTTTCTGAAAGAATTTTAGATTAAGTAACTGATAAAGTACACCGGCATTATTATCATTCTTTAATTTAATATTATTTATTGTATCAGTATGCTGCTGCTGGAAAATGTGAATTTCCCATTGGGATTAATAAAGTATCTATCTATCTATCTATCTATCTATCTATCTATCTATCTATCTATCTATCTATCTATCTATCTATCTATCTATCTGATAGAACCTGCTTCAGCCCAAATATGGTAACCTCAATGAAATTTGTCTTGTCTGATCAGACCTGTGCAGCATTTAGTAGATTACCTGGTCCATTCTTCATCATGGAACTGTTTTCTGGTATTTACAGATATGCTGAACCTTCAGATCATGTCACAACATTTCAACAGCTGTGAGGATCATGGCTGTGGAGTCTGAGTTGAAAGCAATTATTGGGTTACTAGAGTCGGAGTCGAAAAAAATGTACCAACTCTGACTAGATGTAAATTGTAATTTAATGTGTTAAAATGTAAATTTTCGCATATACTAATTTGATTAAACTATTTTTTTCTTTTAGCCTTTTGATATAAATATAGAATAGTATAATGTATTAAAACCTACAACAGCATCTCTCTGCAGCTTAACAGGTTAGGGTGTTAAAGAGTAGCCTGATGAATTATGTTGGCAGTTGTCTTGTGTCTTGTATAGTATGCTACGTATTTTCAATCAACATACTACATATATAAAATCCAATGTCTGTCTGTACGTCTGTCCGCTTTTCACAAGAGAACTACTTAACGGATTTAGATCATTTTTTTTTCTATAATTTGCTTGAACATTCCGGTTGATTTTGCGACTTCTCTCATTGTGCTAAGAATCGTATTTCGCTTGAAGGAGCGATATATTCACGCTAATCTGAGACAAAGAGGCTGCGAGTCAAGGTGGGGGGGGCGTGACATCAGGAGTAGGGAGCCGGGCAGGGCCCTTCTCACTGTCCTGTTTCACTACTACGCGGGCGAAGCTGCGGCGGACGACTTGTTATATATAAAATCCAACGTCTGTCTGTCCGCTTTTCACAAGAGAACTACTTAACGGATTTAGATCAAGTTTTTTTCTATAATTTGCTTGAACATTCTGGTATTATAGTTCAGTTGATGCACCAATTTATTCGCGGGAAGGGGGAGGCGGGACCTTAGGAGTAGGGAGCTGGGTGGGGCCATCCTCAGTCATGCGCCAGCCTCCATTCAAGTCACTCTACCTCTCGCCACATGTTGGAGCTTCACTTAGCTACTGATACCTGTTTATTCAGCAGACATTATCATCTAGAAATTGTTAGAGAGTAACATTTGATGTTTTTGAAAGAGAGATTGCAGCTACGTGTGTTTTAGAGGGTACCTGCTCATTGGCAGAGATATCACGGTCACGTGCTCTTCACCCCATGCGGGGGATGCTCTCCCATCAGAGCTGAACACGATTAGATACAGTGGAGTGTACCTACCTTTCGCTTGGCCAGAGATACCTTGCCAAATTTTTACATTTTTGGCGAAGAGATCATAGCTACATTCTCGCCCCTGATAGCGAAATTAAAAATTATTGTATGTCAAGAGGCCCTTGGAGACGAAAGCTATTACTATAAGTTCTTCTCAATACAAATTTTTTAATGATTTTTCAAGTTTGTCCCGTTTCACTACTATGCGGGCAGAGCTGCGGGGGATCGCTAGTACTACATATATGAGACTAGTTAGAAACTGTGGGGTCGAAGTTTGAGTCGGAGGTACAATAAATTGTGGAGTCAGAGTTGACGGTTTTGTGTGCTCCATAGCTTGCCCGAGGACTGGGACTTGACTCGGAGGTTCTAATTTGCAAAAGTCATACAGCATGAATTCCAGTTGTTTGCATACAGCCTGAGTAAAGCTCTACTGTAAGAGAAACTTCGGGCTTCTGGAATGGTTGCAAAAATGAACCAATCAGTTTAGGATGTTTGTATGCCAGCCAACAACATAGATTTGACCGACTTGTAGTAATGTCTCGGTTAAGCAGAAGAGGATGGATGGATGTAGTAATGTCTTGTTTACTGAATTTTTAATGACCACTCCTTTGATATGACCTTCACATATTTAGGTAATGTATATCTCTTTTTAACTCTTCATATATATATATATATATATATATATATATATATATATATATATATATATATATATATGTAGTGTTAATGCCTCTACCATGGTGGCATCAGTGAGATGATAATGGAAATGAAACCCAATTGATATATTAATAATGATTATCAACAACAAAACTGAATTGTAACTGTGATCAATGCTTATTAATTCTTCCTTTCTCTAACCAGATTCTACTAAGCAATTACCAAAATGGAACTTCTGGAAATACCTCATAAATCCACAAGGTCAAGTGATAAAATTCTGGCGACCAGATGAGCCATTTGAAAATATCAAACAGGAAGTTGCTGCTATGGTGAGAGAGATCATTTTAAAAAAGAAAGAAGAACTTTAAAGAAGCTCTGCTTAAGGCATTGGTTCAAAACTGACTTATTTCATAACCACTGCATGTTTGGCACCAGAAGGGTCTAAACATGTTTTGAAAGATTTGTAGCCTTTCATAGGCTCTGTGTGTGACAGCCATTGTTTGTCCAGTCTGAAAGTGCAAAATGACTATTTTGGCAAAGCATTTGGCATCAGATTAATCCCCTCTTACTCATTTTTTTAAGTATAACATATTACTGTGAAGGGCAGCACAGTGGTGCAATGGGAGAACTGCTGCCTCTCAGTGAGGTTCGTGTCCAGAGTCCTCCCTGCGAGGAGTTTGCATATTCTCCCTATGTCTATGTGGGTTTCCTCCCACAGACCAAAGACATGTAGGTTAGGTGGATTGGTGATGCTAAATTAGTTCTAGTGTGTTTGTGTGTGTGTGTGTGTGTGTGAGTATGAGTGTTCACCCTGTGATGGACAGGTACCCACCCACCCTTGCACCCTGTGCTTGCTGAGAAAAGCTCCAGACTCCACAACCCACCTCGGGATTTAGCAGGCTTGGAAAATGGTATGACATGGTATTACTGTGAAGAATTGGGCAGGTTGCCACCACATAACCCTTGTGCTTAGGTGGTCTTCAACTTAAAGTTCAAGCATATGGCGGTAGTTTGAATGGAGACTCCAAATTGGGTGCCTTTCTATCAGGAGGTGATTCCAGCTAATCAATTTGGCCAGACTGGCTTTCCTCATACCTGACCGAAAAAGAAGAAGAAAAATGGCGTACAAGACGGATGGATGACAATTACTGTTTTGTCCCCAAAACTTTTGCATTCTTAAACTGCAGCCTGCTTTTTCTGTTTCTAGCACAACTGATTTGGCTAGCAGTCAAAAGATGTTAAGGTTTAATTGTACCATCACATATGTTTTGTGCAAATGAGCTATTTATTAAAAAGAAGTAGCATTTACACATTTTTATTCTTTTGTCATTTGTGATTCTTATAAATGTGTTGTTGATTGAAAATGCAGGTCAAAATGCCAAGAAGAGAATTTCCAATACCTTTTCAAGTTTTAGTTAGTTTTTGGAAATGGTGACAGTGCTTATAAGAAGAACCACCCCCCAAAGGACATTTTCATATTTTTATTATCCATACAACATTGAATTACAGTGAATTTAATTTTTGTTTTTTTTTCTTTTTTTGCTCTTTAATGTCAAAGTGAAAGCAACTCTCTGCAGAGTCGTATACATGAATTATGAATATTAAACACAAAATAATTGATCACACAGAAGTATTCACCCCTCTTAATATAACAAACCTAAATAATCACTTGTGCAGCCAATTGGTTTTAGAAGCAATTTAATGGAGATCACCTGTTTGTGGTCACTGTGGTCAGCCATGACAGCCTTGGGTCAGTGGGCACTGGTCTTTCTCTACCAGCTTTCCTCAGTTTTACTCAGCTGTATGCGAACTGAAACTTTCCCATTTCACCCATCATTATTGAGCTGCTATACTGTCCATCAGTTTGTACTTTTGATTTACAGCTAGTGACATTTGTGGCACTCAGTTACTTGTATTGCCTGATTGTTACTTGTTCTCTCTCATGCATGTTGTATATTAATATCTGATCTTTAAATATTTGAAAGCTTGTATGGTTGGATATTCATCATCATTTCTAACTATCGCTTATTGTGAGTGCTATGTGTCACCTCTGGGAGCTTTCATGAGCTGATGCCAAAACCCCTAATGCCAAAGCAATGGTTCAAAAATGATTAAAACAAAAAAAAAGACTTTAATAACAAAATCTAATTAGGTAATATAGGGGAACAGAAAATAATTAACACTTCTGAAACGTCCCCCTCAACTCCCCTGGTGCTGTCTAGTCAGCAGTAGCCTGTGACTGCCATGTCACTTATTTCTCCTGCTCATCTTCTGCTACTTTGACTCTCCTTTCTCTCTCTGAATAGCTGATCTCTTGTCACCAGCAGTCTCCCAACTCTTAAGTTACTAACCAAAGGAACTAAGGTCCATTTATATTGTACCCCATCCACCATCGGGGTACTTTGATGTAAGCACTTCTATCATCAACAACTTCTTGTATCATTATGTGTTGAACCCACCATAGCCACACCAGAGATTCTTGTAAATTAGCCCCGAAATAATCAAAATATTTTCTCTTTATTAAAGAAATATCACTGTTTGCAGACCAGCCATTTTGTCCCCCTTTCCATTATTCCTGAGATAATGTGTTCACTGGTAAATATGAAGGACAATGAAAAATGAATTCATGCTTGTCACGGTTCAGCCAGCATGTTCCCCTTGGCTGGTGTTCAAAGTTGTGTTTCCTGTTTGTTTTGTGTGATTTTATGCCATTTATCCATATTATGGTTTATTTTGTTTATTATGGATGTTTTTCTTTGTGTTCATTTGTCCTTGTCTCTTGTGTTTTGTGGGTGATCCTACAAGGGGCGGGCCACCTGTCCATTACCACTAGGAACGGCCCTCCATCTTATTTATGGCAGGATCTATCCCATGATTCCTTGCGTTTCATTGAATGCGCTTGGACTTGAGTGTTTCTTTATTTACTGTACCTTTTAATTTATTGGCTTTTCGACCCTGTGCTCTACTTTTTGACCACGTCTTTGGTTTTCATATTAGGACTGTGTTTATTGTTATTTTCAACCTCTACTCTGTTTTTTGACCACGATTTTTGAATTCTGTTTTGGGACTTTGTTTGTTGTGTCTTCCTTGCCTCTTTAGGCATCTCCTTGTGCTCTTCAGAGCTTTGGGGCTTACACAGTCTTTTGTGAAAATAAACCTTTTATTTTATCAAGATTTATCTTGGCCCTTTTTATTTCTAGTTGGGGTATTTCCCCCCTCTAGTGGGCAACCTTGGAAATGTTTTGGGTGCCTGTGCTTTTGGGACACTTCAAATTTTCATTTTTTCCTTTTCATTAGAATCACTTTGAATTGCCTTTTTTAAATCATTTGTTTTCATTGTCCCTCCTGACTTACCGGTACAAGGAAACCCTCACATATGATGTGGTCTCTGTGTCTAATTATGCAAGACGTCAAGCTTTTTGGGGTACCGTTATTTTTGCCCTCTAGACCCGAAAAACTCTCACTTTTGGGCAATTTTCAGGCCAAGTTATGTTCAGGAAATAACACCCTTATGATAAAGAGTAAATCAGTAGGTGTTTTCAACAAAAATGATCAGAAGGACTTGAAGTTGCGCATGCCACATCAGCCTAATACAGGGTTTGACCCCATAAAAGAATACAAGGGGTCAAAGTTATTCCTTTTCACAAAACTTTGAAAAAATGGGAATTGATAATATAGGTGTGTGGCGTGTCATTTTATGGTAGTTCGAGGTTGATAATCACAAATATGATACTATTTTTTGATAATTGATTGTTTACCAGTAATCCTAGTCCTCTAAGAGACCTTTCCAGAAGATTAAAAATGATAAATGTCAATCATAAGCATGTGGGGCATTGCTTTAGTCTATTTCAAGTTCATTGATTACAAATATGGTGTCATTTTTCATTTTTTACTATAGATCTAGCCTTCTATGACCTCTATCGGGGGTGAAAAAATGTAAACAAAATCCATTAAAATGGGAGAACACTTAGACTTTAAACATTTGAATTGAAGCACACATTTTAATATTTCAAATATATGATGTTACTATTCTTGTTTATTATGTACTTCCATCTCATGAAGTAAATCATTGCATTTCTTATGAACACCCTGAATTATGATAGCTTATGCTAATTCAGACTTTTTTCCAGCACAACTGACTACTGTAAGGTGTTTTTCACAGGTGTTTCAGTTAAATCAAAATGTTGCTGCAAGTATCATTACAAGAACTACAAAGTATAACCACATAACTCCTTTTCTGAAATCTTTATACTGGATTGTAATTATGCTTAGAGCTGATCTGAAAATCCTCCATCTTACATATAAAGCCTTAAAGAGCCCAGGACTTGCTTACTTGTTTGAACATATCATTACTTACAATCCTGAGTACACAATGAGATTTCAAGATGCAATCCTTCTTAAGATTCCAAGGATTAATAAAATAACAGTCAGACATCGAGCTTTTAGGGCCCCAAATGTGTGGAATGACCTGCATGTTTCTATAAGAGGTGCCCCTTCAGTCTCAGAATTTTAAATCCTGGCTGAAGACTCACAACTTTACTCTAGCACACCATGATTAGAGCTGCTGATCTGCTGTGTATGTTGCATGAAAAATATAAGAATTACGATATTTATTAACTGTTACTAAACCCCCTCTGCATGGGTGGAGTTTAAAGGTTGGCCAAGGGGGCCTGCCCCCCCCCCACCCCAAATGAAAGAACTACAGTATGTTACTGTAAAGTAAGTCTGAAATAAAGTGTTTTTTTACTTTTTTAAAGTTTACAGTTAATGTAAAAATATTAATATTCAATGAATATGCATAAGGGAGATGCACAAAGGCTGAAGTTCGTTATTCATTTGCAGCTCCTTATTCGCTTCCAGCCTGATACATATTCACACAGCCTGTGCACACCAGTTAACTTATTCAGCATTAACAGCAAGACATGACTTTGCCAAATAATAGTCGTGTTTTGTCCCATCCAATGCTGTTACATGGGTCAAATAGTCGAACAGATTTGTCACATTTCCATATCTAATGAATGGCACTATGATGTTTTAAGTGTCACTATACAGGGTTAAATTCCACTGGGCCACCCAAATTTTCACAGTTTTAAGGACAGACAGATTGCATTTGAATTATGCCTGGCCCAATGCAGGTATCCTGGTCAAAAAGACTGGCAAAGTTGGCATACTCTCATAGCGGAGTGGTGGCTCTGAGGCTAGGGATCTGCACTGACAATCGGAAGGTTGCCGGTTCGAATCCCGTAAATGCCAAAGGAGACTCTGCTCTGTTGGGCCCTTCAGCAAGGCCCTTAACCTGCAATTGCTGAGCGCTTTGAGTAGTGAGAAAAGTGCTATATAAATGCAAAGAATTATTATATCTAATGAATGGCATTTACAGTGATGAGCACTGTAAAAAGGTAAATGGCATTGGGCCGCCATGATTCTCACAGTTTCGAGAAAAGGCAGATGCCAGACAGATGTGCTTATTTTGTGACAATTAAAATATGCAAATGTAAAAGGCAACATTTTCTGTCATTTAAATGTCACCAATGGTATTTTATTTAAATTTTTTGGTATACTTTATTAATCTATTTGAGTACTTTTCATAATTTCAGACTTTTTAATGTGTTAATGTAAGTGAGCCTTACTTCATATTGTAAATTTATATTATAACCAATTTCCCATATTTGACATGGGATGTGATGTAAATAGCAGTAATGTTGAGACTCAGAAAATCCAGTTATTTTTCATGGTTCTTCTGCCAACTAAGCCTACATGTCAAATTCTGCCCATGCTCCTCTGTCCAGTTTCTCTTCTCCTTATTCTGCTGTTATACTTGGTGCCATTGCTTTACTTCCAAGCTGTGGCCCTCTGGAAAGTCACCCAGGATATTGGGAGCCTAAATATTAATGGATGGAAAAATTCTGTCGTTAGATCATTGACTCTACAGTAGAATGTCCAAGAGGTGGATGGCTAGTTGGACGAGGTCTCCAGGACTCTGACTGTGTGTGACTTTCTCTTTTCACTTTCTCTGTTATATCTGACAGTGGACACTCCAGAAGTTTATTTTCTCTAGGGAGTTTCAGTTTTCCTCTCTTCCAATGTCAGTTCAACAATCTCATTAATGGGTAGATATTGCTGATTCCATCTATGTTAATAACTTTCAAATTACTTGGCGTCTTAATAATAATAATAATTCTTTACATTTATATAGCACTTTTCTCACTACTCAAAACATTTTTCATAGTGAGTGTGGAGCAACTTCAACCGCCACTAATGTGTAGCATCCACCTGCATGATGTGATGGCAGCCATTTTTATGCCAGTACAAGGTGGTCTAGATCTAACTATGCAACTTTTAATGAAATGCAAAGCAATAATTGCATAATTATATCCAGACCACACTGTATATCCACCACACATGAGCTATTAAGTGGTGAGTGGGTGAGAGAGATAGCCAATTAGAGACAGGAGATTATTAGTGGACCAGAATGACTAGGCGCACGTGGGAAATTTAGCCTGGACATTGGAATACACCATACTCTTTATGAAGGCTGCTCAGGGATCTTTTATGACCACAGAGAGTCAGGACCTTGATTTTGGTACCATTTTTACAGCACAGTGTCCCCATCACTGCACCGGGGCATTGAGATCCACATTCAGAACCCCTGCTGGCATCACCAACATCTCTTCCAGCAGAAACCTAAGCTTTTTCCTGGTTGGTCACCCATCCATCTACTGGGTGGGCCCGAATATGCTTAGCTTCAGGTGGATGACCTGTTCTGAAGTGCATGTGGTATGGCTGCACGATGTACTCATTATGTAATTATTTTAACCTGAGAAGTTTTTCACTACCCTCCATGCCTGCACTCATTATAAAGTGCAATACAAAAATAAATTCAATTGAGTTAAACTGCTAGTCACACACACACTGTCATCCCTGAGCTCATGCATCTCCTGTGAACTCCAGCTAGTGACGCAGGGTGGCTGCTGCTACAGTGTAACACATGCTGTCAGAGTATAAAGTGTGTAAAGTAGAACGAGATTTTTCATTTTATAATAGTGACAGTTCCTCATAAATGGCCAGTGACGGCATTACAGGGTTTAGTTCTACTGATAGCAAAGCATATGACGGTAATGATTTTACCTAAACGGTAACTGCAATGCCATGTTTCAATGTGTCTGGTGTAACAAGAATGCGTGGCATTGTCAAAGATGCCATTCACTGATTCCCTGAACACAAGACAGATGTATGAGAAACATGATCACCTACAGAATTTTAATCTGTGCATAAGTAATAGCATGCTAGATGTAATTGTGACTGAGCCCAACAGACGTGTACAGCAACTCATCCAGCGTCACTCACTAAAATTACAGGACACACATGTGATTTAATGTAAGGTATGACAAGCTATTGACTATTTTGCACTTATCGTATATAATAATCCATAATCCTGAAGTTGAAATGTACTGGCCAATAAAACCTTTATTTGATATGAGCTTATGAACAGCAGGTCACAACTGAAAAATAGTTCAGCCCAGAGTACATCTCTGGTGTTTGCATTTTGTTTTATGTCACTTTGCACGTTACTGAGAAATCCTTTCAGCAAACAACATTGTTTCTTGAGGCACAGATGGATAGGTTCTTTACGCTTTACATATGTGAACAAAATGTTGTTATTGACAAGTCAGATCTGATCAGGAAAAGTCATTTGGCATGAAGAAACGCAGTCATTGTACAGCAACTGAGTTGTCCATAAGGTGTATTCAGCGAGGCCATGAGACTCCAGATCTGGAGTCACCAGAGGCTCCATGGCAGCCTGGAGGACCTACAATGTACAGCAGTTTTTCATTTGGGTGTCTCGTGTGTCAATTTGAGAATACAAGAAGAAGAAGAAGACCCCTTTGTTGTGCTGAGATTTAATTTTAAATAGACACATTTGTCATTTTCGCCCATCAGTCTGCATTCAATTCCTAAAAATGACAAACTGAAAACATGTTTTCAGAAAAGTAGGCAAATTTATTATAACTCAACAGCCGAAATCTCTCATTTCTGTAAGTCTTCAGACCCTTTACTGTGGCACTCCAAATTGTGGATTCTGTGTGCTTTAATTCTCCTTGACTTGTGTCAAAAACTTGATTGGAGTCCATCTATGGCAAACTGAGTTGAACATCACTTTGAAAGGCACACACCTGTGTATATGAGATCCCACAATTCACACTGCATACAGCACAAAAAACAAATCACGAAGTCCAAGGAACTCCTTGTACAGTCGCGGCCAAAGGTTTTGAGAATGACACAGGTATTGGTTTTCACAAAGTTTGCTGCTTCAGTGTTTTTAGATCTTTTTTGTCAGAGGTTTCTATGGTATACTGAAGTATAATTCCAAGGATATCATAAAAACATGGAAGCAGCAAACTTTGTGAAAACCAATACTTGTGTCATTCTCAAAACTTTTGGCCACGACTGTAGACCTCAGTGATAAAGCTATGGTGAGAAAGAAATGGGGGACAGGGGATGAATCCATTTCTAAAGATTTGAGTGTTCCCATAAGCACAGAGCTTCAGGAGTATTCTGCTGAGATGGGAGAACCTGTCGGAATGACTGGTTTAGTTTACCAGATTGCTTTTAAAGCACTCTGAAAGATTTTCTGGTGTGATGAGGCAAAAATCAAACTCTTTGTGCTGAACTCCAAAATATGGTGGTGGCAGCATCCTGCTATGGGGAACAACTGAAAAAAGGATGACCTCAGCCAAATACAGAGCAATCCTTGAAGAAAACCATCACTGGAGGCTCTGAGGCTAGGGATCTGCACTGGCAATCAGAAGATTGCCGGTTTGGATCTCGTAAATACCAAAAGAGACTCTACACTGTTGGACCCTTGAGCAAGGCCCTTAACCTGCAATTGCTGAGCGCTTTGAGTAGTGAGAAAGTGCTATATAAATGCAAAGAATTATTAAAACCTGCTCTAGATTGTATATGACCTCAGTCTGGGCTGGCAGTTCACCTTTTAGCATGATAATAACCCAAAGCATGCAGCCAAGACAACACTTGAGTACCTTTGGGACATGTCCTTTAGTGGATCATGTTAAAAAAAACTCCTAAACGACCTCTTATTTACTTTTTTTTTTTGTAGATACACGTTAGTTCTACTCCTAATAAACTAGATATGTATATAATTATGCTGTTCAATGTATCTGCAGTGTTTATTATACTTTTCGCTGATTTCTTTTCTGGTTCTTCTGTGGTGGTGGTGTTATGCGCCAAGTCCTGTGCAGCTGCCTGTGATGTTTGAATGGCCGAATGACAGCAGATATGCCCACCTTCCATGAGACCCACTGTGTTAAATCCTCTAAGAAGAAGCTTTAAAAAAAGCAATAAAGAATGACTTTAGAACATTTATGGTAGGATAAATGCCCAATAGAGGTTGCATGGTTACTTAGCTTGGTTATTTTCTTCAGCTTAAATGGAGATTTTTTGTATTTTCTCTGTTCACCCTGGCCACCTGACCTTATCATCAGACTCACATTTACACACTTAAAGGACCAATTCTATATTTAAGGGCTGTGCTTATCTTATTTATATATTGTAGGTGCCAGAGAGGAAGGACAAGCATTCTGGCTGGGATAAAGGAAGGATTCATGCCCGGCTAGGAGGCCATAGTGGAAGGAGCAGGCGAATGGGCTCACCATTCATTCCCCCACATGACAGGCAACAGTGTTCCTCAAGGTTGGGCCAGTTTATGGCACTCACAGGTTGGCATGGGAGTTGGAGTCTGGAAACGCAGCCCTGTCAGGGTTATGAGGACCACCAGAGGGTGCTGCCGCTGGGGGTCTGTCTTGGCTTCCACACAACCCAGATATGCTCCGGCATTTCAATGCTCAATTGAATTTATTTTTGTATTGCACTTTATAATGAGTGCAGGCACAGAGGGTAGTGAAAAACTTCTCAGGTTAAACAGCAAAAAGAAAGCCCAGTGCCTCACTTTAATGGAGTCAGAGTCAGGAGGCAGTGGGCAGCATTTTTTTAGAGGAGGAAGGAGGCATTGTGAATGGTTTATTTTGCTGTTAATTGTATGTGGAAGGCACTTTGGCCAGTGAAAATTCTTTATTTGAACCCGGGGTTGTATTGAATATTGCTATGTCTGTGGTTCGAGTCTCAGTGTCACCCTCTAGTTGTCACAATATCTATCTTATGTAAGTGTACATTATTTATTTTTGTGTACTACTTATTCATTACCATTCTTATCTAATTTTTGTAACTGTCTGACATCCTATAAAGCACTTTGAGCTACATCCTTTGTATGCTAAAGAAATAAGTGTTTTTAAATTTTTTTTATTAAGTGGCTCAGTCATAGCCCAGACTTAAAACCCAAAAAAACATCTGTGGAGAGACCTGAAGATGCCTGTGTACTGATTTCTCCCTTCCAGTCTAATGGAGCTTCAGAGGATCTTCTAGGAAGAATCAGGGAAACTGTCTGTAACCAGGTGTGCAAAGCTTGTAGAGACTTAACCCAAGAAGAGCTGAAGCAGTAATTGCTACCAAAGTACTGCAAAGTAGTGAATTAAGGGTCTGAACACTTACTTGAATGAGCTATTTCAGTTTTTGATTTTTAATACATTTGCAAACCTTACTGAAAACACATTTTCACTTTGACATTATGGGTTATTGGGTGTAGACTGATGTGCAAAAATGTCTAATTACCTATTTAAAATTAAATCCATAACACAATAAATTGCGTGTCTGAATCCACTGACACTCCATTCTGGGTTCTGGTGGTTATCAATAATTCTAAGCTATGGTATTGTTATACTCTGGATCCCCGTCTCTATATATCACTGCCAATCTCAGATGCTGTTCTGTGATGGCCCTACATTTACTTATTGCTCTTCCTGTGTAGTGCGACTTCTAAGCTTTGAGATTACATACTGGATTTTCCATGGATTCCTCAGAACTGCTGTGAGGGGCCCAAACAGTGGTTCTAGCCCAGGGTCCCCTCCTCCCATGCCTGCCCCTGTCTTCAGATTCCTCAATCACAAAGCCTTTTACCGTACATCTGGAACTACAGTACAAAAGCAAAATGACTGAGTGGCCACATGTCCCTGCCGCAGGGCGTGTACTGATGTGGAAGTGCAAGTAGCTGCTGGTGTAAGCAGACAGCCAGCTAACAGTGCACTGCCTTATCAGCCCACACGTGTTAAGCTACATTTATTAGGAATTTAGTGCACGTGTCTGCGGAGTTTGATCTTAACAAACCAAACAGCAGTGTTGTAGCTGACACGCAGAGCGGCAGTGCAAATAAATTCCAATAAAAGAGCTTTTAGTGATTCAAGTACCCCCTGAACATTCGCCCGTGTGACATTTCCCTGCACTCGATGTTCTGTACGAGAACAACCGGAGGGCAGTAGAAAAGTAAGCTGGCGGCTGTGCATAAACCAGCTAACTTTACACTGCCTCCCAGTCATCCCGAAACACTTCCAGCTTTTTTTTTTTTCTTGCTGATGATCTTCACTCACAGTTTCCAGGTTGGTATGATCTGGGCAGCAAAAGAGCAACTGAAACGTCAGCTGCTGTGATGCAGTGACACCAGCTAACGTCACACTGCCATCTCGCCACACAGCACATGCAGCTTAACGTAATCCGAGCTGGAAGCTGCGGCTCCTCTCCTTTCTTCTCTGCAAGCCTCATTTAGGATGATTCAGGTACTTGTCTTGCAGCAGGTGGCAAAGTAGTAGCGGCTGCTCTGGACGTTAAGCAGCCAGCTAACGGTACACTGCCAGCCCGACACAAGCAGACACGACTTTCCAGCCGTGTGGCTCTTTTTTCATATTTTATCGTTTTTTTTTATCTCTGTATATTTTTGTTCCCCTTATATGAGTATATATTTAATTTTTTTTGTGGTCCTTGGATCACAATCAGTTCTACCAAGACAAACCACTATAGTATACACATTAGTGTCCTGGCCAATAATGTGAATTCTGATTCTGATCGTAAAGCTGCTCATAGTACACATTGATATCTTAACGAAGACAAAGCACATACACGTTCGCGAAAGTCTTTATTCGTTATTTATCTATTTAAGGATGCCAACTGGTGTAAAAAGCACGTCGTTTCTTTAAACAATACTCCTTTCGTTATAACGGTCGGTGTTTGGCTCGATAAAATGTAATGAATGATGCCACTAGACATTATGGCAAAAATGACGTCGAGCTGATAATCTTTTTTTTTTTACACTAATGTGTCACCTTTGACTTTGGCTTATCGGATTGCACTGGCAATTATTAGGATGAGGACCCATGGCGCAGGATGCCGTGCAACTCACCATTTAATGGTCGGACAATAAAACGACAGGCACTTGGTTTTGAACTTTTAATGAGCATTTGGACTTCTGAAAGCACTGTGCGGAATCAAGCGTATGTTTAATAGGACTGCGCACGCTTGAGCTTTCGGAGTCTTTTAATGCACACTTTCATTCAAACATTTCTTCATGTTCAAAACCCGTCAGAATAGTATACGTTAATTAATGTACGTGAATATATATCAAAATTCAGTGCATATGCACTTGTACGGTATACGTACAATATAAGAATGTCTACATACATATCCATACGCATATACAGTACCTATATGAAGAAATACTTATATACCGTCATATACTGAGAACATAAGGCATTTCCCTGAGGTTCAGTTGACAACAAGCTGATTTGTGTTTTCCGTTAAATAAAATAAACGTATGTATTTAATAAATTATGTATCCAGCTGAACGAAACACATCACACACAATGTAAATACAATTGCAAAGGCTGCAGAATGAGCGAGTGTTGTATCTGTACGTTGCGTGAATTCCAGGATTGCTTAAGTGTTAATTTGGCCTGTGTGTGTGTGTGTTCACCCTGGGATCGATTGGTGCCCTGTCCATTTGTTGTTCCTGCCCTGCACACAATGACTGCTGCCCCATCACCCTGCTCTGTTTATACAGGCTAGGAAAACTGATGGATGGATGGATCCTTATTGGGCTCTAAAATACTCTTTAACATCATGTGCCTTGTTGGTGTCATGTGAGGAAAGGATGACGTCATGGTCAATGGTTCTAAACAGGGCACACAAGTCAGACAAGTCGTTTTAGCTGAGATTACCACAGAACAGTTTGGAGGAGACTCTTGGAATGTGTGCACATGTACTGTAAAATGAAGTGCTTAGACTTACATATTGATTAACCTTTGATTGGTAAATAAAGCAGGGAGAAATAAAAAGGACCGTTCCATGAAATAAACCTTTGTATGATAGATAGATAGATAGATAGATAGATAGATAGATAGATAGATAGATAGATAGATAGATAGATAGATAGATAGATAGATAGATAGACTCTTAAAAATAAAGATACCAGAGTGGTACCATTAGAGTGCTTGCAGAATAGAGAACTAAATAGTCTTACAAATTGTGTGATACATTCCAGGAATAAAGGATTTACTAACACACAAAGTGCGTTAATTAAACCGATTAAACTAAACTGTCAGTCCAGCCCCAGCTATCAGACTGCTCTTACCTTGCCTGTCTTGCGTTGGTGTTTTCTGCTCCGCATGAAATCGTCTGAGAGTATTTTCATAATATTTCCCTAGAAGAGAAACATTGTCAAACGCTTATAAAGACTGAACTCCTTCACGGTAATTAAATATTCAACTCTTAACTAATGTAGCAGCATTCGGAGATTGCGCACAGTATCGCATCAGGTTGATTTAAAAAGCTCCATAAAAAATATAAGCAACACGACTTTGGCACAGGACTTACCCACAGCATTGCTTCTTCAGATTTAATTCTGTAACGAGAATACCGCTCCAGTTTCCATTCCATTATGAACAGATTTACCTGTCAGTATTATCTACAACCGAATATTTACATGTGTCAAGGCTGCTCCGCTCTACTGTTTTCCGTGTTTAAGCACCATGACTCTATGATTTTTGAACCCTACTGTTGTCTTTCACTTCCCTTCCTGCTCTGTTGTGCGGTTGTTAAGTTACCTTTAAATAGACGGCATCGGCGGCCTGCGCAGCGGGAATCACCCACACTTTGATTTGATTTGCTAGAGCAGCCGTCAAACAATATGTTACGTCAGAGTGAGGGATTCCCTCTCCTAAGCTCCGCGACTCGAAGATCCCCTAAGGCGAGAAGCTCCCAGTCTCTCTGGAGACACACGCACACACAACACCTTGGCTGGGGTTTTAATCTCTGGGAATGAAGACCCGCCAAATTCAACATTAGACTGGCGGGGGAAAGTCATCAGCAAAAGCGATGTGGCGGTTTACGAAGCGGGGGAGAAACTGAGCCATGCCTGTTATTTACTGCAGGTTTTTGTTTAGCGCAAGGCAAGGTGGCGCAGTAGTTAAAAATACTACTAGGTAGGATTTGATTTCTCTATAACACTTTTAAAAATAATAGTTATTTGTTGGCACTTTATGGTTCTTTACTGGGTTGTATGGTTCCCCATAAAGCCACTACTAGACAAAGAACCATTTCAATCTGGGAAGGATTCTTTGCATATGAAGCTAGTTCTTTGTGTTTGGAAAAACATCCTAAACTGAAATTGTTAACGAATGATAGGCTACCTGTCAGGACACTAACAGATTAAGAAAATCTGGATTTAGTCTGTTGTATGCAGCAAGAGACCTTTTAAAATGATGACCCATGTGTCAGGGATGTAACACAGAACTCTGGACCCTATGCATAAGCAGTCCCCGTGGGCCCCTTCCTCTAGAAAGCAAGCTTTTCATTGCAGTTAATCATTACCCTTTCTCCCGGCACTACCACGTCCATGTATGTGTTGTGCCCCACAAATGTGTTACCATCTTGTGGTAATTTATTGTATGAAGCCTATTACACATCTTAAAAAGAAGGGTTCATTCCAGAACCTTCACTTGGATGGGTCTTTTGGGAACTCAAACTGGTTCCCCTATCACATTTTCAAGAATCTGTCATCAACACACCACTGGATATTTTGACAATAGGTGTTAGCTTTTCGTGATATTTCATTTTGACTTTATGCACAAAAAACAACAGAATACAATCACAGAGTGGTATTATTTATTATTTGGCTGACCCCTTTATCCAAGACGACTTACCACATCTGAGAGAGGCAATTGTTTATTTTGTTTCAATTAGAGCACAAGGAGGTCAAGTGATTTGCTCATGGTCACACAGTGTCAAGGATTTGCACCCACAACCCCAGGGGACTTCACTGTGTGTGTCTGTGTATATCCAGTTCAAAGACCGCTCTGGAGTAACTTAAAGATAGCAACTAACCTAACCTGCAGATATTTAGGAAACAGAAAGAAACCATATGTTCTCCTGGGGAGAATGCGCATGCGCTACATATAGTATCCGTACCGTGATTGGAACTTAACCCGTCAGACAGTGGTGCTAAGCTCTGCGCTATTGTTTATTAATTTTCGTGTCAGATCAACAGAGCTACTATAATTATGAAATAATGAAGTAAGTGTTACTTTATTCGAAATGTTTTGGCCTTGGTGATCAAGATAGAGACGAAATGACTATGCTAAATTAAAACGAACTTTGTTTTGCTAAATATAGAAATCGTTAACATCTTTACTATGACGTAATCTAAAATCAGCTTATTTAGTTCATCACATACAGATCGGCTGTTGCTTTTCATAAAGTTTTGTCTTCTTCGTTAATAAAGGAGCTACACTAAAAGATTGATTGGCTGATCGGACGCATTGCTGACGATACAATAACGCGCCTTTCGTGTGAAGAGCACGACTCGCTCGCACATGCACTCGTTCATTCTTTCGTTTTTGACGCCCTTATCCAGAACTGTGCTGCTCGGGGAGCACAATGCAGTTTAATAATGCCTCATATGGGTTAAAGTGACAAACGAAGCGGCCACAATTAGGAAATTCATCCGTGCGGCCTTTCCCGGTGTTCATCAAGCGTGCATTGCGGACTCGTGTTGTCGGTGATATGAAAATAAGAGCCGCTGCATTTTCGCCACCTGCCACCACCATATGTTCCACAGTTCTATGCTGCTCCGCACTTACTGGTCCCATCCATCGGTGGTGTGCCAGGTGTTTTCAACGGGAAAGTAGCAGATGCTGAGCAAAAATGAAAAAACTCAATTCAATTCGTAGCAGTAGACACCACCCCTTGGTGTCAAAAAAATAAGGTGCCCCTAATAATATGGTGGTATATTTATTTTGACTTTTTTTAGGAAAACATCGGTTATTCCTTTATGTCTTTGCAAGTAAAGCTAATTAAATTTTCAACATGATTTTTAAAAATGACATATGAGCTAGGCTATTTAATACAATTCATGCATATTTAATTATAATTTTAACAATACAGAATGTGTGTAGCATGGTGGCGCAGTGGTAGCATTGCTAACTTGTAACAATAAGGCTGGTGTTCAGGTCCCAGCTCCTCCATGCATGGAATTTCATGTTCTCCCCGTGTCCACAGGAGTTTCCTCCGGTTTCGGTTTCCTCCCACAGTCCAAAGACGTGCAGGTTAGGTGGTTTGATGATTGGCCCTAGTGTGGGTGTGTTCATGTCCTGGCTCCACCCTGCGTGGTGTTTGCATGTTCTCCCCATCTCTTGGTGCTCCACTTTCCTCCCACAGTCCAAAGACTTGCAGGTTAGGTGATGCTAGTTGTGGATGTGCTCACCCTGTAATAGAACGGTGCCCTGTCGAGGGATTGTTAATGCCTTGCACCTTATCCTTGATGAGATAGGCTCCAGCTTCTCCATAGATAAAGCAAGTTCAGAAAATGGGTGGGACAGTGAGGATCATAATGGCATGAATGGTTGTGTGCCCAGAAATGGCCTGGAGCTCTATCAAGGATTGGTACCCATCATCTACCTATTGCTGCTAAGACAGCTTCTGGTCAGTGCAAACATAACCTTGATAACCAAGTCCAAAAATTGATGGATAGCTAAAAACTTTTCATTTACAGTGATATCATACTGCCAAACATATTTGTTATAACCAACTAAAATTGTTCACAATTCACTGCTTTAAAGAAACAAAGGTCCATCCATCCATCCATTATCCAACCCACTATATCCTAATTACAGGGTCATGGGGATCTGCTGGAGCCAATCCCAGCCAACACAGGGCACAAGGCAGTCAGAAACAAAGATATCATCCTAAAATGTGATTTTATTGATTAGTTTAAGGCATTATGATGACACAAAAACCACCAGCTACTTACCTGACAGTCCATTACCATGGAGCTATGTGGTGGTTGCACTGTGAGTGAGCAAGTATGAACAGGGACTGGTGGACCATCCATGCAGGGTTTAATAATAATAATAATAATAAATTACATTTATATTGGCCATTTCTAATTTACTCAAAGTGCTTTATGTAGATAATGGGGATCCACTTCAAGCACCATTAATGTCTAGCATCCTCATGAATTGTGCAAAGGCAGCCATTTGTGTGTCAATACACTCAACACACATTAGCTATTATGAGGTGAAGCAGTGAGAGAGATACAGTAGTAAATTATGGACAGGCGGATGACTTGTTCCAGTGTGGACAAGCCCACCATGATAGGTAATTTTGCCAGGACATCATACACCCTACTCTTTTCAAAAGATTTCCAGGGATCTTTTATAACCACAAAGAGTCAGGACCTCAGTTTTACATCTTATCTGAAGGATGACACCAATTTTTACAGCACAGTTTTCCTGTCTCTGCACTTGGGCAGTGAGATCCACACACAGACCACAGAATACGTGCCCCACTCCACCTCTTCCAACAGTACACTAAGTTTTCTGTAGATGGTTTCCCATCCATGCACTGGCCAGGATCAGATAAGCTTAGCTTCAGGTGGATTACCTGTTCTGAATTCCAGGAGGACATGAGTAGAACAGCTGCTCCTCCAAATCAAAAAGAGTCCATTGAGGTGAGTTTGATAGTTACAGTATGCAGGGGCGGCTCTAGGCTCATGGCAGCCCTGGTCAGAGCAAGAATCAGTGGCGCCAATGTCGATATGGTATCTTATGCACGGCGATTGGCCACGTCCATTGCGGACACTGCATAGCCGCCTCGTGCTCATGACACAAGCGTACATGACATATTACTGCTCCAACTCTAGCGACATTAGTAAATACAGCGTACTAATTAACAAGAAACACGATGTTTTTCGGCCACATTGCCGTCAGCTGTGTCGTTATTTTCTCTTTCTGTTTTATATTCAATATATATTGGTGTGGCGGCCCCTGGGATTTGGTGGCCCTGTGCAGTTGCACAGTTTGCACATCCCTAAGGCCGCCCCTGCAGTATGCCCTGGGTGTCATCCACAGGTGGTGTGGAAGGTGCAGCCCATTCGGAGAAGGCCAAGGTGCAGATACAGGACACACCCAAGCAATTATATTTCCCAGATGGCATGGGAACTCCTATGCATTCCCTTGGAAGGTCTGGAGAAAGCTGCAAAAGATACCGTAGATCAGCCTAGAGCAGTATGTTTTTTTACTGTGATCTTCCCAGGAAAAGTGTAAAGGAGTCAATTATATTGATGATCAAAGCGTATGTGGTATTTATATAGCATTCAGCGTGTTAGTAATCTCTATAGATGAAAATGACACTGACATACATTATGTATTTTTATTGAACTAAGGATGTGCCCATAATCATTTTGAGGTACGGAATACTTGTCAGAATTAAAATATATTGTTCATGGAAGGATGAAAACACATGTGTTCTTCTGGTGCAGCACCATAACAAAGTAAAACTTTGCTGAGGTCCAGAAAATGCCAAACCATTAACTGTGGATACAATTATGAAGAAATTAACTCTATAATATCATAATATATTTGCCCCCTATTCGTGGGTTGTAACTATACATAGATTTTATATAGTTGACTCAATTTCCAGAAGTCAATCTGTTACTGTTGTAACAGGCACAACCACAGCCACATAAATCCTCGGTTCAAATTAATATTATTTCACCAGTTAGGGGACCCGGGTTCGCTTCCTGGATCCACCCTGCGTGGAGTTTGCATGTTCTCCCCGTGTCTCCGTGGGTTTCCTCCGGGCCCTCCGGTTTCCTCCCACAGTCCAAAGACATGCAGGTTAGGTGGATTGGCAATCCTAAAATTGGCCCTGGTGCGTGCTTGGTGTGTGGGTGTGTTTGTGTGTGTCCTGCGGTGGGTTGGCACCCTGCCCGGGATTGGTTCCCTGCCTTGTGCCCTGTGTTGGCTGGGATTGGTTCCAGCAGACCCCCGTGACCCTGTGTTCGGATTCAGCGGGTTGGAAAATGGATGGATGGATGGACTTTATACTGGCATAGATAGATAGATAGATAGATAGATAGATAGATAGATAGATAGATAGATAGATAGATAGATAGATAGATAGATAGATAATTATCAACAAATCTGTTTTGTGAAACAAATTACGTGATGGAGAAAAATGGTTTTCATTTTTGAATTCAGCAATTAAAAATACAATGGTATCAAATGAAGTAATCAAAACAATTTTTCATTGCGTATCTGTGTTACCATATTGGTTCCTCTCTGGCGTTTATCGCTGGAGGGTAGAAATCTTGAAACACTAACACAGATTATTAATATAAGAGCTTATTATCGTTTTCGTTTGCATGTATTTGTCATTTCAGTTCACCTTGGCACTCTTGAACTTCTCAGCGTCAGCAGCGGCTGATCTCAGCTTCCGCCTATCACTAGTGGGTCTTTAACTCTGAAGAATTCCATCTCCCCTCTCAAACCGTCTCAGGTGAGGGCGGGTTACGACCCCGGCTGGCCTGGTTGCCATGGAGATATAATCCCTGCGGCCTGTTTGCATTGGTAGGTCGTTGTTACCGAGGTGACCGCTGCGTTGTGCCGGGGACTGGCGGGTATTTCGCACCGGGAAAAGTTCTTTTCAACCTGCAAGCGCCATTCTGGAGATATTGGCGCTGCCAGTGACACAATAACGGACAGAAATGTCCGCTGCACACAGTCCCCCGTGCCTGGCCCCCGAACAAAGGGCTTCTAAAGCCTTTAGCTGTTTTTTTTTAACAAAACACAAGGAAACAGACCCACTGTTTACACTTCTGAGTCCACTTTAGGGATGCAATGACGCTGCTCCCAGCTGTTAATGTTCTCGTACTCCTTATTTAATCAGCAAACGGCTGCGTTCCTTTCAGAAACAGTCAACGGTATTTTCACCCGGCCCTTTAAATCTGTAATCAGATCGGTATTTGTGGGCAACAACAAGGCTTTGCCTAATAAATACATTTACTTATTGGACTACATTACCTGACAGGTTTGCTAAGGGCATAGTAAAAGGCAAACAAAATGAAATAAAATAACATTAAACAAATAAATACACATGACATTGCAATTAGGAAAATTAAAATAAACGAAGACCGCATCGCCATATCAGTATTGTTTTGCTTTTCTTTAAATGCTTAAATAATGCGTACGTTAGAAAAAGTGCACAGCAACAAAATAAAAAGGCCATAGTTCTTTATAATTCATAGCGCCTTTCATTTATCTTCTTAAAACACTTCATATTAGATCACAACGTTTTGAGGGCAAGTTGAGCAGGCGGTTCATTCTGGATCGATCAGTCTCCTGATCTTTATATTATATAGCACCTTTCACAGTGACTCTCCGATTGCTTTGTAGAGCCTGTTTGCATATTTATTGTACTTTACAATCACAGTAATTGAACTTCACAAGAAAATAACTCATTTCACAACCTCCTTAGAAATCATATAAAGTGTTCCTTGACAAAATACATGAAATGTTATGGCATGTTGTTTTTCTGGACTTATTTGTTTCCTGGTGTTAGGCTTTTAACAGGTTCTACCATTTCTTAGATAAATGTGTGAAGTATTGCTACATTTTATTTTGATTCTTCAAAGCTGATGTTTCTCAGACTAAACATTTATGAGCAATTAGAACAAAGCACCAAGATAGTTTTATTGCATTAGAGTTAAGAGTAACATGTGCTTACAGGCAAGTAAATGCTCTAATTCTGTATATTTCTGCTGTTTTGTGTTTGTGAACTTGTGAGAATATATTATATTATTGTGAATAAGACATTCCTTGTGTGATTTTGTGCTATATAAGAAATAAGTTGTTGTTACAAATTGTTTTCATATGATTAACAGTAAATATCACAAGTAATACTACATTATGAAAAACATATAGGCAACTTGAAAGATTACACCAATGAAAATAATAATAAATAAGTAGAGGTGTGCAAAGTTATTGACGAATAAACTAAAATATTAACACAATGGACTAAAATATATAGAAAATGGAAAATCAGAAAAATAATGTCAAAAATGAATTAAATTATCAAAGATAATCATGTAAGGCAAAAATAAAAATAATTCTCAGACGTGAATAATTCACAGAAAAAATAATTCAAGTCGTACCCACTAGGCTTATAAAAACACAGATACCTTTTCTTGTTTATTATTATTATTATGTTCATTGGTGTAAGCTTTCAATTTGCCTATATGTTTCTTCATAATACTTGTGATTCTTACTGTTAACCTGTAAAGAATACTTGAAATGATGTTATATATTCATTTCTTTTGTTCAAATATTTCTTTCACCTATGCTTGTTTCATTTGTTTTAATTGATTCCCTTGTTATTCTTCCAATTTACAATTAATTAACTCACCAGAAGCAGGCTTTCATTTGATGTATTTGGTGGGTGTTTAGTTTATTGTGAGTACTGCTGTGCCTGTCTTCTGTATACGAATAAACTGAACTTAACTGGACCTCCCGTAGGAAGCAACATCAGGTTCTAGCACTAAGATCAATACTGATTAAACAAGAAATTAATAAGTATAGTGATTACTTTGTATGCATATTTATTTACTTTTTAAACTATAAATCCAAACATTGCACTTGGAACATGTGTAATTTTGAAAATTTAAACAATATTTAATTCATTAAAAAACATTTTGCCTGCCATCTATTTTAACAGGATAGATAGATAGATAGATAGATAGATAGATAGATAGATAGATAGATAGATAGATAGATAGATAGATAGATAGATAGATAGATAGATAGATAGATAGATAGATGGTGTATTAATTCCAAGGAAAACTGCAGCTTGCAAATGACAAGTACACTCTTAAAAATAAAGTTGCCAAAGTGGTTCTTCAGAGCAATGCCACAGGGGAAACATTTTTGGATACCAAGAAGACCATTCATTTGAAGGTTGCAGGAAAAGCCATTATTTATTTTGATCAATAACAGGTTGCATAAATAGACATAAACAAACAATAACAGATTTCTGGAATACCATCAGGTTCCTAATTTTAAAAGGATCCTTGCTGCATACAATAATAGGCTAAGTTCAGGTTTACTTGCTCTTTAAGTGTCCTGCTAGATAGCCTACTAGACATTATAGATTTCTGTTTTGTCCCCATATTAAGGACCTTTTCGTAGGTCAAAGGACCACTTTCATGGGCAGATGACTTTCACAGAATGAGATGGTTCTTTGTCAAGCAATGGTTCTAAGAGCAACCTTACAATCCAGTAAAGTGCTATTGTAGGACCAGCATTTTAAAAGGTGTAGTAGGAACAATTTTAGGTTAAAACAGGAGAGTGATATTATAGTAGACATTAAGCCTCATCTAAAACACATCAGGGATTTTCCTTTCTTGACATATTTGATTTTTGATAGCATAAAGTCCTAAGAAGAATCCTTGGTGGATAGATAGATAGATAGATAGATAGATAGATAGATAGATAGATAGATAGATAGATAGATAGATAGATAGATAGATAGATAGATAGATAGATAGATAGATAGATAGATAGATAGATAGATAGATAGATAGATAGATAGATAGATAGATAGATAGATAGATAGATAGATAGATAGATAGAACTTTATTTACGCTCATTCATTGCCCTCTAGGAACATCATAATCTTGTTTAAATTTCCACCGTTTGCTTTCTTTCACAATTAAGTAACTATTTAGAATAGCTTAGAATAATGCAAAACAGTAAAGTAATTAAATATGTACATTTTTTATCCACCATTTTTAAAGTTAAAATTTAAAACTACTAGTATGTTTGTAGGTTCCTAAAGGATACGTCAATCTGGTGGGGTGGGGTGGGGTGAATGGGGGATTATTTATGCACTCTGCTATTAAATTCCTAAACATAAGAACAAATGAGAGGAGACCATTCAGTCCATCGGGCTCATTTGTTTAGTTAACTGCTGAGCTGTCCCAATACCTCATCCAGATTCTTCTGAAAGGTTGTTAAGGTTTGTTCCAAAGTCCCACAACTCTTTTAGTAAAGATGTACTTCCTGGGTTAAGTCCTAAATGCACTTCTCCTTAATTTCCACGGATGTCCTTGAGTACATATTTCATCTGTTCTGTTGGATCTACCTTATCAATGGCTTTGATGATTTTGCTGACCTGGATTTCTTCCCTTGTGGTCCTACATGTTAGGGGTCCATGGTGATGCAGGATTTTAAATAAAATTAGTGCAGCTCAGGCTTGCAGGTGTGTAAAGCTGTATGGCCATGGTGTGTTTAACAGGCAAACTACCTCCAGCAACACTGAAGGGGATGCCAGTACATCTCAGGTACCCTCAACCACCCAATAGTCTAACCAGGCCGGGCTCCAGGGGGTCAAAACCTCCCAATCACATCAAGCCCAAGCCCACCCCTCATACTGTTAAGTAGACTTCTACTTGTTGGATTTTGGGGATTTTATCATTCCATACCCCACCTAGTATTTCAGATACCACCTTACCAGTGACCAGGTCGGACATTAAACTCACCTCTCCAGATTTATTAGGAATCATCTCTACTTATTGCACCACCAATTCTCTGAAGTTTGTTACTTATATTTTGATGTGTCTAAAAATACTCAGTAAAGCTTACCTATTTCTACCTTTATTTTCTTACATTTGCATTTACACATAACAGTAAGTGAAATCACAATAATTTAACTTTTTTTAACATTTACTGCACATAATAAAGGCTATTTAGAAGAATTTTTTATTGATTCCAAATAAATTGACAATTAGTATGTAATGCCTAGTAAAATCATATGTAAGCATTACTCATTTTTACAATAAAGCAGACTTAGTACCGACCACAATTCAACGCCGGTCTTCTACCAAAAGCACAGTGTAATTTAAAGAATGGCCACAAGGTGGAAGTCTAACATTTTTAGAAACAGCTTAGCCGAACGTCCACTGGCATTAGCTAAATATACAAAACAAGTAATTATCTCATACCAACGTAAAAAAGGTCAGACATCTTATTTACATCTTTTGTTCTGTCTTCACAATCTGCAGAAATGTTTAAAAGTATTCATCAATGAATTATTAAAAGTAGATAATTAACAAAACTTTTTTCCAGATGCTAATAAACGACAAGCTCACAATGCACTCTTACTGCAAATAATGATCTATGAAGTGCCAATATAGAGAAAATAATAAGAGGACAAAATGGAAATCAACTGTTTATGACACACTTAGGTGTTGCCACAGGAGAGGGGGAAATGGGTGGGGGTCTGGTTTAAGACCCCCTCCCCCCAAATTTATTTTATGACAGATGCAACTGAGTAACCCTCGATGGGATTGCAATTCATTTGTTTCCTCAACAAAGATGAATTCTTGGTATGCTTAGATGGCACAAGCCAGGAACCAACATTGGAAACCAGGATAGGTTTCAACTTGGTGTGTGCCAACATAGACTCCAGTTGCGCAGGACCCTGAATTGCATTAGGTGGGGTGGCACAGTGGTAGCGCGTCTACCGCTCAACAAAGGAGAGTGGGGTGTCACGTTGCAGATGCTTCCTGTGTGGAGTTTGCATATTCTCTCTATGTCCATATTGGTTTCTTCTGGGTTCTCCCGTTTCCTCTGACAATCCAAAGACACTAGGGTTAGGTGAACTGGTGATGTTAAATTTGCCCGTGATTTGTGTGGTGTTTGTTCACCCTGTGATGGACTGAAGCCACCTCCAGAGTTTGTTCCTGTCTGGTGATCTGATGGTTGTTGGGGTGGGTTTTGGCTTCCTTGCTTCCCTACTCAGGATAATTAGGTTTTGAAAATGGATGGATGGGTTTCAAAATGAATGAAAGTAGAGAAAAGCCAAGCAAAATGACACCTTTTATTGGCTAACTAAAAAGATTACAATATGCAAGCTTTCGAGGCAACTCAGGCCCCTTCTTCAGGCAAGATGTGCCTCGAAAGCTTGCATATTGTAATCTTTTTAGTTAGCCAATAAAAGGTGTCATTTTGCTTGGCTTTTCTCTACATTCATAATGGCTAACACAGTACAACACCCTAGTACTACAAAATGAATGAAAGTAATTTTATGTGGCATCACAGTATCAGTACCTTTCCACACATATCACACTCACCCCATAAAAGACCCCTCAAAATATGGAGACTTTTAGTCATGAATCTTATTCCATTATAAAGTAATTGTTGGTTAGAATTAATGAAATACATAATGTGTGCGTGGTTCATGTCCCAGGTGTTCCCAGTGTGGAGTCTGCATGTTCACCCCATGTTCCTCTGGGTGTTCTGGTTTCCTCCCACTGGCCAAAGACATGCAGGTTAGGTAGACTGGTGATGCTTTATTGGCATTGGTGTGTGGTGGGTATGTGTGTGTGTGTGTTCACCGTACAATGGACTGGCACCCTGTCCAGGGTTTGTTCCTGCTTTGCACCCTATCCTGGCTGAGGAAGACTCCAGCCCCGACCCCGCAACCCTGGTCTGGATTAGGTGGATTGGAAAATGTTGTGACATAATGTGTGCACCAGGTTTGATATGGAAACCTTCAAACTATTTTTGTTTTTTCCTAAGAATTGCCAGTTTTCTAACTTTGCACTTCCCATAATTGTCTGAATGATGAAAATCAGGGTCTTTCATACCACAGACATAATCATGTATCCTTTGGAAAACAGTGACTGGATGACCTCAGTGGTCATTCTTAGACTTCTTAGTCAAATAACTACTGAAGGTGATTTGAATTCCTCATGGTGGTGCACTATTTATAGGCAATGAACGCACAGCAAATAGGTAAGGAGTTACGCAAGCAAAGTAAACTTCTATCAAAGGGTGAAAGATGTTGTAGCTTTGCACTTGGCAAAGGGCTCTCTGGCAGATACGGTGTTTACAAGGTTGGGGCCTCAGGAATGCGATGCCTGATCCATTGTTCACACCTGCCATGGGAGCTCCAATTGCACTTGCCTTATCTCAGCTCAGGAGGCCAATACCGTTTAGGGTAGGTGACAAGAGATAAAAATAGTCAGCGGAGTGGAGCAGGACTGCTGTGATTTGAAGAGAGCTGGATGATGACATGCTTGGCTCAGCCAATAAGAGATCTCTGGTCTTTCTAAACATTCTCTTATATTTAGAAAATCAACTTGTACTTAAGTGAAAGCCTGACACCAGACCTGTATGTCCTCAAAAGTACCAGGGTCTTGTTTATGTATTGTATCCATCCATCCATCGTCCAACCCGCTGAATCCAAACACATGGTCACGGGGGTCTGCTGGAGCCAATCCCAGCCAACACAGGGCACAAGGCAGGAACCAATCCCGGGCAGGGTGCCAACCCACCGCAGGACACACACAAACACACACTAGGGCCAATTTAGAATCGCCAATCCACCTAACCTGCATGTCTTTGGACTGTGGGAGGAAACCGGAGTACCCGGAGGAAACCCAAGCAGACACGGGGAGAACATGCAAACTCCATACAGGGAGGACCCAGAAAGCGATCCCGGGTCTCCTAACTGCAAGGCAGCAGCGCTACCACTGCGCCACCGTGCCGCCCTACGTATTGTATCTCATGGTCTAATCCTTAAGGCAGTAAGAGACAGCAGCTCCCTCACTCAACGGCCACGAATTGATTTCAAAATTTAACAGCATTTGAGCAGGTCAGGAGAACTTCAGAATTTAAGCAACATTTCATTGATTTACAACCATTTCACCTACAAGCTGTTCAAATTAATGAGTACAATGATTACTCTATATGCATATTTATTTACTTTTTAAACAATAAATCCAAACATTACACTTGGATGTAATGTAAGCAATATTCAATTCATTAAAAAACATTTTGCCTGCCATCTGTTTTAACAGGATAGATAGATAGATAGATAGATAGATAGATAGATAGATAGATAGATAGATAGATAGATAGATAGATAGATAGATAGATAGATAGATAGATAGATAGATAGATAGATAGATAGATAGATAGATAGATAGTGTGATGGCACAGACTTAGGTAGATACCAAAAAAATGTTATGGCATCAACCAGCTGTTCTCCATTTAATAAAGCAAAGAGAAACAGACAAAAGTTAAAGAGTGCGGTGCTCTAACAAAGGCTTCATTGCCCGCCTGTTGCTCTTTCTTTAGACAAAAGTTTTAAGAAACCCTGTTTCCTATGGTTCTCGGTAGTCCATGTGACCCCTTTTTCTGTCCATTGGTTGGAACATATGCTACCCCAACCCAGAAAGGGCAGAACTTATTTTGAGCATCACTGTATCGCTAGTAGTCCTCTACTGCTTGCACCTCAGATCTATGGGTGGAAAAGAGAAGTTGTTACTGTTAGCACCTCGTCCCATCCAGGGGTGGTATTGGTTACCTCAGTAAAGCCTTTAAGGTGACCCCTGTGCCCGCATGAATGACGATAGATAGATAGATAGATAGATAGATAGATAGATAGATAGATAGATAGATAGATAGATAGATAGATAGATAGATAGATAGATAGATAGATAGATAGATAGATAGATAGATAGATAGATAGATAGATGTTATATTTTAAACATCACGCATTTAGTATAACTGCACTGTATTCACTAAAGTACCCCAAGTCATCATGCACGATGGCATGTGCAGATCCATTGCTGATATCTGAATGTGCAGCATCAGTGGGCAATGTAATTTGCCTGTCTTCTCTGTTGAAGGCATTCACCATGTCAATGTGGGCTTGTGTGTGCAACGCTGATATTCGACCAGGACGAGCGTCTTCAGTTACACTTGTTCTTTTAACCTTTCTACCCATTCATAATCTTTTTATTGAGTCCTGCTGTTTTCACTGCCGTACTGAGCTAACATTCTTCAGTGAGTTTCAGCAGGTTTCACTTCCTCTGTCCATAGAAAACTCAGTACAGTGTGTTGTTCAGCAATGGTGCAGTTGTGCAGCAAAGATACCATCTTCATTTGAGCTTGGCTTCAGATAGACTAATGTGAGGCATTATTCCTTTTATTTTTTTATGATTAAAAGGGGTTGTCTTGTTGGCACCCCAGCATTTTGTTGGCTTCCCTGTCTGTTTCACCCAGTCACAAGATATATGGTAGTGTACTGCATGACAAAAGTGTTGATTGACTTTTATTTTGTGTGATGTTTTGATGCTGTTATTGGTGCTGGTAGTCTAATTGTCAAGCATACTGTCTCTCCCTCACTTCCTTGTGCCAGGTTTACTAGAGTCTGTCTCCTTCCTTAGATGTTCTCTAGCATCACCTCTGTCTCTCCTAACTTCTTCAGCTTCTTTTATGTGGCTTTAATGATATTTTCTTTGCTGTATCCACTGTCTGCACACTCACACTGTTCACCTGAGGCCAGATGCCACACTATCCACACTCACTTTCCCAAACTCCATGAGCTGATCTAAGTCAGGTTCCTTCCCAAGACTTTCTGACAGCCATGTACACAAACCAATGAACTTAACCAGCAGAGCAAGTCTAGTAAGTGCTGCTATTGGAGTGCTTGATCATCTCTCCCTATTTCCTGCTCTCTCTTTCTCTCTCTGTCTCTCTCTCTCTCTCACACACACACACACACCCACACACACACACACATCCTCTACAACACGGGTGTCAAACTCCAGTCCTGGAGGGCCACAGTGGCTGCAGGTTTTCATTCTAACCATCTTCTTATTTGTTGACCAGTTTTTGCTGCTAATAAACTTCTTTTGCCTTAATTTTAATTACTTAGACCTAGGCCCCTTAGCCAAACAAAAAATGAGACACAAAACAAGCTGCCACATGACCAGCTCAGCTGTGCCCATCTACACAATATCTGAAAATAAAGTAAGGTTGATCTCTCAGCTTACCAAAACATTGTGACGGTGTTCTTAGAAAAAACAGAAAATCAACAATTTTAGAAATGTCTGCTGTGGTAGAATGAGAGTAGCAACAAGCCCTGGAATTAAATAATGAGTTTGATTAACAGCAAGAATCGGCTTCTCATTAAGAAAATGATTGGAGTGAAATTGGTTGGAGTTTGAAGCCCCAATTTAGCTGGTCATCTGTTTAATATCTCATTTCTGTTTGGCTGTCATTTAATGAAGAAAATTATTAATTCAGAGGACTGAATCCTTAAAAAACAGGGCTTTTAAAATGAAGGGAAGAAGATTTAATTAGCAATGAAAACTGGTCACTGATTAGGAAAGGGTTAGAATGAAAAACTGCAACCACTGCGGCTCTCCAGGCCCGGAGTTTGACACCCCTACTCTACAAAGTTTCTCAGAATGGCTCTTCCCCTTTTGATAGCATCTTTCTCATCTGCATGGTCACGCCAAAATTTTCATTCCTAAAACTCTTCTGCAACCAATGTACTCATACTAATATGAAAGGGTGGTACAGTATGTATGCCACGTATGGCATTATAGCTCCTTCCGGCATGGCGGAAGCTGTCATCAGCACAAATGCAATAGAATGATCACATGTTTGACAATTTTTTCTTTGCCTGCTGCATATAAACTGGATGTATCACAGAGCATGGAACTTCCAACAGTCAATATTTCAACATCAATTTGCTTTGTGGCTCCCAGACACACTGAACTGGGCAACCAGTTTAAGAAGTGGATGGATGGATGGATGGATGGATGGATGGATGGATGGATGGATGGATGGATGGATGGATGGATCGATGGATGGATGGATGGATGGAAGGAATAAGAAGCTTATGGCAATTATTTCTATTTTTACCCAAAAGTGTACATCTGTTTGTGTAATCAGTGCTGTGTTTCTTCTTGTGACTACTTATTGTCAGAATATGGTGCACTGCAGAGTAATACTGTCAGGATTTGCTTCCTATGGACACAACCAGAGGACTAAATATACCCATGGGAATTGGTTTCTCCTTGGATGCAAACCTAACCTGAACCAATACTAATCAAGTATACAAATACAGTAGTTCTTTATTTTATTTTATTAACAGACATAAATCTTCATATCAACCATCACAAAATTAATAATATCCAACTCAGGAAAGAAAAATAATTAACACTAGTCATCAATGCCGGTGGAATACAGAGTATACTGTAACTGGCAGAATGCCAGACTTTAAGCAAACCCAAACCTTTCCCCTAATATTACTAGAAGAACCTAAACAAAAGGAATCAAAATCCTAAATTACCATAATCCAAAACACTAATCCTTAAACGGAAACCAGAAGCAAATCCAGAATTCAAAAACCTGAGTGCCTTGAATAGGGCCTGAAGCTGGAGCAAAGTCTTTCAACAGATCTCTGGTGATTGACATACTTGACCACTCATCTGAAGAATTAGCACTGAATGGAGGCCTTCCCTCTAAGGCTTGTATCATAAAGGACAACAAATAGAACAATTAATAGTTAAAATTAAATTAAGGAGGGTAAAACAAAAAAGGAAATAAAAGGAGAACCAGGATAAAGCTCCAGTAATACCAGAAAAAGCCCAGATAGCAGCTTGTCATCAAATTACAAAAAGTGTTGTTGTCGACTGAGGAAACACAACATCCACAAAAGAAATGTGGGGTCGCCAAATGCTTTGCCCCTTTTAATAAATGCTGTGTCCCAAAAATAAACAGGTGCTCGATGGAGCAAATATTTACATGAAAACAAAAGCAAAATAGCCAGATAAGGCTGAGGGTTTTTCAAGGCTCTGTCGAGAGTCATTGTTTACGTAGGATGTCCGTTCTGTTGTCTGCTCTTTCCAGAATAAGATGACCCCTACTGGGAGTGCTTCAGTTTTATATTGGCTGGACTAGAAGGAGCAGAGTCAGTTGCCCTCATTGGGTGCATTCTCGGGGCTCTGGGTGAAAGAAGAGATAAGACAGCGTCCCCACTTGTCCTGGTGAGGAAGTGCTCTGATGAACCTGGAAAGGTGACAAGTTTTTCAATGTGTCAAAGCTGATATCAAGGTTATCATGGTGTCCTGAAGAATGGACCGTATGTTCAGCAGACTGCAGTTTGTGAGGCTGAAGGACAATATCTCTGATGTGGATACGAGAAACATGGGAGAACCACAAAGAACAATCCAGTCTCTTTTTCTCTTCACTCTGTACACCCTGAACTATATATACATTGATCAGCCACAATATTAAAAACAGGTAAAATGAATAACATGAATTATCTCTTTGCAGTGGTACCTGTCAAGGGGTTGGTCAGCAAGTGAACAGTCAGTTCTTGATGGTGATGTGTTACAAGCAGAAAAAAATGACCAAGGACAAGGGCCAAATTGTGATGGCTAGACAACTTGGTCAGAGCATCTGCAAAATGTCAGGTCTTGTGGGGTGTTCTGGGTATATTGTGGTTAGCATCTACCAAAAGTGATCCAAGGAAGGACAACCGGTGAACCAGTGACAGGGACATGGGTGCCCAAGTTTCACTGATGCGTGTGGGGAGTGAAGGCTAACCCATCTGGCCCAATCCCACAGAAGAGCTACTGTTGCACAAATTGCTGAAAAACACAATGCTGTCCATGAGAAAAAGGTGTCAGACAACACAGTGCATCACAGCTTTCTGTGTCAGGTGCTGCATAGGCACTGACCAGTCAGAGTGTCTACCACCAAAAACACCTACAATAATCATGTGAATGTCAGAACTGGACCATGGAAAAATGGATGATGGTGGCCTGGTCTGATGAATCACATTTATTTTTAGATCATGTGGTTGACCAGGTGCATGGGCATCATTTAACTGGTGAAGAGTTGGCAGCAAACTGCACTATGGGAAGAAGGCAAGCCACTGGAGGCAGTGGAATGCTCTGGGCAATGTTTTGCTGGGAAATCTTTGGTCCTGGCATTCATGTATATGCTTAATTTGACATGTTCCACCTACGTAAAGATTGTTGAAGACCACGTACACATTTTCATGGCAACAGTATTCCCTGATAGCAGTGCCTCTTTCAGAAGGAAAAATGTGCCCTGCTGCACTGTAAGATGTTGACTTGGCATCAGAATTCCCCAGATCTCAAGCTGATCGAGGATCTTTGGTATGTGCTAGAGAAACAAGTCTGATGCATGGTGGCTTACAGGACTTAAAGGATCAGCTACTAATATCTTCATGCCAAAAACAACAGGAAACCTTCAGCGGCCTTATGGAGTCCATGCCTCAGTGGGTCAGAGCTGTTTTGGAGGTATAAGGTGGACCAACGCAATATTAGGCAAGTTATTTTAAAGTTTTGGCTCGTCTGTGTTTAACACCAGGTTATGTCACTTTAGATGGCTATGCAGATGTCATGCATAAACCTTAACAGAAATTGCATAGCTTGTATAGTGTCTACACATTAATGCAGACAATGACCTGGTTGACAGCTGCCTTGTTTCTGTCTTGTCTCTGACAATGTCCATCCTGCAACCAGAGAAAAGCTACTGTCTCAATCTGGATTTTTATCTGATTGAAAGGGACAACTGCAGGGACAGTATTTTGGTTGCAGTGACCCCCTAAACTCTCAGCTACACTAATTTGCTGCTTTTGTCACATTATTTACTAACTGAACCTCAGCTGCTGTTCAGATGCCATCATTAACATGTCCACCTGTAGGTGATTCATCTACAAAGTTATCTTTCACCACCACAACGCATCTCCTTTTAATAGGACCAACATGTTGCTGACCTGCTCATTCAGGGCTCCACCCTGGATGAGTGAGATGTCTTTCATAGTGGCAAGGTACGTTTAGAGAATACCTTTAGAAAAGATTACTTTGTTTTGAGGCCTACTACTTTATTACATCTGTTGTCTACTGTCCCACCGAAAAGAACGCCTCTGTCTGCTTCTTATTGGTTCTCTCGTATCACAGGTGCTTTTCACTGTCTTCACTCAAAATGACTGTTTAGCATTTCACCTACTGCTTTCTGCCTGACTTTATTATGTCTACTAGCCGCTCCAACAGCTCTCATCACTTGTATCATCATTTGCTGACATATGAACACTAAATATATGAGACGCACTTCTCTGGTTAAATTCACTGGCTTGGTTACAGGTCACTTTCCACATTAAAAGAACACAGTCTCGTAAGGAAAAAGAGCCTCTTCTGCCCATTCTTAAATACATGGAGATTCACTCGAATATTCTGTTGGCACTCCTGTTAAGATGAAGCAATCTGAACCAACAAAATACGCTCTATACCTTGACGTATGTGTAATCGATTGCATTACATGCGATGCTGGAAGTGGTTTCCGTTTTCTGCCAGACAAATTTTAACGTGGTGCTCCATGTTCCTGAATGTATTGGCAAGAGTCTTGGGGAGAATAGCAGCAATTTCACGTTGGATGTTTTCCTTCAAATCTTCAACAGTGCGAGGCTTGTTCTGATAGACTTTGCCTTTGAACATACCCCAAAGGAAGAAGTCTGGTGGCATCAGATCCAGCGACCGTGGTGGCCAGGGTCCCTTTGAAATTACCCTTTTGCAGAAGAATGACTCAATTACTGCCATGCTCCTTGCCGATGTGTGACACTTTGCTCCATCTTGCTGGAAGTAACCTTCCATTAACTCACGGTCATCCAGTTGATTATGACATCGCTTAAATGAATTGGTGACCCAATAGGTTTGCTCATGAAGACACGTTGTTCAATACTGTACACCACCATCCTGATGAGAAGTCGAGTGACTGAGTGAAGGGGTACGGGCGGTATGCACCCAGCAGTTGCAAACAGAGGTTAAACGTCACGACGACTGTCCGGCGCATACCTCATCGCTCCAACACAGGGGCATTCTGGCTTGCTCAAACCTCCATATACTGAGGAGCACATTGCACGTTGTAATCTTCAGATTACTCCGTCCTAGCAAGAGATATTACAGAATATTCAGGGCCTCTTTCGAGTAAATCTCCCCGTAGTTCCTCTGTGTTACAAGACAAGTGCAACCTGTCATTGATGTAGATCCTAAGTACTTGTAGGAGCGCATCCCCTCTACATCCACTCCCTGAAAGTGACCGGTTGTAGAGGCTCTTTGGTGCGGTGAAAGTCAATAACCAGTTCCTTGGTTTTCCTGATGTTAAGTTGCAGACAATTCTCTTTGTACCAAGAAACACAAAGTCTTCCACCTGACTCCTCTCCTCCGTCTTAACCCCCTTATCCATACACCCCATAAATGCAGAATCATCTGAGAATTTATGCAAATGACATGACCTATAAGAGAAGCTGTTCAGAAAACAAACCAGGATTCCTTAGTCATATCACTTCTTTTTATTTTTTGATGTTTCTCTCTTTTTAGTTGTAGGCACCATCTTTCACTTCATTGCTTATTATATCACATGAGGACACACTAAAACACACCATTATGCACAATATTGCGTTTTCTCTACAAGAAAACTGAGTATACAAAACGTCAATGCTACCAATCCCCCCACTGCCCCTCTCCACTGTTACCTAGCAACTGCCTTATCCTAGTTGCGAAAATGTTCACTTCCAGTAACTTTGCTTCAATATAGATCTTCATTTAAATACTAAATGACAGGCAGACACATGTAGAATAAAGGCATGAGAACACTTCCAGACAGGAAACTAACACCTTTATTGTGTGAATGAAACAAACTTACCTGGAAGCAAAATACAATTTACGAGGGACGTTCAAAAGGTTTCCGCACTTTTTATTTTAACTCTATTTATTAAGAATTTCAAAAACAAATTACATCACTTTTCTACATAGTTACCTTCCTTTGCAATGCAATTTTCCAAGTCACACAACACTCTCATACACGACCAATTACTACTCCTCCCGCCTTCAATATATAAAAATATAAAAGTGCAGAAACTTTTTGAATGTCCCTCATACTTAACCTGAGTTTTGCTGTAAATTCAATTTAATGTGATTTTTAAAATTTTATTATTATTTTTTTAATGTGATTTTTTTTTAATTTTGCTCATTACTAAATGAACATTAGGAAAAAATCAAACAGACATTGACCCCACAAGGAATGAAATTATTGAACTTCATCTTTTTGACTCTGTGTTTAATGCAATTTGTGTGTTAATATACGTAACTTTTGTATGACGTACTTTACTGTAGAAGTATCTATATAAATGTAATGAATTATTATTATTATCACCACAATATTTTTAAACTATTACTGCTCCTTCTCTATTTTATTTCTCTTCTCAGTATCTGGATGTGACACTTGGTGTAACTGCTCTACGGCCAGGCTGCTGTCCTGCATATGAGAAGTTCATCTCTCATAAAGGAGCATTGACATCATCAGATCGGAACATTATTTCATTAGATTGGACGGCCAGCACAGACTCCACTACAGAAAACTCAGGAGAGGGTAAGTGGTCATTTAGCTGAGGTCTCTAGGATTGTGACTTTATTTTTGACTTTTTTACAGTTTTAATCTCGTCTGTTGTCAACTAACCCTATTTCATCAATTAATGGATAAATATTGTTGGTTTCCATTTAACGTTTAATCAGCTTCTACCTTGTTCTCTGTGCGTTTAACAAACCTACATTCATAATGGCCTCTTCTTTTACAAGTGCTATATGCAAAAATGAATTGAATTAAATAGTCTAGTTGACTTCCATCCATCCATTATCCTGTCAAGTTGAAATGTCCACTCCACTGCACCTGCAAAATGTTGGTGGGTTGGGCAAAGACACTGGGGCCAGCTTGGCAGAACTTACAGTATATAGACCACCATTGAACAAAAGGAATGGTGATTCGCAATAGCATTTGCTGCACGCCATCATTACTGTTAACTCCGATGTCTCGGTGCTTGATCCTTTAGTCACAGACAATTATCCTTTCTGTGGAGAGAGAGAGACCATCTTCAACTGTTTTCTTTTCTGTTTTATACTTCGGCCTCTTTTAAATGTTCTTAACTCTGTAGTGTTATTAACTTGACTTTTAATGATTGCTTATTTATTTATGGTGTTACTGGAAATAAGAGTAGTCAAGATGTACTGTATGTGAGATTGGAAATTTCTTCATTGGTTTGGCCAAGCTGGCCATTTATAAATCCAGAAAAGAGCAAGTGAAGTCAAATAAACAACGTGACATGATAAGAATATTTCATGAATTTGTAAAAGCCAGGGTTGATTTTGGAATATAAATTTTACAGATTGACTGCAAATTTGAATTGTTTTGAGGAAAAATGGTGTTTTCATGAGGCAATATGTAAACTTGACAATAATGAGTTGATTTTTCTTATTTGACATATGAATTAAGTATTGTTTTCTGTTTGGGGTGAGTTGGGATTTTCTTTGTTTTCTTTACTTAATATAATGTAAATGATTTGTTGATTATCAATTTATAAAGTTAAATTCAAAATTCTTTCTTTCTTTCTTTCTTTCTTTCTTTCTTTCTTTCTTTCTTTCTTAAATAATTGTCCTTAATTTAATTAAACCTGCACTGGCCCCCACTTAAGTAATGTCCTGCTCACAATTTCAATCAGTCACGCTTTTGCTGAATAATAACTAACCCCATTTTATCCATGACTAGCCATGATTCACTAAAGGGCCATGGAGGCTGTCTGCATGTTACCCTGCTGAGGTTAATCAAGTTTATTATTTATTAACGTCTGTTAATTATCTGTTTGTGCACTAGCGGAGACTTCTTGCTTTGTTTTCTTTATATTAGTGCGTGATCTCTGCTGTAGGGTTAAAAGAATCTTTCTGAAGAGGACTGGGAGACAAACAGAAATACCTCTGGTTCACCTTTCTGCAAAGGTTCACTCCACTAGGACACTATCTGCTGTCTGTCTCATAGCTCAAGGCTCCTTTAACGTATGACATTATCATACGTTGTCTTGATTGTATTCGGGTAAAATTTGTCCAGATTACATTTTCACCACACACCATTTTCTAAGCCTGCATAATCCCCAAGAAAGGTTGCTGGGGGCTGAAGCCAATTCCAGCAGGTATAGGACACAAGGCTGGAAAATGCATCTCCAGTCTCCACCTTGAATCTGGATAACATTCTTCCCCATGCAAAATTCAAATCTGAATCTTTTTATGTGTATTTGCAGTTACACTTGTAATAAAAATGTGATCACTTTCCATTTCGAACTATCTCTGAATGTGATCTGAGAGATCCAATCACAAGGGCAGTCTTGGAACACTGGGTGAGAAGACAAGGCGATCGATCACTTCAGATGGTAAAGGCAGCGTTTTCATGCAACATTGTGAATTTTCAATAATTCAATTTAAAAACACACACAATGTGAGCTAAGAATGAAACTTGAGAATTTACACACCTATCCATCTCTTTATTTACATACTGCTTTTTCAAACTGTGGGAAATAGTTTCATTATAAAAGTTTCAAATTTTGCTTAAGCTACACTGTATGACAAACTTCTGAGAATCAAAACGACACATGTTCATTTCAGAGCTACATTATATCAGTGAACATTGCAATTGTATCGTAGGCTATATTGTTCAGAAGCATTGCAGAGTGTCAAAGTGGTCTTTGGCAAACTTCAGCAGTGTTCATGTTGGAGAGTAGTGGCTTCCATGGACACCATGCCTATTCAATGTTTTGTGTATGGTGGACTCATGAACTGAGATGTTAACCTGTTCCAATGATTCCAAGTCTTTAGGTATTACCCGGGGGTTCTTTTTAACCTCATCTGAGCATTCTGTGTTGTGCCTTTCGAATCATCTTGGCTGGACTCTCACTTCTAGGGAGAATATCCACAGTACTAAAGTACTAGAGTGATCGCGTCTCCTTGGGGTGTGCAAGCTG